>NC_088647.1:33484115-33717395 GCF_964019385.1 Sycon ciliatum
AATAATAGTGGTTCTCTGGGACAGGAGGTCGCCTTATCCTAGTGGTCGCTTTGACAGATTTTACTGTCCTTGAATTGTTCGTGAAAGCTACATGGGCTCATTATATGCAGCAAAGATTGGGAGAGATTTCAAATTCGCCATTTGCTTCTTCACTAGTAAAGTCCAATCCATCATGGCTTTAAACATAATGTTTGACCATTCTGCTGGGATGACAGTTACACCACAGCTCATCGCTGGCTTCAATCGACGGCCCCTGGTTCGATTTCTGGTGGTGACAGTCAATGTTTTGTTCAGACTTTTCCCTTTCCCATTCCCTCAACTTATGAATGTTTACAATTGTTCTTTTTCTCCTATCGTGTGGCACCTCACACAGGGCCGAAGTACTGGGGTAACGTTTCTGCAATCTGTAGAGATGGTCGGAAGCAATCACCAATAAATATTGTCCCACCGTCAACAATCTACCAGCCATATCCTGCTTTGAACCTAACAGTGCCAGAGGGCAACGCGGTGTTCAAGTTCGGAAACGGAGGCCATGATGTATCAGGTCACCCGGTCGTCTCTTCGGGGGGCAATATCCTGTTGCGTGGTGGCCCGCTAGGCGCTGCCTACAAACTCCACAATATACACATCCACTATGGAAATAAAAGCATGCCGGCCTCTGAGCATTCAGTTGAAAGGGCCCGCACTACCGGCGAGGTATGTCTAATGTCCAGTGCTGTGTCTACATGCCATTGTATTGAGAGTTCATACCGGTCTATTTTGTACTTACGCATACTTGCGTATTCTTGCGTATACTTTATACACGTTCTCTCACTATTGCTATTTGTAACACCAACTGAAAACAAGACAGCGATAAAGCAACCAAGGCTAACCGTTATTAGCGCTGCATCGGTGGAGGTTTTTTTTTTTTTTTTTTTTTTTTTTTTTTTTTTACTAAGGCCACAGCTTCCAATAATGACATGCAAAGCAGCGGTGCAGCATCGCAGGCATGAATCGTGGACGTGGTGACGGGGTCTGATGTGCTCCACCGACCTAGGGTCTCGGCTTCACTGCACAGCAAACGCGTCGAAAGAAAAAGGGGGCTAATAATTATCGGGAGACGGGGGGGGGGGGAGAAGAAGAGAAGAAAGAGAGAGAGAGAGAAAGAGAGAGAGAGAGAGGGAGAGAGAGAGAGAGAGAGAGAGAGAGAGAGAGAGAGAGAGAGAGAGGGAGAGAGAAAGAGAGAGAGAGAGAGAGAGAGAGGGAGAGAGAGAGAAAAAAAGAGAGAGAGGGAGTAAGTTACATTTATAAAGACAGGTAAGTCTAACAAATGAGGACTGAGACCTCTACAACAGGGTTTTTACGCCTGAAAGCAGGTGCATGATTTAACAAGCAGGTTGTCAGTCTGAGAGAGAGAGAGAGAGAGAGAGAGAGAGGGAGAGAGCTGGGAGATAGAAGAGCACAGTGCTCTTGGTGATGGGGACTGCGAAGGATAGCAGGTTCTGGGACATGTGCATGAGAATCAGAATATTGGTGATGATGGCAGCAGGGTTATAAGGTAAGCAGCTGAACACAAATAAGAACAGGGAAAGCGTTGGCGAGCAGATTCAAAGTGCATCAGTAGCAGAGAGCCAGTCCTGAGCAAGAAGGTGACGGTACACCTTTTTCTTAAAGCTTTGCATGTGGGGCTGGGCGGGTGGGTGGTGGAACAGGTCTGGTGGCAGGGCATTCCATGTTGCAACGGTGCAAGCAGGGAATCCTTGGAGACAGCTATTCCGGGTGTTGGCAGGCAGGCCAGTTGTCATCTGGTATGGATGGGAATCCTGCGGTTTACACGTTCTGGCGCTGGGTTACGCGAAGCTATAGTAATAGAAGGCGGAACATTTCGGCGCACCCGAACCCCGTGATATTGGTGCTGATATAGATGTAGCAGATACTAGTGTGAGTATGCTGTGGTGCCGAGTGCGGTTTCGGGTGCGCTAAAGCGAATGCTAACCAAAATACATCCTTACCAAAGCCAAACCACCATCACAAGCTCTCAGCTCATGGACGAAGGCCCTTCATTGCATCTTTTGTGAGATCTCTCTTGTCTTTACTCTTTCTGTGTCAAAAGCTTCATGCCGTTTTCTACAACTCAAGCTTCACTACCTTGAGCGATGCAGCTGCGGACAACAGTTCCAGCGCTATTGCTGTGATTGGTATTCGCTTCGCCGCTGGCTTATGGGTAAGTACTCAGAAGCTAAATAAGAATACTAATACTCAGCCTGGAGTGGTATCCGGAGTTATACTCCAAAGAACAGGTGACCCCATTTAGAGGGAATCAGAGCTAGTTTCAATTGGCAGCGTTTGATCCCGAGAGCTGCTGAAATGACATTGAAGAGACTCACTTGTTTGATCACTCATTATCTATCATGCGTTGGCAGTTTTTGATTATTCTTCATACAGGTTTAACTTAAAACTCCGTTTTATGCAGGCATGTTGTCTTGGCAATTCAGACAATCTGTGCTTGTCGTAACTGTGTACCCTAGGTAATTGCGTGAGATAAAGTGTAACGATCTTTTTGTGAAACTCCACTCTAGCTTGGGCATTGTTCCATTTACCGTCCAACCTGCAAACGCCCAAGCAGTCCTTGGCAAAGCCACCTAAACTGATTGTATCCAATGTGACCATGGTGTGGCCAGGGGACATTTAGTGTTTTGCAGGTTGGACGATAAATGAAGCTGGAGTACAAAAATTGCTCTGAGTCGTGGCTGGAAGTCGACTTGGTTCCTATTTTTATTTGTGCACTATCGATTAGGTAAACGAGAGCTACTATCATGCGGGACTCCAGTCGTTCTTCGAGAACGTCGCCAGCCTCACATACAAGGGTAAGAGGGTGAGAGAGGGTAAGGGCGAGAGACAACAGAGAAAAGGAGAGGAGATATACGTTACGTCCATGGTAAAGAGATCAGATACTACCTTTCCACATCGCAGTCACATGTTCTGTTCATGCTTGCATGATTAGCCTCATTCTATACATGACTTGTAATTCCATCTAGAAACTCTATATGCTTCAGGGAACGAAACAACGCACAGTTTCAACATGTCCGATCTCCTACGCCCTGAAGATATAGATCGCTTCTACACATATGAGGGGTCCTTGACAACGCCGAACTGCCAAGAAACCGTTCAGTGGTTGGTGATGGAGAAAACGCAGTACGTCCGGTCCACTCTGGTTAGTCCTGATTGAGTGCGGAGTTAAAGTTGTGTTGGCTTCCCCTCAGCCCTTCAATTCACACTCTGAGAAAATGTTGACATCTACATGTAGATACCGGTAGGTTTTTTTTTAGGTTTTTTTTACACTAAGATCCAAGCCTCTTGTACGGGCAAAATAAACACAAGTGCAAGGTCAACAGCTTAGTACGAGAGAAAATGAGCTGAAATGGCTGTGAAAACAGTCGGTAGGTTATCGATTAACGCAGGTACGATCTACGGAATACGGTTATTTTGGCCCTACGATGTACACATACAACGCGTAGATTGTCTTTCAGATGGACAGCCTCATGGGGTAGGTTGAATCACGTTTTGAGCTCCGTATACCATAATGTAGCCATCTTCCAATGTTCTGTCTAAAGGTCGCGTCAGTGTGTTGAGTATGAAATGGGTTGGGAATGGGCGGGCTACTGCCCTAGACTGACCGGATTGCATTATGGTACCTGACCATAATACTAGTATGTAAACGAATTTCTTTCTCGGGACCTGCCTTCTTGACTAAGAACTGTATTAATGTGGTACATTCTTGCATTCAGATTGACGCGATCTCGCACTTTCGCTCCGGAAGCACCCTGACGTCCAAGCTCATCATCGGAAATGCTCGGCCAGTGCAGGCCTTGAACGGTCGAACCATCTACAGGAATTTCCAGGTACAGTACCGTGGAGTCAGATCGTGCAGGAGTTAGCGCAATGCTGACTGATATCGTACTGAACTTGCACGACCTGGAGTACCTCCGACACGTCTAGAATGAATGTGCAAGCTACCAGTTTGTATTGGTTTTGAGTAAGTTATGCAATAACGTCCAAAGGTGAGGTGAGCACACTGAAAACGAAATTCACCTTACCATCACAGCGAACTGAGCGTGTTAGGCATGACAAGATGATGAGGGAAGACGCAGAATCGCAGTACAGTTCTGAACAGGGAATTCTTCTTTTTTTTCTCACAGATACCCCAAAGTGAACCTTCAATTGCACCGTCTACTTGGAGAACGGGGAACGCGCCTGCTAGTACTACACCTGTAGTATCGACAACCACCTCAGGTGTTTCACCAATAGCAGCAGGTAGGCTCAGCTAGAACCTAACAATATAATATAACGGTATATCTGTAGGCATGTTGTGCAGAACAGCGGCATAGCAATCCGTAGCAGTTCGTGATTGATCACGTTTGTTGAAGGCATTTCTTAGCTTCTTTCTCATTTTTATGTGCAGTTCATACCGCGAATTTATACTTACTTGAAGTACTTAAACAGGAAATACATGTATTTTGAGTGTAAACCGGAGCAAGCTTCTCAAACATTAAATCAGTAAACCTACAGAGAATATGGATGATGTAGTGTCCAATATTATCGAATTTTGCCAACACAACGTTCAAACAACTTTCGACTTTTTATTCGTGAATCAGTCAAGTGCCAGGTCAGTCGCCAGAAAGCTCGAGCTCTAAAGTTCGGAGCAGACACGCTCTTCACCATTTTCCCCCGATGTCGCAATATCTGAGTTCAACTCTCTAACAATGACCTGAAAGGGGAGAACTGTTATCCTCATGAAGTTACGTATATACATGCATGTAGACGCAGATGCACACACACGCCCACTGTATACTCCATCGCAAGAGAAGCACGCTCACGCACACACGGACATACACGCACGCACGCACGCACACAAACACCCACCCGCACACACATACACATAGCCAGTGGCGACAGTGCATCGAAGCCATTTTGAATCTGTATCACTGGGTATACTGGGTCGCTTGGATAAACGTGAGATTTGCTTTGTCCAATTGACGTGTTTCTAGCAAACCAAAACCTCGTCTTCGTGTGCTAGGGAATGGATATGGTAAAAGCCACACACATAAAACACAGGAGTACTTAAACTGTCTTTGTTGGGTGATGGTTATTTGTGATGAGATCGACCGATTAGAGCTGCATCTCTTTTTCTTGTCCACATTTTCTCACAGCGCCTGTTGTCCTGACAACGACCGTCCTCGTGTTCACTTTTGCAACACTGAAAAACTGACCAGCTAAATATTCCTGTATGGCAGGTGAAAGAGGAGATGCATGAGTACTTCCACACCACAAGTGACTGCGAATTCTTCGAAAATCTCCTTTCTGTCTTGGCTGCACTTTTAAAGTAGCGTTTTCGCTTGCTGACTGTGCACATTGGGCGCGTGTCTTTTACAAACCTTTATAGCTAACTGTACTAGACTTCTGGCCATCCAATGCTCAAGGTTTTTATTCTCACATACATACACTGGACATGGTCTCGAACGCTGAGAGTGTGTGCTAGCCTATCTGCACTCTACTACATATTCTGAATGTGTACACATTGTAGGCGTGAGATGCCTAGTGGAACAACAGCCATTTGACTTGCATTTAAAAAAACTCACTGCCATTTTTATTTTTTCAAAAAAATATTCACACTTCAGAGTTGCTTCGGTAGTCTTCCAGTGGTAATAATGATGTAGTGTACCGAGTGTTGTCATCTAGAGTCAAGGCCATAATACTTAGATACCACATGCAACTTGGCCTGCCTTCTGAGCTTGGTCTCTGCCTTGGGCACAGCCTCATTGTGTGACCTCTACTACTAAGTGGTCTTGCCCCCCCCCCCTGGTTCTTCCCCTTCACAATCCCGTAGGAATGGTTGTGATTGATGTGAAAAAGGCCCTCAAATTTGTACTTAATCAGAACTCAGACTGGGTGGTGTGTTAGAGGTTTAGCACCATTCGTGTTGCTCCGAAGTACACCAGAATACTGTTTTTCACCATCCAATCAGTGTACACCAGTATTTCTTCGCTAACCACTGCCTGCAATTGCAAGTGTACATAAAACAAAAAAAGCTTATTTGGTGGTATTACATGTACAATGTGTGTTGCTAGCATGACAATGGCGGCGGGCGAAACTCAGGGGGAGTTGCAACTTTGCAACTTTACTATCCTGAGTTCTGTGTGCTGTGAAGTTAATTGGTCTGTCAAGTACTCGCTTTAGACAAGTGTGATGTTTTAGTGCGATAATATGGGAAGTACTTCGTATGATATATCCCGCTTACACGTGCATGTAAACTCGTCTTGCTCACAGTGTACTGGCTGTCCACAAGTGAGGAAGAGTGATGGCATCTTTAGTGTTGCAGAGTTAGTCTTGACAAAAAACTATGTGCGTTAGAATGAGGACAGTACTCAATTATTATAATAAAAATAAGAATAGATAATAGATGCATCCTCAACAAGGACTTATACAATACTTGAGTCCTGGCAGGAATTTCTATGCATAAAACCGTATTTGCCACTGCACGTGCGCCGTTTATAGTTATAGATAATCTCATTTGCTTGTACAGAACAGCGCCAATGTGAGATATTATAGCAAAAAAAAGGTTTAGTCCATATGGAGAGTTACGTTTAAATCTGTAATCTAAATAGAGAAACAGCTTTCCACTGTTTGCAGAATGGGCAGAGGGCAACCTTTCCATGCGGGATAGTAGCATCATATTATAATTTGTTATAATACTTCTGGAGGTCATTCTGTTGATTATTTGTAACAGAAATATGCCACATTCGCGAACAGGCGCAGGCATAGAGGGGGATAAAGATCCAAATTTCGTTTGTACAGATACCAGCTGTATGAGCAACGTCTTGTGCAGTGTGACCACAGAGGAGCCAACAGCATGCGCACCCCGTCACGTCACGTGGTGGTCACCAGGCCAGCGATTGTACTACAGGAGATTCGGTATGAGAAGAGGGGGCAGGGCAGGAGAAGCAGGAAAGGAGATCAGTTGGAGATGAAAGTGGCGGGTAAGAAGACTTGGACGCTCTGTGAGTTATGCCTTGATGACAAATGTAGCGATGGCCGCCAGGGCCAATAGCATCACACGACCGAGAGGACCTGAGCATAGAAACATAAGAACATAGAACTTTAGCATGATTACAGTTCATGGCCTATACCCAATTAAGGATGAAATACAACTACTTCCAAGTACACCAACATGGGATATTTTCATTTGAATGATTGGATCAAAGTCTATTGGAAGGTGCCTGTTTTCTAATGCAATGCACTTACCGACAAGATCAGAAGAGCTGTATACGATCTCCTCTCCCTGATCGTGGACATCAGTGACGACGGGCTGCAAAGCGAAGCAATACAACACCTTACGTTTAGAAACAACAAATAACTATATACTTCTAGTGAACCAATTAGCACACACACATGTTCAACTTTGAACTGGGTAATGTAATAGCACACACACATGTTCAACTTTGAACTGGGTAATGCAATAGCACACACACATGTTCAACTTAGAACTGGGTAATGTATTGCAAGATTTTCAGACACAAAACTTTCCACTGCATTCCGTGAACTCTGTAATGAAAGAAGTCTCCTATCCTGAAAAACCTGCAGCTACAGTGTTATTCACCCAATGTAAAAAAAAACCGTTTTGAACTCACCCCGAAGCTCCTCAGAACCTTTCGGCCATACAGTGGCTGAAGAGGACGTGTGTTTCCGAAGATGGGGATTGAGTGCTCGCGTCTGTAACCAGTTTTAAGTTCCAGCAATAGATCAGCCTGCAGGATGAAGAAGAGAGCACGTGACACCATGTTTCATGCGAGGAATAATCGTGCGATCCGGTCTAAATTCAAACAGGTACAATGTCCAGAACGAAATAGAATAACACCTGCGCACAAGCATTTTCCTTGTGGCCAGAAGCAATCCGGACCTTGTAACACACAAGTACTCCGCACCAGTGACGGCTAGACTCCTCGGTGAGGAGTCTATGTTCCACGACGCAAACACCTCATGTTATCAAGCAGAAAATAACCTACCGTCTCCGGCAGAACGTAGTGGATGCGATCGATGACCATCCACTGAACAACTTCGTTGCAGGTGGGTGTAGTCAGGGAGCCGTTGTAGGCGTAGTAATATCCCATATCAACCTCGGATACGAGATTGGAGAAGTCGATACCCGTCATGTAGTGATCGCCTGTACCGGGCAGAAAGTAGAACAGCAGTGACAGCAGTGAGGAGGAGAAGGTATGACTGAGCAATGCAAGTACATGTACTGGTACTTGATGGACAAATTATGAATAATCATACTACACGCTACCTTGACATGTGGTCCATGATGTGGACTGTATCCCAAGGTCCAAATCGGGAATCATAACCCGTTTCAGGAATGGAATCAGAGGTCGGATATAATGCACGACTCCTGCTGGAGCCTCCAGTACCAACTCCACGCACACGTAGAATTCAATCAAACAGTTGCAAAGGCCACGAGCTACGCTTCGCCACTCACCTTTGTAGGTGACATTGGAGGAGAGCTCGATGAGATTCGTAACTCCCATGTCAATATTGGAGACGTTGCGAGCCTGAAAACCAAGGATACAAAGAGGAAATTCTCAATGATTTGTGGAATCCCCTTGAATTGGTGCTACTCCCTGAAACAAATGAATTCTGTGCATGTACTCCCATATTGAAAACAAGCGTGCAAGTGACACACTTTTCTTTAGTTCAATGTATTCAATTATAGCGAGGATAGTGATGTGGTGGTATGGTGCATTACTCACCTCGAACATAACTCCCAGTACAGCGAGCGCTCCACGCCTGCCTGAGCCCAGTGCGGCCTTGATATGGGGGTACCGGCTGTCATACGTCACGATGTGGAACTGCATTGAACACAGAAAAACCCAACATACAATTCAGGTCAGGTGCGTGGTCGACGCGATTTAGTCGTCAGGTTGGTCAAGGACTGCATTATCAGACGGCTAATTTTCTCGTTACCTGGCAACATTCCTCGTGATTCAGACGGGGTATTGTAACAGAATGGCTTTGTACCGTCGACCAGTTGTGAAGGCATTTCCTATTAGTTTTCAAATCTCATTTGCTCTGCTACGTGGCAGTGTACATGATCATGATTGGCACCTTAATAGGCTATTCAGACTACGGCCGACTGTGACCAAGTTTCCACGACTCAGACGTGTTTGATCAGCGATTGTGCATAAATATTTGAAACACGACTGCATCACCATGGACATTCAAGTTCAGACGTGATTTTGCCCGTAGTCTGAATCGCCTATTAGGGAACTGGATAAGTGCTTGTTATGGTTTCAACATTGGATGGAATATCCATTTAAAAATGCATCTTGTGATTTCTGAAAGCCTTTGTAGCACAAGCACGGGCACGAGTACGTTCTACTAGCATCACCTACCTCGCCAGTTGTGCGGACACCGTCGAAAGCGTGCTCCGCGGCACGGAATGAATAGTTGCCGAAATGAAGATGAACGTTGTACACGCGATATTTCCTGTTTCCCAGAGGACCGCCGGACAGAATTGGAATATCAGACAAGGGGAAGGCCGCCGTCGCCGAGCCCTTGTTCTCAATGTTGGAGTGGACAATCGGGCTCTTCAGCTCGAAAGCGAGCGGTGGGAAATCCTGGTAGATGGTGGACGACCTGCGGATGTTGATGGGTGATTGCTCGCGACCGAGACCGCACATCTTGAACTCTGGTCGTTGTCCCCAGAACAACGGACCTGCACAAGTAAAAAAAATCCAGGAAAAGTACATTTACCGTGGCCATCTTGACGTACTACAACAGAAAAAATGATGAAACGCTAGATTCAGGCATATCACAACGAAGCATGGACTGTGTACACCATGATACATGTACATGTACATGATGACCGGTAAGGTCCAGGAAAACGAACAAGGGCACAAGCAGGAAGACTATACCACACTCTTGCGTTGAAGTTCCATATTAAGCAATGTAGTTCGTGCGCACCGCTATGGTCAACCACTGTTGGTAATGTATTATGTATGTTCAAGTCCATGCGGAAAAGCGACTTACCTCTCTGTGATGTGTAATCGGTGTTCCATGGGTCATGGGCCATTGAGCACACCACGAACATAGCTAAATGCACAGAGAAGAGAATCACACAGAACACACGACTGAGTAAAAACCATGCGTGCCACAAAATGCACTAAGTGTTCAAGTGGCGAACCGGTTAACCGTGTACAGGGAAGAAGGTTCTACAGGAAGGGCTGCTGCCAATAAACCGCAAAAGAGTCACCGCATCGCGCGTGAAAGCAGCAGAGGAGCCAGCTGAGTAAAAGCGGCTGTGGCTGGTACAGAATCAATGCGATAAAATATTGCAAATAGCAACACTAAGTGCATGTCATAGGACCGTGCATGTACGTTTACGTGTAGATGTAAGAAAACGCGCGACACACGCTGATAACATTGTGAATCCTACGAGCCAATCGCAAACTAATTTAAAATTACATTATAGTGTTTGAGGAGATACATTGCACCTCCATGGTCTAGCAAGGTGTCGGATGAGGCGTTAGACACAATAGGTGCATAGGCGAACCCTCAGGTGATATTATACTATACAGTATGTAATAATAATAATATAATAATATCTTTATTAGGATGACCCAGAGGCTTGTCGCCTATGTACATGTACATGTACACTACATCATACAAGTATCTGTTGGGTGCGTTGGCAACAGACTCAGGCATGGTGAACATTGACTTATTGACGAGTAGTATGTTTTTTAACACCTGCTGGCCGAGTCATTTCGCCATTTTATGTAATAATCTACATTCATGGAACGAGGCAGGATTCAATGTAGATAGTGGTTGGATTGGATTGCACGTACACCATTGCCATCATCAGTATTTGCGAAGCGGCCGTTAAGATGAGAAATCGCGGCTAGGAAGAGTCATTGTATAGTCGTTGTGTAGCTACATAATTATGGAGATTCCAGAAGGCGGTCGTACGTTACTGGAACGTCACAGGGGTTTTTTGAGTTGATCAAATTATGCTCCTATTGCATTATACCGAACCTAGCAACGCATATGCAGTATCAGCTACACCTGTCAGCGGTTGCTCACTAAGCCATAAGCGCTCTACCGCCTAGGACGAAGTAGTTACAAAACAGCAGCCAGGCACCTCTACTCTGCTTGAGTGCAGACACGGGATCCCGGGTGGAGCATTGCCGCAACTCATCATCTGCAATCATGCGCGTCTCCTGAGTCAAAATCACTAAGCTTGAGACGGTGATGACGTGCATGTGACGCAGCATACTTCGCCTATCGCAAGTAGTGCATTTTGATTCGCGGACGCGCAGGCTCAAACCGAAGCAAAGTGTGCTGTGGTGCGCCCTACCTTCTAGTCTCATCTGGCTTGGTTCGACATTAAATTATAAGTCTACCTATTGCCAAAACAATATTCTGCCACTGCAAAGAATCTACACCATGAACACATTCTTAGGGTGTTCTTCTCATGGAATTATTCCCCGTGCTCTCCATAATACCCTCTGAACATGACAAACCAGACGATACAACATAATTGGTCATCAAATTAACGACTGAATCCGTGCTTCGCCATGAAGCGTAGACCTTTCAGTACGCTGAATCGGTTTTTTGTCTTAGAACTTGATCAGTAAATGCAGCGGCATCTTCCCATAACACTTGGAAGCATTTCACATGTGATCGACCTCCTTCAGCCCAGTTGATGGCTGCACTACATTGTCCCAGGGCTAGTTCATGCATCATCGGCGCACATTAGTGTTTGGCAATGATGGCTGGCTTTGTGATGGGAAACACACCAAGGGACACGAGGAGACGCGAATACTGCTATTTTCTTGTTAGTTGTTTCTTTTTGAAAAGCCTCATACAATGTATGTTTTTTTCTTCGTGCGTCGAGTTTCTACAAACGGTTATGTAAAAGCAAATGCAGAACTACTATGATTTTTTAATTCTTGCAGGAAGTCCGTTCCATGCTACTCGAACCACTATACGGCATCTAGCTGCTCGCTGAGGTCTGTTCCAGGCTGCTCGCAACACCATACAGCACTTAGCTACTCGCAGACCGTGACACTTGTGTGCCACTTTCTCAGCCATACATTGTGGTCGTTTTGTTCGTCTGGGTACTACAGGAACTATTCCCGCTCGGCCGCACGCTTCTCCATGCCCCTACATACATGGACAATGACGATCTACTAGTCGCTGTGCAGTGGCGTGCAAGCGAACCAAAGACAAGTGCATGATGTGAAGTAACTTCCTGGGCGGTAAACTGAACCAATTGCACTTTAGGATAGTGGCAGGGAAAAGATAATTTCGACAAACCGAATCCAGTAAGAGAGTCCCATTCACAAATGATTATCACATGCAAAGCTCTTCCATGCAAAATTGTCTTGTGTTCAGTAAATTATCAACCATCGTGAATGCACGAGCACATGAATATGGTGTCGACACCTTACTTGCCAAAATAATTTGTATCATATTGTCACCATCTTGTTGAAATGGTGCTAGCTGGAGTCTGTTGCGAGGGGAAAGATGATCAACTGGTCGTCAGCCAGTAGGTGGTGTTGCCGTCGATTGCCCGTGGCCCTTCAAAGATTGCACTGGGGCAGAGGGAGTCGAATTAATTAAATCTTCTCCGCTAGGACGACTGCAGAAGGGGTTTCTTCGGTGGCTGGATGCTCACACCACTTTTGGCTATCGCGCTTCTCAGCTAGATCTTACTGAAAGCTTACCTAGCCGAAAGTTAAAAAAATCACATGGAACTGAGCTATATGACATGCGCTAGCCCTGCCAAGCATACATCTGTGCTTCTAGAGCCATGTATCAGATTCTCAAGGTTTGTAATTGCACCGTGCTTCCATTAGGGTTCTCTTTCGACTTTGTCCGCCAAGGTGCACAAGAATGATTCGCTACAGACATGGCGTAGCTCAGCCATTCTCATTTCAACCATTGATACGCTTAGCCTGTGCGTCTGAACGGGTCGCAACACACACAAACACACACACACACACACACACACACACACACACGAGGATCGCGCGCAGGCTATGAAACAGCTCATCGCGCCTCGTCTACGATGCGAGCACACTTTGCGCCCCGCCAACGGGCCTTCCTCAGAAGACAAAACTAGCGTTTGGCCTCCCAGGAACAGGTAATGGGAAACACAAGAACAAAACGAAGCTTACCTAGCACAGCTGTGACGGCAGGCAGTCTCGTAATCATCTTGACGTTCAAAGTAGTTCTCCTTCTTCCTCTTTAGACTTGGAACTGTAGACGCAGGCACTGGAGATGCCTTGATGTCTTCTCAAACGGTTGAGTACCTTGATACTTCCACCAAGTAGGTTTCCGCTGCAACACAAGGCTCTACCGCTCCACAACGAAAGCCACTGTACTCCAACCTCCTTCGTTTGAATACACTACTGGAGTTGACAAACAGTGATCTAATTCGAAGCAGAGCGACACAGCTCGTTTTATTAGACGTAGCTCGTTCGGCAGCGTCCGCCACAGACCTGGTGCAGCGCTATTTAACCCGATTCGAAAGTGAAAGTCAACTACGTGCTGGCGATCGCTTTCTCGGGTATCCCTGACGACTCTGTCACGTGCCAGTGACTCTCGTTGCTTGCACGATGGCTTCACGTGTTCCGCAGAGCACACGGCGGCGTTGTGAAGTAACTTAGTTAGTTGGACACTAAGACAAGTAGCAGTAGGCCCTTACTGATTTCCATCTTCATCGCCTATGGCATGTGCCATCCAAATGTGTACGTCGGCGCACGCTGAACAGGCCAATGCACGCGACGACGGCGACGGCGGTCGATGTTCGTGGTAACACGGGAGATAGTGGTTCAGGGTGCCGGTCAGGATCCAAGATGTTGCCTATTGCGTGCCGTCCGTTTTCTACTGTGCGATCCCGCCTGCTTCCAAGATGATCGCAGTCAGAGTGCTGTTACCAAACTTGGCCGCCCAGGCGCGTGTGTCTAAGTTTGTATGTACGTGTAAGCATTTCGCTTCATGACTTGCTTCCGCTGTATGTGATCTGTCAACCTTGGTCGTCGGGATGTTAGGTCTATCGGCTGACTGGTAGCCGTGTGGTTCCAGTACAGCCCGCAACCAGGCTGTGCATACTGCAGGCGTTGCTTCTACCATGGAACAGGATGATGGCTAACGGGTGTCCAGGCTCTGCTTAGAACGAAGCCGATTTTAGCTTGCAATCATATCACTGATATCTCTGACCGCCCGATGATGGTCACTAGCCAAACCTATATCGTACAACTAACATGTACATTGTACCTGTCCATGAAAGTTTCCTTTCGCGCTCTCAATTGATTCTGCGTAGCAGAATTGGAGGCCGTTTGTAGGAAGTTGAATGTGCAGTGTAGTAAGGCCCGAAGTGCCCGATGGTTAACGTTATCAGTACATGTAACGAAGCAAACCTATCGTGAAAAATACAGGTAGCCAGGTGCTACATTGCTACCTATCCCCTGGGCAGACTACTGGTCTAGCTTAGAGGGTGCTATGCTGACTTCGCTGTACTTTGCCCTGCAAACATAACAGATAACTGGTCCATTAGTCACAAGAATTTGCGCACCCCATCATGCTGTATACCCGCAGAGCAGTGCTTAACATCATCACCTGCCGAACTGCCTTTTCCAAAAGAAGAAGAGCACGCATAACCGCAGCGTCGCCATGGACTATATTCAGCCTGAGTCTTTGCTTTCACATTCAGGGGATGATGGCCGGAATATCCAGTATACGGCAGCGGATAACACAATATCCGCGGCCTACCCAAGTGGTTGTGCACTTTTGTAGCTTTGGATTTTGGGAAAAGGGAGGAAGCAGGAGCGTGTGCCCCTTATCCATGGCATAAATAGAGAACACCAAGTTCACATAAACGATCGGTACACATTGTACCTGATACAGTCGATGCAATTAAATGAGGAATAACCACAACTACATGCTTGATGCATAAACGCTGCCTTCTGTTGAAACAAGAATTACTTCATGAAGGAAAGGTTACAAACTATGGCGTGCTAAAATTTCCTCGCCACAAAACCACGAAAGTATTGTGTACTCAATATGCACAGCTTCAAACGCCGCGGAAGTTAACGCTGCATCTTGCATTGAATTGTGTAGTCAGACAAATGAAGACTGCGTATTTCATGTATTGTACATGCGTTGAAGGAAGAGCGTCTCCTTCGCCTCAAGTTTGTTTTGCTTACATTTCCTTCCTACACCGTAGGCGACCTTGCGTCGAAGTCAAACAGGCATCGAACGTGAAGTGAAGTGCCAGGTGAAATGAAACTCTATCGGAACTGCCCTTCGCTGCACATTAACGAATATCATAACGAACCCCGCGCGGATGTGACTGGGTTGACCTTAATGTGCCAATAACTATTCCCAGCATCATACTGTGGAAGGATACTCCACCTGGAAATGGTATCGGCATCTGTTCCTTGCCAGACCCCTTTCGCAATACTTGATAAGGTACAGCAATCGTGCCAGTGGCGTTCGAACAGACCCATTTGTCTGGTCATGCGACTTGTCGCCAAGCTTATCAGTGATTGGATGGGAGGCGCAGGTACTACATCAATAGGATGGGTATCGGGTGGTCGTCGTATAGTTCACTTTATGACCCTTGAACTGCCATATCCCGACCGCATGCATATCCTGCGATGACCCGCTGAACGTCGGTCTTTGGTCTTTGATCACGTGTATTTTAGTCTGGTGGTGACAGTCAAATGTTTCTGCAGACGTTACACATTGTATCACCCTCAACTGATGAGAATGGCTGTCTTTCGGTGGATTTCCCGGGATATGTGGAAATGTGACACACTGATTTTGAAGGGAAATCCGGATACTCTGCTAGGGCAAACACTGTATAAAATTCAAAATACCGAATATGTACATTATTGTATTTTCATCTCGTTCAATGCCTATGCTTGCCTATGCTTGACTGAGCAATCTACTTCACTCGCAATAGGAGAAGCGCTTTCTCACCATAGGCCACTCTTGGTATTGACTCAATGAGGCAAGTGGTGAATGGTCATACATGTAAGTGCATAGGCCGTGGAGCACAAGCTTAGGTGTATGCGTAGGATCCCCGGGGATGCACCTATCCATAGTTCCCGCTTGCAATGTACATGTGCATGTATATTAATGTTTTAATACCTTTTAGAATCGGAATAAAGAGGGCAAGCTGAATAGACATGTGGCTACCTCGTTCGTGGAGTGCGCAAGGAAGGAAAGCAGATACTCAATAAATAGGGTCTAGACAATGCAAACAAGATATGAAAGGAACAACCGAGAACGATTCGCCTGAATTTTCAAACAACACTGATCAGAAATCTACCCTGTAACGCTAATGGATAAAGCCACCCAAATGAACACTCATCGAAAACCATCGTATATGTGTTATGTATCGTGTACCACGTACATTTAATAGCAGCACTGGTTTCCCCTTGGTTCCGTCTTCCCATTCCGTTCTCTGCTGGACTGTGTACTTCAGTATAGAAGTAATAGCATATTTATCAACGGTTACTATAAGTACAGCTGCAGTGGTGTCTTCAACTTCATTCTCCAGAAGCAATAGCAGCACTGGCAAATACCTACATGTACATGGCTTTGTCACAGTGAGAGTTAGAAAAACCAACATGTGGGTACTGACAGTTGGAGTGCCAAACAACTAGAACAATTTGATAAGATTGACAACAATACGAGTACATGTACATGTACACTGTACATCATTACGCACAGACCAGTACCGGCCCAACCCATCCACCTCAAACAATCCCATGTATGACACCCCATTTTGAACAATTTCAATGCTATTTCGCTATTTTAAGCAATCAAGAGTAAAATCGATGCAGACATGGTAACACAACATTCCGACGTTGTGGAGTCTACAGATTACACTAGCCTTCTGTACGCAAGGAGGGGGGGGGGACGCAAAAAGTGGGCTTACACTACATGATTGTATACGTACATGTACCTTGAAAAATGTATTTCTGCAATTGCCTTCCTTCTCCATTCTTCCTTTCACTAATTCATCGGGGTTTTTTACCCATCGTCATATTGCACACTGGTTTTCGATCGGTTGGCACTGCACGAATAAATTACCTACGTTTCGAGTTCAGCTTGTATTTTTAATGGGTTTGGGATGTTTTGTCTCCTCGCCATTTCCTTCGAACATCCCGTCGAAAATATTAATACTGTTAAACGTTATGCAAAGGCAATCGATCGCCTATGGGAAGAGAGCACTGAAATTGCTTCACTCTTCTCCTAAAGGACGGAGAATTCTACTGCTAAATCCGCTTCAGCTTTCTACATCAGTACATGTACTGTGATTTTGGTGTGGACACACATGACTAACTGTGATGATCAATGATTTCATTTCATTTATCTTATTTTATTTTTTTTTTTTTTTTTCTAAGAAAGAGCTTTGCTGATGTGGTGTATTGGAACTCATGTGAAATCTACACCGTGATTGTTTTCGTCAAATATTATATCTTCTCTTTTCTCTCTCTCTGCCGCGGTGCTTTTTGTTACTCCATTGTCGTGAGTTCCTTTGGAACGTAGACGAGAATTATTATTATTATTATTATTATTATTACATGTACGTGTACATACATACCTTCTGGACACCGATGGGAATCGCAAGATGCCTCGGTGGTAGAGCCAGAAAAAGCTTCGCCGGTTTCAATGGTAGTTGCCACTGACTCCCAAAAGTCGTCCCCCCCCCCCCCCCAGGTGTTTTCACGTTTTCCATAACTTGATTTGCGCTTCCTGATTTTTCAACCCCAAGAAGCAGTGTATCGACAGGTTTGACTATAAATACGTACATGGGTCTAGTAGTAGTAGTAGCCTCGGGCGACACGGTGGCATGTATGCTAAAATGTATGCTGCCACATTGTAGCTCCGACGACGACGTTGGTGCAGCGCAGGCCGCGGCCACGGGATTGCTTGCATGGCCGCCGCCCGTCGCAGGTGGCCGATCAGAGGACTTATCCATAGACCGGTGACAGACTCAGTGACCTGGTGTCCACGGGCTGTGGCACAAGCGGCAAGCCATACAGGAAGCTAAGATCATCGACAGGGACTGGGGACTGGCGGATCTGAACATTTACCGACGTAACACCTGCATCAGTAGCTCCACTGTACTAGTGCTGAGCACCAGGTCATCTAAAGCCAGTAAAGGTGCACGATGTTGCTAATGCGGCAGTTGCATGGGAAGGTCACCCAGCTCTGAGCCAATGAGGCGAGGCAAACAACCCGGGCTAACCGTTTCAGAGCAACACGCTACGTACTTTGAGCCTAGCGATGTACCATAAGACGGTATAGTATCACTGAGATAACGCCAGTACAGTCATGTACAACACGACAGTACAACCAAGCTGCAGCTGGTATCAGCAAGAAACAACAGTTGTGGTAGCAAGCACATCATTATTGTGTATGTCGCTTGCGTGACGGCTTCTACCAGGGTAGCGGTCGACTCCCACTGCATGCTCCCGGCGCAAGCCATGTACATGTAGCTACGTAGGTCTACATGTACATGACACTGAACTGTGTTGGCACCCCACGCAGGGGTACACACACTACAGTGTAATACGCTGTTGGTTCCCTGCCCTAACTTGGCCTAAGGCTAAATGCGCTTCCTATCTTGTAAGTTGTAACGTTACTTTGTACTATGTACTGTACTTGTACATGTACGTGTGTGTCCTAGTACATCGCCGGTCAGCACAACAGGTTTTCAGCGCATTACCACGATGTCTCTTTTTGTAGCTTTTCTGTCTTATCTAGCCTTTAGGCTTTACACTACAAAGCTGTCCAAGATGCTAGCAGACAGCGCCACTGCAGAATTGGCGCTGTTGTGAACGTTGTGTTCAGCCAGCTCCTGGACGTTATGAACTACAGTGTATGAAAGCACAAGAGCGTGTACAAGAAAGGGATTTCTAAACAATACAAAGACATAGTACATGTACATTGTACATGTACATGTACTTCCTGTCGACAATAGGAGTTACAGATAGCAAGCCTCCACACGAATCAGGTCAAGCTCCACGATGATAATTTTACATCGTGTGTACCGCCGTGGCAGGTCAATAGTATACACGTACATGTATGTCCTGAAGTATTTCAAAATGCGATGGAGCAATTCCTGGTCTTTCGAGCATAAACTGCTCGGAAGGTTAAAACACAATTTCCGCTTTCTTTACACGACTGTGTCGAGCACTTAGCTAATAAATTATTAGCCAAGTTAGTATACATGTATCGACGTACATGTACATGTATCATGGCTTCGCCAGTTTTGTGGATTGGACAGTTTTCTGGCGCAAGTCTTGATCTGTCTCATTCAGACCTTGTTCGCTATCGTTGCTATAGTATCAGAGAAAATCTGTGGGTGCACATCACATCCAGTGCATTTGCAGATTTGCGTGCTTCTCTTGCGACGGGCGTATACATGGTACATGGTACATGTGTGTGCACTGCACGGTGAGACGTGAGTATTACTATTACTTGTAAGCAAGGCTTATGATGTCACACACGACAAGGATAGAGTGAAATGGTCCACCACTGCAACTAAACATCAGAATTTCATGTAACTAAATATTCGGCGAGGAGACAACTATTTTAATATCGGAATAAGGAGGACGAGCTGAAGTGACATTGGATTAATTTAATGACAAGCGATGGAGACGATGCGAGCACAATCTAACAGGAGAGGAGAAATACATGTGAGAAGAAAAAGCGATGGAAAATAGAAGTCACTGTTACAGTGTTAGTAGAATGATTAGACAAAGCTCATCGTGCTTGAAAACACTATTATGACTGTGCATTCTATTCCGCATGCATGATGTTGGCATCGACGTGGCAGTAACTTGTAGCCGCTGTCCTTTTTGTTGTCGTGCTGTTGATTATAGTGCTGGTAGTGCTGCTGATGCTGCCGCTGGGATCGTGGAAAGGAAGGAATGTTGGCTACAGTCAACTTCGCTAATATCGACTGCGGATATAACGACAATTCGCGAATAACGACAGAATTTTCATGCCCAGAGCAAAGTCCCATCCAACTGTAATACATATAATGGGACTTCGGGTATAACGACACTTCGCGAATAAGGACACTTTTCTGATGCCCCGCCGAGTGTCGTTATAAGCGAAGTTGACTGTACCAGGATGTAGGCGCGAGTGTCTTAACGGTAATGACTATGTTGTGTAGCGTTGTAATGTCCATTTGGACGACTAAGATTTCTACAGGATTTGTGTGAGATTGTGTACGCCCATATCTGTCTTTAATACCAGGTTGATAAAACAAACTTTGGATCCGTATAGGAAATCTGTGATCCATTATGTAAAACGTTGTGAGTTATGGTCAGTACTTCGAAGTACATCATGCAAAATGGTACCTCCCATAACGCCAAACCAAATGCATGAATAGAAAACTGAATAAAATCCGCTGTAGCTGTATTTACGGGCGAATAATAATTACTTCGAGGTACATATTATAGTGGGAAAGACACACCTGGAGATATGGAGACACGTTCCTGCCCACAAAAGCTCTCTTTGATAGAACCTTACTGTCTCCCATTGTCTAATGTGTACGCTGGGACAGAGCTTTCCTTGCTCACCACAATCGCCATCAGGTCGCGTATGGCGCCCGGCCAATGCGTGGATGGTGGCTGGTGGTGCGAAGGCTGGCTCTTTGCCAGATGCTAATTTTGCAGCTGAGCCGGTATCGGCAGACGCGTGTTTACGACCATAAAAAATTTTCAGGTGTGACTTTCCCACCATTGTTATTGTTCAACCATACAGCTATTCTCAAAGGATAAGCAGCAGCTTTCAGCCTGTTCATCAATAACGTAATTCCACCTCCACCAAACTCGCTCTCTTACACAGCTATTCTAAACTTTTGCCTTTATTACAAGACTAGACTTTCCCGTTTCCTTCTCTCGCTCAAACCAATGAATACCTTATTACCAGACTCTCGTTGTTTTCATTAATTCTTTTTCCACTCGCTCACACACACATGGTCACAGAAGACATTGAACATCACAATACTGAAAAAGCGGACTATTTTGTGTGAGTATGAGAGGACAAAAACTCGGAAACTCGGATTTTGAACATCACAATACTGAAAAAGCGGACTATTTTGTGTGAGTATGAGAGGACAGAAACTCGGAAACTCGGATTTTGAACATCACAATACTGAAAAAAGCGGACTATTTTGTGTGAGTATGAGAGGACAAAAACTCGGAAACTCGGATTTTGAACATCACAATACTGAAAAAGCGGACTATTTTGTGTGAGTATGAGAGGACAAAAACTCGCAAACTCGGATTTTGAACATCACAATACTGAAAAAAGTGGACTATTTTGTGTGAGTATGAGAGGACAAAAACTCGGAAACTCGGATTTTGAACATCACAATACTGAAAAAGCGGACTATTTTGTGTGAGTATGAGAGGACAAAAACTCGGAAACTCGGATTTTGAACATCACAATACTGAAAAAGCGGACTATTTTGTGTGAGTATGAGAGGACAAAAACTCGGAAACTCGGATTTTGAACATCACAATACTGAAAAAAGCGGACAATTTTATGTGAGTATGAGAGGACAAAAACTCGGAAACTTGGATTTTGAACATCACAATACTGAAAAAAGCGGACTATTTTGTGTGAGTATGAGAGGACAAAAACTCGGAAACTCGGATTTTGAACATCACAATACTGAAAAAGCGGACTATTTTGTGTGAGTATGAGAGGACAAAAACTCGGATTTTGAGCCAATAGTAATTTTGTAAAGAGAGAAGGACCTATACATTGCTAGTTGTATCTAACAGACCACCAACAGACCACCAAGGTAAGAAAGTCATCACAGTGAGAGTTCGACTACAAAGGAAAGATATCTATGGTACCATAAAGTGAACAATATTAGATCTAAATCTAATACAAGAAACGCTAATATTCTAAAGCTAGCACTAATGGCGTGATTACATGTACATGAGCAGCGAGCAGTGTGAAAGCATGACTGTGTAGATAGGAGAAGTGCAGGTGAGAAGAATTGTACATGTACATGTACACTGTATGTGAGTGGGTGTGTGAGTGTTGGTAAAGTGTGTGATTGATGTAACGAGTTCTTCAATAGTGCTAGCTTTAGAATATTACTGTTTCTTGTATTACAGTCATGTAGCTTTATATCTAGTAATGTTCACCTCATAGTACTATAAATATCTTTCCTTTGTTGCCGAACTGTCAGTGTCATGACGATTTCTGATGATTATCCCATGAAAACGACATAACATAACAATCCTTCAATATTGTTCCATTGTTGTCCCGCAGTACAGCATTGTGCTTTTCTTTTGCTGGCTATACACATACTGTATTCTTTGCTCGAGTACAACAGGCATAGTACACGATACATGCACTAGTAAGTAGTAGACTGAATAAATGACAGGTGGAATGTGTGCCTGGGTCTATTATCTGTTTGTGAGTTGAGTCCAACAGCGCGGCCGTTATGGTGAGTTTGGTATTGGAGTTCGAACGCAGTGCGTCCACCTGGTCCTTGAAGGGTTGTCCGATAGAAACGCCTGCGCCGGAAAATCACCGGTGGGGCGATCACTAGAACTGAGAACGTGTAGCGGATAATTCAGCACACATGATTTTGAATTAATTATGAATTAATGTTACAGGTCAATCCAGCCAGTGACCCCGGTGTGTGGTGTCGAGTGGTGTCGGGTGCCAGAGGCGGACTTGGACATTGGGTCGACACACACCGTACAAGGGTGTTGGATGACTGGAACATTTAAGTAGTTACGATAATTAATTAGCAGATATTTCGGCGGTAGTTAACAACAAGAGTTAACAGCCATGGTTACCCGTGCGAGGAGTCTTTGATGATATAAAACGTGCGCTCCATGATCCAAGTCTTATTGTACTGTAAACGCACGAGCTGTACGAGAATTAAAGGCATAAGGTTACACTCGCTGGGGTACTGAACACGATCCGGCCGGCTGCAAGCACAGCGTACATCATAATAACGCGTCCTAGTCCTGACAGTGATTTCATTGTAACTCTTTCCGGCGCTGCTAGACAACTCTTGCCAATGGACTGATAAAATGCATTCCGACAAAGATCGGATCTTCGATTGTAAATTAATATTTGTACTACTAGTGATGATTGTACAGTACACGCAGTAAGGTGATCACCGCACTGAGATCTACTGGTACTACATGTACTACTAGCTCTCGCCACTCGGGAGCTAGCGAACGTAGAAATCCAGTACAGATAGTAATCACTACAATCTTGAAGTTCTGGGATCCTGCACAGTGAACGGTAGAGCTAGAAGTGGAATGCGCCCCCGTCTTGACGTGATCATGACATGAAGTCCCAGCTTCTAGACCCCTTATTGTCGTGGGCTTGACAGCAGAAAATCGCCTCCAGCGTGACTTTGACCCAGGCCGCACTCTGCGACGAATAGTTGACACCAGATCTGCGTCTCCTGACATTATCAGAACTGTGCACGGCACTAGTGAAACGTGTGCCACCTGCGAAGTCAAACCATGCACTCCTAGTCGGAGTCCTATGCAGCCCCGGCCCCTGGCCGGGGCCCTAGGGCCTTGACAGGCTCAACAATCCACGTGCACAGACCAACCATGATTGTAGCGTCACCGGATCCACGCTACCGCGAACTGCAATGCACAGGTGGCAGGACATCTGATAAAATCGGAATGAGCGCGAACAGTTTTCAAACATCGCCAAACGTATAATGCATGTGGGTGGTCGTTCACGACACAAGTCTCGCTCAGCTTCTCAGTTCAGGAGGCGTAGCACTAGCAGCTTGCTCAACATATTCCAATATCCCTTCGGACAAGACTGCCGTCCTGAACCTAGCAGGCTGTCAAACAAGCGAGAAGATGACTCTTTGATGCGCGAGTGCGGGGTCTCGGGTGAGACTACAGCCTGATGGCGCTGTCTAAAACAGACTATTTTGCACACGGCTCCTCTGCTTAGCGCCTCGGCAATCCTGGAACCTCGTGCAGAGTAAACAACTACATAATAGCTGTTTAGTTCATAAATCACTTCTCGTAGACTCGGACTGAACTTTAGCGGCCGCAGGGCCAGGGCCGCAGTCCACGCAGCGCACGTTTCGGCAGTGCAGAGCGCTTCTCTTCACGCCCTAGCCGCGCGGGGTGTGAACTGGACTGCTATAACACCATGTCTGACAAAGCTGGCAACGCCCGTTGATCTTGTGGGGTATAAATTTGGCTTCAAACACTCGCTGTCTTATCAGTCGTATCAAGATTTGAGGTGAACGAACCGACGTGGAGAGATCCGAAATTCCTTGACGGGCCAACAAGCAGAAGTATGAAGACAGCTTTTTTCTTCGCTATTGCCGTAGGTGAGTCGCATTGAACCATTTGTTTGAAAGTGAAGCTGATTCCTATATCGTTCTAGAAGGCAACACCAATAAATTGATGCACTCAAACAAATGTTTGTACTTCAATATTACCGCCGCTAGGTTGAAGCGTCGACGGTGTTTTCGATGGAATCGTCCTTGTTGCCTCTAGACGTCTGTTCTATGTATGAGGGTGGTGTGTAGACAAGGCCGGAACAAGAGATCACCTTGTTTCGCGTCCTCAGCCACCAGAAAACTGCCCCCCGCCAGCTCGAAATAGGCTTCCTGGACTTACATAAATGTTTGGTTACTAGTTTTGTGGTCACAGAGTCCGAGGTCGAATTTCAGTTCTTGAGTTTTGACAGCTAGAAGCACTGTGCGTACACGATACATGTACATCCACAAACATAAGTTACTTACTTGACTCTACTGCGACTATACTATGATAATACATGTGGCCGTGGGTGCATGGTTACGGATCAGTGTCTTGGTAGATGAACCACATGCACAGTCAGTCTGATAGGCCTGTCCCCTCAGCAGATGTCTGCAGCACTACTATTGTTGTGCATGTACTGGAAAATTTCGGACAAAGTGCTCGTACAGTGAAACCTGTCTAAGACGACCGCTCAAGGGACCTTCAAAATGCGCTCTCTGTCACCAGGTGGTCTCCTTATGCAGGGTCATTTGACTGGAACTAGCATCCCTTGGTCCTGGTTCAGTGGTCTTCTAGGACAGGTGGTCGCCTTATCCCAGTGGTCGCCTTGACAGCTTGTACTGTATCTCACTGTATCTGCAGTGTACTAGTATACTACAGCACTCAGGGCAGGGGCGTCGGAAGGTATTCCAGTGTGGTACTACGGTCAGCCATCTGAAGTACAATTTACTCGTGGGGGAGGGATGGCCGAGCCGAACAATTTGGAAATTTAGTGCCCAAATCAGTGCATTTTATTGATTCACGGGTAACTTGGGGCAAATAGTGGTACGGTTAATACCGTGGTGACCATACCGTGTGCGACACCACTGCACAGGCCATGCACACGTAAAGCCAGGTGGGGGGAAAACCCTCTTGCTGCAATCAAACATGCTTGAAGCTCAATCTGATCCCTGATGTTTGCCCACTTTAAGCATGTATGACTTAATGTACATGACTGGGAGCAGGACAGGTAGAAATCACATGTTCCCCCCAAATAGGCGAAGTCGAGTTTTCTCTCGAAAACCCTGCCTATGCTATTGAAGAACACAGTGAACACGAAAAACGGGGGGAAATCCTTGAAACCCCGTTCAACGAGGGCCTTTCAGCAAGCCCTACTCATGCAAAGCAGGGTGTAGGAGGGGTTTTGGAAGTGGTACGACCAAAGGTCGTTTTGGAGGGGAGTCGGGGGGACCTCCCCCGGGAAAATTTTGTAGAAAAGACACAAAATCCTGCGTTCTGGGAAGTTCTGGCACACTTCTGGCACAGTTTATAAAGCCATAGAACTATTTCACGGGCAGAAGAGACATGCATGGACATGCACAGATGCATGGCAGATCTACGAGTACGAGTCTAGAAAAAGGTCAAAGTCTGATGCGCATGTGCATCGATGGATCCTGATTTTTTATTACGGTTTTGCACGTTCCGGACGGACCACACTTTTCGAAAAGTGATACGGCCATGGTCGTACCAGTCGTAGCGGGTGCTACGCCCCTGCAAAGAGTATGTGAACCCCAAAATAAGGCACTTTCAGTGGCGGATCTAGGGGAGGGCGCGGTGGGCGCGCGCCCTCCCCTCAAAGTTTAACAGTTCGATGTTGTTTAGTGCATGCACATGGATGGGCAGTTGCGCAAGTGTTTGCACATGCTGTGACAAGTAGTTTCTAGCAGGGAGTAGTAAAATATGTATTTTTTAGTAAAATATGTATTTTTTAGTAAAATATGTATTTTTTAGTAAAAAATGTATTTTACTACTCCCTGGTTTCTAGTGTCAGATAAGAAAGTTCTTCTGAACACGGAGTAGTTGTTCTCTTAGACTTTGGTTGACTTTTAGTTTTGAAATTAGTGTTCAGTTGACGAACTTGTATAGCTAAGTCGGTGAAGGGGATGGCGTACCGCCCGCCCAAGCGGCTAGGGAGCCAACAAACTCTCCACGGATTTTTCGCGAAGCGAACTTGCGCTTCATCAGCTGCTCAGTCGAGCGATCCGTCTTTGGAGGAGAATTCGGACCACCGCGAAGATCCTGAGATCGAGGTCTGCTCAGACTCTGATCTTCCCCAAATGGAATCTGAAGTAGATTCTGACGACGATGGTGGGACTGTTAGTAGTAGTGATGCGAGTCGGGAGCGTTTACCTGTTGAAACTATCGCAGATGACGACGTTGTGACTGTCACGAATGTCGCGCGAGGCACTGCTACGCAGCGAAGTTACTCGGATGCTGTTGATGCAGCTATTGGCGGTGCAACTCTCAGCGATGCAGAAAAGCGCAACATACTTGTATTGGGAACCGGAAGCCTGATAAGCAGACGGTGTTGCCATCTAGGGATTATCCCGACAGCCGCCGAAAGACTGGTACTTCCACTCGCTCGCTGCTACTGAAGTGGTTTGAGTGGCTTGCCTATTCCGGAAAGGCTGGCGAGGAAGGCGTTTTTTGTGCGCCGTGTGTCCCGTTTCCTACATACATTGCATCGACAAGGATCAACCCGAGGTGAATACCTCATCATCCATTCTTACTGCTGGACATGGCCATCTTAGTTATCGTATATTTTATTATTTTGCCACTGTTCTCGATCTCAGCATGTCTTGAGCTTTGAAGCACTATCTTTACACAATTCAATGTAGTACGGCTATGTTCTACTACAGCCAGAGTCCTCAATGAAGTGGTTGAAAAAGTGGGAGTGAGTGCATGTACTAAAAATAGTAATTCTACATAACCGCTAAGCCTATGACGTAATGTGTACAAAATACAGGTACCGCATAGGTTCCCTGTCATGAATATTGCCCGCGCCCTCCCCTCAGCTGAACTCTGGATCCGCCGCTGACTTTTTCTGGAAAGTGTGAAAAGGGGCAACATGTGATTTCTACCGGCCCCGTACATTTAGGGCTCATCATTTTCATGCTCCAACCGTAATGTACTCTTGGTACTGCGTCTGGACCATCCACACCAAACCTTTAAGTACATTCCTGATGGCCTTGCTCAAACCTTTCTTCAAATAAGAGTCTGCCCATAAATTTGAAACTTTTAATAATCTGGATAGTGTAAAAATTCAAATTGAAATAATTTTATTCAAACACTATAAATTTCTTTTTAACCTCTATCCTTATTACATTTTGCTCTGAGGTTGCCGAAAGCAGGATTATCATAGGCAGGTGGCTGTGGATGCCGCTCCGCTGCAGATCTGCGTATGTCCTTTTGGTGGAGACTAAATTTGGGTCAGGTTTTGGCCATTTCAATTGACTTTCAATAGTTTTCAAGAGTATCACTGTCATGCAGTGTAAGGAAAAGTGAGGTGAGGTTAGTGAGAAGCTCTATTCGAAAAGCTGTTCCACCTACTTGCTTTGGATTTTCGACAGCTGGAAATATTTCTAGTATGTCAAGGACAATACATGTGGGCTTTTCCAGCATCATTGTAGAGTCAATGTGTGTTAAGTCTCAGCAAGGCAGGATGTCAGGACTGGCCGATATATGTTTCTGGTTCTGTTTCTGGCATTGTGTGTCTATGTCCTCCAGGCATGGTGGCGGCCGCGTCGGCAGCAGCCACGTGGAGCTCCAGCTCCAGGTCACCTCTAGGTAAGGAAAGAAGATGATTTTCTCTCCGGATTTTTATCTTTCCACCGAGATTTAAAGCGAAACTACTCTGTACGCTTGGTCTAGTGTATAGTTGCTCCCAAATAAAATTCTGTGCCCGAGGGGAGGGGGGGGGGGGGCGATCAGACTTAACACAAATAGGGATTCTGACTTAGATACTCACTTGCACACTTTCCGTAAAACATGTCCAGTGTGACAGGATGGTGTTGGTTTTCTACTAGTCTGCTAGCCATTGTAAGACAAGATTCTTACAAATTGTTACACTTGATATTGTGCACTTCAGAAGTAGGCCATCAGATCTGGGACAGTGTCTATAATCCATGGCATGACAAGGTTCTGTGCGAATTCTTACCCTCGCTGTTCTGTATGCCCTGTAGGCCCACAGAACTGGGGCAGCATTGCCGGCTATGAGCTGTGCGGAACCGGCAAGAGTCAGTCTCCCATCAACATCAACAAGGCCAGCACCACCTACAAGAACCACCCGGCCCTGTCTTTCGCCAACGGCGCTGGCAACATCGCCTTCCAGATGATGAACACCGGGCATGCCATCAACGCATTGCCCAGCAACCCTGACGGCGCACCCGTGCTGAGCGGCGGCCCGCTCGGAAGTGCCACGTACAGGCTCTACAATATCCACATCCACTTCGGCAACTCCACTCTGAAATCTTCCGAGCACGCCTTTGAAAACACCAGGACAAACGGCGAGGTAAGAGTGCACTTCTGCTGTCCTTCGGACGTAATCCAGACCAACACCGGAGAAAACTTTGACTCATTGCCCGTCAGTGGTGGACGTCGGGTCAAGGAGAAAAAGTAGAGCTTTGAAGGCAACCATGCTCATGGCCTGTTCTGATTTCATGTCTAGGAAATTTGCCCCTCTAAGAATGCTCGACATGCGCACAGAATGCTTCGTTAAAATTGCACTCGCATATTGGATTACCTCAGGTTAGCTGCCACACACAGATGGGTCTGTGTGTCACTAAGTATCACGTGATACACACATGTAAAGTAGCTTTGATTTAGTAAATCTCCAGGAACGTAGCCTGCTTGGGGTACAGGGGGGGGGGGGGGGGGGGGCACGTGTAGCCCCAAAAAACCTTGGGTCAGCATGCACATAATGACCATGATGATATGCACCAGCGCCAGCCATCCTATAGTGTACACATGACATGATTCAGATGAAGCGACCCCCCCCCCAGGGGACCACCTAGGCCCGTGACCTCCCTCATGTGTTTTCTCCTTTGTGTTTGCACTGGTTTCAGTTCCATATCGTCACATACAAGACTACCTACGGGAACATAAGCGCAGCCGTTGGTAGCGGTGAAGCCGGAGCCTTGGCCGTGTTTGGAGTGCTGTTTGACGTAAGTACCTGGATACGATTTCGAAATGGAAATCATCCACCTGTGACAAGATTTAGCAGTATGTCTAGTGCAAGGATGGTATGTTTCTTCAGGACCGAAAACGTACACTATCCTTCGAGTAAATTCCCTGAGTTCAAAGTTGTGCTACCCTACTCAGAATGTCAGGTCTGTGTGAGTCGTTAACATGTAAAGATTGTGGACGATAATGTATGATCTTTAGGTAAATGCTGCCAATATTCCTGAGAAGAATGTATGCGGATTATTCTCTTGGAATATTTCTGCAGGCACGCAACGTCTCCAACACCGATTCCGGAATCACCACTTTCATTGACTATGCTTCCAATCTCACGTACAATGGTAAGTTAATGAGAACGTCAGGATGATAGCATATGTGCCGGTGTGTATGCGGGTGCATGGGTGAGTGTCTGCGTGAGTATGCGTGCGCATGGGTGGGTGTGGGTGTTTGTGTGAGGGTGCGTGGGTGTGGGTGTTTGTGTGAGGGTGCGTGTGCGTGTGTGTTTCTGTATATTATGTATGTACGTACTTTTTGGTGCGGATATGTGCATGTTTGTGTGTATGTGTGTATGTGTGTGTGTGTGGGGGGGGGGGTTGTAATGAGCGCACGTGTGTGTGTGTGTGTGTGTGTGTGTGTGTGTGTGTGTGTGTGTGTGTGTATGTGTGTGTGTGTGTGTGTGTGTGTGTGTGTGTGTGTGTGTGTGTGTGTGTGTGTGTGTGTGTGTGTGTGTGTGCGGTGTCTGTGGAGACTAGTTCACATTCGATGGGGTGGTATGTGACGATCACAACTCCGATTTGCAGTGTGGATGTGAACACCAGGAAGGAGTATACAGCCATGCTGCTGAAAAAAATCCAGGAAAGGGCGAAAGAATTGCCTCTATTCCGTAGCTATGCAGAAGACGTTACTTCAGTAACGCCTGGCGCTAGCCAAGGCCCACATAGCTTTAATTTGGTGTTTATTTGTTTGTTTGTGTCACGCCTGGCATATCTGTCCCGCACCGTACCGCACCATCAAAGATAGCTGGCCACAAACAGCTGGCCACAATATTCAAATTGGGCTTTCAATAGTGTTAAAAACTTGCCAGGATTACTCTATACGTGTCACGCTGACAATGTTTCGTTCACTATAATTCGGTGGAAAAGAGAAGAGAACTTTAGTCACAAATCATCATGGTTCAAGCGCCAACAGGAAATTGTTACACAAATACAGGACATGGCAGGCTGTTTTTGCTGCAAGTTCATATTTCACGAGGAATATGCACTGTCTAAAGATCACTCATTGCATGGAGTTTGAAGTGACAGCGAAAGCAAGCCATCGCCTACTGGATTTGTATAGTACCTATGTGCATTGAGTACGCCTTTGAGCAGCTCTGAGTGACTCCGATTGTGCCCTTTGTTGTGCAATCCAGGCGACAGTTCAACTGTGTCCCTGCCATTCCCAATGATGGCCACCACCGAGGACCTGAAGACTTTCTACACGTACAGCGGCTCCCTGACAACACCTGGCTGTGCGGAGGTGGTCACATGGCTTGTCAACGATCGCATCCACTATGTAACGCCTGATGTGGTAAGAATTGAGTTAACATTCGTACTTTGTATTTGTGTTGTCAAGCTGTGTTGGAGATTGCGACCCATACTCGAAATTTTACTGTCTTAGAGTGCTTGCATTTCGGAACACTTGAGGTAAATACAAGAAGGGTAGAATCTCCATGAGACGAATCATAACAAATAGGCACATAACAAGACGCCTAGTGCAAAGGCACACTGCTGCAAAAGGTGCACTTAGTCCCCCTCCCCCCCCCCCCCTCCTCCGCCCCAGCAGGAGAAATGCCAAAAATGCATGTGGGGCGGGTGGACAGTTTCTGTGCATTGAATTGTGTAAATTCCACCTCCACAAACATGGAAATCGCACACTCGAACCTAGCTTATAAAATGGCCCTGTGAACTGGTCTGTGACGCAGCAAAAATTGGTCACTGTGACTGGAAAAAACACCTTCGCAGCGGGATGCACACTTTTCTAATTGTTACCTTGGCACAATTGTGTACGATGGACTTCAGGGCTAGTACATACTGCATAGTTTCAGTGATACGTTTCCATTACCAGCCTGGATTTGGTGGGAAAAACTGATTATGTGGAACGAGACCTGTCCGCTCTTAGGAAGGGTGTAGCGACCTATTTCCTTACCTGACGTTTCACAGAACGAATACCGTCTGGGGACTATAATTATCGTTATATGGATTGTTCGATATTCCGTTTACTGTCCTTGCTCACCTGTATGCCTGTAGATGGATCAGCTGGCTGGTCTCCGAAGCGGCAACATGTCCGTACCCAGCTACCTGCTTCTGGATAATACGCGCCCACTTCAGATGCTTAACGGACGCGTCGTAGAGAGGAACTTTGAAGTAAGTGTCTATGCTGCCCAGTTTATATTGGCTTGCTTCTTAGTTGCTAGATTTCGTTGCTCAGTACAGTAGGTAAATTCAGTGTTACCACATCACTCTAAGTACTCTGGTTGTCACCCTTATCCGCTCAGGGATTTATTCCGTAACATGTCTCATTGGGGTGTAATCCAGTTGAGTGGGCTGTGCCAGATCTTGTCATCGGAAATCCATCACGTGCCTAATACGGCAGGTGATCGCTCGGATATTGTAACTGTCTGCCCATGGTCCAGTCGCTTGCTTGGACGAGTTTCAGTATAAACCCACCGGGACCATAAGTGATATGAACAAAATAGCCAAAGCATAGCCCTTTATATCTCATTCATATAACTTGGAACCTTCCAAGTTGGAAGGCTGTTCGAATGTGCATCCAAAACGTGCTAGAGCTGATTGGCAGTTAGTTGAACTTCAGTACCGTCGGTCAGTGTCGTGCAATGTTATCCTATGAACTGATTGTCAAGTAACTGGTGGTGTCAGTAGACATTATAGCATAACTTGTAGTTCCTTGCTCCTTTTCTTTGCACTACATAGCCTAAAAATCCACATCAATTATGTGGTGAGCAGTGTGATTATGTATACAATACTTTAGTTGAGCACGCGACCTTCTTCTCATAATCACCAGTCTATTTACGTACACACAATGTTGTTTGCAGGAATGACCGAGAATTTATTGCTCATTGCTATCGTGTTCGGCCTCATTTTCTCTGTGCTGCGCCGATGAAATCCACGAAGGACAAAACAGTTCTGTCCGCAGATTGAGTATGACCCCGAGTCATGTAGTTTGTGTACAGCTTAATGCATACATAATGTACCGTTGCCAATAGAATAGCTAGAGAAGGGCAGACGTACTGTGTGCCTGTGTGCATGTGCCAGGCAGTCAACTCATGCACATGCATGAAATTCAACCAGTCAGAAGTAACTGTCCACCTCTCCGTTTTTTCTTTACAACTTTGCACAATTTGATCGCTGTAATCGAGATGTACAGATTTCTTCTCAAATGTATAATAATCATTCCTCTGCTTTCTCGCTTTGTGTCACCAGGCCCCATCAGCTGCCAGCATTGTCTCCGGTAAGTTGAACACAGTCAAGAGATAAGAAGAGCTGTGATGTCATTTTATGGCTGTGTTTACAGGAGAGTTTTCATCTAGGGTTAAATGACAACTCGGCCCCAGTGTTCAACCTGCCATCGTTCACATGCTCTATTGCACTTGACCAGGGCTTTTAACCCTCCCCTAAGGGAAGGTGCACTACTGCATTTCTGGGCATATTTAGCCTGAGGATTGCACAGCATCGCTAGTTCAAATTTCCCCCAAAGTTGTTACATGACGATATACATGTAGGACTGTAGAAAAGGAACTTTATCAGTATGTCAAGAGTGCAGCCGTCAGCCCTATTCATGTAGACACCCACTTGTTTCATCGTACAGAATTTGAATTTGACAAAAAAATGGTCTTTACAATGCGCTTGCATGGGTGTCTATTTGTTACGGGATGGGTATGAGTGGACAGTACGGAGGATTAGCAAGACGAAATTCGCGTTCGCGTTCGCTCTCCAAAGGAAAGTCGAACTCAGTGACGGAATTCGCGTTATGAGAAGGATTAGCAAACAGAATTCGCACATGCATGACGCTGACACGACGTACATTGTGTACAGACAGTAGAGCGTGGTAATTTTATGACTGCCCTGACACGAATCGCGGATTCGTGTTCCGACTACTTTTCCGAGCTAAAAATGCGAAAGTTCGCAATCCAGTTGGCGAACTGAAAAATGTTTGCGAACCCGAACGCGAATTTCGTCTTGCTAATCCTCCGTAATAACTGTATCATGACACCTACGTTATGCGTGAAATAACGTTACTATGCGCTCAGAGCATTGCGGACTGTACCAGCAGCTGTTGCTGCTTAATCTCAATTGTATCATGCTACACGGACAGTCCCGAATGAGAATGTGTAACTATCTGCTCTAGGTAGTAACTTGGGGCTGGTTGCCAATTTTCCAAATGGATTACTGTCTTTTCCAAAAAATGTAACACTTGAGTTTGAAATCAGCACAGTGTTAAGTTTCGTAGCTTTCTGATTCCAATGCATGTGTAGGTCTGTCGCATGTATTCGAACACCACTTGATAATGCCGATTTTGTGTCTGCCTGATTATCCTGGACTTTCTGCAGTATCTCTCGTCAGTGTTCTCGTTACCATCGCAGCATCCCTGAAGAACTGGTAATCAGAACTCCATAGTGGAGGTTTTGGCTACAGTACCTGCTACCGCCTACTTTCCACAAATCACCCTTGACTTTTTCTGACGTTCTTTATTCTCTTTCAGTGCTCGTCAGTTTGGTTACGTTCATTAATCATATCATGGTGCTCTCGCTATGTGCCGGCTGCATTCAATACGGAGGTTGCCCAAAGCTAGAACTGTGTTCTGGAAGAATGCATGTTCATTTGAAAGACGTATCTGGTATGCCCGAGGGCTTTAAGTCCATGTTCGTGAATGATCTGCAACCTGGGCTAGTTCGCCACATTCACTCTGTGGTGTCCTGATTTTTTAGGGGAACCGTATTTTTCGGAGTATAGTGCGCACTTTAGACATGCTATTTTAGGCCCTAAATCGCAGGTGCGCACTATGCTCCGAATATGAAATGCATGTACTTCAATGAAGATTGAAGTGCGCACCCCCAATGAAGATTGGGGGTGCGCGTTATACAAAGGTGCGCACTATCCTCTGAAAAATACGGTATTTGGCTGGTTTGGGGGTACTGCTGGATGAGATCCCGTCAGGTTTGTGAAACTTCTGGATGAGATCCTGTCTGCTTTTGCGATTCTGCTCCTGAATGGGCAGGTTCTATTTCCTTCCGTAAATTTCCCACCAACGTACTAAGTCGAGAACGTTGGTTCTCCACCCTGCCCGCTCGACTCCTGGACAGATGCCAAGTTTTGGATTTGATTGCATGTTTACAAATCTGTTTTCGTTGTTTAGTAGCTGGACCCGACAGGCCGTGTTGAATGGAGCATTTACGTGATGGGTTTGGCCCGACCGGGCTCAAAGTTCAACCTGGGTTGAATCCTCGTGTGTGTGGGGGGGGGGGGGGGGGCAGGTCGAGCAATAAAAAATAATGATAATATAAAATTCAAGGTTTCGCCTGAAGTTAGACTGAGTTTTAACTTTTCAGCATCCGTAGGTACGCCACCACCCTGCAAAGATCGTAGGTACGCCACCACCCTGCAAAGATCGAAGGCGCAGATTCAACTCTTAAAGCGGTTGTGGGGGGGGGGGGGGGGAGCAGATCAGCTCACCAGCAAAGTGTTCAATTCAAAGAACGAAAATTCCATTCGATTCATCCATGTTTCCATCGTGCCAGGCCACGAGTTCCCAATGAACTGGGGGTCGCAGCACGCCTGAAAAAAACATTCCGCTTCCGCTTCCTGGTACCCTCTGTTATTCAATCATGATTTTTGGACCATCCCTCTATGCCTGTTTGCAATACATTGCAATGCAATCAATTACTAAATTGTGGATAAATGAAGGTAGATGGTTAAATGTGAGAGCCAGAGCACAGAGAATCTTGGGGAGAGAAACATTCTACTTGCTACAAGTCATGGGCAGGCTCATTGGTCTAACGTGATGTCTAACGTGATGTCTAACGTGATGTGAGATGGTGCTGGAGCGGCCTGCTATGCTCCGTCAACTACTTTTTTTGTAGAGGTCCCGGCATCTTCGAAAGACGTCGCACGAATTCGAGGGGTAAGCAGAAGCATGAACAAAATGAAAGGTTTAGAATTATGGAGGACCCAATTGGGACCACAGCAGAGAATAACGAATACTTGAAACAGATAATTATTATTAGGGCTGAAGAGCAGTGTCAGATGAAGGGTACCATACGGGTTGAAGCAGAGTTTAGCCACTCAGGATAGGCAAGAATTTGGCTGAAAGTACTTCCTGCCGTGGAACTGCAGTAAGCGGTTTGTCAGTCAAATTCACACAAGAAAGGCATTAGGACGTTGCAATCCACGTCATTATACCGGCCCGCGTGGCCATAGCCATCATCACCAATCTGGAGACAATTTTCGGAACCGCGATTATTGGGCTCCCTTGGTGCCCAGTTGTCGAAGATTATAGGTTGACCAGTCACCCAGTGCCACTTGCCATCACCATCCTTATCCTCGCCTCCCAGCCATATGCCCGGCCCTAATCCAGTAAATACGTTCAATTTCAGCACCGTGAATAATTCCTCGTTACTTCGTATAGATGCCAGCCTTCCACGTTGCACCTCACAGCGAGTTTTTGCATTGTCCCAGGTCATTGCTGTGCCAATTACCTTGTACTTGTGAGAAAGGTCAATGCGTTGGAGGATCTGATGGAGGCCGTCCAAAATTTCGCGCATCATCGATTTAATTGATTTCGTTTGATTGCGGGCCATTGACCCGAAGAATTTCTCGGTTAGCCAGCGCTCCTCGCAGAGATCACCTTGGTAGCCGATTCTGCAATGGCACACTGCCTTTCCTTCTCGACTCACACAAGTTGCCCCGTGCTTGCAAGGGTCCGTGCGACAATAGTCTATTTTGCTATTACACAGTCTGCCAGTGCGCCCCAGGGTGCATGCACACGCAAAGTGGTCTCCAGTGGCTTGACGAATGAAAGTGCCTCCGTGCTGGCAAGGATTCGGCGAGCAGGCGTCCTCTCCACAGTCTACTCCATGAAAACCTGCATCACAGCGACATACGTAACTGTGCTTCTGCAACTCACACTGCCCGTGGCCACTGCACGTTGAGTATTTAGGGCAATTCGATGTGACTGGAGTTATCGACACTCTGCTGGGATTGCGTTGCCTTACCATTGATGGGAGACACGAGAAAATCAAAGTCCTGTGTGTCCTCGAAGTAATGCCAGCAACGTGGAGAACGGCACCCGAAGACTCAATTATGTCGCTGAGATGTAGCTCTTGATTTGCTAGTGCGGACTCGTACGTCTTGGATCTTTGGTTGCCAATGCCCATTGCGCTGAACATTTTAGCAAGACAGCCAGAAGCAGGTGTACTATTACTAACCTTATGAAGAGCAGTCGCTTGTGATTTAGGACACAAGAGAAGCAAGGCACAGGAGAGGATTGTTCGTATAAGCATCCACATTGCTAGTCCCTCACTGCTATTCACCCTCTACACAGCATGAGTTGTGCTCTCCTGACGAGTATATCAGCATACACGTTACGCTAATTATTCGATTTCAAGATTCCATGCGTGACGGATGAGCTATGCAGAGGTGTAATTTGGGCTTTGAAAGTGAGCAGCAACTTACTTCCAACGCGACTACTGACCTCCACTGGACAACGCTCAACGGGGATCGTGATTATGTACCTAGTACCTGTATCTACGCGCGATTCATCTTGGTGACTGCTGGTAGCGACGTTTGGGAATTACGTCAAGTACGTGGATCGCTAGCTGGATGCATTACTTCTATATGAAACTTATACATTCAGAGGCACGTATACGCGCTGAGGTCGTGGACCCTTCCATGGCAAGTATGATCGGTTCCTGAAGGGTTCGGAGAATGATGATGAACTCATACTGGTTTCGTCTGAAGCATACATGTACATGTGTACCTGATTCAACGGAACCATGTCCGTCAAAAATAATGCGAAGTCGGTTAGAAATGTAATACGTGTACTGTAACAGGTTTAATCAAACTTGAAAAGTAAGAGGCCTGGTTGAGCGTGCCTCGACCAGTTATATACAAATGTGATAGTATACATGTGGCAATGGCGCCAATGAAGGTGCTAATAGACAGGCGTAAGACGCATGAGGTGCGAGGGAGTGTAAAGTTATAGAGAACAGGGGAAAACTGTTACATCATCCCCCTCCTATGGAGAGGAAGGAGCTTATAACCCAAATGCTCAAGTGGAATAGAGTACAATAAGCGCAAACACGTGCGAGACGAAAAAAGGCTTTGCACTGAAGTAACACAATAAGATGACTGAAACTCCATGCAAATTAAAGTGTAATAAGCTCAACAAATGTGTAAGGTGAAACTAGAAGTTCAACTGCAAAACTCAGCGGGCAGAAGCCAAGGTTTTGTACTTCTGAAGTGGAACAATGTCATTACCAGATTCATCCAACAAATAATGTTCAGGCTCCCAAGTGGCATCAGAGTAGCCTTGCCACTTGACTAGGTACTGAAGCTGATTCTGCCGGCGGCGGTGACTGAGAATGTTCTCCACCACATAGCGGGCATGACCATCAAGGTCCGTGATAGGCGGAGGCGTAGGCTGTCTCCTATTAGGAATAGCGTTCTTCTCGTAGGCACGGAGTGCCGACACATTAAATACCGGGTGACAGCGGCTGGTATGAGGCAACTTGAGCTTGTAGGCATTCGGGCCGACCACATGGGTTATAGGAAAGGGGCCAAACCACTTGGGGCGTAATTTATGGGATGGTCGGTCCCGAGCTTCAGGAGTCAGGAGGAAATCCCGGTAGACCATTACCAAATCTCCCACCTTCAGCTTTCCCTCGACCCTTGTCCGATCTGCATAGAAGGCCTGACGAGCTTGAGCTGCCACTAACGCATCTTGTGAGATCTTGACCGCGTCTTGTCTTGCTTGCAACCAATCAGCTGAATCTCTGCCTCCCTGAATAGGGTTGAGGAAGTCGGGTGGCGCTCTGGGATTTAGACCGTAATTTAAGAAGAACGGTGTGTTTCCTGTAGATGATTGAGTAGCGCTGTTGATAGAAAACTCACAGAGAGGTAGGAGCATATCCCAGTTATCTTGTTTATGATTTACAAAAGCCCTCAGCACATCCTCTACTATTCTGTTTACTCGTTCAGTTAGGCCATCTGTCTGAGGGTGATTGGCAGTACTAAATGCTAGTTTCGTTCCTAAGCGATCAAACAATTCCTGAAAAAATGCTGCCGTAAATCTTGGATCACGATCACATACAATACTAGAACTCAAACCATGAAGTCGAAATACATGTTGAATATACAGATCAGCACTTCCTTTAGCGTCAATAGTAGAGGAAGTAGGTGCTAAATGTACACACTTTGTCAAGCGGTCTACAAATACATATATAGCATCATGACCTGTATCGGTCCTAGGCAAACCCATGATAAAATCCATCGAGATATCCGCCCACGGCTGACTGGGCACTGGTAAATTCTGCAAGAGACCAGTTTTTAGCTGGCCGCCTTTAACTCGTTGGCAGACGTCACATGACTTGACAAACGCCTTTACATCCAGTCCCATTCTGGGCCAATAGAAATATCTAGCGAGTCTGAAATAGGTGCGATCTCGACCGGGATGCCCCGCAGTCACACAGTCATGGTATTCTTGAAGCAGGGCGAGTCGGAGTTTGCTACTCTTTGGAATACATAACCTGTTCTGTGGTGAAGATCTGAGATAAAGATAACCGGGTGTTTCATTTAGAAGGTAACGGTCGTGCAGATTGTCATGGCTTGAATTTTTCAGTCTCCTGATAATGGGAGCAAGATCCTTGTCGCACTTGTAACCGCTGACAATTAACTGCGCTAAGTCTGGATTAATCTCTAGGGTATGCTCTATGGCATTCAACTGAATGTTAGGAGGATAGGATGACCCGCCTATTTCAGAATCACTGAACAGATCTGGACGGCGTGAAAGCGGGTCGGCAATGTTTTTCTTTCCTGGTTTGTGAAAGACCGTAAAGTCATAGTCAGCTAAAAACTCTACCCATCTTGCCTCACGCTTGGTGAGAGTCGGTTTGGTTCGTAAATAGACAACACCCATATTATCAGTCATCAGGTCAAAGTGGCGGAATAGATAGATTCTCCAGCACTTTAATGCAAATACCACAGCCAACGTTTCCCTCTCGGCCGCAGTATAGTTGCGTTCTGCAGCTGACAGTTTCCGACTACAATAGGCTACGGGATGCAAATCCATATCTTCTCCCTGCTGCAGGAGCACACCCGCCACGGCAAAGTCACTTGCGTCAGTTTCTACCGTGAAGCTTTTCTCAACATCGGCCAGTTGCAACACTGGCGCCTCGAGTAATGCTGATTTTAGAGACTCGAATGCCTTCTGTCTAGCAGCGCTCCATTCAAAGCGTGAATTTTTTCCGGTGATTTCTTCTAATGGACGAGAGATGGTCGAGTGTCGATCTATGAACCTTCGGAAATAGTTTGCAAAGCCAAGAAACTTCCTCACATCAGTTACTGACGACGGAGTTGGCCATGTTTCCACAGCACTTATCTTCTTGGGATCAGGGGAAATTGATGTGCCGTTGATTTTATGCCCCAAGAAGAGAACTTCTCTCACGCCGAATTCGCATTTAGACTGTTTGCAATACAGCTCACTATTTCTAAGTGTTTCTAGAACTGTTTGAAGATGATGCTGATGATCTTCCCAGGTCTTGCTGAAAACTAGAATGTCATCCAAGAATACTACAACGAATTTTCGGAGATGCGGTTGCAGAATAGAGTTCATGAGTGACTGAAAGGTGGCCGGGGCATTAGTCAGCCCGAATCCCATGACTCTAAATTGGAAGTGGCCGAACGGCGTATTAATGGCCGTCTTAGAAACATCCGAGTCTTGAATTCTGATTTGATTGTACCCCGACCGCAAGTCCAACTTGGAGAAATATGCACTGCCCTGGATCGTGTCGAATAAGTCATCAATATTAGGAAGACAAGCTTTGTTTTTGATCGTAATTCTATTCAATTCTCGCCAATCGCACACCATTCTCAGAGTACCATCCGACTTTTTCACAAAAAACACAGGTGCACCGTATGGCGACTTACTTGGCTCAATGAATCCCTTCTCAAGTAATTCTGACAGCTGTGACTGGAGCTCGTCCATCTCCGGTTTCGGCAGGCGGTAGGCGGGTCGAGACGGTGGTCTGGCTCCATCTTCTATCTGGATTTCATGGTCGACTGGTCTCTTCGGTGGAAGCTCATTCGGCAGCTCGTCTGGAAATAAATCCTGGTACCTCTTGAGCAGGTTCTGGATGTCTTGTTGCTCTGATTCCTGGAGTTGTGGCCCGGAACGATTCTCCTCGTTTGCAGCAGTGACCCATGCAAGAAACCCCTCGGCTCCACTCCTCAGGGCATGACGAGCTTGTCGGCCACTGATAAACATGCTTTCCACAGATGGCCGGTCGGCTGTCGGCGGGTTAGCTGAAGGCAATTTGGCAACAAAGGGCTCACCGTCCAACTGAACTTCGTTCGTACGGAAGTTGATGCTGGGGTTGTTCCTTGTAAGCCACGGCTTGCCAAGAATAGCGTCGTAGCGAGTCAGGGGATACACAGTAAAGTGCTGTTCCTCACTGAAGCCCCCGACTGTCACCCTTAGCGTGCGTGTGGAAATCTGCGGGACCTCGCTGGTCGAGCCGTCCGCCAATGTTACGCTCAGCACTGCTGAGCTTGCATCCGTGTCAAGATGATGCTTTCGAACAAAACTGTCTGCAATGAAGTCATGCGTCGAACCGGAATCTATCAGCATCACTGCACGGCGACCGCCGATCTTTCCCTGTATGCGCAGTAGGTCGTGTTCAGGTTCATTGCCGACGCTGACGTTGCTGACATGACACCTTTCTGCAACGGGACAATTTCCTACAGCTATGGGTGTCTCCGGCTCCGTAGGTTCCTGGAGAGCAACGTCTTCAACCTCCAGAGCTCCGAACCGGTTAGCGACTGGTACCGGCGTGGGTGCTTCGGTCGTCGCCAGTAAGCGCACCCCCTTTCTTACTGGCGACCAGCGTTTGGGTAGCGCTGTCCACCGTCAGTACAGTCTTTAGCGAGGTGGCCTGGCTTCCTGCAAGCAAAGCAGTGTCCCATTGCTCGCAGTTGGACACGCTCTTGGTCCGTCAGCTTGCGGAGGCCCTGACCACGGAAGCTGGGCACGGAACGCGACTCTCTACTGGCTGGTGGCCCCGACGCCGGTGGCCCTGACGACTGCTCCACGGTGTTTGCTGCCATGACAGCTTGCTCCAGGGTACGTGGATGCTCACGCATGACCTGTCGCTGGATGTGCGGAACTAGACCCCTGACGAACAGCAGCGCTCTGGTGTGGTGGTCGATTTCCGGCACTTGCAGGCTGAGGCGAGTGAAAGCAGCAATGTATGCGTCCAGCGACCCGCGCTGCGCTGCGGAAATTAGTCCCATACGCGATATTTCCTCGTTGTGCCGTGGTCCGTACACATCGCCAAGTGCCGCTTTCAGAGCAGGCCAGTCGGAAAACACTTGGTTAGCTTCCAATGCCGCTATCAACCAAAGACGAGCGTTTCCAGTCAAAAATCCTGCCGCGTAGTCGACCCTCTGTGCCGCATTTGGGAGTGCCAACGACCGTAGGGCCATGTCCATTGCAAACGTCCATTCTTTGAATGTAGCGGAATCTCCTCCAAACACAGGCGGCTCTTTTGTAAGGCGGGGTGTTGGCTCCCACGGTTCCGAGTTCGGATGTATCGTTCGGTTTCCTTGGCTAACGCGCTGAGCGGTCTTGATATCGTTTATCAGCCGAACGACGAGTACGAGGAGCGTAAGCAGAGCGACCAGAACACCTGCCAAAAGCAGAGTAGTAACCATCCTCTGCTACCAGTGTAACAGGTTTAATCAAACTTGAAAAGTAAGAGGCCTGGTTGAGCGTGCCTCGACCAGTTATATACAAATGTGATAGTATACATGTGGCAATGGCGCCAATGAAGGTGCTAATAGACAGGCGTAAGACGCATGAGGTGCGAGGGAGTGTAAAGTTATAGAGAACAGGGGAAAACTGTTACATGTACTATATGTAGCCCTGAATAGGACTAAGGTACAATGTAGTAGTATTGACTGAATAGGACTAAGGTACAATGTAGTAGCTCACCCGAAAACAAACGACACCTCCTTGGCAATCAAGCATGTAAGCATTGTTCACCCATGACATATTTATGAGGAATTATTCGAGGTAGAAATAAACTTCTACAATTTGTATAATACATGTTTAACTCGGATGTTGAGCCAATTACATAATGGTGAAAAAGGAGAAGGACAAAATGTTACGAGTTATGACTAACTGTCCACCAACGTAGTCTTACTAGTTTCGTCATCATCCAGTAACTTTCGGCATTTTGTTGCCGTGATGCGTAGCTCGTGCCCTTCTTCGTGGCGCTTTCCTTCCCCTCCTGGACCTTTCCGAACCTGAGCCTTCCAAGTAAGTTGGAAGGTTGTTGGTTTGCGCCTTGGATAAGTGTTGGAGCTAGGTGTCAGGTCGCCGAATGTCTCAGAACTCCTTGTCAGTTTTGAGCTATTTTGTCGCACTCGCTGACTGTATAAGATCTGGTTACGTTGGTGGACAGCAATTCGTAACTCGTAACATTTTGTCCTTCTCATTTTTCACTATAATACTTGTACATGAATATGCCTGAAGTTCAGCTTTGGGTTTCATTAAAGCATGGTGTGCCATACAGTACTGATGATACACACAAAATATATTCTTAAATATATTCTTACATACTAGACAGCATGACAAGCCTATTACCTGAGGATGTTCAAGAAGTTAGCTGACATCACTTATCCGCTCTCTTGATGTGCAAGTATCGGTCAAGTGTTTGTACCCGTACAAGAACAACGCATCTGTAATCTAGAACGATAACAGGTGGCCAATCTCGCCTACTAGTTTTCTGTTCAACGGTGTTGCAGTTGACGAAATGAATCATTCGACAGCCAGCTGCTTCACGGAGAGCATCTGCGAACTGTTTCCATCCGCGACTCTCAACGCGTTGGCTTTCTGTGCGAAACTCTGCCCGTCTTAAACCAGCCCGGGCGACTCGCTACGCACAAAGGTTTCATTCGCCCCTTGAGCACGGACCATTCGGCTGGAACAGTGCAGCAGCTAGCTACCTCGCCCGCCTGAACAAGGTCCAGCAGCGTGCCCTCTCCCTGGTAGGTCGTGGGACCGTTGTAGACAGCCTGGAGTTCCACCGCCAGATAGGTGCCTAATAGTGGCCTCTGTGTGCTCTACAAGCCTTTAAAAGTGTGTCGCGCGCCTGCGATCTCTTGATCCCCTGCTCCCTCCTCTGGCACCGCCTGCCAGGGAATCCCGCACAGCGCCGACAGTGTCATCAGTCGCAAGGCCACAACCAGCAGCTTAGCATCCCTCCGTCCACGTTCCAAAAAATACCTCACCACTAATCTTCCATGTTCATTGGTATGACGGAAAGATGCAAACAGGAAGAGTCTGAAAAGAAATTGGCCTAGCCATCACCTAACCTTCCCATGCCGCTTCGTGCCCACTTTTGAAACTGGTGTCTTCTAATCGCTTATTAGAACGTGTTAAAATAAGAAAGGGCTTTCTCCCTACACTAGAGCTCGCGCTTTTCCGTCGACTTGACTTGAAACTTGACCGACTCAACACTGCCATCCAGATGCAGAGCACACGACAGTGACTCACTCTGCTATTATGGTGTTCACGAGGTGTTTGTTGCGCTGGAAACGGAGCTTCTCCGTAAGTTTGTACATGTATCCCTGGTGATGTTCGTGCCTGGACAACACTACAAATACTGTAGTGCTCTGTTGGATTGTATTTTATTATTTTACTTGGGCATTCCCAACAGGCCCTAAGGTCTTCTTACAGGGTGCTCAAGATGAATGAAATTGTTAAGTTCCTGGCGACATGAATTGGGGACATGATTTGTGCGAAGGGTTTCGGGAAGCGCATTACAGCGGTCAGCACCAAGGATTGAAATAGATCTGTGTCCAGCTTGAGCTTGCACAATGGGTAAGGAAAGGGAATAATTGACTTGGCCGCGGGTTACTCTATCTGTGTCAGCGCAGTCACGGCGAAGAGAGAACATGTCAGAGAGGAGTGAACTGCAGATATTGTGGATGCAACGAACACGAATAATATGGACTTAGTATGATATATGTTGTCTAAGCTAATTATGTGGTATCGCTCAAGGAAGTATGATGTCCGCGTGAATGTGTCATGCTCAAATATGCATCTAAGTGCCCTCTTACTTATGCGTAGCAGCTGATCTCTCACTTTGTCAGCGAGGTAGTGGACGTAGGCAGTGCTGGCGTACTTGAGCTTGCTCTGGACTACTGACAAGTAGAACTGCCTTCTGGCCTGGACAGCAAGGTTCCTTCTGCCACGTCGAAAAGCACCTAGTTTCTTTCCGATGTCTTCCCTGAGGGAGTTAACGTGGGCACTGAAACTTAAAGTTGAATCGAGAGTCAGTCCTAGATACTTAACTTCGTCAGACGGGGCAATAGCAGTCGAACCACAGACAATGCTCAGGTTAGGTGGAGGATGTGAGCGTCTGCTGTGGATCAGTAGTACCTGGCTCTTGCTGGAGTTCTTCGGGCATCATATTCCTCAGCCTACTCAAGCTCAACTGGTGAGTTGTGAATTCCCCGAAAAACTGTGCATTCCGCAGGGAGTGGTGCGTTCATGCAGGTTTTCCAAGTGGAAGGTTCGATAGACTTCTGGTATGCTCTGGATGGTAGTACAGTCAGTATCGCCTATAGCGTTGGTGTTTGATTTTGAGCATTTCATCACTATAAAGGATATAATATTTATTACTATGACCGATACTGCATGCAATGTATGCGAGTGGGGTGTCAAACGACTCAGCGCGCCGTGCACATACGCACTACATACATGTACAATGTCATGTAGCTGGCTGTAGCGCCTGACACACAAAATCAGGATTTCCTCATGATGGAGGCATATTTTAGCAACTTGTACAAGTAAAACTCACCAAACAACACTCACTGGACGAGTTCTTCACGAAGAATTAACACCCTGTTCTCCTCTGACATCGCTTAATTTTACATCAATCACTATAACCGATGCAAAAATAGTGTAATAAACGTCTTTTGAAATATGAATTTGATCACTATAGGCGATATATTACTATAGACGATTATTACTATACGCGATAACTGTGTATACTTAGTTATGGCAAATGAAAATGAATTTGAGAAATTGATCACTATATCCGGTATAGTACAATAGCCGCCAACCTTATAGGCGATACGGACTGTAGTCTTTTCCTGTTATATGTAAACGATGCAGAACAGTGTTTAGCCCCAGGCTCCAGTCTAGCTGTCTATGCGGACGATACAACACTCTATGCCCTAATCAGAAACCCAGATACCATCGCTGCTGCTTGCAATAGCCTCCAAGCATCTATTGACCGCCTGCAGACTTGGGGTGCCCAATGGAAGATAAAGTTCGAGCCATCAAAATCTCAGGCAATACTCCTTGACCGCCACAGACCATCCCTGGATGTCCCACAGCTCACATTTGATGGCATGCAGGTGCCTGAGAGCCCCCAGCTCAAGCTGCTAGGAGTGTTATTTGACAGTACTCTCTCCTTCTGGGCCCACATCCGTTCCCTTGCCGTTAGAGCCAACCAGCGACTCGGCCTGCTCCGAAAGGCATCTCGGATCCTGGATAGTGCAGGGCGCCTAACTGTGTACAAAGGATTTGTACGGCCTATAATGGAGTACGCCCCTCTCGTCTGGGCAAGTGCGGCACATTGTCACCTCCATCAGCTGGACCTGGTCCAGCGTCGAGCCATGAAGGTTATTGGCCCCTCATTGCTCCCCAGCCTGGCAATCCGAAGGCATGTTTACGGGCTGTTTTCTTTCTTTTTTTTCTACAAAATCCACATATCTCCAGACACTGGGGTGAATGATGGAGTGTGGTGTGCTACCTGTATAAGCTGCAATGCATACCAGGTCCAGCTCTGCTTACCAACATGGTACCCCCCCCCCCCATCAAGAGTTAACGCTGCACCCCGGACGCGCCGGCAACGCCAGTCCCTCGGTGGCCACTCTTTCCAACTCGAAACTCCTCTGCCAGCCTCCAGTCCAGAGTTCATCCGCCGCTCCTTCCCATATTTTGTCCTGGAGAGCTGGAGCACACTGCCTGCCCCAATCCTCGCCGAACGCCCAACTCTCAAGAAATTGCCGACATTCAAGACCAAGGCCTACCATCACCTCCGCCAGACCAATTGGCTATGGGCCACTGAAGTCCACTAGCACTGAGTATAACCGGTTGTCTCTATTATTATCATTTTCTGTTTCTCTCTCTCTCTCACTCTTCCTCTCCTGGGAAGCTCCTCATGCTCATTCTCCCTTTCTCTGTCCATTTCCCCTTCCTGATGCGTAGACCAACTGTTGAACCCGAGACCACTAGGTCGGGGGAGGTTGACCTACCTCATCGGCACGCATGCCACGCTCCTCTGTGTTGTCAATGTTCGCTTGTCCACTTTTGTCTACGTCCCCTTTTATGTTGCTGGCCAGTGCTTTGTAGTAAAAAAAGTCAGTCTGTTTTAAAAGCGTCAAGTCAAGTCGGGGGAAAGGCACGAGCTCCAGTGCGGGATGATCCCGGGAGAAAACCGTTGCCTAAGAAAGTTGTATTTCTCGCCGGCGGAGCGCAGCGAGATTGGCGAGAAATGATTCTCACGCAAGATGTTCGGTTGCAAGTATGGCATCTGGTGTGTTATTTATCGTCGCTTCTTTTCCTGACTTCTTCAGTCAGATTTGAGTTTCACTAGCCACATCTGACTGCGGCGAACTACCCTTCACTTTGTGTGTTGTCGCTATTGCTGTCTATGTGTCTGTGTGTGCCAGTATAATGTACATGTATGTGGAGCGAGAATTATCGCCGAAGTCGCTATCAGCCTACTACTATTGCGTAATTAAAAATATTTTCAAGAACTCTGAAGCTTGTTATATTTTCAGTACAACCAACTCGCAACACGCCTTTATTGTCCAAATTCCCCCCAGGAGAGCATCATTAGGGATACAGGTATGGCCTCCTGGGGGAAATTTGGACAATTTACTCCATGTGGCCGTGGTGCAGCCGAGGACTGTTCGTGTGTTGCGAGTTGGCTGTACTGGAAATATTTTAATGCAGCAACAAGGATGACTGATTTCGCTGTAAGCACTTCCGATTGTCGACATGCATGCCCTGCATCTGCCACTAGATTCTCCAGATCTTAGCGTCTGTCGTGAGTTCCCTCGACGATACACCCAACAAAGCATAAAACAGAGTCAACCTTTCTATTGGGTAATCCTTTTCATATTGTGAACAACTTGGACATGTGTTGTTGTGGTGGATATGTGTTCGACCTAATTGAAGAGAAATTTACTGTCTAAGTATCATTTGGGTTTGCACTATGGTTTAAAGCCTGGGAGTGCTCAGTTATATTGATGGACTCAATATCTGTGATTAAAACGCAAGAAATCACAGGGAAAAGAGTTATGAAGCAACTACACACGTTTGTAACAAATTAATAAGCAGTCAGAAAGTGGGATATTTCTTGTATTTTTAAATTATATTTACTGGCTCAGTATCCGAGTTAAATTTGCACACCTGATGAGCAGTCATTATCTGTGCACCATTATTTGCATCTAATCGCGCGTAACAAGATCGGAACAGCTGTTTTGAAGTAGCCTCCCGTAGATTTGATATGTACTACACGCAAACACAAACATACGCACCCCGCCCCCCCCCCCCCCCACACACACACAAGCGGTCCAGTGGAATTTGTCTCTACTCCGAGTCTCCTTATCTACGTAATAATCAAGAATCCACCAAGTACTGCACATGTTGTCTTCTCTCTCTCTGCCTAACGAACTGAAACTACAAGTATTCAAACACAACAAACAACACGATGTGCATCTAGTCCACCTTAGGTCGGCCAAGTGCACCACTCTCTTGCTCATCAATCAGATTGGAGCGAAGGGCACTCGTCGAGCTTCCTGAAGTATTGTCTGCGCCATTACATCACAACAACATTGGACAGGATGTGTCAAACGTTTTCGTACTGGCAACACAGTTTTAGTGTTCCGAACATTTTTGAACTTTTCATACTATTTTTGGATTAAGAACGCGAGATGAACATGTTGAACAACATTTTGAGCGGCAGATCCCAATATACATAATAATTACTCGATCTAATAATTATCTAATTATTATAGCAAATACATGTACAGTAAAAGAGTGCACAGAAAGGCTCTGTCACAGTCTGTGGTTGTAACGCAGAGTTTCATGCACAATCATCAGATCATAATTATAGCAAATGCCAAATCCGATCCGGATAGATCTTGAAGTAGAGAATGATATACAGTACCGATCTTTTACTTGTTTCTTTCACTAATCGTTCTGAGTGTTGCCGTTATCAGTGGAATTCGCACACAAATGGCAGTGCGTATGAGCAGATGTTGTCATCCCACGTACTTCCGTGACCATCAGCATACATAACCAGCGTCAAGCAATGCTCCAGTTCACCAACACTGAGCTGATTGGCGTGATTCCAGACTTGGTACGTGAAGCGATCGCCATTCAGCCAGCGCCAGTCGCCCTCGTGTCCAGCATCTGTGCCGCCCAGCCAAGCCATGGTGACGGAATCCATGCCGAAGAGGGAGCTGACCATGAATTGCTGTTCATTGCTGCGAACTGAAGCTAGTTGCCCGCCTTCTCGCTTGCAATGCTCAGCCGACTCGTTCCACGATAAGTGCACCTTGTACAGTTTGTAGTACACAGTTCCGTCGGCCTTCATTTGTGTCTTCTGGTTCTCCAGTAGTGTTGTGCTCTTGGCTAGAATGCGTGCCAACATCTTCTCCATTCGCTCCTGCTTTTTCAGCATCTGCCTAAACATAGCTGGGCTTACCCGGGTCCGCTCGCACCTCGGGCCATCGAACCCTTCTGGGCAGGTACAGTTGTACTGGTTATCATGGCCAAGACTAACACAGGACCCTCCATTCAAACATGGATTTGATGTACAGGAGTTATGGCTTTCTGTGCGAGGACTCGGAAGAACTTGGAAGCTTGTAGGGTTTATGCGGGCCGTACTGCAGGCCGGTCCAGTGAAATTGCTGTAGCATCGACATTCGTAACGACCGTTTGTGCCGTAAGTCGGAGCACAGACACCATTACCGCTGCAGAGACGGAATGTCCTGCATCTGCGTGAGCGGGAGCTGGGACGCGATCTGAAGCAGCGTAGGAAAGCATTACGATCGCTCTTCCTGCGCACTCCGGCACTGTACAGGCCAGAATCGGTAGGGTTGAGTAATGCCTGCATTGGCATTGGGTACTGCCGTAGCGATAGCTCGTATTGCAGTGCTCTACCGAGTGGAGCTCCCGCTGCCATCCACATGCTCGCCACACATCCTCCATTCACCGGGTCCACATTGGGCTGATACACGCTTCTTGCTGATGAGAAGTCGCACACAGCGAACAGCGTCACGGCCATGGGCCACAGACATCGCACCCACTCCATGCGCTTAGCAAGTAATAGTTCCAATCCTCTTTGCGTTGAGCGAAAATAATCTTCTCTAGCAGCTAGACTGAGTTGAATATGGGAGTGAAAAGAGCTTGGTCAGGTCTCCTTTATGTATCCACTGCACACTATACCGTGCAGACCAGCGCATAATTGACAGGTTCGTTCCCAAATCAAGGTCCAAACCTGTCATTGGGTCGCACCCGGGACTGTACTCCCACGGGGACAGGCAACTGGCTTCTGACGGGAGCAGATCCACATGCAAGAGTCTCATTGGCAAAAAAAGAAGGTGGCTGTGTGGCTCGACTGTGGCCGCGGCGGACACCTTGCTACATGCAACTAGACGTTCAGCCTACACGCACCACGCAGTGAAACCGTTTCTTTGCCATTCAGCATTGCTATACCAACGAGTGAAAACTGAACTGCAGAGCCTCTCCCAGTGCCGGGTAGGTGTAAATGGTGGTACAGAGGTACAGCTGCACGGTCCTTGACTTTTAAAAAGCATGTTATACAATGCATGTTAATGTACATTTGGGCAGGAAAAGGGCCCATCCATCAGCAGTAAGTGCCGCTATGGATAGACTTTGTTTTCTTTTATTAAAAGTAGTGAAATAGGAAAGCGGTTTCAACTCAATTGTAAAAGTCAGGTTGCTCTACTGCGCGAACAATAATCCTCTATGCTTAGAGGCGGAGCTGTTTACTAGCGTGGGGAAAGAGGAAGCGTTTGTCAATATTCTTGACACTAAACTTGGCTTGAACAGTGACGTTTCTAGGCAATGTTGGGCGTGTGGCGACCACCCGCTTTACGTACATGTATAACAACTGGCCCAGCAATCCTCCAATCCAAAAACGAGAACCCCTCCTCTTCCATCATTATACGACAAACGGAAGTATGAACGGACGAGGAGCTTATCCAGGACGACCTTCAGCTGCACACAACCCACGCTATGATATCGATTAATTTATTCAGGAAAATATTCTCTTTTTTGTTCACTTCATATTATTCCTTTTCCCGAGTGGGTCTTTTGTTATTAGGCAGATGTCTGTGGTAGTCATCGCTAAAATTCGGAGACTCCCTCGGTTTAGGCTAAGGCCTGTGGAGAATCCAAAAATTCATACAAAAGACAATAATTAAAATTAATCCAATCCAGAAGCATAAAAGAAACAAAGGATTCGCCAACAGAGTAATGTGCCTGGACTAATCTAACGCTTAGCGAGAACACGGACATTATTATTCTTTTATTCCACGATGGCGTGACGCCAATAAGGATGATTAATAAGTGCGATAGAACTGGTACTAGCCAGAAACAGCTAGATGGAAATTAACCGGGAGGACATATACATGTAACATCGGCCAAACGTTACTGCAACGAACTCAGTACTTTCACAAAGATCAGGTGTGCGGCTGATGAGTCCACCACGGTTAGAGACAAAAAGCCACAACTATAATGTACACAATGTACAAAGCCTTTTTTTTTACTAGAGCCACGTAAACCCGTCATGTGTGAGCCATGAATAAGGGGAGTGGTGGCGTGGTCTGGGATGCTCTGCCGACCTTGGGTCTCGGCTTCATCACAACCAGGCGCGCCAATAGCAGAGAGAGAAAGAGAGGGAGAGAGAGAGAGACATAGACATAGAGAGAGAGAGAGAGAGAGAGAGAGAGAGAGAGAGAGAGAGAGAGAGAGAGAGAGAGAGAGAGAGAGAGAGAGAGATAGAGAGAGAAAGAGAGAGAGAGAGATAGATAGATAGAGAGAGAGAGGGGGGAGAGAGAGGAGAGGAGAGAGAGAGAGAGCGAGAGAGAGAGAGAGCGAGAGAGAGAGAGAGAGAGCGGGGAGGGTTGGGGAGTAAGAGAACTAAATAAGAGAACTAAATAAAGTATAAAAATAAAAAAATGAGAGAGAGAGAGAGAAGGAGAGAGTCATGGGAAGGAAAATTTACAAAGGTGTATAGCGAGAGAAGAATAAGAACCATGATTATAATGATCCACAGCGAGAAGCACATGATCTGAACTTGACTGTTCTCGTTGTTATACGACTCCCTGGTGCTACTTTTCTGCCATTGAAACATCAAATACCGCCATTGTACGACCTCTCTCTCTCCCCCCCCCCCCCCTGCTTTCTGGATAATTATAATGTACGCACATTGCAAGGCCGTCACAGCCTGGCTGGGGTGGTTCAGTAGGAATCCTGGTTCCCCGATCGTAGCGTCTTCTTTGTTTGTTGCAGAATCAAAATTCTTTCACTGTAGTTACACTGAAATGGCACCTAATGTCCGAAATGTCCGAAAATGCTTGCAATTGGCTTCAAGTTTTGAACTTTTTTCCAGGGGGACCGCCTCCGGACACCCTCCCCCCTTCCTTGGCCGCCCCACCTCCAAAGTCGGTGCGACGTGCCTGCGTGACTGTGCCTGTTGATTAGTAATACCATAGCTACTCCTGCTCTTAGCTGTGGCACGTGCATCGTTAATCTTCAAAAGCTTGTGCCGCAGAGTGTGACTGATTTTGTAATTCTGCGAATGCATGAAAAGCATGATAAGCACTGAATGAAGTGGTGGCGATAACTAATAGCCCACAGGCTCAGGCTCAGGCAGCTACATGTATGAATAAAGCACGTCAAGATTAAAAATGAATACGAAACATGCACTTGGGTATGACTGCAGCACCGTGGGCTGGAGGTATCGTGACTAACCAATGGGCAATGGTCATGAGCCCATTCACATACGTGTACAATGCACTCATAGGCATACAAAACACAGCTGGCGAAAGCAATCCAACTTGGTGAATTAAAACAGCGCCGGGCACTACGCAGCCCTAGCACTAAAAGCACTGTCATGTGCACTCGAACGCGGAGCTACTTTATTCATGAGGTTGGATTTCTTTGGCCAGCACTATACAAGGTAGTAGTACTAGTAGGTTTATAGGCATATTATTATTATGCATGTGCAGTTGCGATCACTGAAATCCGACCCGAACTGCAAAGCTGGCGCCCTGGACCAGTTCCGATTACATCATTGTATGTGTGCATGTGTACGTCCAGCCGCATTCATTCCACTCCCAGGGCGTCAAGGGCCGTGGACGTTGAGGGCGCCAGCTTTCCACGTCGGGTCGGATTCAAGTGAGCGCAACTGTACATGTTGTTGTGTTGTTGTGTTTATTTTTACATCTACATTAATGTGTGATGAGCAACATGATTGATGATCAAGGAGGATTCTGATGGTTCTCGCCTGTATGGAAAAATGCACACTATCTCCCCAAAACCAGGGCGTTGGCAATCAGCCCGTGTCACACGCAATGTCCTAGCGTCCTATCACTGTCGATTCTCACTATCATCAGCTGTTGGAAAACAGATATCGCACTTGCCCGCTAGTGGTGTGGATAAAACTAAACCTAAACATAAGTTTGCCTTCGCTGCTGAAAGGCTCGTAGCACACACCAGTAGTTTGATTCTGATTTCAATGTTTTCCAATTGACAATCATGATGGCTATCAAGCACGTGACAGGAAAAGGCCCTAATCCTACGGCTTGCGGTGCTCTATTCTTCACAGCAACACCTGGTCAGAATATTTCTAGAGACATCTCCTCCGACATTTGTGCGTATAAAGCCTCAATAATTGTCGCACAGTGCTTGGGAGACTTGAGTTCGTTGCAAATGACACTGCGTTCTGTGTGGTGTGGTTCAGTCTTTCAACTCCCGGGAATTGTGCACTCTGTCCATTTTATTTCATCATGCTGATGAATGAGTTCGGAATTCAAGAGAACTCCCTTTGCAGTACGGGAATCCTACAAGATTATAACGGTATTGACTTCAGGATCATTATCGGCATATGCAATTGTTCCGTGAAAGGAAAACATCGAGAAAGTATCATGGGGCCCATTCGCACGTAAGGAATTCAGTTTAAAATCAAAGCCATGTTCATGTACATGTATATGCCAATCGTGTTGGACTGACATTGAATTGTGCAAAGATACTTGGAATATGCCTGATGCAGACAGAGAATATTTGCACTTCAACGCATTACCTGGATACTGTGAGGCCGCAGACATACACGTACGTTGGTCATGAGATACAACGTGATAGACGTTGTACGGGTTGTCGGGGTTTCCTGTTCGCAGTGTTGGTCGAAGAATATGCCTAAAAATGACACTTTCCTACATGAACAATGTACCTGTCGTTGCCATCATTATCCTGCTTCGTCAACTCATGATCTTAGACATGTGACAGATTGATCTCTGCTAATGCAGGACACTGACACAATCATGTTCTCAGCCAAGGGTGTCATGCTGATGGCACGGGGGTGTAAAATTACACTGTCTTTGTGCACGGTTGACGCTGTGATTGATAGCTACAGTACAGGCACGGGGGCGGGCCTATCACCCTGTTGTAAGGTTGTACATATACATGTATGTCAAAATCATCCGTGCATAACCATCTCTCGCCCCTCAAACACGGAATACCATGCAGGCTCCGTACGCGATATGTTAGCACACACTCAGATGGCCATTGATGAAGTGCAGCATATGTTACACAGAGCTTCCTTTTACGTGATCAAGCAAGCCTAGGGGCAAGATCCTTGGCTATAAGACACAACATTTCCTAGGCGGTGCACAGAGTTATGATATTCGCTAGCAGTCTTGCAACAATCGAGGGGAACTACGAGCTAGCCTACAACCAGCGAAGCTACTGCAAGACCTGGCCTACGGTTTTGAAAAATGATTATCCTTCTCTTTGCCTTGTCGGCTTGTTGGTAAGTGAGGAAATGTCAATTTCGATAATGGTCCACCATTTTTGATGGTACGTCTTCTATAAAAAAATGAGCTGTGATAAATGCCTTTCCAGGAAAACCCGATATAATAATACACCTTTTTCATTATTGTGCAAGACGACTTGAATTTCGTGCTATGCAATCTTGGACAGGAGATCTCTTTAATAATAATAATCTTTACTTCAGTTACGACACATTTTCTCCCTACGGTCATAATGTACTAAGGACTAACTTTAACTTGACCTCACACTATTCTAGAGGTATTTAGCAGCGGGCATGCATATGCATGTAGTCCTTCACTTCACCTACCTTTCTTTCCCGCCGAAAACCGTGTGAACTAGAAAGGTAAGCCACCTGGTGGACATTCCCTAGAAGGTTTACACGATGATGACCTGCTCCTCTGTCTATTTCGTCGCACACTCACATAGCGCGTGCCACGAATGTGGTGCTAGATCACTGAAGACTCATTATCGACTCAATACCATACCTGCTGCTTATCCTTGCTTCTTTGCGTTCCACAGGATTATTCCAGGGTCCCATTGCCACGATGACCTCAGCCTTACTTGCGAGTCTGGGAAGTGGGACTACGTGACCCTGAGTTGTGTACCCGGTTCGAACGAGAACAATGGTATGAGAACATAATTCTAGTGAAGTACATAAAACATATCTATGATTACCTGATTTATACGGTCAGTGCCAGGAGGAATCTCAACCAACACCTTGTATGAAATAGCGACGCAGAGGAGCATTAACAGCACAGATTGTCTTAGCGACGTTCGTACAGCTTCATGCTGAGAGAGAGAATGAGAGAGAGAATGAGAGACATAGAGACAGGGGGAGTAAGAGGGTGAGAGAGAGAGACAGAGATAAAGAGAGAGATAAAGAGAGAGATAGAGAGGAGAGTGAGAGAGCGAGATAGAGAGAGCGAGAGCGAGAGAGAAAGAGAGAGTGTAAGAGTGAGAGAGAGAAGGAAAGAAAGAGAGAGAAAGATAGAGAGATAGAGAGGAGAGTGAGAGAGCGAGATAGAGAGAGCGAGAGCGAGAGAGAAAGAGAGAGTGTAAGAGTGAGAGAGAGAAGGAAAGAAAGAGAGAGAAAGATAGAGAGAGAGAAAAGGAAAATGTGCATGTACTTCTTTTCCAGATCTTGAGAAACATGATTTGCTTCCGAATTTGCCATCGAAATTGATGGGCTGCAGTCGCGTTACAGTTGAACTCAAGTCAATTTATTTCACCTTGGCTCTTTTTCTGCAACAGATGGCCTTGATCCTTTGAGCTGGTCTGGCGAAGGAGCCTTTGGAGATGGCTTCGGTGAGTCCATTAATGCTCTTAGTCTGTTACTTTTTGTTGTTGTTGTTGTTGTTGTTGTTGTTGTTGTTGTTGTTGTTATTGTCGATGTGGTTGTTGTCGAATTTATTGAAAGTCGGAGCACAAACAGGCGGTAGCGCTTTCTCTTATGTGAGGGACTTAGCACAATGATACAAACATTGGGAAAGAGAGGGAGAAACAATACAATCACAAACCTAAGTTATTGCAGAAAACTGCAGACATTGCCACGCAAATGAATGCAGGCGGGAAAAACTTACAAATCGCTGAGCATATACGTTTGAGAGGACACATAACTGGTCGTGGTTCGGGTCACAACGCATGGTGGGTGGCAGTCTGTTCCAGAGACGTGCATCAATGAACTGGATGGTATTTCTATTTGTACAAGGGCCGTTAACAGTGCAGCTGTACTCATATGGTAGAGGCTGAAGGAATGGTTAGCACGTGATGGTCAGTGTAGGTATGTGCTTAGACCTCCCATTAGACAAATTCGAATTGATAATAAATTAGTAGTGGAAGTGACGCATGATGAGATAATTTATAGATGAAGCGATTACTGGTGCCTACAACCTGTGCTAGACGTATGATGAACCAAATTGCTTCACCTCCATGGCATTGAAAGTGCTACAAACACATTACAACGTGTTCGTATTCTCGAAGTTGTTTCTATTGAGGACTCTTCAGTTAATAATTTCAATGTTTGCTCTTACACTCGTGTAGGATAATCTGAATTCAAGGGTATATACAGTACAATCTGTTTATATTTATCGGTATTGGGATAATGAGCCGTATTGGTGTTGCCTGCCTCCTGTACACAGCTGCACGTATCACCTGGGACCGTATTGCTCAGCCGCCCAGTCAACGGCTAGGCATCATGATTAGTAGAAACTTTCCCCACAGTCCTGGAAGACTTCTCCCCGCGGTGGTGGCGAACAACGTGGATGCGTCGGCTCTGTCTGCAGATGTTCACATTTCCTACACGGGAAGTCACGAGGTCATGTTGGTGGCCGCTTTGGATTCAGCGGCGTGGGACAATGCTTTCCAAAGCTTACCCTCTCCGACAACCTATACCGTACTGGCTCGTGGTGTCTTTGCATGTGAGTGATTGTATTGCATTGTTGAAACAAACTTTGGGCAGGCCAATAAATTCGTCAACTTCAATATGTTCAGTTCTTTACGCATTGTATTCAGTTTGAGTCCATTCCACGACAATGAAGTTATTGGTCCCTTTGAATAAGGCATTCAAAAATATAACGTTAGTCTAGTCACCTCCCTGAATTCCTCTCTCCGGTCCTTTGAACTTAACTTAATACGCAGTGAAATTGATTTGATACGCTCACAATTCAATGCACATGTCCGTGTGATTGCTCTACCTTTTTCTCCAGTGGACCACTGTTACACACCTGAAGGAAATCAAGCGCAATGCAACATCGACCTGCCAGCCATCACAGGAACACAGCACCCAAGTGTCACTGAAGCGCCAGGTACAGAACTTCAACAATGAACAAACCCTAACCTACTTTGCCCGCAGGTCTTTCCGTTCGTGTCGTCATTTCGTTTTACTGCCATTGCGAGGAAAATGATACACATACACTGGTATATACCTAATCCACGCGGGTACTTTACGCTGCTCAGTGATCGTGAACAAGCCTGAAATTTGAAGTAGTATCAAAAGGATCCCCGGTCCTAGCTGTATAACTTACATGTGCATGTATGCACAATCTGCGGACAGAACTGTTTCGTCCTTTGTGGATGTATGCATGTATAACAATGGGCAAAACTTGACGAGTACGAAAAGGTCAAGATAGTGTCACGGTAATGGATAATGGAAGAGATAACGGCCACATGTACATAGACCTCACAACCCAGCTGTATGACGACAGTAGACCAGATGTTCAGGTGGTCCAGCCAAACGGAATATTCGGCCGGAAATGAAATAACAATATTCACCAAAGGACACCGCTTTGCGCGAGTTGGGTGGGTCACGTGTTTTCGAAATATGGTCCATAGCAGGACCACCCGTCCCGGGCACCGATTACGTGCTGGTCATGTCATGTCATGCAATGTACACAGACTTGAAAGAACGAAGACAGCAACCTGATAGCTTTTGCAGTCTGATGATCGGTCAAACCGTGAAATTCAGTCACAGCAGAAACGCTCTGATTCCTTCTCGCTCCACATATACTGGCATACACAGAGACATAGACAGCAATAGCAACAACACACAAAGTGAAGGGTAGTTGGCCGCAGCCAGATGTGACACTGGTGAGACTCAAAACTGACTGAAGAAACCAGGAAATCAGGCTGTTATAGGTACATGTACAGGTACGTTGCTCTACTCGTCATAAAAGGAAACAAGGTTGGAAGTAGAAATCAAACGAATCTGAGCAAAATGTTCAGAGTCAGAAATGGGAGATACGACTCGACTTCTCCATAAACATCATATGGAAAGAGTAAGTTGTGCACTCAGAACAACACCTATGAGCAAAATCTACTTGTCATAATACACTGTACTTCAAAGTACATGTATGCAACGTCTTTGAACGTTTTCGAGGCAATCTCATCAAACACAATATTTTTACGCAACTGCAGAGTAATAAATTAGAGCCTATCCAGCGCGAACAAATGGAACCTGAGAGAAATTATTATAACAACGAAAACATCCGAAAACATCAGGTGACAAAAAAATGAGAAAATTCACAACCAGAAAACAACCGTGCAAACATGACAGAACTACCGATCTAAATTTACAAACAATTTCAGTGTGAACAAATTCTTCTTCTTAACACACAGGACCGACTTAGTGGTAAAGATGTAGATGGACTCCAAAACACGCAAATATCTTTGGCTACGTGAACGAGGACAAACGGGAAACAATCATCGGTATGACTGGAACAACAATCACTAATCTGGACCAGATGGTTAGCCACAGCAGAATCATGCACTGTCAAAGACAATTAATTTTGATATCGGTTTGAATGGCATATCTCTTGCTTGTCTAAGATAAGCCAAACTTGCCAAATCGCCAAGCGCACGATCGGCTTAGCTCCGCCAGAGAGAACTTGAAGTCGATCGCTGTCGTTGCAGCATTTTGTCATTTTCAATAATTGTCATTGTATTCACGATGTCAAAGAAGTGCTGTGTTCAGTGCTGGTAGCAAAGAGACCACTAGATTTGAGCATGGTGAGCGTAAGGTTTTTCAGGAGGGTACAAAAGTCGCAAAGTAGCAATGAATAGGATTACAGAAATGTGACTGTGGACCCAGAACAACATCGGAAATGAAGAAATTTAACTTCATAACATTTTCTCGTGATTATCATCAGTGGAATGCCGGCACGTACATGTACATGTACGTAATGAACTAAACACCCCATTATAGCTTACATGTAAATGGTTTCACGGGTAAAGTATGAATATAGTAGCGAGCAAGTACAAATAGCGAAGTTTATGCCTTTCTTTTGCGTGAATTTTGTGTGTGTGAGAAAGGTAGTGACTCACGAATTTGATAGCTGTGTGGATGAATAGGATGGTGCCTGTGTAATGCATGAATGGTGTCAGTGATGCGTTTTCGTCCGGTTTGCATAGCACAGGGTCACGCGTACGAATGTACACAGCTTCCAACACCTACAATTGCGCAACGGATAACACTAAACCAGGAATTATCAAGCCGAAAGAACCGTCACACAAGATTTTGGGACACAGATACAAAAAGGATAATGAGATAACAAGGCTTCAGCAGGAAAACACACACTCGTGTATTTCGAGTGAAAACGTGAGAAAATGCTATGAGTTTGAAATGAGAGGCTTCTGGACACCGGAATTGAGAAGGAGGGCATTTATTGATTTTGAACGATTTGGAAGAGAATTTATATCAGGCATTACTCGAAAAAGGGGAAACCTTTCATGGCGTGAGTGCACACACATAGCTTAGATAGGCAGATGAGCATGCATGTTTGGGAACTAGAAGGAATGACGTCACCATATTATATATTTGTAACTGGATACATGGATGAGTGCGAAAAAGGAAGAAAGTGCCAAAATATATCGATGCCGAGCATCATGAGTAGAACGAAGGACAATGGCTTTCGACTGATGTGTTATACTCCGTCTACTTGGATGCGCGAAGCTGTGGTAATGTCTTCCTTCCGATATCTGGCAATGTGTAGTGCACGTCACACCTTCTTTCGAAACTTCAGTTCAACGAGCCTCAACACGGTTCGCCCAAGGAAGCTGTATGTGACCCCAGTCGCATTTCCATGTCTGCGATAGGGGCCGTTCAAATTGATTGCCTGGCATAGCTTGAACCACCATGCACCGGTGTAGGCACGAGCGCAGTTGCCTCCTGTGAACTGATCATTGTCGCGGTCAAATGTGGTGAACTGCATTTTGTTGTGCTTGCCAATCCAGTCTCCCAATGTCGTATCACTTGTGTAGGTGGAAAATCCGGACACAAGCAACCGGTACCCATCGCTCTCATTGTGGACTCTGAACGAGGAATATCCGATTGCTAGCTTGCTTTCTGATGTGCTTTCAATCATGTCTATGCGCAGTTCATATCTCTGATCAGCTTGTGAAGTCAAGGAATGAATTATATCCAAACCCAGCCAGAATTCACCAGCAGCTGATCCGAAGCCTTGCTTGTACGCATCCCAGTCCTTGAAGAAATCTACTGAGCCATCCTTTCTCCTCTGAAACACAGTCCAGCCACCTCCATCGGTCACTCGATCACAGTAGGCAGTGAAGGGTCCGTAGCTGGTGCTGCCTATGAAAACGCCGGATGGACCACGATCCCTTCGTGAGCATTGCTCACTACTGTCGATGACAGTTTTTCTCCACCTCTATCCTAATTACATCAGTCCCCAATTTCATTTATTACTGCTTTCTATCTGCATTCGCCACCTTTTCATTGGGCAGATCTGCCCGTTTGGTTTGCGAATTAAAATAAACACAACAACAACACAACAACAACAACATCTGTGGTAGACGCTACAGAGAGAAGCAAACCACACCAACAAAAAAAATTAACGGTTCGCATACGACTCGGCTAGTAGCCGAGTTATCCGCATCCGCAGGAACGCAACCACCCTTCACGGATCAAGGCGCAACATAATAATTATAACTCACAAAAACCAAGAGTGTTACGATGGTATAAGCGTGTTAGACACTCGATGCAAATATCAGGTCACCACTAAATATTATGCAAAAGTATAACTTACAAATATTTATAAGTTAGTCGGAGGGAAAGGTATCACAAGCATTTCATCGCATTTTTCTGTACAGACAGATAATGAAGGCTATTTTTACACCATGGGGTGCATGCATCGCCATTGTTTTCGGGAGCTGTCCAATGTGCTGGAGTGTAGCCATGTGATGCGCAGAACTGGCCATGGCTATCTTCAAAAACTTGAACACATGATTTCTTGCCCATTTTCAAATAGATCTCTATGTAAATGTACATTTACCTTGTGGAGTTGGGATATAGGCTGGTGTAGTGACCATCATAGGCTGTGCAGATAAGAAATGACCCAGGAAACAAGAAGGCAGTGGTGCGTTGGTAACCTTAACATAGGATTTTACTTGCCCAAGGTCTAAAGGATCCTGTTATATTTGTTTGGCCTGAAAAGGCAATTACCCAGTTCGCTCACACTAGATCCACCTGGAATGCTTTCATGATGTACAAAATCCACCTGGAGCACGTAAAGTAGTACTCCCACGTCTCTCTGCATGCTCAGTTACACCTACTTCGGCTTCAAGCCTTTACAAACATGTCTATGTTACACTGCACAGGATCATTCACAACCGCTATGCAATATTCATCTCACAATAGTGGGCTGGTTGCGGATGTGTTTAGTTTGCCTTGGGTACGATTGTGCAGTAATGCGACCACAGGCAGTATGTATTCGACACAACTCGCCGCTGGTATCCTTGTACATATAGAGGGAAAAACGATCCTTTTCACACAGTATCTAAAGGATTAGAGAAAGCTAAATTGGCCGCGTCTACGAACATGACAGCAAAAATAGAATACTACTCGAAGGAAACCCAAAACGGTCCACCCTAGGTCTACGATCCACTGGGTAATCTGCTGAGCATAGATTGGTGCTGATTGCGAGAAGCAAGAAACTCTTAGTGGAGATGGATTTTCTGCCACTGGATCTTGTGTGGGGCTAAGGATTACCCCCCCCCCCCCACACACACACACAACACACAAGTACCCCAAAACGCCATTACTACAGTCCATTCAGAAAAAAATGAACTTCTAGCTTTTGGCCATAAATGGGTCAAACGTTGAGTTTTTTTAGAATTTTTTTCTGCAATCCCATATGGAATCCTCTTCCAATTATGTTTCTGAAGTTTTTTTGTCCAAAAAGCAAGCCATAGCAAGAATAGGATTTCGGCCAGGTTTTGCCCCAAAAGCACTGAATTGGGAAAAACCATCAAAATCCAGGCCGTTTGACCCCGCCTGCAACAGTGCATTCTGCGGTTCGAACCCCAGTTCAGGCACCCTTTTTGGACCCTTTTTCAAATTTCAAAGTTCGCAGCACTGCACTGTGTACGATGAAATCACGAAAAATCGCCAAATACGGGAGCTCGCCAGAGCCAGGACCCATTTTTTTATGAATGGACTGTAGACCATTGTAAACATCAATGGATGGTTTCTGAATGGCAATGCGGGTTTGAGTCTCAAGTATCAGTACAATTTACCGTATTAGTGTTGCTGCCACTGACCTCATTTTGATGCTCTGCTTCCAATTGCACCACACGTGAGTTCAGCTCAGCTAGGCTCGACGTGATGTTGAAAACTATCTTTCGCTCCAGGTTTTTTAGAATCGTTTCCATCTGGCTGATCGCCTTGGCGTGATGGTGCCGGGAGTGCTGCTTATGATGCGTCAGGTCCTTAGCAATTTTGTTAACTGTTGTTGAAAGTGAACTAAACATCTCCTCATCGATCCATTCTATGGTCAAATGAACGTATAGGAGATGGCAGAAAATAACCGATTACATGGATGGTGAATGCCTCCCAGCGCTAGACTTCAAATACTTCTCCACTGCTACACCTCAGTATGCTGAATCTAACAAGAGACATCTGCATTCACATTATCATTGTCAGGATTTGTGCTGCTGGGGGCATCTTGGAGACCTGCAGATGATCCGCAGATGACCCAAAGATGCGATAAGGGAAGATGCGAAATTGGAAGGCTTCCAACTTCCCCATGGCAGAGAGGGACCCAGATGTTTAGAGTAGGTTTTGGGTGTTCCTTTACAATTGTGGGCTTCAAACTAGTTCCGCAATGGTCCACGAATAATGGAAATCATTTGAGTTATTGCCTGGACCTAGGTAGATACAGTTGCAAGTATAATATATGCATTCACATAATGCGAAAAGACTTCAAAGGAGTAATCTCTTTTTCGTCTGTCGATCTACCTATCGTTCACGTCTAGCACGTACCGCATACGCAATCACTCACTGTTCTCGCAATGCTTCCCGGAGTAGAATGGCATACAGTGGCACCGGTATGACAATGCTGTTGTTTCACAAGTACCGCCATTCGCACAGGGTTGTCTTGTACAAGATGGCGTGGCTGTGAGAGAGAGAAAGAGAGAAAAAGAAAGACAGAGACAGAGAGACAGAGACAGAGAGACAGAGACAGAGAGACAGAGACAGAGAGACATAAAGAGACAAAGAGAGAACGTTAGAGGCCGAGAGAGACAGAGAGAACGGTATAGACAAAGAGAGGGAGGAAGAGTGAGAGAGAGAAAGAGGGAGAGAAAAAGAAAGAGGGAGAGAGCAAAAGAGAGACAGATAAAGAGAGACAGAGAGAGAGCGAAAGAGAAAGAAAGAGAGAGAAAAATGAGAACCATAGATGGAAAGAGAGACAGATAACGAGATAGATACTTGTAGATAATGTACGTAGAGAAATAGAGAATCAGAGAACGAGATCGAGATCGAGAGATTATTAAATAGAAATGGAGGTATTAATAATTTAAAAGTGAGATGATGTAGGTACGGATAAGTATGTATGTAAGGATAGAGAATACAAGAAGTATTCTGGAGGGATTTCTAGGGCTTCGCAAGCAGAAGAAGATCGTTTTCTTAGTATTATTAAATCTGTGCTGGGTATTTCACTGCACTGCAGATAGGGACACGGTTGTGCGCCATATCTTGATCTTAACCTACGAACTCCATTTCAATGTTTGGTGATTCAAGTAATAGGCCTTTATCGAATCGTCCTAATTCTGTAGTTCAGTATTTGTGATGTCACTTCGTACAAACACATCCAGGTCACGATGATATGGCGCAACTATTAGGTACGATCTTATGGTATAACGAGTTAGGTTTCGATTGAATGGCCAAACCAGTTTATGACGTAATGACCTAACCTCTCTAACTGTTACATGACGTAGCCTGTCAAATGAACTACACTGTACCTTCTCGAGTACAGTGTATCTCTATCTCTTGTTCATGATTGTTCAGTGCAGCGATCCCCCTGCTGAGACTAAGCTCATTTGTATGTAATGTCGAGGAAGCTTTGAGTATGAGTGAAGAAGCAGTGCATATGCATGATACGCTGTACTGAACTGCTCCAGAGTTGTTTCAAATCGAAGACTGAAAGCTCCATGCACTTATAGCAGTTGCATGTACAGCATGCTGACTTGCAATATGCCTCAATGCTCATTAGACTAGAGTTCATTGTGATCAGTTAGGTACGGTACTAGGAGTTCATAACACACAAAGCACCTGGCGCTCCAAATTCACATCAACTCACATGCTTACAACTTTCATTCCAATATGAAAATGCTTGCATTGTGCAGATGTAATACCTTGCTAAAATGCGTTCAGGATCGTGCCAGCTGCGCTGTGACAGTACTCACCTATTTGGCAGTATCTGCCAGTGTGACCAGGGTTGCAGTGGCATTGGTAGCGGCCCTGATGCATCTCGGACGCTGCGAAGACACACGCTCCTGCATTGCTGCATGGATGATGAGATTCACATGCTTCCAACTGACCGGCTGTGTTCACGCAGCATGAAATGTGGCAAAATCAGTTCGTAGCAGTTTTTCAGGCAAAATGGTGTTACTGAGGTGTAATCCAGCGCCGGTAATCTACAATGTACGTATCACTGGCTAGTATATGCAAAGGTGCAACTGTCTTTGTTTTACGAGTCACATGTACCATCCATGTTTCACTGTCAATGTGATATAAAATGTAGTGCTGTGAGAATCGTATGGCCTTTTGCATGCATGAGTGTATTCGTAGGTACATACACATAAGAATACATTCACACTCTCTCAGTAGAAAGTTTACAACACATAATTGAAATGCATGAACATACACGTTCTAGGCTCCGGCGGATTATGCTCGCGAAATTATGGAATTATGCCTTCATGGATTCTCGCATTATGCTCGCAAAATCCTCATATTATGTTGTTGTTGTTGTTGTGTTTATTTCAATTCGCAAACCAAACGGGCAGATCTGCCCAATGAAAAGGTGGCGAATGCAGATAGAAAGCAGTAATAAATGAAATTATGCTTTGGCACGCGGGATACATATTCAATTTGTTGTACTTACGGAGCGCCAAAGTTCGGAAAATTGTGCATTTTTCATACTTGCAAGTGGTCATAAGTACAACAAAATATTACATGAGTATCCCCATACCAAGGTGTCCCTGCATGCTAGAGATCAACATGGAAAAGAGAAAGCATTACTTCTTCTCAGTATTCATTAGTGGACTTCTTTTGCAAAAGAAAAGATTTTTTCATTCAATGTCAAATTAGTTTGAGTTACCTTTGAAAAAGATCATGTTCAACTAGGGAGGGCCCGAATATGCTTTCGCATATTTTCGCATATTTTGGTCCTTTTGACACAAGGTCGCATAAAGTAGCAAATCTAGCATTTTGTACCAAATGGAGCATGTTTTTCTACAAAGAGCAAAGAATTCGCATAATTATAGGGCAGATTGCGGAAATGGACACGGAAACTAACCACGGCCTCGGTCAGGGAACACTTCCAAACTTAGCCCGGAAGGAAAAATGCTCATCCAAACACGGGGCTGGCCCCGAAAAATTGACCCGAGAAGAGAGTGTCCGCGACTCAAGGGTCGCATAAAGTAGCAAATCTAGCATATTGTACCAAATGTAGCATATTTTGCTACAAGGGGCAAAGAATTCGATTATTATTATCACTGATATCAGTTCATATTTCGAGCATATTTCGAGCATGTGTTTTCTGCTTTTGCGTGATTTCGAAGCATATTTTGAAGCAAGTGGCCAATATGCGATAAGCAAAATATGCGAAATGTTTTAGCATATTTGGGCCCTCCCTATGTTCAACTGCCTTCATGATCGCCATACTCGTCCAACCGATGTCACCCTCACCCTGCGAATAATCAGCTCATCTCTCCCGTAGCTCCACCTCTACTTCCATAATGGACGAACATCAACTATACCTCTTCAAGTGTTTTTTTAATTATGAGAGCAATATCCATAGCCTGCAGCGCCCAGTCATGGCTGCTAAAATCCAGACGTCATGACTTCGTAACATGCATAATGTACATGTACGCGGAGTTTTGCGGACTACCCGTCACTATCTCGTCCGCCCCAGGGGCCAGGATACCTGATAAAGGCTGATTCACTCGCATCTTCTGCCACATGTACTGTATCAACGTGAGAAAGAACTTTGGAAGAAGGCTAGTTCGAGCATACAATAGTGTATTGCCATGATTTCCACCCTGATTTTCATTGAAAACACTATCTGCATGACCTCCGAACCCGTAACCATGCAGACCACCATCACTGATTTAGGTGCATTGTACACAATTGTATAGCCTACATACTAGAACGGTGGTACAATCATGTAGTCATGCTCCTACCTCCGAGAGGATGCCAAATTATGCTCCAAATTTTCAACCACCAAATTATGCCAATAAATATGCCGGCATAATCCGCCGGTGCCTAACACGTTCACAACACGTCGCTCAGATATTCAGATACTAGTACTACAGTTGCGCTCGGTGAAATCCGACCCAAAGTGCAAAGCTGGCGCCATGTACCAGTTCTGCCTACAGTCATCATTGTATGAATTTCCGTACATGGCTGTGCACATGTATGTTCAGGTGCATTCCTTACATATCCAGGGCGTCAAGGGCCGGGAAAATTGACTGCGCCAAAATTAATTATTAATGTGCACTCTGGTCTGGGTTGGATTTCACCAAGCGGAACTGTAGTAATGGATGAGGAGCTGCATGACTCCGACGCCTGCTGTAGTGGCTTAGATTATGAACATAGATACTAACTGAGGCACTTTATGAGCATCTTGGCTGGCGCGAGGCCACCTAGCAGTGCGGAGAGGATCGGGAGATTGGCGCTGGCCGCGTTTAGCTGATCCACCGGTGGCGGTATGCTTTTCAGGAGCAGCTCAGTATTCTCAACGCTGTGCGTTCTGATCGGCAGAAGCCGGAGAACAGCAGTCATGCACGATCCATTTCCTGTTGAAAACACAGCAAATGACACATTCTGGCCAGTATGAGTGGAGCGTCATTCGTGATGACGCTTATGGACGGTAACAGGCTTCAATGGGTTAATTAACACTTTTCATTCTGTGCTACACGCCTGCACGCACCCATGCATGCACCCACGTGCACACAATTTGGGTGTATGTACAAGCATACACATACATGTACACACACACACGCATCCATCCACAGATGGGTACATACTTATGTAGTTGTTTTTCAATCAGCTACAAGTACATTTTGTTGCACTTAAAAGAGCCTTCACACTAACAAAAGAGTATCTGAGTTCCTGGCCTGGAAATATGTAACTTTACTCTTTACTCTTACAAAACTCACACGGCAATGATGCCATTACTCGGAGGTTCATGCTAGTTTTAAGAAACACTCATCATCAGGCTGCATGGTCATGCTGCCTGAAACTCCCAGTACCGTCAGAAAAGGACTTATTCTTGACATTCCTCTGTTAGTATTGTATTACTGGCTCTGCTTACTGGACAAGATCCAAGCAGGTGGTGGCGTTCCAGGGGATGCGGAAAACTCGGCTTCCAGACCAGTCTCACAAGAAAGTGATTTTTTACTGTAAATAGAACACTCTAGGCAGCTTCAGGATCTTAAGGCTTAGATAACTGTCTAACCTTTTGTTCTTTTAGATAAAGCTACATTGTACATGATAGTGAGCCAAGTCTCAGTGTACGGACATGAAGACAGCATGGATTGAACAGTGGTATACCGTATCAATTGTTACTCTATAGCTTAAAGGTTAAGACAGCCTTCGTTCTCTCCTCAATTCTTACCTGGTTCATGGTCCGCAGTGCCATTTGGCTCCGCTCTCAGACTTCTAGTCAGTGCTGGCTGCCAAATCACGGCGAGCAGCATGGCAACCATGGATGCCGTGGCGAACGCGTAGCTCATTGTACTTGTGTGTGGAGACCACCTTGTTCACAGAAGAATAACTGCAGCTACCACCAATTTCTTCACCTACTTGCGTTTTCGGAGAATGAACAAAAACACTCTGCCACTCCAGATAAAAAAAGACTAAAGATTCCGAAATTCAATCGTGATTCTGCCTAGAATGACTGTGTAGAATTACTTAGGTGGTTCAATACGGCCTCTCGAATTAATGATGGTGGCAGTTGTACAGGGTCTCTGCATACTGGAGGTTTATGGTTGCAAGACTGCGTAACGGCGTGAGCAGTTCATTGATTCACAACGGCATGCTGTTACAGTACAACCTTAGTGCAGTTGAACGTAGCTCCAAAAATGCGTGGAATAAACGACCTGTCATTTCTTGACGTTTGGACTGAACTGAGGAATATTATTTTGGCATATCAAGGCTAAAGGTGAATGACACAGAAGCTGTTTCATTCATGCTGTGAGAATAATCGCCTATCTGCCACAGACTTTTGGTCCCTACGGAGAGAGACAATGACCTCTCGCATCTACAGATACATACTTAGAAGTATACATGCACGTTTTATGTCAATGAATCAGAGGAACTTAGAAAACGGATTAAAGTGCTCAATGCACGCCGTGGGGAGCTTCTATACAAACGAAAATCCGGTTGAACCAAAAAGGTATAACAATCTCAAATCAGAGTTTCACGCCGAAAGCAATCATCGTAAAACATGAGAAGGACAAAATGTTACGAGATAAGACAAGCTGTCCACAAACGTAACCAGATCATTATACAGTCAGCGAGTGGGACAAAATTGCATAATACTGACAAGGAGTACTGAGACATTCAGCGCCCTGACATCTAGCTCCAACATTGCTCCAAGGCGCAAACCAACAGCCTTCCACCTTGGAAGGCTCAGGTTCGAAAAGGCCCGAGAGGGAACCAGTACTCCTTGTCAGTTTTGTGCTATTGTGTCGCACTCGCTGACTGTACATGATCTGGTTACGTTGGTGGACAGTTGGTCATAACTCGTAACATGTTGTCCTTCTCCTTTTTTTGCCATAATTGAATTGGCTCACCATCCGAGTTCAACAAAGTGATCATCACGAAACATTTCTTCCAACAGAACATTTTTCCTTTTTACCAGATGGCCCAAACCGTCATGGTGCAAAAGCCAGCAAGAGATAGCATAGAGGTACATCACGATTATTATTAATTATTATTTGTTCTTGTTTTACTAGGGAATTCCCAGATGCAGTGAGGGGACCATTTGCTCACAATTTGCTCGCAAGGTAAAGCGATGACACAAAAGGGAGCTAGCCAGTCCAATCAGGCAGCGATAAACAAGTACAGATGTTTTATAGCTAAGAAGCCTCTTTTACAGGCAAAATTAACACAATAGATTAAAAATGCAATAAAGCAAACACTGGAGAAGGAACCAAAATACTTCATGTGTAAAAGCCAGATGTTCAAACCCAAACCAAAAAACTTCAAATCACTTGTTTTTTATAATTGAAAGTACTCAAATCTGTGGACACAGGCAGGCATAGTGGGATGGTCTAAGACCAGGATTGAGAAACAGAGGGTACCAGGTTCAAGTCCTGCTTGGAAGCGGAAGGAATTTTTCCAGCCGTGCTGCGACCCACAGTTAATTGGGAACTCGTGGCCTGGCACGAGGGTAACATGGATGCAGCTAATGGGATTTCGGTCTTTGACCACTTGGTGGTGGGTCTGATCTACTCACCTCCCACCGTTTAGGCGCTGCATCTGCGCCTTTGATCCTAGAGGGTGGTGGCGTTCCCACGGCGGATGCGGAAAACTCGGCTTCCAGCCGAGTCTCACGCGAACCGTGAAATTTATTTGTTTTTAAATCTGTGGACAGCAACTGTTTCGCTCTGTTAGAGCTCCTCAGCACAGCTCAGAGAATAGAAGCGCAGCTCTTCACAATGAAATACGTTGCCGTGAAGCAAATCATTTTTATAAAGAGCTGCAAACCCCGCCAAGAGTGCTCGAAATGCTCCAAGAGCAGTGAGCGTTGCGCAAGGCGAGCGAAAATAAAATAAATTATTATCAAGGAACTCAATGAATAAACTCAATTCTAAAGGAGAAAAACAATAACAAAAGAAAAAAATTGTACTAACTTATGTAGAAAGGAAAAGGACTTAATTATGGATACGAGTTAAGAGTAACTATCAATCACTGTAAATGGATACTATATACAGTCAAAACTGACAAGAATACTGAGACATTCGACGTCCTGACACCTAGCTTCAACACATCTCCGTAGCGCTAACCGACAGCCTTCCAAATTGGAAAAGACCAAAGAGGGGAAGGCAAGCGCAACGAAAACGAGCAAAAGCTACAGTCCCAACGGAACAAAGAATGTCGATTGTTACTGGACGATGACGAGACCAGTACGATATTTGACAAAGCGGTCTAACTGCAATTCGAAGCAGCACACCACCCAACTTGGGTGGGTCATAAATATCAAAGATAAGTAAAGAAAGGGAAGCTTTGCGAAAACGAATTGTACACGCCGAAAGCCAAACTCCTACAGTACTCCTCATGCATGACATTGTGATGGACTAGTTGGCTACGAAACAAGTTGTTTCACACGACGTACGTTTCGCCGTATGGTTCGTGACGGCTCATCAGCTCACGGTTCATCGTACTGGTCTCGTCATCGTCCAGTAACAATCGACATTCTTTGTTCCGTTGGGACTGTAGCTTTTGCTCGTTTTCGTTGCGCTTGCCTTCCCCTCTTTGGTCTTTCCATAACCTTGGACCTTCCAAGTTGGAAGGCTGTCGGTTAGCGCTACGGAGATGTGTTGAAGCTAGGTGTCAGGACGTCGAATGTCTCAGTATTCTTGTCAGTATTGTGCCTAGTTATTGCACTTTCTGACTGTATATAGAATCCATTTACAGTGATGGATAGTTACTCTTAACTCGTATCCATATATCCTTTTCCTTTCTACATTTATTTATGGCTCAACATCCGAGTTTCAAACTAACTTATGTGTAAATAAAGACAAGAAACACATGACAACTAGTTTTGCTGCAACTATCCACGACTGTAACAAGATGATAAACAGGTAGAAAGTGCGAAAATAGGGCACAAAACTGACAGGCTACTGAGACATTCAGCGACCCGAGACATACATGTGCATGTAGCTCTAGCACATCTCCAGAGCGCAAACCAACAGCCTTCCAACTTGGAAGGTTCATGGTTACGTAGGACCGAAGAGGGGAGTGTTAGCGCAGCGAAAATGTGCACAAGCTAAGTCCCAAGACAAAAAAGACTGCTAACATCCAGAGAAATTTAAAAAATAAATAAATAAAACTAAAAACTTGATAGTCAAAAGATAACACAGTATACAAGATTAGAAAATTACGTAACAAGGCGAGACTCAGCCACCACGACACAAATATCAGCAGAATCATACACCCTAACAACACTGCCAAGACCAGAACATGTTTTGGAATTACGAGATAATGAAACCGACTGTTTGTTAGATAATAGTTATTATTAAATCATTATTGTGCTCCATGCAGCATCATCAGTCAACACGATTCCTACCACGAAGACAGCTGTTGAACCTGTGGAGCAATTCACTCCAAGTTCAGAAGACAATCGATGTGTGACCGAGAGTGGATTCCGTGAGTCTGACATACTTCGAAGTAACAGTCATAATATTATAACTATTGTGAACACCTCTGCTTCCGTTTGAATGCCTCGCAAGTTCTAGCAACTACAATGTACGTGGGCATACAGATATCCGAAGAATGGAGCATTTGCACCAGTCTCGTCTACCATTTTTAATCCATTCAATTTGAATTGCCGCTGGCTATGTTTTGGGTTTTCTCTTACGATGTCAGCGGTCACCATTCACTGGACGCCACGAGACTACAACAATGGAGACACGCCGTTTTCGGAACACGTCCTAGAACTCGTCAGCCGACCGGAACTTTACAGTTCCTACGATACACTGCTAGCCAGTGTTCCTGGTGATCGCTCGAAGCAACGAGTGATGATCAAGCGACGTGGTCGGCACTTCATCTACCTCTATTTGGTACTGGACCAACCACCTTCCTCGCATGTTCACAGACACAATGACGCTTACTCGCACGAGCCACTGAGTGGGCGTGCAGTAAACCGTAAGTCATGAAGTTATCCTCACCAATCTCATGAACACGTGGATGATCTATGAAACATATGGAACTTTATAAAAAAATGTTAAGTCGTGCTTTAAGAATAAGACAGTAGGCCTTGGCGGATAATGCCGGCAGAAAAATTGGCAGAATTCGGTACTTTTTCGGGTAAGTTTCATGCATGTTTGGTATGTGGATAAAGAAATGGAGCAGAATTCGAGGAATTGCCCGCCATAAGGTTTGTATGGTTCTGCCAATTTCACTGCTTTTCGAGCAGAATCTGCCACCTTTTCGAGCATTATCCGCCAAGGCCTATAAGACAGTGGGAACAGTGTCAGAGCACTGATGTCAAGCGGGGTGGGGCGATCGTGTTCGGAGGAAATGGTATAAACTGACACTAAAAGAGGGCAAAGAATGGATGAAAAATAGGGGACATTGTCATTGACTGTTACTGTGGTTCAAGTAAGCCATCTTTTTTTCTTCTTTTCATTTCAATAACACGGCCTCACCTGGAAAGGGTGAACGGGAGAACATGAAAGGGACAAAAGAAAACAGAGGATGATGGGTGCTACAGGGTAGCCGTGTGGGTGAATCTGGAAGCACTCCACTCACCAATGGTCTCAGCATCAGCACGCGACAAGAGCACCTGAAAACCACGAGAGCACCAGACCAAATCCTCCTCACATCGAAGGGGAATAGTGTCTGTAGTCTTAGAAACAGTGTCCATCAGGCAGATTAGTCTCAGTATGGAACAGCTTGCCAAGCGAAATTGTAAGCGCTCCACTCAGCTTGAAGCGGCTCCACACGTTCAAAGAAGATGTCCATAAGTACCTCACGCACCAACACTGGCTGATGGCTACCGACTTCTACGGATGAACTCCTGACTGTGGCACGGGTCATGTTGCTTGGTTCGGCTCTGCTGATGATATTGGGCTTCATTTACCTTTTATTATTTAATTTTGTATTATTAATTCTTTATTTAGTTTGTTTTGTTTGTTATGATTTCTTGGTTTTCCACCCAGTTTAGTTATAGTTGATAAATATGGTGGTAAAGACACACCTGGCAATATGGCGGTAAACACGCCTGCCCACGCACGCTCTCTAGGCTGCAAAGTTCTGGCACAGAGCTCTCCTTCTCACCACCACCACCATCAGTTCGCGCCTGGCGCCTGGTCGATGCATGGCTGGCGGTATCCGGCATAGCAGGCTGGTACATCAAGTAGCGCATGGCACATAGATGATGACACAGCAACGACATAGCTCGATTGCGACGTACGTTTCGTCCCCGCTGGACTCATCAGGCAATCTTCTTCTTGGATGTCTTCATACGGAGCTTAACTCGGGAGAATGAAATTGAAGACACCACTGCAGCTGTACTTATGGTTGATAAATATGGTGGTAAAGACACACCTGGCAATATGGCGGTAAACACACGCCTGCCCACACACGCTCTCTAGGCTGCAAAGTTCTGGCACAGAGCTCTCCTTCTCACCACCACCACCATCAGTTCGCGCCTGGCGCCTGGTCGATGCATGGCTGGCGGTATCCGGCATAGCAGCGTGTGTTTACCGCCATATTGCCAGGTGTGTCTTTACCACCATATTTATCAACCATACGTACAGCTGCAGTGGTGTCTTCAATTTCATTCTCCCGGGTTTAGTTATAATTTAAATTATTATTTGGTGCAGCTTTAGCGCTTTGTGGTTTATTATTTTCCTTTTTCTTAATTTCGTATTTAGCGCTTTTGGGCGTCATTATTTTCTCCTCATTATTTCGCACCAAGTTATTATTTGTGGTCTACTCTAGCTTCTGTTCATTTTGCAGTTGTTCTTGTGCAACCCCCCCCCCCCCCCACACACACACACATTTTTCGATGCCTAGTTGCAACGCTGACGCCGAGACCTCTGGTCGGTTGAGTTGCTCCCAGCACATCAGCACCTCGTCCCTACATCCCCTATGTTTTGTCCTTTTCCTCGTTTCTTTTTGTTCTCCACCTGTTTTCCAGTAGGGCTGTGTCAATAGTAAAAAAAAGAGAAAAAAAGACTGAGATACTGGCCTAAATGGAGGGATGAAGGGTTTAGAATGTTGAGCGGCCTCACAAACCCCCTCACAGTGGTTTGGTTGAAGTCAAAACTGCATGTTCTGTTCAACGTAGTATATGTATAAGGACCCACGTGGAGTGGAGTAAGCCTATCACCTAAAGCATATTACTACATGTTCGTTAGTCTTCAAGGCCATTTTCTGTATTTCCGACACTCCTCGAATACCCAATAATACAGTGTTTGCTAATGTGTTATAACAAGGGCGACTAATTGCCCTGGAAGCATTTCCTAAATGTCGAAGTCATGTACATGTATGAGTAAAAATGTGAAACGATGATCGCAAGGCACACAACGAAAAGGGAAAGAGAGAATTTGTTCAGATCTGTTTTCTTGTTACATTCATCAGTGACTCTACGAACATTGCAATGGGGACTACTTGAAGCAAATCTTGTATGAACAAATAAAAGTGAAAGAAGGGGGAAATTGCCATTCGTTGTGCGCCTTGTGATCATCGTTTCACATTATACTCATACACGTCGACATTTAGGAAATACTTACAGTGCAATTAGTCTTCCTTGTTGCTATAGTAAACCTGCTGTCTCAGAAACGCTTGTTTTACTTAATTGTGCTGTTGTTTTTGCTTTTGTTTTTACAATTAAGCAACCCAGTATAAAGTGGGTTAATATCTATGACGTGACCAAGCAGGGCAGCTATTTTTGATTCCAACTCCACTCAACCCCTGCATCTACCTGTATGGGTCACGTGATGTCGGTCATGTTGGTTCTCCTGTCCACATGACCATCATGATCACCCGTTCTACACAAATTCAGTCACGTGACAAACAACTCTAGTGTCCAATGTATGTAATGATCCGTGATGTTACTGATGTTCATGTTCACCCAGTGGAACCGTGCTGTGATCAGGACTCTTGTCACGTGTACCTGGGATATAATCCGGAGCCCACCACACAGCCTCCGCCTGACACTACCCTGCCTCCAACTACCCAAGCACCAGCTTTGCTACCTACAGTGGATCGGGGTGAGTTGCCAGGTGGCTCATAAGGATCAAAACAATAAAAAAACTTTACAAAGACATTGGACTGATTGACTAGCGAATTGTCAGCCGTCAATACCACTAACGTTACTTCCATTTCTTTTTTGTTTTGTTCCCTTGTGTTTTTCATGTAGTTGTAGCGCTGCGATTCTTGTGTACTATATTACTAGTACAATATCATGTATATTAAAGTTCAACATGTTCATTTCAGCCTAAGAACATGAACGGCTTTGGAAGTTAGATTATCCACGAAATCCAATTAAAAGCTGTGGTGTATGAGCCATGCTAGCACAAACAACCTTTCATTGCCAACTGCGTGCATGAAAACTCTCGATCGACATGGTAACATGCATGCATAAAGAACACCTGTCCAAGATTGTGCCTTATTCGTGCTACATGTACATGTATATACCCGTATTTCCTTTGTGGATAGGCCTTGGTGTGACGTCAGTGCCAAGGGACCACCTGAAGAAACTCGAGGATGATCTACGAGCAGCCAACCTAGCTGTAAAGGTGTTGCGATCTCAGCTGAGTTCAGCGCGACGAGGCAGCTCATGTAAGTCTGAAGAGTTCAGCCAGATTTTGTTTCACAAATATGCTGAAGATAGTAAAATTTAATGTTGTCTCTAGTCAACCAAAAATCCTCAAAAAGTAACGCTTTGAAACACAAACACACACACAAACACACACACACACACAAAATACAATACAATACTATACATTGTATGCCCATCCGAAGATGATAGAAGGTCCTGACGGGACCGTGCATCAGTGTTCAAATCACGAGCAGAATCGGACGTGGCAAATCAAATCCTGGCCGCGGCGACAACTCTTTCCCCGACCATTCAATAATAATCCAGGCCAAGAGACTACCGAAATCAAAAATTCGAAAATTGAACTGCAATAGAACTTACAAGTGAAAAAGGCAGTGTGCTACTGAGCGTGTAGACGCTCATCGCTTGCAAGGCAAAGGAGCGGTGCTTAAGCTAGGGTACCCTTTCCTGATCTTCACCACACAAAAACGCCCCCCCCCCCCCCGGAATGGCAGGGGATGGCTGGAAATCACCACTAAGCACTACTAAGTACTAGTATACTTTTCACCAAGCACTAAGTTACATGTACATGATGATAGACAGTAGTCTAAAAGTGCACATGCTGCTTACAGTGCTCAATTTCCAGTGGACAGAGCCTGCCAGTAATACAAATATTACACAGCAATGAAGCAATCAAATCTCTTTCCGCTGTTACTTGGAGCGGAAAGAGATTTGATTGCTTCATTGCTGTGTAATATTTGTACATGAGGATAACTAGTGCAATACACCATTAGATAAACCTTGTTTTTTTTACCCATAATTATGGTTCAGATGGTCCCAACGGACCGGGGCCCTGCCAACCGTGGATGGTTGTAGTAAGGTCACTGGTTCCGAACACAGTGTCCTCCACCTTGTTTCATGCTGTCGAACTAACCACATGTACTTGTACATGAGTGTACAGTGCTGGCTAAAGAAATCCAACCTCATTAAAAAGAAATCGAACCTCACGAAAAAGAAATCGAACCTCATGAATATAGTACCGCCGCGTTCGAGTGCACTGACCAGTGTGTGTAGTGCAAGGGATGCGTAGCGCCCTGCGCTATTCTATTCATGAAGTTGGATTTCTTTGGGCAGCAGTGTATGTACACGGACATGCACATGAACATAATTATACATTTTAGTTAGTTTGGAATCCAGACCGGTTTCTTGTGACACACTTATTCGGAAATTGTCCCAGTGATTTCGGAACGTAATGAATTTTAAAATATAAACTGGAGCGCGAACACTCCTTCTGTCCGCCCTCCAAGCACTTCATAAAACAGATGCAGTGGTCTCGTTTCCGCCGCCAATTTCACATGGGATAAACGAGTGTTGAAATTTCAAGTGTACATGTGCATGTACGTGGTGCATATGGGATCCCAATTTTTACAGCTTCCTTCCCCTCATTTCGATGTCTGCTATTGTGGTGTATTTTACAGCCTGCTTCAGTGCTCTGACGGTCAGCAAGAGAACGGCAGCGAGCTGTATGGCTAGAATACTAAGAGGGAAATGAAGCCTCATCGTCCACGAAGCCAGGCATGATAGCTACATTGTACATTGTACATTGTACATTGTACATGTACACGTGTGCAATACTAGTAGGCGCGAAAGGTGATAATTCCTGGTGTCCTGCTACATGTATGATAGTATTTTTACGCTTCTGGAGCTGTTAAACATCGCTGGCCTGCTCCAGAGTCTGTATGCTCTAGTACATATTTTGCGCGCAGGTGCACGTTTGACCTTCTATTCTAGGTGCTGATATACATCTACATTACTAAAACCAGCCCATGGTCTGTTTACCCCTTGTACCCCCCCCCCCTATACCCTGCCCTGCCTCATACCATATCTCTGTGCACCAGATCCCAACCCGAAACTCTATGATGACCTCGTTTGCGCTTCGTATTATTTTGCCTGATTGCACTGATCAAAGTTTATAGTTATTGCCTGTGCAATCACCCCACGTAGCACAGAAGCCTATGAAGCCTTCTCATCATTGGTTCTCTTTTGAAGTCGAGTAACGTTTTGCGAAAGTTTTAACCGAGTTTACCAACGGCTTCTGTGTTACATTTCTCGGGTGTCAATTTTCTTCCTCCAACTCATCGCTATTCAAGAATATGCGAACATGGTTACGCTGTCCTTGCTGTCACCAATCTTGCAATCTTGCAAGTACATGTGCATGTATGACAGTACTCGTGGCGCCCCCTGAAATCTTACTTTTGATTTACGGTCATGAAAGAGAATGATTCTCAGGTCGATATAGTCCGTGTAGGTACATGTACTCTACTGTATAGGTATATTCAAAACAGACACTGACGGGAAATGGACTGAAAACCGTGCCACAACCAAAATAGAACACAACACGAAAAGAATTGTAAAAATAGCTTCTTCTTGATCGACCATATTTTGTCAATGGAGTTATAGCCTCTTGTACGGGCAAAGCAAAAGAAAAAGAGAAGAAAAACAAAACTAAAAAGAAGAAAGGAGAAGAAAAACAAAAGAAAAACAAAACTAAAACGGAGCACCCATTTTGTACTGTATAGGTTGAATGTGAATTGTCGAAATGAATTCTGCTCAATATCTCCTGTTCTAGATCACTGGATATAGAACCTACTGCACGACAGGAGAACGGTAGGGCTGCAAGCTGATCTTAATGATTGTCCCCTCGCCGCCAGTAAAAATTGTGTTACAGCATATCACTCAATGTGTGGACAGCATGCATGTGACAGCATAAGCAACGCGTAAGGAATGACAATAAACCCAGAACAGGCACTAATGAATCACAAAGCACTAAACACTACTAAACACCAATAGCTCTCCCAGAAACCGCCATCATGGCAGGGGACTCTTCTTTATCAATTCGTGGTGTTATGCTCGTGCCCATGCTCTAGAAACCCACAATCGTACACTAGTCAGGACCTTAGATGGGCAACAGAAAGGCGGTGACCGATGAAATCCATGCCTTGTAGCACAGCACGATAGGTGTGCCGCTCTTTGACGGCTGCTCATAATGTGCTTTCGCTTTGCTTTTCCCTACATCGTACCATTGTGGCTCGCGCAGGCAAAATCCATGTATGTGGGCATTTAAAATTTTGTAAAAGAGTGGCTCATACGGTCGATGGCGAAAGGGTAGAGTTCTTGAACCCAATTCACGTGAATCCATTCTTCTTGTCCCCTGCTGAACAATATCACATCGTATTTTTATTTGCGAACTCACACGTTGCAAATGCCTGAAATGCGTCAGTAGATCCCTCAACCAGTCGTCCTTCTGACAGGGGCTATCACAATGTCATGTCTCCTAGGGAAATACCATGGGTCAAACAGGGTTTGCATGTAAGGTGAGACCCCATCGTACGCGATTTCCGTAGACACAAACCCGCTGGGGATTAGCCATACTCCTTGCTGTCAACATTTTTGTGGCAGACTCTGACATATCGTTTTCCAGACTAATCTCCAATCACCAACGCTGCAAGTGCGGGGGCAGGTGACACTGTATAAGGATTTGGCAGTCATCTAGTATTAGTATTCTGTGGATGGGATGTAAATGTATCAACATGCACTTAACCTTGCACTTGAACCATACTAAAATAAAATAATAATACCAGCAAAAACGTCGCACAGCTTTCGTTCGGGTACAAGAGGCCTACTGACCCCGCTGCACACCTACACACACACACACACACACATACACACACCCACACACACACACACACACACACACACACATACACACACACACAGGCTGTCAATGACAATCGAGTATCACGCAAATTACCATAACCATGGATTACTAAGAGATGCCCATCTAATCCTTAGCTAGCTGAATATATGCCACAATTGAAGTTGTCATATCGCCCTTGAGAGGCTTTCAGAAAACTGCACACAGTAATTACACTCGTATAATCGGGTTATACTCACGAAGCAGATGGATAGAGGAATCTCAATTCTAAAGAGGTGTTTGTTTTCAATGTCGCGTTTTGGGGTCATCCCAAAGCGCTTCATATGAAAACCAATGCCATGAAAATACCTCCTCCGCTTCATTCGTTGATTTCCGTGTCTCCTACTGATGGAGGCTATGCACATTTTGGGTAGGCTTGCAGTGAGGCACTTGGTGGTGGGCATGATCTACTCATCCCCACCCCACCCCCTTTTGTTATGAGCTGCATCGCGTGGTAGTGTTCCTGTGGATACCGGTATTTCACAATGTCTCATACAGTCCATGTTTGTTTCTCAATGAGGCAAAGTATTTCTTTGGGTACGCAAGCTCCACTGGGAAGCAAAGTAGCTAAAGATCTGATAGAACTGACCTAATCTCCTTCTTTTCCCTCTTGTCTATCATTGACTTATTATTCGATTAAATTAATAATATAGACCTGTTGACAAGTCTTCATTACGTTTGGTTGAACTAGTCACTCTGAGATTAGTTTACAAGCTCGTATTTCAATGACAAGCCAACTTTTTTTCCCCTGGTTGCGTACAATGACTTCTTTTCGACATACATGTAATAATACAAATCTGTTGACAAGTCTTCATTGCGTTTGGTTCAACTATTCACTCTGGGATCCGCTCCTGAGGTCTGGTAATGCTGACCTAGCAGCTTACCAGGCGACTGAGCACCACGTGACAATGACTCATCTATACCAATGGCGGACACCAGCGAGACGTGCAATCCTTCTACGTTCCATAACATATGACCAGCGCAAAATGATACGGATACTCCCCTGATTTAGGCCTGTGGAGAATCCATAAAGTACAAACCCGAAGACAAAAGGGAAGCATGTTTCTGTAAAAAATAATAAGTTAAATTAATGTTCCCTGCAAAGAGTTCACTGGAATAGATATTTATGACTCGACACCAAATTTGCACACACTCTTATCTTGTTTGAAAGGAAAGAAAAGCATCAGAACCTCGACACCATTCCAGCCGGTTGGGCGATAAACATAAAATTTGATGATTTAGGAAACTTCAGTTCTCAACTCAAACCCCAAAAACGGTCTCTTCACTGCGATTTCGTTACGAGCGAAATCGCAGTGAAGAGACCGTTTTTGGAGTTTGGAGTTAAGAAGTGAAGTTTCCTAAATGTCTAAGTGGCTGCGTTGGAGTTTGCGGACAATTAGAATTTTTTGATGATCAAACATGTAAAAAAAAGAATATAATAGATGCAGCCATGGCCAGACAACAAGTTCATGGAATTTTTAAGGATGTTTATGTTATTCAAAATTTTCCACGCCGACTCTTTAAACATGTAAAACATCTACATTGTAGTACTGATTGTACCCAGGGAGGTTAGTAGGGATCTCAGCGCTGCAGCAGGTACCGATTAGACATGCAATTGCTGTACAACTGATGTGCCGCTTACAGTGAGAGTGGTTAAGGTGTTGAGAGAGACTGCGACGTGGAAGAGAAGGGATGACTGTGTAAAAATGTTCACATGTACATGTAGCTTTGGGTGTGTTTTGCTGAATCAACGGAAATAAATCGCGTACAAGTGGGTGTAACGGTTCATCGCCTTTAGCGGGGAACCAATCACTAAGCCTCTTTACAGACATGCACTCCGGAGTATGTTGACATGCTCAATTTCAGCCTGGTGAGTGGAACTGCTCATTCCGTTCTGGCATATGCTCGCCGTGCTGCCAAGTGCTCAACATCTGCATAATACACTGTACATGTCCTGTGTTCTCTTACGCCTTGTGAGAGTTATGAGAGGCACGGGCACACTGTTATACATATACATGTACTTAGCCTCATAATCAGGAAATTCGGACCATTGCCATTGTCTTCATTCTAGAATAACCATCACTCGATCAATGTTCAAAAAACATTCACGGTTCGCGTGAGACTCGGCTAGATTCCGAGTTTTCCGCATCCGCAGGAATGCCACCGCCCTCTTGGATGAAGGCGGAGATGCAGATCCTGAAGCGGTGGGAGGTGAGTAGATCAGAACCACCACAAAGTGGTCAAAGACCGAAAATCCCATCCACTGCATCCATGTTTCCCTCATGCCAGGCCACGAGTTCCCAATTAACTGTCGGTCGCGGCACGGCTTGAAAAAATCTTCCGGCTTACGAGCAGGACTTGAACCTGGTACCCTCTGTTTCTCAATCATGGTCTTGGACTATCCCACTTTGCCTGCCTATTCAAAGGAGCTCTGAAAATTAGGCACCGGCGGATTATGCCGCCGGAAAAATTGCCAGAATTCGATACTTTTTCTGGTAAGTTTCATGCATGTGTGGCATGTGGATAAAGAAATGGAGCAGAATTCGAGGAATTGCCCGCCATAAGGTTTGTATATTTCTGCCAATTTCACTGCTTTCCGAGCAGAATCTGCCACCTTTTCAAGCAAAACCCGCCGCTACCTACTGATAATACGTTCCCGATGGGAACATCAAACGTACTAGTACTACTAGCATGTACATGTACATGTACTTAGTATCCGAGGTTCATGTACAATGTACTTCTTATCTGAACACACTTCAATATTAAAGCAAAACACCTGTGCCATGAACATGGTTGGTTGGTTAGTATAACTATTTTATTTTACTTCGCCAGAATGAACAGGCACTGCTGCCTTCTTGCCTGGACAAGTGGATTGTCCAAGCTCTCGCAAAAGGACGAAGAAAGGAAAGAAATATTACATGAGAGTGTGAAGCATGCAATCTTATAAGAGAAACATGACATGAGTGTGTGACGCATTTCATGATGAGAGAGGACATGTCCCTGCCAAACAAGACTTCAGAGGACACCACCGGTGCGTTCTGTTCCGTGCGTCCACATGAACCTTAGTTACGACATGTTGGCGACACAGTGGTATACATGTAGTGCTGCTTGATGTGTGCTGACATTGTCCTGAGTAAACAGTGTAGAGCTCTGTATGATTTAAGAATACTTGCTACCACGGGCACTACAAATATACATGTATATGTGCATGTAATTGCACTCTAAAATTAAATCTGTCCTCTGCTACGCGATGTTGACGCTACGAATCAAGAGTCAGACAACAGAGTGGTTTCCGCAGCGTTAACTGCAAGAACTCCCTACACGCACAAAAACAAAGTAATTCCTGATTTGTCACGGTTCACTCTAAGATTCATCTTTCACTGCGAGGCCAATTCTGAACACCGTTGTGGCGGCTCGGCGCGCCAAAAGAAGTCGTAGTCGCTTGTGTTTGCCGTGCACGCCGGTGAGCGTGAATCCGGATATTCAATGGCATTCTGGGCAGCAGTATTATACATGTACAATCATGTACTTCGAATGAATTGAATTACGCCCAAAGGCTGCGTAAGGGCGTGAGCAGGGTGGAAGAGAACATTATAGCAATCAGTCATCAACCATGGAAACCTAATATAGAAAGAGTGCAAGCGTTGGTGCCATTAATTTTTCGGATTTCTTGTGCAGCTTGCAATTTTATCATTTCGAGGAGCCATACGGGACACTTGTATTTACTAGGAACTTACTTGCTTGCCTGGATCTAAGGTCAAGGATTATATTTAGAGACAATGTAGAACACACCTCGAAGTTACCTCAGCGCATGATACACCGCCCTTGAAGCACAAGGAAAAAATTATGTAACAAATAAAACATCTCACATGAGGCAGGGGTTTGTGTCTGACCAGTCTACCGGACGCGTTTCAGAGTAGTCTACCGACTTGGCCAATCTGAGGAGCTTTGGATGGACTCAAATGTGATGCTGCCTACCATGACTATCCTTTCTTCATAATTATTTGATAGCATACAAACAAGAAGAAAATTAAGAAGTGCTGTGACTCTGAAATTCAAGTAGGCAGCCATCAGACAACTGATAGATCAGCGTTCCTGAGCTTTCCCAAACACAAACAGGCCCAGTGTCAAAAACGGCCTGGGAGTAGTAAATTGACATCAGATTTCTATTTTGGATCCACTAAGGTGTGACTTTGCTATTGCCTGGGTAGGTGGGTGCATAGCAACCCACTCCTGTCGTATGCAGGTGCGACTTTTACTTCGCCACCAGTTGTCACCCCGCCCCCACTAGCCAAATCAGTCAGTTTCACTGGCTACATCACCTTGCTGTGAATCAGACCGCTTGAAATGTGCTTGGATCCATACAAAAACTGGATCCAGATGGATCCAGTTTTTTTTCTAATTGTTGCTATGCCATTGCTATGCTGTGACGTAGCACTTTCAAACCCTATTGGTATCTACCCGAGTTTCCATCGCTACGCAACCATCAGGAGAGACTGTTTCCTGATGATTTCGGAGCAAGCAATATGAGTGGAAACGAATCGAATTACCCTGTAGCATGTGTTGTGTGATTAATGTACTCTAGAGGTGTTTGAAGCATCGCACGACGAACACCATGGAGATCAGCGTTAGTCGGATTTACAGGTGTTGTCGCAGATGCACACAACATCTCGCCGGTTCGGAAGTCCAAAGCACAAATGGCCAGCCTGTTTACACAAGAATGAAACTACACCAGTTCGGAGCGCCCTTGTCAGGATCCTACTCATTTCCATTTAGGGTTTGCCACAGTGTCATTGTAATCTTGGTATCGCCGTAGAGATAAGCACTGCGCGTCCTGTAATAGGCGTTTTGCATTGTGCACTGAAGAGTGAATGGCACACTCAATACCTGGTGTGGCCGTGGTGATAATAATAATTAGTCACTTTCATTGTGCCAGTATGCGCGGCGTTGGAATGTCCCTGACACACCGCTCTCCAAACCCACTTGTATAACATAAGCATTAGATGCCAGTGCAACACACTGCAACCCTTTTACATCCACCATCCAACCCCTGAAATGAGCTCAAACTGACGATATTTTCCATGCTTCCAATGGGGGATGCTTGACCCGGGTAGTGAGAACGTTCCAGAATATTGAAATCGTCTGCAGCCGTCCAGCCTCTTAGAAGAAGAAGGATACGAAAGAGGTATTCCTAGATGACGCGCTCGCTACCATATCCTGGGAAGCAACCATGTGTGTTGCAATACAACGGAATTGACAGAAGCCAACTTCTATACCCGTTTCAGAATAATGTGTAACTTCGCAACCTCACTGGCGTAAAGTCACACTGACTGGGCATCCGGACCCTATCCACAGAGTCGCATCACAATCATCGTACGCAGTGAGCACCAGCCAACGGCCTCGAACGTGGCGCAAGTGGATCTTGGGACGCTGCACTGAAACAGGACTTCCTTTGTTTCCTACCCATTCCAGGTGGCACCCACGATGGTACATGAAGTTAGGGACCGCTCCTGCTGCACTCAATTTTCGCTTGGGGTACCGTATACACGTTTGTTGCAGCGCGTTCTCTCCGTCTACACGGTACCATGCGGACATTACCACAACGGTTAGGGGCTGAAATGTATGAGACCTCTCCAGAGCAACCCCCTCACAGCAACACTGAATGCAAGGTGTGATGGCAGTGAAGTGAACGAGCGGACACAACACACTGCCGAACAGCTTCCTTTTAAACTTCGCTTTGCCTTCTGTACAAAGCGAACAGATGCGGTGCGGAGCAGATGAGAACCGTCTCTTTGTGACCTGCTTCTGTGCTGAAGCAGACGTTAGATGTTTGATGGCTTCTAATCTACAGGGCTTGATGTGAAAAAGGTTAGTACCTTTCATTATAATTATTTCGAAACTCGGGTATTGAGCTACGGAGATGTGTTGAAGCTATGTGTCAGGACATCGAATGTCTCACTACTCGTCAGTTTTGTGCCTAGTTGTTGCACTTTCTGACTGTATAATAATGTAGTATCTAGTTACAGTGGTGGAGAATTACTCTTAACTCGTTTCCATATGTCCTTTTTCTTTTCTACATATAATTATTTCAATCGCTTGTTGGGGTCAGTATTTTCCGCTACTTCAAAGTTTGGAAGAAGTTATTGCGCTGATCGTAATCCACACCAAAAGCCATAGCCTGTATTTGTACCCAGAGCCGGGTGGCGTGTGTGAATTGTTCCCTGTGAAAAGACGTGTAGCGTCACTGGGATGTTGCTCTAATAGGGAACATGTCTTTTTTCTATGCTACATTTTCCCTGATAAACGACTACGCCATCCCGAAGATGTTTATGTGATATGCAATACGATTTGCAGCGTGTTCTATCGCCATGATTAATTGCGGCCACAGCCGAGAGGACATTCGCGTATTTGCAGCAAACTCACACATGTGCTTGTATTACATGACTGTGCAAGTACATGTACAAAATGTATGTGCTACTTTGATACTGCGACTTCTGCAACAAAATGCTGTATGCCATCTTGATTCTCAGACGATCCTTGATTATTAGGTGTCAAAAAGATAGCATGAAATTGCTAGTTAGCTGTAAGCACCATCAAAAGCTGCAAGATAAACCCAACCTGGTCAAGAAGATCATTATAATTATCCTCCTCATAATTAACCTTTTCGATAACTAAGTCTAGTATATGTGTATGTGCATTCAAATACACGCACACTGTGTAGATTTTGTTGGGATGATTCTCCTGTATCTGCACATAGTCTCCACCGTTTTACATACGTCATTGCATGAATAAAGTATACACAAAAGTCGATTCGGCCTTTCTTATCAGTGATTGCGGTTATCAAAATTTAATTATTGTCTCCACGCCGTTTGTTTAATATTTAAATCGAGATACACCCAGCCTCAGATAGATACTCTGAATCTTACGGCAAAAGAACGTTTTCATTACCGTAGTGTCGCCCTTAATCCTAATTTTTCTCTACGCTATTTCTTCCTAGTTTCATCATTTTATTGCGTGAATAAAGTATACACAAATGTCGATTCAGCCTTTCTTAACGTATGTTATCAGGGGCGTTCGCAGGATCCAGAATGAGGGGGGGTGCTCCGACCTTTTCCCAAAGAACCGAATGCATTTTTCCCGTGCATGTGATGCACGGACGCGTGATATCTTGTTTTAGGGCGCTACTTACCATGATTCACCAAGCCCAGGGAAATGTAGGACCTGTTCAGCAGGATTAAGCAACTTTGAAGTACCCGATCCCAAACATATCCCTCCCTTTGGAGCACAATATGTAATTCCTCTGTAAGCTAGATCCTACAGTACACTACTCTTGCTAGATCATATCACGAAACTTCTTGCCAGCGGGTGACTGCCACGATATCCACCGCCGTCGCCCAGTTCATTCCGTCAAAGGCGATGACCACCAAGCCATCGGATCCAAAGTGGTGAACACCGGAGTGCATGCGGGCAATGGCCATCAACGACAGGCATTGGCGGCCCTGGTGGCGCGCCTCCCAGGACGCCATGCTGAGACAACAATTTGTGACGTCTGTCAATGAGGCTGTTGCAACCCTCTTCCGAGCCCGTCAGGCTAAGGAGGACAGCCTACGCCGCAGCTTATCAAACGGGTTCATGCACAGCAAGCAGTGGTGTACAAAGCTCAAGTGTGCAAGTGGCATGGGGCGCCATACAGATACCGCTGATTGCTGACGCTGATGGCCACGAGTACGCAACAAGTGCAGAGATATCGGAGGCATTTGGACTCTTCTTTGCAAACAAGTGCAACATCCCCGGCGACAATATCTCCGCTGCTGATCTCCCTCCCCACGACTTGCCCACATCCCAACCGATCAGTACCATTCACTTCCGACGTGAAGCAGTGCGCCGAGTTCTGGCTAGACTGGATACGTGAAAGGCATCAGGACCGGATGGAATATCTGCCCGGGTGCTCAAGGAGTGTGCCAAAGAACTAGCTTCACCACTGTGTCAGCTGTTTTTTCCCTCTGCTTCCGGCGAGGCATTCAACCAAAGATGTGGAAAATGGCAAACGTGGTTCCTATCCACAAAAAGGCTTCGCGTTCTGTGCTCAAGAACTACCGCCCTATTTCGTTGCTGCCATTCACCCTCCTAGGCGTCCTTTTTGACCAGAAGCTGTCTTTTGGGAAGCACCTCCGGTCTGTTGCAACCCAGGCAAGGCAGCGACTTGGTCTTATGCGCCGGTCAGCTCATCTTCTCCCTCCGGCTGGGCGCATAACCGTGTACAAGGCATTCGTTCGTCCGCTGCTGGAGTACGCCCCACTTATCTGGATTGGAGCGTCATCCAGCCACCTCAGCCAACTGGAACGAGTCCAGCACAGCGTCCTCAGAATCATCGGTCCGGGAGCAATCCTGCCCAGTCTGGCAATCAGACGGACAGTAGCTGCCCTAGCTTGTTTATACAAGCTACAATTAATTACGGGCCCACCTCAACTTCTCGCGGTTAACCGGTTCTACCAGCTCGACGTCAGCAGTCGGCCAACCCGTGAACCCGGAGCGACCATGCCAGCGCTGCTGGCCACCAGTTTCAACTGGACGCCAGCCTGCCAGCCTCTACCCCGTTAGTCCTGAAGCGAACATTTTCCCACAGTGTGCTTCACCAGTGGAATGCATTGCCCTGTGATCTGCTCCTGCATCCTCCCCATCGCAGCCGAATGCAGGCATTCAAGACAGAGGTATACCGCTACCTGCGCGCCGAGAACTGGATGTGGGCTACTGACTCAGTCTAATCGTACCTATCTAGTATCTACATGTAGATATTGCTCTCATTTTTCCATGTTTTCTCTACTCTCGGTCTGTCTCTCTCTCTCTCTCTCTCTCTCTCTCTCTCTCTCTCTCTCTCTCTCTCTCTCTCTCTCTCTCTCTCTCTCTCTCTGTCTCTCTGTCTCTCTCTCTCTCTCTGTATCTCTCTGTCTGTCTGTCTCTCTGTCTCTCTGTCTCTCTGTCTCTCTGTCTCTCTGTCTCTCTCTCTATATCTCGCTCTCTCCCTCTCTCACTCTCTCTCTCTCTTTCTCTCTCTCTCTCTCTCTCTCTCTCTCAGTCTCTCTCTCAGTCTCTCTTTCTCTCTCTCTCTCTCTCTCTCTCTCTCTCTCTCTCTCTCTCTCTCTCTCTCTCTCTCTCTCTCTCTCTCTCTCTCTATCTCTCTCTCTCTCTCTCTCTCTCTTTCTTTCTCTCTCTATATCTCTCTCTGCACACTCTACCTTTCGCTATATTTTGTTTTCAATCTTTTTTGTTTCTCTTCTTCTCCCGATTTTCTGATGCGTGAAGTAGGCGCGGATGCCGAGACCATTGGTCGGCGGAGCCTGCAGCACCCCATCACCACCGCTGCGTTGCATTTGCAGCCCCATTCAGTCAATGTCTTGTTAGTCTGTTGTTTTGCCATGTCCTGCTTCTTTCTTCTTTTACTTGGGTGCGTGGTTTCAAGTAAAAAATTTAAAAAAATCAAGATTTGTTTGTTGTCTGACGCTTGCCAGAGCATGAAAATTGAAGTGGTAGCAGCAAGAACAAGGTAGCAGCAAACAAGGCTTGATTGTCCTTGCTGTTCTGTAGTGTGTTGTGCATGTGCATGTACATGTAAGTCAGTGCAATAGGTGATGGGATCGCGTGCTACTGTGTGCTTGGTAAGACCTGTCACTTGTCAGCCGAATGTTGTAAAGAGAAGTGTCAGAGTGCTAGTGGTGTTGCCCATAAATATCGTAGTGTTTTCGCAATAATTTCGTTATGGGGTGGGAGGGGGTTGACCAATTTCGTTTCAAACAGTATTCATACATGTAAATGGCAGTAACACACTTGCGACTTTTTGTACATGTCAACATGTTTTACGTTCTGAGAGAGAGGGGGGCTTGGGTGTAAACTAAAAGAATTCGTTTGGTGAAAAAGTTCGATATTTACGGACGGCCCCTTAGGTCCATGTGAATGTACATGCATCATGGTCCGCTTTAACAGTTTGCGTGGATGCAGGATACTACACTCGCCCAACCAAGATTAAGATCACGTCCTCGTGATGTGAAATGTCAGAAAATGCAGGCACAACAATGCATAGGAAGTCACACACTGGGAGTAGGAGGTGGTGTGAGCATTGTAAGAATTACCAGAAGAACTTTAACTGAAATATTTATTATTATTTTGCTTGTTCGCGTTAGCATCAACCTGCATAAAGCAGGTATATAGCCTTCGCTTAAGCTGCCATAAAAAGAAAGCTCATCCTAAGCGAGAGGGCTAGAGGAAAAGATAACGATAACGAGATACAGAATACAAAGAAATCCAATGAGTTAAACATACGTATACAGTTCAAAACAAAACAGAGCAGAGGCGAAGTTACTAATCGGAGTTACGAATGCGTTGGTACCGATTGAATATGGCAAATAAAATCGGAAAATTAACTCGGATTAATAACGTTTGGAGTAGACAGAAGAATGAACTTAACAAATCATTGCATAGTAGCACACCAGGACAGGTTCACACGACTTCTCGGTGTCAAAAGGGAAAGAACCGTCCTCCAAATGGGAACTGAAAAACAGCACACTTGCTGCACAACGCCAGCGCAAACTCCCAGGAAAATTCGCAGTTCGAAAACTAAACTGGACCATGTGATTTCACGCGTTGGGCATTCTCGCACACATTGTCCAAGGTTAGTGTGGTAGACCGTGGTTCGCCATGATCAGGCGCCTACCGAACTAAACTGGATTCACACACTTGCGTAAAGGAGACTGAATACACATGTATAACAGGAAGACTGAAAGAAGCTAGGAAGACAGGAAAGAAAATACCATGCCTGAAATTAGCTGACATTGTTCGCCAGTCAGTAATGAATGCATGGTTAGTTGTGGATGTGGCGGGCGGGCGCAGGAGCAGCGAAGGCTGGCGCAGCTGAGGGAGAAGTGCTACTTAGAGTTCGTAGGATCCATGGTTTCCAGTTTCCACTCCATCCAGCATGAGACTTAGAATAAGGAAGTATTAGTTAGATGTCTGACCAAATTATCCTGTCCATATGTAGACCACTCCACGGGCAAGTCCCAGTCGCTGTTCCTGCTGGCTGGTCCCGAACTGACTCGCCGAGATCAAGTCTCTGCTTGCAGACACTCCAACCTAACTCCACCATCCCCAGGTACAAGACCAGTGTTTTCTCTCACAGTCGTCAGTACCCGTAATATTTTTATCTGGCGACTGGAAAAGGAAAAAAATATATGTAGTTCCAGGTGCCACTCAAGTGGACTCACTTGAACTAATTACTTGAGAGAAACATGTGGCGTAACTGCGTTCTGGCACTGGAACATAATAACTGGCAGCTGCTGGGCTCACTGGCTCAGACAGTACATTATTTTCGTGCAGTGTTACTCTGATCTCATAAAGCCTGTGGTAACGTGGATGCGCGAACTAACTGTATTACTTTTTCTACGCCGCTAGGGGTTACAAGTAGGTGAACAGGCATAGTGGTGGCCTGCGGATGCGAAGGCTAGTGTGTGTCTATGTGAACATTCAAGCGATGCCGACGCGGATCCCGCGAATAGTATCATTATTATTATTACCGCCGGTAAAGTATCGGCAGAGCGTCCCGTCTCGCCAGAGCGCTCCGCGGCTCAGCCTCCGCCTTGATTTTACAGCCAGGGAAAGGAAAATGGTATTGCAATTGGCAGAGTGCAACGAAGTTAGTTTGTACGGTTGGTACTTGTACTCACTGCGATGATTAATGTAGGTCACACTTAGGAATCGTTTACACGACAACAATTGAAAAACGTTTTCCAATCGTTTTCGAAACTTTTCTTCGCTGTTTTACACGAAAACGTAAAGAGTGTACACTTCGGCGCGTAATGGTGACGTGCAATACGTTGGCCTGGCGGCGGCATGTTTTGAGTGCGAGGCTCGTAGTAATAACACGTTTTGCCGTCTACACGAGAACGAAACGGGACGAAAACGATTGAAACACACTTTGCACGCGCCAACTCCAACTAATGTGTTACTTCCCACCCTTGCGCCAAGCCCTAACGTGCTAACTCCAGCCTGCGTGTGATCGCCCGTTTTCACAACGTCTTGTGGTTCTCGTGTAAACGGTTTGAAACCCATTCGAGGCCAGATGGCAGTCGTGAGTCAGTCAAGTCAAGTCAGTGAAATAGCGTGAGCTCCAGTGTGGGGAGCAAACCCATTCCTCAGAAATCGATACCTATTAGAAATGGCCTACCGGCATGCAGAGGCGAAGTCACGCCTCTGCATGCCGGTAATAATAGGAATCTTTATCTCAGGATTACCCAAAGCGTGTCAGCACAGCCGGCAGCAATAATGCTGCAAAGTGGCCCCCGAACTTGGGGAAGTCGGGGTGAATGTAGGGGACCCTGCACTGCAGCCCCTAAAGTACGTGGCTGCGCATCGCAGCTAGCGCTTAGCAGGCAAAACGAAACCCGGGTGCGTGACTCACCCATTACAGCAGAATACATCAAGTATCGTTTTTTGCCAGCTAGCTGACCTCTGCGTTCACCGCAGACACACCCACACACAACAGAGAGATACAGATCACAGTAGTAGTAGTAGTAGTAGTAGTAGTAGTAGTAGTAGTAGTAGTAGTGGTAGTAGTAGTAGTAGTGTGTGGTCTTTGTTCACTCACGATTTACATGTAGCACTTAGCGCTAGCAGGCAAAACGAAACCAGGGTGCGTGACTCATCCATCACAGCAGAATACATCAAGTATCGTTTTTGTCTACTTCCTACAGCCAAAGCAGCTTGTTACTCTGATACCTCACAGATCTTAATGTGTGTCCACACGCTCTCAACTAACTTTAGCAGATTACAACTCCCTGGCTCGCTCTTTCATTCGTCTGTCTCGACCGTCTTCTCGGTAGACATTCTCCACGCATTCTACATGATTTCTCCTTAGAGTCTGCTTTGATTTCTAGATTCTTCTTACACTGGAAACGCTAGTCTTCGCAAAATGCATGACACAGTCTCCCTGGTATTGCTCACTGTTCCTCACTATTCTCCTTGCTTTCTCACAATTCTGTTGCAAGCCAATAAAACAAGCGCTTGCTCTTGCCGATTGCCATTGCTCCGCTTTTTTCAATAGGGAGTAGTTTGCTTATTATAGCACCCTTTGTGTGGAGAACGTCAACATACTCTAACATCTCGAAGAGCTGCAATCTGTGCCTGACCGAGAAGCGAGATATTGCCTGGGCCGATCAGACCCGCTCCCTCCGCAATTACAAGAGGTCAGAGCTAGTGTCCAAGCGTCGTCGTGAACACACGTAAGTTCTACCTTCGTTACTTGGTCCGCAAGGCCACCTGAATCGAGCTGCGTAATCTTGCTGCCTGTTTTCGTTTATGCGTGGCTGTGTGTGTGGGAGAGAGGGAGAGTCGGTCGGCATCTATTCGCATAGATGGTAATCTGTTGCACCCCATATCAACCCATTATTACCCTTATCCGTTGGAACTGGCTACCGCCCAGGTTGCACTATGGCGTTGGTTGCATTCAATCTTTACATGGGCGCTGCTGTCGACAGGTAGCAATTAGGGTCCGGCGGATTCTGCCGGCAGAAAAATTGGCAGAATTCGGTACTTTTTCTTGTGAGTTTCATGCATGTTTGGTATGTGGATAAAGTAATGGAGCAGAATTCGAGGAATTGCCCGCCATGAGGTTTGTATGGTTCTGCCAATTTCACTGCTCCTGCAGCAGAATCCGCCAGTCCCTAGTAGTGGTAGCAACACTAGCATGTTATGCTGGAGGATCATGAGGAGATCGGGATTGACATTTCCGGTGTTTAGCGCCATTTGTTTAGGGCATTTGAGAAGAAGTAGCGACGACCCAGCCATTTTGGAATCCAATACACCACACCGCCACATTGCGCTCTTGGCCGATCCAAACTCTGCACTCACATCACCATCACCACAACGAGGACAATTCCGGTATATAGATTGATAATAACAATGACCCTCCAGACAGCTGTTTCGATCCTCCTGAGCTCACCAGTGGAGGCATATGATGTGTAATGAAAGAATAATACGAATAGACTGATCTTTATAGGGCTAAATAATTAATTGGCGCAATTGCGCTCATTCTGCCTAGAAACGTGGCATACCCTAAGTGACAAAAGCGATAACAAGGTCTGGTGATAAAGACACGCGCTCATGGCTGGGACAGAAACATGTAGCACGTGTGAAAAGGGGACGCAAAAAAACAGCAGTAAGTCTAACACCAGAAAAGTAAGTAAGTATTAGTTACTGCATGTGCCACAAAAATAAAGATACTGCGGCTGACTGTACTTGCCCCATAGTGACGTGACCGGGAATGAACGACGAAGCGAACTGGCCAACGCGGCAGACCCAGAGGCCCCTGAGGCAATAACTGTCCTGCCAGCCCGTCGCACACAGCCACACCACGCCGCCATACCCTTTGAACACGCACTCTGATGTTGCCTGCGCCTTCAGTCAGCATCTTCCGCGGTAAACCAGCTTGACACAACGAGAGGCCCATGGGGCATTCACTCCAGGCAGGGCTGTGCTTCGTCCGATGCTGCTAAATTTGATGTTGAGGAACTACTAGTATCCGGCTTGTGTTGTAATTTCACTGCCGCTCTACGGCGCATTTGAAGTTGAAATGCGCCGTAGAGCGACAGTGAAATAATGACGAGACAAGCGGGATAGTTCCTCAACATCAAATGCTAGATCAAATTTAGCAGCATCGGACGCAGCACAGCCCTGACTGGAGTGAATGCTCCATGGGCCTCTCGTTGTGTCAAGTGGCTGGTTTGCGGCCGAAGATGCTGACTGAAGGCGCAGGCAACATCAGTGTACGTGTTAAACGGGCATGGCAGCGTGGTGTGGCTGTGTGCGACGGGCTGGCAGGACAGTTATTGCCTCAGGGGCCTCTGGGTCTGTGATTGCCTCAGGGATAGGGCCAAGTAGGGGCCTCTTTAATTTAAACGGGTATGGCTGCGTGGTGTGGCTGTTTGCGACGGGCTGGCAGGACAGTGATTGCCTCAGGGCTAGGGGCCTCTGGGTCTGCAGCGTCGGCCAGTTCGCTTCGTCATTCGTTCCCGGTCACGTCGCTATGGGACAAGTACAGTCAGCCGCAGTATCTTTGTTTTTGTGGCGCATGCAGTAACTTACTTTCATGGCGTTAGATCATAGACTGACTGCTGTTTTTTGCACCCCCTTTTCACACGTGCTACATGTTCCTGTCCCAGCCATGAGTAGGCCTTGACAGATTATGCTAATATTTTCGAGAAATTATGCTTTTCGCATTGCTGAAAAAATTGCAGAATTATGCTATTTTTATGCTAAAACTTATCAAATTATGCCCCATTATACTCACATATGCTGCTAATGTACAGGTATATGATGGTTCTGTTCAATATAACAGGGGAGTTTTTTGTAGAGGGCGTTGTACTAGTAGCAAATGTTCAATGGGGTCAACGCACCGTCCGACCTATGTAGCTACGACCGTCACTGATTGTAGTGGATGGGACATGTTATCAAAGGAGCCGTAAACCTACGACTTCCTGGTGCATCTACTTGTACTTGTACTTGTAGAACAAGTACAACTGTATGGAATTTGATGCGAACAGGCGGATTATTCCAATTTATGCAATTTGCCTCGAATTATGCGATTATTCGATTTTGGTAGGAATTATGCGAAAAATTATGCTAGCATAATCTGTCAAGGCCTAGCCATGAGCGTGTGTCGTTATCGCCTGACCTTGTTATCACTTTTGTCACTTAGGGTATGCTACGTTTCTATGCAGAATGAGCGCAATTGCGCCAATTTAGCCCTATAAAGATCAGTCTATTCTTATTATTCTTTCATTCAACATCATCGGCCTCCACTGATGAGCTCAGGAGGAGCGAAACAGCTATCTGGAGGGTCATTGTCAATATCAATCGATTAAACCGGAATTGTCCTCGCTGTGGTGATGGTGACGTGAGTGCAGAGCTTGGATCGGCCAAGAGCGCAATGTGGTGGTGTGGTGTATTATTGTTTAGGACATCACTAATTTATTCAGTTGTGCCTGTGCAGGTTTTGTGGCCAGCTTTTATCGAGTTCTCACCATTCCAGGCAGACATAATGGGATAGTCTAAGACCATGATTGAGAAACAGAGGGAACGGACGCAATATTCACTTTATGTCTTGGTATTTTGATCAGAAAACACATGTCACAGTAAAACTACGATGCGTGTTACTCCGAGCCAAAATTTCATGGCCCTTCGATGCCCAGAAGCGCCATACCCAGCAGGTGAGTCTTTGACTTGTTGCTTCGCACTGCGACTTGAGTTGTACGTCTTTCGAGAAATCAACTTCTTGTTGCAGGTAAACAGCGGCTCGCCTCTCGCAAATAAAGCACAGTATACCATTGAAAACAGTATGGAAGCACACACACAAGGCTTATTGTTGCTTTGTACTGTCCGTCGTGGAGCGATAGCAATTACCTCAGTTCAGATCTCAGAGTGAATTTGACGTGCACTCTAAAACCTTTCCGGTTTGGAGCCACCTCTGATTTGATACGAAAAATTGGGCAACTTGGGGGCAACGGGCCAACACAAAGGAGTAGCTCAGTTCGATAGACTCTGGCCTCAGAGCAAACTTGAACATGCCAGTTTCCTTCCACAAACATATTTCAAGTACGAAGTACTCAATCCACGCTGATGATCGGTTTGGGTCCAAACAAATATTGCTGTCAAACCGTTTCTATTTGAAACCGTCCGCTCTACCAGGTTCAAGTTCAACCACGCCATCAGAGACAACTGGAGGAACCTGCCCGTGAAACCGAGGCTGTTTCCAACATCAGAGGTAAGCAGTGACTACGGTTGTTTACTTTACCCCCCCCCCCCCCACACACACACACAAAAAAGGAGGCTCACCTAACTAACATGCCCCACGGTCCAAATCATCTAAGGTATCCAAAATCTCAATTATATTTTATATTTATATTTATTACAACATCTCAAGACTCGGTGGAAACACCGGCCAATGAGAGTGGGTGATTGCCAACCACGGCGATAAATAAAAATAAGGGGAGGGAAAAAGAAAGAGTAGCAAAATGAACAGCAACAACAACTCCGTAAAGAGAGATAATGTCAAATAAAAACAGTGAAAAACACAGAGACCCAAAGGACATGTGGATAATGAGCTATTTATATCGTAGTAAATAAGGGGCGGCACGGATCTTAAACTTAAATCCAAACCTATTTTGAGGTATTTATATTCAAACAATTTCAATGAAGATGGAGTAGTAGGGTATTTAAAGAGTCGGCGTGGAGAAAGCAATTTCATTAATGCAATAAGGAGTATAATAGATGCAGACATGGCCAGACAACAACGAGTTAATGGAATTTTAAAGGATTTTTATTTTATTCAAAATCGATTTTCGTGTTCCGCTCATCAGTGAATAGTATCGGAACTGAGGGTACTGTGTACAAAAAAAGAACATTTTATAACAGCATAATTAAAAGTGTGAACAAAAAAGGGAAGTGCTACAGCATTACATAATAGGTGTCAAACATAGTGCTAAAATATATAACTGAGTGCAGGCACAAAGCATGAGGTGATACAGTGAGGTGATACAGTGCAACATGACACGATAAAAATCGATTTTGAATAACCTAAAAATCCTTTAAAATTCCATGAACTCGTTGTTGTCTGGCCATGTCTGCATCTATTATACTCCTTATTGCACTAGTAGGGTATTGTCAATCTTTTTTAATTAAATGTTCTAAAGCTATGGTTCTGTAGCAATTCTCAGAAAAACATTCAGGAAAACAACAACAACAGCAACAACAAAAACAACAACAACGCAATTTTGATGTGAACATATTGAACAACATCAACATGTAGACGGGTGGTTCCGACTTGGTGAAGGCCCACTCCATCATAGTTTAATAGACATAACAGAAACAATAAAGACAATACAAAACAAAAGCAACAAGACTCAAATAACTCCCTAGGATAATGAGGGTCAGAACCGGGGCTAGCCCCCATGTACATGTACGTCAAATGGTCGCAATACTGGGGCTCTGCCAACCGTAGATGGTTGGGCGTCCTCCTCCGCCTTGTAACATGCTGTCAACCAAACAACATGTATAATTTTGGACGGGATCAATGTCACAGTTGATGGATTTACCGACTTTCAATTACCACAGGAACATTTTGAATCTCGGGGGCAAGAAGTTGTTGATGCATGGCACGTTTTTCGACTTTCTCAACTTCCTTTTCAGCAATGTGTTGATCACCAGGTCCCGCAATGTCAATGGTTACGGCATTGGGGGAAGACCCATCAACCGGAACAATATCAGGCCATCAGTGCTCAATGACGCGATTGCACTGTAAGGCGAAATCCCGCAGAATCTTGATTTTCTGGTCTTGCTGAGATATGTTGACGTCTGACGGGTCTCTAGCTTCAGACACATTATCGTTGGGTGCAGGATGCTTTGGTACTGTTGCATTCGTTTGGTATACTCAATCACCGGATTACAATGGAGCTTGCAGTAGATCTACATGTACAATCATACTTCTCTTCACATGGTATCCCTTGTATACGGCAGAGCGACCAGAATGCCAAAGAGGGCAGCCGACTCCATGCTCCATGCAATCCCGCTTAGAGAGTTAGATCACACACAATCCCGTTCAGCTAGTGTTGAACACTCATACTTCAGTACTCGTCCAGCGAGTTTGAACGCTCATAATCCGGTCAGCTACTATTGGAATTATTGATCCGCAATCGGACGAAGGCCGCAGATTGGCACTCACCGGGCTAGAATCCAGCAGCCACAGGTGGAACCATTGCTTTCATTATAATCCGTTACAGCTGCCAGCATCCGCACCAGTGTGTAGTTTTCTTCGGAAAAGAGGTCAAAATGCAATTGATCCTCAGCGAGAACTGCAACACAGGACAATGAAACTGTACTGCCTACATGTAAGTATATCAGGCATGGTTGGTTTGGCATGGATCTTCACCGCCAAAGCAAGAACAAACTGATGCAGATGAAGCATGCAATCCGGCTCTTGTTCAAAGGGCAAGACTATCACTTCCGATGCTTGGCGGCATGAATTCACCAATCGCAGAAAATAACGAGTTGTGGCAATATACTTCGACCCACTTAGTGTGAGACGCTTCGCCACGCATTACGTCCGTGTGCTTCAGCCAAACCAGAGTTTAAGACCATCTGCCATGGTCCGAACTTTTTTTGGGTAAACGTCTGCAACCAAACGAAGTGAAAAGACATCTGCCTGGTATTTGGCGTACGCCACGTGACTCGACCTGGTGAGAATGATGTACAAGCGCGCATACCGGAGAAGAACAGGCGCAAACTGGTGCTATGTCAGTATGTGTTAGTCACATGTGCAGATGACGTATCCTATACAGTGCAATGCTGTTTGAATCCGGTGCGACGCAGAGCAATCAAGCATGTATCCGCTTGGCATAGGTGAAGACACGAACCTGTTTCTCGATACTACTGTATGCCGGTTGCAAATGTATTGGAAAAGCTGAATCTAGATGCAAGAGGGTATTACACGTACATATATGTATGTGCATGACACATCGCCTAGTTGCCTAAATCATGCATACATGTACATCTACATGCCTGTCAGACATCGTGGGACAGATGGCCGGGTGGATAGCATACTGTCCCTTAGCAAAACCTGTACTACTGGCCCATCCTAAGCTTACGCGACCACTACCATCCCACGCCTCTTGGCAACGAGCCAAGACAGCCTATAAAAGAATATCAAAACCAAACGAAATGATCCTTCTTTCCAAACGACCTCACCGAAAAGTTCTATTGGGAAGATATCTCTATTGAGGTCGAAGGCAGATTCTGGCAATCACGTTTTCCCAAGGCAATAAGGAAGGCCCAAATGTGAAGGGTAAGTGAAATCAGGATTAATAATTTTCCTCAGTGTACTTGAATTTAATACGATAAAAATAACAAACCCTGGATTTCGTAACTTAGTGATGCTGACAGTCGTAGTATGGTAAATCTGTTTCCGTTATCGGGGTTTTGGTCTTATGGAAGCTGACAGACCTTTTTGTGCCATATCCACTGGCCAATTATTTGCATAATTGAAGTCGTTATTTCTGTTTTGTTCGCGTGTTCCCGGGACACATACTGTTGCTGTTAAAAGGTTTTGGAATTTTCGCCAACTCCTAGCCCACTCCTAGCCCACTCCTAGCCCACTCCTAGCCCACTCCTTGCCCAAGGTTCGCGGCTGTTTGCTGCCAGCTCAGAAAAATTGTCACGGTTCGTGTGAGGCTACATTTAACTGTGTTTTCCACATCGGCAGGAACCCAGCACCATGTACGACCAATGCGCAGATGCAGCTCCTAAATCGGTGGGTAGATCAGACCCTCCACCAAAATGGTCAAAGATCGAAAAAATCCCACTCGCTGCATCCGTATTTCCCTCGTACCAGGCCACGAGTTCCCAGTTTCTAAACCCGTGCCGGTTAGAAATTTTGTTTGTTTGTTTGTATACTTATTTGAATTCGCAAATCCAAACGAGCATAAATGCTCAATGACAAGGCAGCGAATATGTTATTATGTTACAACTTACAGAGGGAAGGAGGGTTGGGGCGAAAATATTGAGAAAGAGGAGAGGATTGTAGATTCATGTATGCAGCAGTTTTAATTCTGCTTGTGGTCATGAGGCGAGTATGTTAGACAAGCTCTTGCCATTGAACAAAGGATACTACCACCAAGGTATTCATACCTTCAGCTGAATTCATCAGTAATGCCAGGACATGGTAAAGCGGCTAAGAGAGTTGCGAGTACACGTACACAAACAGAGGAACAAGCAGTTGCTGAGTTTCACGAACTAAATCGATCATCAGACGAAAGTAGAGGACGGTGGATAAACGTCACATGGAGATTTACGAGTATGATTGTTCCTACATTCACATTGAAGTCCCCTGTGCAATTCCATAAATAGTGCCAGTACAGGAAGTTGTTAGTCTCGTCAGATCGCTATCGTACCCATTCTGCTGAGTAGAACTGGGCATCACAACGTGGTGCCTGTCGGCGTGTGTAAAGCGATAACTCATTTAGATTTTTTCCTACTGAATTGAATCCAAAATCGAACCACTAGAAGGTGATAAAAACTATCTTTTTTTGTATAAATGGAAGCTACATGTACTGTACATGTACTTGTCAGTGGTCGTTACCTTTACACATCAATGGGCCTAAACGCGTTTAAAAATTGAAGACATGTGCTGTGCCCGTGCTGGTGGGTATAATCGTTGGTATAATCGGATCTGCAGCTCATGAATGCACTCTTTCGAACTTTCCTTCGAATATCTTCCTTCAATCGCCGCCGCCTTGTCTTTAGATAGAAGCCTAACATATCAAAAATAATACCTTACAGGAGTTCTCTTGGAAATACTTCAAGTTCTCCTATGGTGCATTCCGGGCCATGAAAGATCGCTCCTAGATAGGAAGTGTCCAATGACCAAGGGCGTCCATGCAAACTACAACATTAGTTTACATGTAAAGTATAGGTTTACAGCTGCACACACGCAGGTTTGACTGTGACGTATAAACACGCACTGACTTGGTAACATACACATACATGTACATATAATTTTTAAGAATCCGGCATCGCTCATCAACACATCTCCAGGGAGTAACTCCGTGAATTGGAGGTAAGCAATGGGCGCGTCTAGGAAGAGTGAGGCATGTCACATGTACAGGTGAACACTACTGCAACCGAGATATTGAAAACAGGTGTGTGAAGGCTATAATTGGGTGTGTGAAGGCTATAATTGTTGGTACATTGATACCGATAGGTGCTGTTTCCGCAAGTCTTTTTGGAATCTTGCACCCAGCTTGAGTAAGCTTGTTGATCAGGCGGACGAAAATGACTTCGACCACGGATTCATTGCAAGGCCATTATGATTTTCTAGTGACGCAAATGGAACTGCAGGTTATAACTCAAACATATGTGGCGTCCTAAACTTGTAAACAATGGCAGTTCCCCATTCGTGGTACGTTGTGCCTGTACTTGAAAGCTCTATGACATTGAGAGCACAGTACGTCAAATGGACGATTCACGTTGACTTGTCACCTGACGACGTATGACTAGGTATTACGCTCTTGGTTTACTGGAGACTTTGAGTCTTTGACAGGTGGGGGAGTATTGTGCTCCGATGCCCCATGCAGTCCAGGTATCCCAACAGTGACATGATTTCTGAATTCCTATCAGCTTACCAGTACCCAGGTTCATTGCAAGTGTAGGAGCCCTTTTCATTCCATATATGGCTCGCTCAGAAAGACCAGCAGTGACTTCGACATCGTCTTAGAATTACAGAGTGCGCTCAAGCTTTGTTTGCCTCCATGTGACATCGCGCCGCGTGCAGGAGGAGCTTCTTGACTGACGTCATCGGTACTTTACACATGGCACGCTGCACTGCCCTGTGGCCAGCGACAAAAGTCTGGATCGGGTGATGAGCAATCTTCTAGCGTTATCGGAGATTGTGACGATTGGTTACACTGGCTAACCTTAGTAGGCAAATCGTCACTGTTCACATTGGCTACGAAGAGTCTTCGCTGCCTTCCTGAAAACGCAAGAATGCTTGAAGGGTGTGGAATCCATTGGGAAACCAGCGTAATTAGACATGCACCGTTCGTGTTTGATCACCTTGGTGCAGGTGAATAACGTCATTTAGGCTACGCATGGAATGACGTACTGGGTTGGTCTGTGTGATCATCGGGCAAAAATACAGTGTGCAACGATTGCAGGAATTCAGAATATGTACAAACAACCATCATCATCGATGCCCATTTAGAGTAATCGACTCATACCTCACTGCATATCCTCGCTCCACACAGCAGCTTGTACCACAATGTATATCGGAGAAAACATAATACTCAATACATTTAAGCTCATGTATGCTCCAATAGAGAAAGTCGGACATTTTAACGGAAGAAATTCGGACCTACTGCAAAACATTATTGGGAAGACAATGGTTGTATTGAGGCAGGAGTGTCTTTAGAGGCGTATATTTGCCTTTAGTCCTTCAATCGATCTGAGTTGAACGCGTGAGCTGATAATACAAGAGGATCAAGCAATATTTCTTGCCATCGCCTTCTAGTCAGGAATGTTGAGCCGGATCGACTTGCACAAATCAGTGACAAGCATTTTCCGGGCCGTGATGATGAACATCTCTCTTCTAGTGCTTGACTTCGCTCAATGAACAGTCTGCGCTTCTCCAGTATAGATCCCTTGCTTCCTTTTGAAGTTTTTTTGTTGCGAACTCCACAGGAACGTAAACTTTGCGTACTCCTGATGCACCCTGTACCCATGGCATGCACATCTATCATCCACGTATGTTTACATATCTACATGTATGTACATGTATGTACATGTATTTGGGAATCCGATGCAAGCATTGTACATGTACAAATCTATATGTACATGGTTGTTCGTTTTGTTTATGGTCAACAACGAATTCCCAACACGTGATAGGATCAATGACACAAGATGAGACAGCAACTCACTGCTCTCATGACAAGTTCTTTCAGCCGTTGACGTTTGATTGGCAGGCTTGCGAAATGCCACACCTGTCCACAAAACGTAATTTTCCCGTTTTTCTTACAGCCATGGATGCCCGCTCACTCATTTCCATGCATTCGATTGCGCGTTTCCATACTACAAGCATGTACTGTGTACATGTAAATACACTGTACTAGTATGTTGTTCATGCACATGTTCTTTGGGCGTGCTGTGCTAAAATGTGCTTCAACAGCGTATGCACCATCTTCTCTGGTACATGTACATGTACATGTACGGTGTATGAAAGGCACGAGCACTGTGCTGCTCTTTGAGATTCTCTCCCTCTCCTCCCCCAGTGTTCCTCTGTAGGCCAGTCGCTCCCTCTCTCACAACTCTGCTCTCCCATTGGCCAATATGTTGAGGCTAGGAAGTACATGTACATTCGCCCATCCTTAATCCTTGTGCTTGTGGAGGGAAATTTAGATTTGTAAACAAATTCAGAAACACAAGTCTCCGGTGTTGTTTTATTTTGGGATGCGTACCACTTATTAAATCAAGGCCGAAATAGCTACCACTATTTCGTACCACTTACGAAGAACAGTAATAAAACTTGCAATTTTTCAATTGTATATATACGAGTATGTAAAGAATGGAGTTATATTGTAAATCTTGAGACAGGTGTGACTGATCTGATGCGAGGTTTAAATGTGGACTTTCGATTCTTTTGAGTTCAGATCGCTGGTAAAGTACTCAGTCGTAGACAAAGAAATGTCGGTTCACCGCCATCGCAAGGAAGTTGAACTTTGACAGGTCTACAATAGGCATCTTGCAGAATATCAAGCTTCTGTGTATCTTCCGGTCGGTGGTGTCTTGTGGTCGGTGTCAGCCTCGTGGAAGGGCTTGGTACTATCAGTGATATCCATGGAACTACAAGATGCTTCCGTACTTCCACATGATGCACAGCTGCATGCACATACATGTACATGTACATGTACATAGCCATTACACACACATGTCCATGTACATGTACATGTGCATTCACAAGACTTAATAGAATGTACCTCAACTGCATTAGTAATCGTCCTAAGAGAACATAATATCCCTTCTCGTGACTAGATAATGCGTTGTACATGTAAATCCTCGCTTCTTGACGTATCACTCTCGGCTTCAAGTCCACCGCCATTCAGTCTCGTGCGTTGCCTGGTATGGCACTCTGTGCCTTCCACGCTTGATCTCTCACCTTCTGCTGACGTCACCCGCGTCCTTTTCTCTCAGTCCGTTGTGTTGGGTGATATTTAAACTATGCACTACTCGTATCTGCCTGGATTCTGGTACCAACCGCCTACCACCCACGACTATCACACGCGATGAGTTTGATGACACCAAGAGAAGCGCTCCACTTGAAATCTCAACCGACACACTTGATAGTAAGTTGCAAGTAGCAAGTGGATGTGTTCGGACGGTGCTAGACCTGTGACTAAATTTGGTAAGTCCAACACTGCGTGTACCGCTACCGACTTCTGCATTTTGTTTACAAAACTCCTGCGCATTGTGTACCAGGGCAACTTGTAACTATTGTCAACGATTGATCTCGGATACGACTAAAAACGTGCCAAACACGGAGTACACATACACCAAAAGAGGAATGGAGGTTTGCCGTGTATACCGTGTTTTAGAATTCGTGTACCTGTATCAAAAACCGAGTCGAGATTTGCCAGCTTTGAAGACAGGGAACTTAACAAACTGCCTTGACTTTGAAATAAACCATAATAATATTTTGGTTTATTTCATATCATAATATATTATTATGATATGATTTTTGATCCAACGCTCATGATGAAGCCCACCAACCTATCTATAATAATGTTCAGCAATACGCAAGTCACTGCCAGATAGTAGACAATTCCGCTGTTGACGCTACTAAGCCACTGTTATGCCCTAAGTGCGACAATACTCTGTTTTGTACTCGCGTGATAAGCACAGGATATGGTAACATTGCATATCATTATATGTCTGGAATTCAATAGAGTGAGAAGTTCCTGTCTTTTTCCAGAGTGGATAATGTCTCACCTCCCAATTAAACGTGTACTTGTTTAAAACAGAAAGTGTGACGGGTTCGATCCCCAATTGAAATGCTACTACATATAATGACAGGCGCAAGAACCACTCAACGGAATTCACAATAGAGAATTGATGGAGAGTCATTTAAGGCGTTTGGGAGTTACCTAGGCATTGATCACTACTTGCAGGAATAGTGGAGAAAAGTGATTGAGCCACTTCAGTGCCGCGTACCAGAACGAGTGCTAGATGGTGTGGCCATGGTTCTGCCAGCTTTGTCCACATCTGCTGCGCTGCACCTGGGTGACTCAGATACTCTGCATTTTGCCCGCAAACAATCCATCAACGTAGTCGTTCTCCTGGGTAGCCTAACTGAAATAGACATGTGGCGCAAAAAAAGTAGTCGATGGATACAGTTCATGGGTGGCATGACGTCATTATGAGAAATGGACCACCAACAATTTATCATACCAGAGTTTTCTTCTGCGAAATGCCTAAATCCAAATCAATGAAATGGCGTTCAAAAAGTTAAAAATATAGACGAAACCATGCTGTAATGGGTTTAGGAACCTTCTCATGGCGTGTGACCATGCGTAAGACCAGAATCATTTCTTTACGAAGGCGTCAAGTATACTTGTATCTGTATGCACTAGTATGCTGCTGTAGTGCAAGCTACATGTATGGTACAGATACATGTACCACGGTCAAGTAGTTGGATTGTGGCCAAACCGGTCTCACGCCTCAAGGTACAACGCCACATTGTAAGTTGCTTTTCCACGAACGCCAGCCACCAGTACTAAAATAATATTTGTTTTCGCTAAGGGCGTTTCCTTGCAGTTCCCTCTTCTTTGGATATAATGTAGTACTTGTAACAATCACGAGCGGATGGATCTTTGCAGGCATTGCATAACCTTACGAACGAGCGACTCCCATGATGGTCTGCGTGAGACAGTATAAACATTCTTGTGAATGAACACACCATCATTGCAATGCACCCGGGTCATTTTATTGATGATGGCATAGTATCAGCAAGGGTGCATGGTGCAATTCGATCACGTCTTGCAAAGAGCGGTCGATTTTTCGGCATACGAATGCTTTCATTTTGTCGTCGAACATGTGTTTCAGGATGCGCCCTCTGCCAACCAACAGGGGTACATCGTCAACCAGTTGACTTTTACATGTACACGAAAATCTGGCTCTTACTTTGTTTTGGAGGTGCTCAGGGTTCACAAAGCCGCCGTGTGGTCGCCGCATGGGCGTTGACTTACAGTCTTGCACGCAGCAGATTGATGAGTGACGGTCGAATCAATCCTGGGTCCTTTGTCACACACACACACACACACTGCACCCACCTGGGATTTTGAAACGTACCATTGCGCCTTGTCTATCCATGCATACATTCTTTTGACTTCACTCACTAGCCTTTCCGCTCACGGCGTCTATCTAGGTCCGGCGAATACTCACACATGTATAAATATTATTATTTGATTTCGGGAGAGACGGAACTTGAAGCCCCTGGACACGGTATGATGGTGGCTATTCGGATACGGATAAGTGAAGTACCAAGTTCAGAGCAATTAGATGGATCCAATACTTTGAGAAAGTCTGACCACATCGGTTGAGCGCAGGTGCCAACAATCCAACTGCCACGTGTTGTTCATGTTCATCATTGCCTGGACCAGTTGATCTTGAGAAACAAAAGACCGGGATAATAAGGCTGATCAGGTGACAGTAGAAATCTCTTGTTCAGTCTGACCGGCCATTGTGCTAATCTTGAACCTGATTGTTGAACTTTCTTCAGCAACAATGCGTACCCTACTCTAATTCGGGGTGCGGTATGGGGCCGATGCCGACAGCGCATGTCGAGATTGGGCTCGATTCAGCACGGTACGACCGACAAAACGTATCACAGTCTGCAGGCAAAGAGCTATGTTCGGTCAGCACATTGCTGGGTGTCTGGCACAGCGAAATGTACCTTCAGCACAATTACACTTTCGTACCAAGGGCGAAGTCGAACTTGACAGGAGCAATTGCCAACTCAGGACGTTCAGCCGATGGGAACAGCGATAGACAAATACGTTTACCCGTTTCCATTGACATTGAGAAAACGACTTGACTCAACAGTACAAGGGATTGCGTCTCCCACCCTTTTGTTCCCCGCATTGTGGTAGCACCTACCTGAAACTACAATGGCACGGTTCAGTGATGACGCAGATAGGCCTGTCACTTAGCACTCGGGCCTGGCCTGGGACACCCTTCCCAGATGCGATCCACTCCATTTTGAAGGTGGTGCCGTTGGCCTGCTGGGCCGAAAAGATTTGCATTATATACGCTTAGAAGATCATTGACATTGGTGCTGTTGCCTATGTCCCTGGTCCCATAGCCGTGCGCTCTGGCATCGTGAAATAATAATAATTATTGTGTTCTGAGAGGATCAATGGCTTTCAAGCACCCAGCGCTGGGCACGTGAGGAAACCTATCCTAAAGCACGGGCCGCAAAGGGGCAGTGAGTGAAGATTTGGAAGCCTAAGTGGAAAACATACACTGTACATTGGTAAATACTGGCGAGTTTTCGGGCCGGAATCAGCGCTCCCGTGCAGTGGACACTGGCACTGAGCAATACAGGCTTCACCGGACTAATTACGTACCTTGACGCACGCTAATGGTTTCGCTGTAGTCCTGACCTGAAACCTTCAGGCTTCACAGTTGTGTGGCAACATACATACCCAGTAAACAGTGAACAGTAAAACAGGGGTACTCCGGTTACTATTACTATTACAGTGTTAGGCATCTCTTCTGCGTGTGCGCTTGTGGCATGTGCTAAGACTGGGTCCATTATAATTGGTGACACTTCTCACTCAGCAGCACGGTCACCAACACCCTGGGCCTTTTGTTGTAGTAACGGGAGCTGGCACTGTCCATTGTACACATGACTTCGTATGCTGCGTTATGTGTGTGTCGTGTGTGTGTGTGTGTGTGTGTGTGTGTGTGTGTGTGTGTGTGTCCAGCTCAGGGCCCCTGAGTCTTCGTTGTACTGTGTGTCCATGGCCCCTGACTCTTCGCCATTGTTGAACTGTCGTGCCTATTAGCATCTGAGTGAAACCTACCATCTGTCCACTGGTGTGTGTTGCCTGCACCACGGGATCTGGATTGGAAAACAATCGAGCAAAGTAGGCAGAAAGCACTTGCTGGCACTTGGAAGAAGTGACTGACACGAGCAATGCGAACACACTTCGCATCTGAACCGGTGTTGTACTTTCCAGGTAGAAACTGGTGTAGCTGTGCTTCCCAGGACGCTTTGATCTTGGATCGTACAGCGTAGGTCTTATAAAGCCAACTTACAGCCAAGGACACGCTCACTGTTTCTTGTCAGGGACACCAGGTCTTCTGACAGGTAGCTTGTCATTTTATGATCCAGTTTGATAGCGACGCCTGAGACTTGTTCAAAGGCAGTGGAAATACAGACGCGCCAGGTAATAAAGTGGGATGTTTACTCTTACTTGCAACAAAACTCACAGAAATAATAATATCGCGTGTTAGCGATTGCTGATTTATACTGTCACGGTTAGTTAATTCTTGCTGCGCCCTCTTCAGAAGTGAGAGTTGCCGCTTTCTAGTATCTTGAAATACCTGCTCCCGGGATCCCGCTGACATCACCCCCAGCCAGTCTGTCGTCCCCTGATAATGATAGCTACGAAGCAAAGCCTGTCACCAGGGGTGGTGTACATCGTGATTTTTGTGACTGGCATGGGTGTCACGCCGCTAGGCCTTTGCGCTTTGGGCAGACTAGAACTTAGAAGTGTCAATCAACTCAAATCGCGGCCGCATCTCTTAGCTGGCTGCGTGAACGTAATGTCGTGCTGATGTAACCCACCCCGGGAATACTGTGGAGTTGTGCACTCGAACTATTTAGTAGAAAGTCAGCAAATGACTTTCCAAAACGTCGGTGACATCCCGGAGTGCGATCCTTGCACAGTGGTACTGGTAGGTCCACTTGTTATCAAGACGATAGGCAACGTGTGGCAACGTGTCTAGCCCGCTACAGGTACCAGTTCTGCAGGTTCTGCAATCTTTTGTACGCGTAATGATCGACGTTCCGACTTCCTCAGTCATAATATGTACCGAAAACGTGCGAACGGCATTGATTTTAATCTTACTGGAGGCGGCTTCATAAGACTCATCCTAAGACTCATCACCTCACTGGTAATCCCAGTGTCTTGTTTTTCGCTCAGACTGCAGCCCCTGACGCTACAGATACATGTAGGCTGGCCTGGGTTGCGACTAACCCCAGACTGCGGGGACCAAACCCAGTGGAGCGGAGTAGAGCTCTCCGTGGTCGATAACCATAGAAGAGACCGCGGAGGCGGGTCTTACTCACAACTGTCTGATGTCACGGATCTGCAGAAAATACTTCCCTCCGCCTGTCTCCTACACGTCTGCAAATGTCTAGCCAGTCTTCATAAGACCGAAAAGAAGGCTTCGTCTTCAGTTTTAACCCGTGTAATGCGATACGAGTCTTACTGCCATGCTACAGACAGACTATTGATGATACAGAAGAAAGACGCGTTGTTTGTGGTGCAACGTCAGATATTTCAGGCGAACAGATAAAAGTAAGGGCGTTTCAGACGACCTTCAGCAGTCGTCCAGCAGCGCTCCCACGAAATCACCTGAGCGAAATTCGACGTCGGTTGGAGCACGTCAGAGCCTTATTTTCTTGGACCGCTTCTCAGTTGGACACTTGCAGTTCCTTCGTGCGATTCCTGAGGTGAGTTTAAAATTCGCCTGCTCGCTGACAATCTGACAATATGACAGCAGAGGCTATGGCTAGTCAGCGGTTAGGGACTTGCAACGCCGCGAAGTTTCGCAACGTTGCTTCTGAAATCAGAAACGACACTGCTGGTGCTTCCTCTGTGTCGCTTTCGGCTTGTATGTGGATTTGCGAGATGTTTTTCTCTTCAGTGCCTCGTGCATGTTCGACAAGGACGGAAGCGGAGTTTCAGCGTACGGAACCGATCAGTGCCCGTCGGAGACCGGCAACGGGCCAGCATTCAGCGGAAAGCCATGGGTGCCAGTTGGCCATTAGTTATTAGAGTGAACAAATGTCCCAGCCATCTAGTGCCCATATCCTGTCGAAGGCGCCGTGTACGGGGCATGCTGCGCTGCACTACTGACCTGCAGCCCGTGATGGGTCAATCTCCCCTAGTCTTACACTATGTACTGGTAGCGAAACAACGCTGGGGCTCGGTGGATGGGAAAAAGGATTGGGCGATCTGCCCGTTGCAGCCGAGCGGAATGATAAAATTGTGCGCACTTCTATCTGTGTTTGCTGCCCACATTTTCACAGACTTGAAGAAGAGTAATCCACGCTGCAGAGTAAAGGACAACACAGAGTGGGGACAGTGACAGATGAACTCTGGAGGGAAGGGTGCAGGCAAGACCGTCACTACCCAGCTGGATCCGGAGGTAAGCAAATCCCTGTCTTCATCAAGTCCGTTTGTGCATCGTGAAGTCTTTTGTGTTAGTACTAGAGAGTAGAGTAATTCGCGTGACACGGTCAAGTAGTATGTGGACCATGCATTGTGCGAGGAAGCTTCGGGTAGGAAATGCACCAACACCTGACGTCAGAGAGCCACCTAGCAAGCTAGCCGTGGACTAGCAGAGAGGAAGTGGCGAGCTGGGCGAGTAATCAACCCCATGCTTTACCCAACAGTTAGTGATGATCTGATCCAGTTCCTTCACAGGCCCAGTGTGCTTCATAGTCAGTTACATCCGACGTGGGATTGGAACATTTCCCTCTCCTGAGCGAAATCCAAGTACTGTAATAAGAAAATTGTAAATCGCTCTTTGTAGCTGTGCAATAGACTCTCGTTGCAGAAATTCCCTGGGTAGTCCTGTGCGTGGAGCGTAGTTGCAAGGGGTCGTGTGTTTCCAGCACTCCTCCTTTCGTACTCTCTTGGAGTTGCATATTATGTCAGAACGTTGATCGTGCGAGCAGACCTGTTCGAATTGTGGATAATTGGCTCTGCACATCTGCGGGTTATCACCGTGCTGGCAATGAAAGTATCTCCCCTGGAATCTGGGTTGCTGTCCACGGCCAGCCATCCAAGGTAAGAAGTTGTAATGGTATGTACGAATCGTAGGGAGTAGGCTCTCAAGAGGGATGGCGTGGTGGAGCAGTCACGCACTGTAAATGCGTGTTTCAGATTCACCAGTCGTTCTTAACTTCACCCCTTGACCAAAGACCAAGATATTGACCATAGCAATATACTCGAAGCCAAGGGTTTCTCCATGTGCTGTCAAAATTTTCAAAGAACGATGATGGACTATGTCCGAAAATTAAGTGTAACCAGAAGAGTATTTCGCAGCACAACGACCATTGAGCGTATGTTCACATGTATTTCGTGTCCCCGGCTATCGGTGTCCGTGAGTCGTTTAAACACACACTTGTTCATAAGTAAAACGCTAGGAATCGTTCACCCCTTGACCAAAGACCAAGATATTGACCATAGCAATATACTCGAAGGGTTTCTCCATGTGCTGTCAAAGTTTTCAAAGAACGATGATGGACTATGTCCGAAAATTAAGTGTAACCAGAAGAGTATTTCGCAGCACAACGACCATTGAGCGTATGTTCACATGTATTTCGTGTCCCCGGCTATCGGTGTCCGTGAGTCGTTTAAAAACACACTTTTTCATAAGTAAAACGCTAGGAATCGTGACATAATGTAAAACGAGTGAGACGTATACATATTCAATTTCTAAGCGAATGTGTAGGAGTTGGTAGAGACTGGATAATTCTAATGCATGTGCTAGGCTTCACATACTAGTAGTGGTCAGGAGTCTCAGCAGTGATAGGGCCACACTGCAAACCGCCATGGAAGTCATACCTAGACAAGTGTGATACTGGTCATTAGTGCCAAGTGACCATGGCATAGTAACTCAGCTCTACTGATGCCCATACGAAAACCCAAGCTAATTAACTTTCAAAAGCCTCTTTTATGGGCAAAAACAAACAGAATGGATTAATATTCAATACTGTAATTAACCATCATTATCGTAAGTAGTAAAAAACCTTCTTGAAAGGAATACAGTAACACTGAGAACGTTGTTCTCCCTGCAAAGGGCTGGAAATCTGTGGGTTTTGCTTCCTGACTCAGTATCGACATCCATTACACCTCTATAAATCTGTTAGTGGGTGATTAAAATCTTCCGTTTTCTGTTTTAAAACTAGGCTTCCCGTTCTCTGATGTGCAAGGCATGCAATGAAACTGTATGTCATGATGATAACAGCATGTGACCGTGGAATGTTGTAAATGCTGTGTTTACTTGGGTTTGGTCAAACTGCAACGCTGTCAGGGTAGCGGATGCAATTGGGGCGCAATGGCTTGTGAAAGGTGGCATGTTCCGCCCCCTGTACGAGCTTCAACGTGTCGAAATCAGAAACAGAGCTACTTTGTTGTGATTTGTGGCCAATACCAGGCGCCAAAGCATCCCATTATTCTCGCGAGCGTTTGCGATGGGCATATTGTGACTTGAGTACCTATTGCACGGGAAGCAGCTACGAATCGCCGGTGAATGCTTTACTTCAAGCTACCCTTCCAAAGCACTCACGACACGGCCAGCGTGTATGCATATGCCCTTGTGGATGTACCTATTTGAGCGGAAATAGTAGACCGCTGCTAATCTATCTCATGTGTCACTGGGACGTCTACCCACTCCCGTTCAGAGCGTGCTCTGCGTGTAGTAGAGCGCTTCCAACCGAAGTTGACTACATTGCAGCGTGGTGTAGCCGCGAATCTCAGTTCTTCGTTTCGCGTCTGATTTGGGCAAGGTCGCACCTTTGCGTCTTTCTTGTTATTGCTTGATGGGGCGAATCCGCGCCGATACGCTCGTTTCATGTCAGTGTTTTGGATCACGCCTATAGATGGACCTTGGCTGGTGCACGCCACAAGACCATTACCGGGTTCTGTACAATGGGTCGGTGAACTGCTGGTATTTCCTCGGGCTGCACTCCGTGAGAGGTGGCGGTCTTACCTGCGGGGTGAGGGCCATCGAGAGTACAAACACGGTCATGCAATCTTTAGTGTTAACTCCATAAACCCTAGTCCAATCCATGAAATGCAATACAATCGGCTGCTATAGGTCCCAATGTTTTGGGCGTTAAAAAACTGAAGAGAGTAGTCGGTATCTGTCGGGCCTCGGCCTTGTATCGAAATAACGGCTGAAATTCGAGTTTCGCGGTGAAAAGGTATTTCCCAGCGCTCATCTCCATGTATCTGCCATCAATCGCTGCCAGAAACAGACGCGTGGTGAACAAGAGAGCGAAGAAGGTACGCGATCTTCGCTCCGTCTGCCAGAGGTAGCGAAACCATGTTGTGGTGAGGACCTCTAAGCGTCTCGGCTTTCGCCTGATGAGGCGAGATGAGAGTTGCTCGTCTCTGGGGCTCGCTCTCCGCTTGGCACATGGATCGGAGGAGAATTGAGAGAACCAGGGGAAGCTATGAGTAAGGAAACTTCCGCTACATGGATCAAAGTGAATGAGTTGAGTTAGGCTAGCTTCCTGCCTTGTAGGATGTTAGGTATTTCTTGCTCGCTCAGTATGCGGAGATTGGTGTATTAATCAGGCGTTTCGCCCGCTGGGCAGTGACCGAGGAATGAGTACCAATGACAGCAACAGTGTGGAGGAGTATGCGCGGCCACATTCTGCGTGCAATCGTTGCCAACCGGGAAAAAGACACTGGTACTACACAGATAGTGTTCAGCCGCGCTTGCACTGATTTCCCGCACAATGGCCTCCGTGTTCTGGTCCCATTGTGTTGTTACACAGTATCAGAGGAATGACGAGGGGAAAAACACAGGCTTCCTAGCAGCCATTTCCGCCCAGAGGATCTGTCCAGTGCAGCGCCATATATGGATGAATGCTGCAGTGTGATGATGGTGCGCGAGCAATGCTTTAACTCCTGAACGCCAGGCACGCACGGGTATGCACAATCAGAAAGGCGCGGTCTAGTCGATGGCGACAGGAGACATCACCACGTCCAATCGCCGGGAAACGCTGAGGAAATTACTCTCTACAAACCTGTGAAGTCACCAGAACACATACTCTCGCTTCCTACGACAGTATACTATGGCGGGGGTGCTGGTGAATTTATCTAACTACTGCAGCAGCCACGGCAGCAGCTGGGTAAAAAGAGATTAGAGTATTTAGACGGCCATGCATGGGCGTTTCGCTGTAGACCAGGAGAAATGAACGCGATAGAGCAATATAAACAGGTCAATCAGCGACGCCCTATATTGTATCAGTTCTTGTGCCAGGCGACAGATTCTCCAAGCCTCCCCACGTCCAATACTAGTACGCTGATCAGGTAATGAATGTTGAGCACGGTAACCGTGTGTCAACAAGACTAAATTTGAGCGAACGCACTCGAATGCAGGTTCAGGCCTACAAATGACGTAATTAAACCCTGAGAAGGAGCTTCGAGGACCCCATAAGTAGACGTACTTGAGAATGAAGAGAGACGTCAGTTGCACAGTATGCAGATCAGCAGCCTCTGGTCACTCCAGGGTCATGGATCCCATCGGCATAGCACTTTCTGTGTTCCATAATCAATATCACTGCCTCCGACTAAACTTGGGAAGGTGACCACAAAATAACCACAGGTCACAGACGGCACAAGGACGTTCACGCTGTGCCATTCTCCCCAGCATGAATTCCTTCTCTTGGAAATACGGCGCGGAAGAACGGCAAACACTGTGAGTAAACCTGCCCGGTCAAAGGCTCCCTCAACCCACGCGTATCGCGTACACACCTGGAGAAAAAGCGTAAACAACACGCAGCTAGACAGCCAGCCAGTGACATGCCTGATGCTCAGAAACCTGGGGTAAAGCGAAGAGTGACACGATCATCTTACCTTTTGTGGAGCGGCTACCGAATCCTCTCTGCAATGAATTCATTGCTGAACTTAGTCATGAAGTTTTCTAGCAACGCTTTCTCCGAATTTTCAGTCCGGCCCTAGTGGAGATGAAAGTCCTCCTGGTCCCTGTGGCATCCTAATTGGTCTCAACTATAAATCCAGAAACCTTGCCTTCACCCCTTTCAGAGACGTTTATTGACGACACTGCGAGCTACGTATTCCTGCGAAGACAGCTTTCAGTTTCCGTTGGCGAAGAGTTAGACAGCTTTCAGTTTGCTGCTTACTTCGAATAACCTCCAAGACTCTACCTGAAGTGCTGTTGCTGAGCTCATCTACCTGGACGATATTCATAACACAGGTGGGCAAGCATTATACAATACCATGTAGATTTCGTGCAACATATACATGTACATGTACATGTATCGTTTTAGAATGGCTTCTCAGCCGAAATGGGGTAAAGATAGAGCGGAGGATAATGGGGAGTCATATACAGTACATGTAGGCCTGTGGATTTAGTCGATTGGGGAAATACATGTAGAGATGGCATGGTGTGTGTGCGTGTGTGGGTGTGTGCGAGCGTGTGTGTGTGTGCGTTGAAGTAGAATGGCTTTGAATAATACTTCTTCTTTGAAGTACGTATTCTACTTCCGACGATTTTGGACCTGATAATCCGTTGTCAATATTGATATACATGTGCATGTACATGTACACGTATATCAATCCTGAGTTCAATGAACTGTAGACTGTGTAGTGTAGTCTGAGAGATTGATTCAGTTACATGTACATGTAGGTCTTGGTGGGTCGTTATGGAACGGTTATGTATCCATGGCGACCGTTCGCCATACATGTCAACCGTGGAATACTATTATTATTTTCATAAGCATTCGACTTCACCATTCGACTAAACCCCTCCCTGCATGTCTAGGCTTTTGTGCTGAGTCAATGTTTACTGGGGTGGGAAAGTGTTATCCCTTACACCACATGCAGACACATGTACAAGTACATGTCCATTGTAGCTTAGTGATAATTGATCAAAGGCAGATACCTCACCCGTGCATGAATACCATCCCTGATAGCGCAGCACTTGTGCTAGGGTATAGGCGCTCTTGTACTGCTTTGGCACCTGGTCTGGGGTTACAAGAGGTCTGTGTGGCTTGTGCAGTCGCCATAGTACTGGCAGGCTCGTGGACCCACTCGAACTGTACAACATGCACTCCAGGAATTTCCATGTATTCAAGTGAGTGCAGGTGTTGAGAACGGATAGCAATCAGCACAACTGGGATGAAAGAAATCGGGAGTACTTCTGTACTTTGGATATCTTCTTCCTCAAAAAACACATATTCCTAGAGCACTGATGTAAAAGTAGTTATTCCATTAATTGCGAAAACGACTGAATTCGAAGCACATGTGGTATACTATAGTATAAGGAACATCACGTTCGTCATGTACAATGTCCTAGTAGTACTACTAGTACTTCAGCACATGTACTCCTGCCCCCCCCCCCCCCCCCCCACCCACACACACACACAATCTAGCTTGGCATGATGGCAGATAAAAACACTTGGTGGTGAGGATGGGAACAGCGTTGTCGCACGACTACATGTAGTCCAAGTAGTCGACTGCAGGATACTGTACTCAGTTAGTACAGTAGTAAACTGTACATGTCCAGCTGAATGCGACACAGAGATGCCTACTGAAGTGTCACTGCAGATCACCTTACTGCTGCAGGTAGGATAGCGAACAAAGTACATGTACATGTACAAGGCAAATCAACGAGCAATAAGCATGTCATGGCATGTTTGACGGCCTGTCATTGCAAGCCCAGCTTGTGGGGAGAAGTGAAGGGTGGCCGAAATTTAGAAAAAAATGCGAAGGGACCACGTTCGTCGAGGATTGCTTGGTTATTAAGTTATCGAAGAAACAATACACTTTGCTCAATGTATAATACTTAGGTATCAAATCCGTTGATACTTAGGTAGATACATGTACATGATGATTGTATACATGTATCTCTAGGTTACACACAAAAAGCATAACGGAGGTTTACAAATTTGTCGCAACTCAGAGTTTCTTGCTCAATGCAATCATCAGGCGACTCTATCCACATTATTGTGTTGAGCCCTCTCCGCTGGCAGAAGGAAGTTTTCCTCCTTGTATATCTCTAGCCTAGGCTATTCAGTTGTTACCTCCATTTCACAGTACTCAATTTTGGTGCTGCGCAATTACAGTCAGCATCGGAGGAATCGTGTTAGCAAACACACTGTGCTGCGCAATTACAGTCAGCATCGGAGGAATCGTGTTAGCAAACACACTGTGCTGCGCAATTACAGTCAGCATAGGAGGAATCGTGTTAGCAAACACACTGACTACGCACACAAGACCATAACTTAGACTCTTTCGCCAGTGTGGGTATGTTTCCACTATACCGGGGGATGTGCTCATCATCCGGTGATCACCCGCACATCCCACCCACTGATCTGCTGACATCTATCGCATCCACACTTCCCAGGGCCTGCGTGCCTGGCTCCGTCATTATTGACATGACGGGGGAGATAAGGAAGATTACACGTGCCACGAAGCTGTCACAGCAGCCTGACCTTTGCCACATTTTGAGCAATGTATGTGTAATCACTATGCACCCGTGCTGCTGTGATCAGTGACCAGGTCGAAATTATCAGTTTGCCTGAATGTGCCAGGAGAGACGGTCAATCAGTTCCACTCTCAAGAATAATGTACAGTGTCTGACACGCACAGATCCAGCCAGCTCTTCCTTCGTAACAAGTTCTAGTTCTCTATTGCTCACATCAGACCTGATTCCTTCCATGAGACTTCGCCACAGGCTTGCATTCGCGGATAGGCGGCCACCGGTACCCTAAGACTGGAGCTACATCTGTGGTGACTTGATCGATTTTCCAGTTTACTTCTGTCCTAGGGGTAAATCCAGGAGAAGACCATAGTGGTGATACCCTCCGAGATGCCATGTGATCTCCGACTTCTGTGAGGTATGTGAGTCTCGCCTGGGAGAATGAACGGGTGTAGAAATGATTGTGTTATCAAGTACTTCAGAAAGACATACATGTACAATAGGCTCGAAGCCATGCGGACGCAGATCCGAAATATAACGTTACCTCCGTAGACCTACGTTGATATAATATATCTCAAATTTGAATCACTCACTTCATGCCTAGAATTCTATAGATTGGTGGACGGGTTGATCGGCCTCGGTTGTACATGTACATGTATATCTCATAAGAATCTCTGGGTGCATTTCCTTACCAGTGGACCTTTCATCAATGAAATCAGGAGTGATCGGAACCAAAAGGCGTGCATCAGTGGACAAAACTTATTTTATTACCCGAATACTGTGCATGAAAAGTCTTATTCCACTTCTACGTTCTGAAGATCAATGATTACATTTCAGCGTGTGCACGATACGTGGTTTGAACAACCGTTACTTGTTCAACGTAGCATACAATGTACTGTAGTTAGCTCTTCGCACACCTATGCTGCCAGGCTGGTTGTGTGGCACCTTTGTTGCTGAAACTTGGGGTATTTTGTCTGGTCAACGTAAAATTGCCGTCTTCGTTCCCAACTTTCCTATTCATGGCCATACTGGCAAAGGACGGTCCAAATGAATACCTGCAGCGCTGAATTTCAGATGAATCCGTCAATCACACTCCATGCTTTGGTGTTTCTCAAACCTGTCGGGATCTAAGGCAGCTCACGCATTGTGGTTTTGCCACGGCTTTCTCGGCGTTTCCTCTACGACCGTATCGTGGATTACAACAGCTAGCTAGATTTAATTCATTATTAATTTTTCGCAGAACAGGACGCCTACATGCATGCAGGCTCGGTTTGTTGGTCTTGCAGCTCATGCCGAATCTCCAGCCACGATCGTCATGTTAGACCAGTGTGGCAAAGACTGTGTGCACTGATATCAGTGGCTTAGAGATCGCAGTCACAGTCGAAGGCAAACCTGACACTGACATAGTAGAGACTATGGCGTTAGTGTCTTGCACGCGAACTTGGATCCAAGTTGTGACAATAGTCTGGCAGCAGCGGGGCTAGGCTTGGGACCTTGTGATGCTGCTTCCATCTAGCAATTGCATGACTGTACTGACTTACGTGGTGGTACGTAAGTCATTCAGGACTGAGCAGTCGTGATTAAGGGTGTTTGTCTGTCACAAGGCACAAGGACAGGTCGATGTCACGAGGCACGTAACATAGCAGCAAGATGACAAAATGTGCCACCAAGGATGAGTGCACCAGATTGCAATGGCGCTATAGTCACCTATCTCCAAAACCCCAACCATCCTATTCCTAGGCACAAGTGTTGACGTGATCTGCCTCGATTGCTTCCATCAGACTGGTGTGGGTACGCCAGACACTGAGATAGGTCCAGAGGAGGGCGTATGCTCACTGACAATGCTGGCGTATCGCCTGCAGTCCATTTCTACAATGACATTGTACACATTGTGATCTTACAGTACTCACCAGTCCATGGGCATGGTGATATGCACGTACATCACATTGTACAGTACATGTAGATCTAGGTCTCCCTTCACAGATTGAGATGCATGGTGTGTGTCACTGTGTTCGACGTATAGTCTATCGACAGAAATGACTTTCCCCCTATAGACAAGCGAGTAGCTCCTACTACACGAGTCATTTGAGATGTACGGGGGGGGGGGGAGCGAGATGTGCTTGCTTCATTACTGTGTGATCATTGTCTTTTGAGATTTACTAGTAGATGAACACTTATTATTACAGTGTGCGACAGAGCTAGATGAACACTTGGGAAAAATATGCATTGTCAGGGTGAGCACTCTGGCAAGGTACGTTCGGGCCTGATTGGAAATTTTTATTTCCATTGCTATCAGGTTCGGCCTCATTTCCTCTGTGCTGCGCTGACGAGTCCACAAAGGACGAAACAGTTCTGTCCGCAGATGAAGTAACCAGAGGGTGTGTGTATTTTGTCCTTATAAGCGGCTTTCTACCAACTATACAATTGTGCTGAGAAATACAGCCAGCTTAGGAAGGAAGTTGGCCAGTACATAGTAGTGCGACATAAAGATAAAAAGTATTCCGCCACCACTAGCTATTGGGAGCCATCTACATCTACATCTACATGTGCATGTGCAATGTAGATTCAGTACGAGGCGAAAAGGACTTTCGAGTGAGCTGAGCATGCCATTTCTTCTCAGGAGCTTCGAGTTAGTTAGGTGCACCGACCCGACTCTACGATTGCTCGTATACTATTGTTATTCTCCGACAGCTAGGCATTCTAACTACAGTGTATTTGTTCTAACGGTAACTACATTATAGCAATTTCAAATTTGGACTTCACGGAGAATTTCGAAGTATTAGGAAATTAGGAAAATAGAGGCCACATGCCATGTACTGCTCTTTTCTCTCCGAAACTCAACACTTGCACCACTGTGGATAAGAGTCATACTGTAGCTCAGTTGGTTAGAGCATTGCTCGCGAATAGCAAGGTCCCACTGGTTCGAGTCCCGGTGGTGTGACTGATGATTTTTTCTTTCTTTCATGTCTGGATTGCAAGTGTTGGATTTCTGAGAGAAAAGAGCAGTACGTGGCATGTGGCCTCTAATTTCCTGGTAACTACATATACTTACATGTAATAATTTTGTTCCTCGTTGTCCTAGCTAAATTGTGGGTCGATGCGTCCTATAACCTGCCCCCGACACGAATATGTCTGGCCATAGAGGACTGGGTTGGAGTTTGTATTCGAGTTCGTGTTCATGGCGAACTAGCAGACTCCGACCAGGCTAGAGCCAGATTGAAGCTGTGAGTGAAAGCTCTACTTCACGCCTTGGGAGAAATTGTTTCTGAGCTCTATAGAGTACAGATGTTTAGTTTCTGCCAAAGTTAGTTGCATTCTTTGTCTCGGCTTGCACACCAGTTGTTGGCAGACGGCCTGTCAAACAGCTGTCGGCGAAATGTACTGAAGAAAATAGTCCTGAAGGGCAGATTTGACAGGAGAAAATGACTGAGGCAGTGTTGACGTCTTCAGTTGGAGGTGTGTGCGTGGCTGTCACGCCACCCTTTTACAAGGATAACGCCACACAGTGTACATGACATGCTTAGACTGTAGTCTGTACTGAAAGGTCTTCTTCCCTGTGCTCGAACGATACTGGGCTGGAGCAGCGTCCACGTGGGATGACGACATTGAGCTGATATCAGGTGTCAAACTGCGCTTTCAAACCATTTCCAATAATCATTTCAGTTTATAGTAGCTGTAAGTGAGTATTGGCTGACTTCAGTGTGTCGTATCCATGATATGGCCATACAACTACTTCCTGTTTACAACATCTCAATCCATTGCAAATATACTACTACTAAGAATCGATACAGCTCAGTGGCCTTGCATAGCTCCCCAACCTGTTGAAAATTAATATTTTCAAGTTCAGGTTCTGAACTTGAAACCATCAGGCGATGCCCGAGCCAAGAAGGACTTAGCCTTGCTCGCATCTGCTTCACTCACTGCTTGTGCTCTTGGCTCTGCTCCGGCGGAGAACACTACAGCTGCGATCTCGGCGTGGCCTGTTTCTCTAACCGACCTGGCGTGTTTCTCTAAAAGACCCGGCGTGATAGGTATCCGAAGGCCCGGCGCACAGTGCTTAGGACTACTCACTATATTACAGGTGTTTCGTTGTGCCCTCGGATCAGTTCTCGACCCGCGCTCAGCCTGTAACAATACTTGAAAATAATTAGTACTAGTATAGTACGGCTTCTCGCCTCAAACGCGCTGGCACTGCATCACACAGACTTTTAAAACATGCCTTCGCTCCGGTTGGATTTGCGCACCAGACGAAATATAATGACACTCTCAGGGACAGCAGGGACACAGTGGCTGACGGGTATAGCCGCCGCATCGGAGGAAGGCAATCTCCTTGCCAGTCCGGCCCCGCAGGTGTGCCCCAAACCAACTGGGGAAAGGGTGGTGCATGGAGCAGGAAGCGAGGAGCAAAGTGTGTGTAACACAGCGCTGTCTAACTGCCCACAGCTGGTTGATTGCCTTGCCTTCTATGACTACGGGTAAGAAAGCAGACATTCTGCTAGGCGTGAGGAGTAGAACTGTGTCAGTGCCAGGCCACTTAGAAACTTGTTTGAGATCATTTCGCAATCAATTCAGAAGATACGATCTATTTGAAAAACACTTCATCACCCGAGTAAGTGCTAATGTCGTTGCGTCAAAAACGTTGATATGCATGGTCATGTATGTGAAAGGCGCATACTAGTATTTCGCTTCTCCTTGAATCAGACAATGATAAGTAACCAGGTTACCTGCAAGCCATAGCAAAACGAGTGAACTGGGGTAGTAGGCGCGTGCTGAACTGCTAATGCTATCCGCTTCGTTGTTTGCCAACGACGTACCATCGCAGAAAGAGAACAGGTGTACTGTTGAGCCGAGTACGTTCAGCCTGTATAACAGTAAACCGGGCTCGTATCATACATGTACTAGTAGCTCTTAGCATACACGTACTAGTATGCCAAAGTTCGTGTTTGACGTGCACCTCAGTATTATGGTCCACGTAAGAGGTCCGTAATTTCAAGCAAATGGGGCCAAATGAAGGGACAAATCTTATCGTTAAATGCAAGACCTGAACGGTACGCTACCATAGCGTCAGTTGGAGATCTGCAAGGCACTACGATGTATGAAAATGAGGATTTCAAGTAGGTTGAGCTTCTCAATATTTGCAGCTTTCTGCTATCATTATAATAATAATAATTATTATTATTGTACAATTGATCGCGATACTAGTAGTAGGGCATAATTGCAGGTGTCTAGCTTGCCGTTAAAGCTGGGGGGGGGGGGGGGGTGTTTACTCTCCGCAGGGCAGTAGGTGACGTTCGCTGACACGAGGCATCAGCTATTTACATTTTGCCTACGGATTTGACTGTACCGGTATGTATATGTATAGAGTGTTGTGTGGATGTTGTGTGGATGGCCTCGAGATGGTACTGTAGATGGGGTCTGCAATCATTTCGAAATTCCTCTCCGACTGTGCACACAACAGACGGCGTGCGCACTGCTCTGTGATGTACCGGAGGACAGCAACTGCTGACGACTGCAACGTGATGCTCTTACTGCGGTCCTCTTCGCTACGTTCTTTGCAGCGTGCCAAACAAACCGATCATCAACACGAACAGCCTCAACTCTCAGCCGGCCATCAGCTAGCCATGAAAAGTGAAGCATCACTCAGGCTCTCAGGTGACTTTCCTTGGCCAGTCATGATCATTATCTGTTAAACTGCAGCTACCTGAAACCATGCTGAACGTTGAAATAATTGTTTTGCGGCCATGGACTTGACGGCCGCTGCTGTCATCGCTAATCGACAAATAAGGCAGTAAGGACCTGACCGGCCAGTGGCGTACGTAAGTGCAGCTCGCGATGACTGCTACGGCTGTAGAGGCATTGTTGTTGCCTGACTCTCACCTGTCGACGTGTCAGCCTCACACGAGGACTTGGGGCCAGACGATGGGGGCATTCTTTATCTGTGCCACAGGTCGAGCCCGGACACGCGTGTCTAGCGGACAGTAATACGATCATGTCTTGCGCTGGGGGCATCACGGTGTGGGAGACGCATGAGCTCCCAGTGTTTATGCTGGCAATAATACTGATCAGTGTCACCTTATCAATACCGGGCGAATAAATAGGCAGTCTCGCATTCAGTGGCCGTCTGTCTGCGGAGCAATCTCGCGACACGATAAAAACCTGGAGAGACTTCGCGAATACAGTCATGTATCATCTTGAGTGAAAGAAACTGCGAGAGAAGCAGGTCAAGTGTAGTCCGTACGCAAGGCAACGCTTCTGTGCTCCACATCATCATTCTGTCCCTGTTTACTGGCGCATGGCGTTGTGTCTGACGCAGTGAATGCAGAGTAGCAGAGAATTCCAGATCGGTGCCAGCTCTGGCACCCAATCCCACACAGAGGATTAGCAACGCCGGGTGAGCGTGCATCTAGCCCGTCAAAACTCCCAATTCTTATCCCCAGTTACGTAAGTGGTGACGCAAGCTAAAACTCGAACTAAACCATAGCTTTTGCGAAACGAAACGCATTCGGATCTCTTGAGACCTACTAGTACGATAAATGCATTAGGGGCAGAAGGGTCTTCGTGCTCCCATCGAGTTGGCAGGGCACCCTCCATGTTCTCCTAGCTAAATATACGGGAACGGTGAAGACACTACTAATACCGTACGTCTACTTTTATTCCCGTAGCTACATGTATGCAAAAAAGACGTTACATTATGGTAGCGTGTAATCCCGTGCATATCCCGTACCGTACAAGGAGTATGTAGTGCGTACCGTAGCTTAGATCTAGACAGAGCATCTGGAGCGCCGTACGAGTTGGGGAAAATATGGGGACAAAGGTCAGTTTCGTTTAGAAGGAGATTTAGCGGAGTAAAAAAGGCCCCAGCTTTGGCTGTTGGATGCTAGCACGGTGGGTACCAATCTCCTACATTCGGCCGAGTGCTGATGGAACAGAGAAGAAGAAAAAGAAAGAAGAATATTGCGTTCAAGAATATATTTTCGGTAAAGGATATAGGTAAGTACATTGTAGCTAGCTAACTAACACAGTTGAGTTTTGTTTGTTGTAAAAGACTTTGTCGCATTGTGCGCCGAATAATTTGCGATATGGTTTAGAATCGAAGTATTGTAATGGTCGCGGTTTGATTTAAAAAGACCTTAGATTCAGTTAGAAGTTGTCGCATTATCGTTCGAATGTTTAGGGGTGTGCAACTAATGGGCCGGGAATGTAAGAATCGGGTAGATTGCCGTGCATAGCATAGCGAGGGCCCTGAGATTTTAAGCTCTCTCGTTTCCGCTAGTCCCGCAGAAAATGTCCGAGCTCTTCCGCAGACTTCAAACGTAGAGCATCAACAGTCTTCGACTTCGGAAATCACTAATGCAGCATACATAATTTTTTATATGATTGTATTCATTTTATTTTACAGCTCCGTACCATAACGACATCCAGAACGTTGCCAAGCGCAGCCAAGCTACGTGTAGGGCGCGTGACAAACGCGTGCAGCCCATGTAATCGCTGTCAGTATAAGTACAGTGTCAGTCGAACTCGCGGACTTGTAATATCGCATATCGGCTCATTCCACTGATTACCTGGCCGCTCTCTCTCTCTCCTTATCTTGATGGTCTTTTGTTGGCACTGGCCCGGTGACAGGCTTTTTGTGTTCATTGAAATCAAAGAAACATTACAAGGCAGCAGAGAACCCGGCATGTGCTGTTGAACATCGACGCCTCTGAATGAAAGAAAGTCTGGTCAAGTGCTAGTAGTAGTAGTAGTTCGTTTGCTCTCTCCTCTGGCGTCTGAGAATTTGAGCGTCCATCCTGCGTCTGTGTGTAAATTCTGGTAGAGGAAAAGGTGAAATGCAAGGAAACCGGTAAGAGCTGGAGAGCGGAGTCCATAGATTTTATTGCTGTCTCCTTGTCCGTGAATAAGAATTGCTGACGCAGTCCTCTTTGCATTTTTGACAGTGTGCCAGGCGCTTTCAGTCAGTGACTGGATAGGTTTGCTTCCCCAACTCGGTGGCCTGTCGCACAGTCAGTGCGTGTCATGCCCCTGCAGGGTGGCATGGTGCGACGTCGGTAGCATTGTACTTAGCGCGCTATCTGGTCCGTGTCGCTCTGAATCCGTACTTACGGCCTCTTGACATTGACGTCAGCTCCGATCGGGGCCAGGGGATTCCCGCTGCACGGCGAGCAGAACGAAGTCGGCCGAGGAGACAACCAGAATTTTGGTCGGAAGCATATAGTTAGTATGGTCGTTGGCCAAATTATCATTTTTCCAAAATCTAGAAGTAATTAGGCTGAAAGAGGCCCAGGAAATGATCTCACCACAAAGGATTGATGCAACGTCTCACAGGTGTCATTGCACGAGGAGGATGTCGGAATATGCGACGAATTTCGAAGGCACAAATCTAATGTCGGGTTAGTTCAAGCGGCCATTGCTCTGGGGGTTCTTGGGGGAACGCGGTTGCTGCTGATTTGCGCTCCGCGCTGGCGTGGATTCGTACTTTATATGCAGCTGACTTGAGAGCTGTCAGATTTTTCTTTCTTTCTTTGGTGCGATGTTCAGAAAGAGCATTGCATGATATGTGGAACGTGCTTCCACGCTGACTTTCACATTTTTGTCACTGGCACGAATCCAGTGCTGCACAAGAAGAGAAAGAAGAAAATACCTGCCCTTCGCATTGTCCCACGGTACTGTGGGGAGATGACAAGGACCGAGACGACTGCCTTGCTACAGGAGACGGAAGTTCCGCAGGGGTTGAACCCCCCTGTATAGCGCGATCAACTCCAGCATCAAGTTTACCCAGAGGATGAAGCCCACGGGGTTTCCCCTTGTAATAATTCGTTGGTGTAATGACAACTAAGTGAATTTTTCTCATTCACCTTTCTACTCTGCATCATCTTTTAGAAGCTATGGCTTCAAAGGGAGATATCAGAACTTTCCATTCTTTTCACACAAGACAATAGCAGAGCATAGATAATAAACAGGGATCGCAATCCTCTAACGTAACGCGACTATGTAAGATTATTACCGAGAGAGTTTCCTATTGCGCAAGTAGTCATCATGGTGCATTCTGGTATTTTCTGCTGTAAAAGTTACTAACTCAATCATGGCTATGCACCATCCGAGTTCAACTTAAAACACATGGTGTTGTCTCTTTCACTCCGTTGAGACGGAGTCAACGGACCTGTGCATATGTGTCTTTTCTTAGCTAAGCGTGGTGTATCATGGATTTCACGGAGGTGTATTTTCTGGATTGGTGCGTGCACTCGTATGTGCTGTTGTACTCACCTTGTACCTTTTGCTCTCCTTCTCTCTCTCTCTCCCTCTCTCTCTCTCCCTCTCTCTCTCTCTCTCTCTCTCTCTCTCTCTCTCTCTCTCTCTCTCTCTCTCGCTCTCTCTCCTTCGCTTTCTGATCACGTGCTCTCTCCCAATGTACAGTGCTAACGCAATGCGGCACGACGAGTACACCCCAATAGCACCGTCGCCAAAGTCCATCGGCTCGATCTCAGCAACACGATTGTCAGTCAGTGGCGGTGGCAGCGTAATGGACACTCGCTCTTCCTCATCCAGTACTTCGTCTAACCACCTGGCTCGCGCCGCTGAGCTCGACGGAGCTCGCATGCTCTCACCCCACGCTGCTTCTCCGGCAGGTGCTTCATTGGTATCTAACGCCAGCCTTGGACAGTATCAGAATGTCAGTGCCTCTATTCCATTCACGCAGACGCGCTACACGATAGCGAATGCACCCCAAGCACAGGTTTTCATGGCTCCGCAAGGCGTATTAGCTATGTGCAGCCCGACCAAAGCGAGCTCGCAGATGTCTGCACAGCCAATTTACTCCATTCAGCCGGCAACACAGTATCGTGTGCACCAGACAACGATGACACCGCAGGGGACTCCGCCGATGATCGTCCGGTCCCCTGTCAGCGCGGGTGTGGCAAGCAGTGCAGGAGCTTTGCCTGCGGTGGCAGTGCCTCATCACCCGCAGGCCATCCTACACGGAGTGGACCAGAGCCAGCTAGTACCCTACCAGTTAGTCAATGGAGCTGCCCCTGTGCCAACGTCCTTTACCTATCCGACCGGTCTTCCAGCAGCCAGTCCTGTTAGCCAGCCACCAGTGTTCATGCCTGTGACGGCGGAAGCTCCAATCTTGCAATTACCGATAGCCGTACCGACTGCAATGCACCAAGTCGGGCAAGGCACACCGGACAGTGAGCGTAGAGAGAGTGCCGCAGTATCACCTCCAGGAAGATTCGGTTCGGCCGGTGGTGCAACTTCTGACGGCCAAGCGCTGGTGCGTGAACGACGTCTGTACGGTAACCCTGCATCGGACCCAGCTGCTGTAGCCATGCCTGGCGGACGACACTCCTACCGCTGCGTGGCGTGCAATTTAACCTTTGCCTACCGGCACCAGCTCGAACAACACTTCATGGCACACCGCGGACTCCAGAAGCAAATTCTCTGCCACATCTGCGGCAAGTGCTTTCCTCGCGCCGATCACGTCAACCGCCACGCATCCAGCAAACACACGGCTGCAACGTACGCGTGTCAGCTGTGCGACGAGGACTTCAGCAAAGCGTACAGCTTGCACAAGCACTGGAAGGACACACACATAGCGCACGTCGGACTGATCCGCAGTGAAACTGCCACCATGGGTAGCACCTCCACGACCGACGATGAGAAGCCCGGAGAAGATCCTAATAAAATGGAGGTGGATGTAGGTGAGCCCTTGGCGAGTGCGATATTAAACGGACAACCCTTTGTTGTCACCGGGAACCTGACATCATCAGGTGTATCATCTGCGATAACTGCCAGTACAAGCATGAGTGCAGATTCACGCCAGCATGTAGCGGCCAGCGCTGGACAACCACGGGGAGTTCGCGGTGAGCCTATGCTCCCTCGCCGATACCAATGCGAACAGTGCAATCGCAGTTTTGCTCGCTCTGCACACCTCCAACGGCACCGTCGCATCCACACCGGCGAGAAGCCGTTCACGTGCTTCAAGTGCTTCCGCTTCTACGCCCGTGGGGACTACCTGCGCACACACCTCACCACGCAGCACAACCGAACGGCAATGGAGTGCGAGGTCTGTTCGGAGCAGTACGATACCATCAACAAACTGCTGGAGCACATGAAGGCGCGCCACGGTCGCGCAAAGCCCTGGTTCTTGCAGCGCAGCGACAGGCCCGAGGGGCAGGCTGCTTCTGCTATGGCTCCGAGCGATGGCATGCAGGAAGCTGACGCCTGGTCAACATGTGGAGTTGGCGATGTTGATCGAGATGACCTGGACACCCCCGGTTCTGTGGACGGTGGTGACGACGACTCTTATAGTGAGGAGGGCGATATGTAACTGTATTACGTTTCCTCTGCCTCTGAAAACGTTTCCATGCTGGATTGTGTGACTAGATGTTCACCGATAATTTTCCGCTTCGTGTAGCTCTTTCACGTCCATTCTTCTCACAGTCTGTTTATCATTGTCTGACAAACTTAGCATGTATCTCACAGCTGAGTAGTGTAGTGTACAGTTGTTGTTATTGTAGTGTACAGTTGTTGTTATTGTAGTGTACAGTTGTTGTTATTGTAGTTTGTTGTTGAGATGTTCTTTTGTATCGGACCAAACGGGCAATGTTCCCCAAAATTATGATGGCGATAAAGTAACGTCCAAAAGCCAAGAATGCAGTCCTAGTAAGACCATCACTACTCAGTGGATATTACGCCACGCTCATTGGCACACTCAGTGCAACCCGTTTTGCTTCATTTCAAGTCTGTCTGTTCTCTCATTATCTTTTGTGATGAATCATGCGTGGCTTACTTCCGTGACAGTCTCGATTCTTTTCACGTTTCTGTGTTCTCTCAATATCGTTGTGGTTCATCGTGGATTACTCTCTTGACATTCTTGACTGTACATAGACATAACCGACGAGGAGACGACAGTCGTAAAATAGCAATGAAAAATATCATTTGCATTGTACATAGACATGTTGATGATTGCACACAGACAGGTGATGTGGGCTCTTCCTTTACTATTCTGGTCCTGATTCGTAGTGGCATATTATGCCATTCTATTGTTGCAGTATGAAGCTCAGCTGTTGAGGCAATGCTACTCTTACTCATAGTCCTATTCTCAACTCGTATCAATATGCTCCTTTCCTTCTCTACGGTTGCAAAGCCTATTGTTGCAAAGCCTGTACGTAGTCAATTACTTTCTTCCCATTATCATCTGTCTGTGTAGCGAGCGCTTTTTGCCGACTGACTTGAAACTTGACGACCTCGCGTGGGACTTGCAGGTCACGTTTTCACCATACCTACCACTATTCTAAGGCCTCTTGAGAATTCATTTATTTCCTCATTTTTACCATTTCAAAAATTAGTGATCTTATCAATGAAGAACTGAATTGGTTGCAGAATACAAAACATGGCATGATGTCGAACAGCAAAAATTAATGCATGTGGTAGCTGAACTGTGTGGATCAAGAGAATAAGAGGGTGACGATTCGGGTTTTCCACAACCCACAGTCAGTGCACATCGGTTCTTATTATTTTTTACAATACAAAATACACAACTCACCGGCAGGCACATGGGGCTAGCATGGGGTTCTTCTTCCTTGTCGTCATACATCTTTGGGTTCAGTTGATTTCCCCATGCTTTACAGCACAAACGTACGGAATTTTCTCATGCACTGGATAGCATGCCCGATTGCGGGCTAAATGCTCCGGCGGCGATGTGTTGGTACCAGAATTGTAACAGTGATGATCGAAAAGCACTTTTAAGTTTTAGTAATGTATTCCTGAACTACTGATGTGTTGTGACCGATATCATACCATGTATGATTGCATAAAGAACCTCCTCTTCCTTGTTCCACGTGTACATGTACATGTAGTCCCGTTCTTACCATGACTGTGTGGTTTTCAGCTGGGGACTACGCATGTGGTTGTTGTCACTGCGGTTCACCCAGACAGTTTCACATCTAAATTGCGGACGCAATTTTCCACTTCTCGATGCGGCAATGGCACCATTAATTATTTTCAAACGCCGCGTGTGGCGTAGTATGTAAACACGACCCCGTCGACGTCCCGAGTATCGTTACTCAGCAACATGCCTAATCAGGCTAATGATTATAATAGTGCGGCGCCTGTACTGCTGTGCAGAACCATCTAGAGTAGAGGCATCAAGTGCATGCTGGCCAGTTGAAATATTAATAATATTAATTGACTACGTTGCCATGTAATCATGCAGTGGGGTTTTTTCACTGATCCTGCAAGTCACTCCAATGGCCACCGTGACGTGCTACTTAGCACTTACAAAGCAGGGTTAACACAGGTTTCTCTTGATTGTCCAATTACTGCCAGAGCAGGTGCCCTAACCACGCATACATGTACGTGTAGGTACAGCAGGTTTGACTGAATTACCCGTTACCCATCTGGCTTCGACAACTAATACTTAAAATAATTTCGTTTCATGGAGCGACTATACTGGAAGCCCATGGGCTCTGTCCCTGTGTCTCCCAGGTCTTCTGGTTGGCGTTACCATGATGCGAGCCTGAGTGGAGTATGCCACCCAGATACACATGTACAGTACATGACTACGCGCCTTTGCCTTTACATGTACGTGTATCAGCCCGATGTAAACTCGAGAATCACGATGACATAATTGTGTGGGGCCGTATTTAAAACCAAATCTACATGTATACTAGAACTAGGGCGCTTGCATTAATGTTTCTGGTGCAGTGATGGCGAGAAGACAGAGTAATGTCTCCCCGCAATTAGCGTCTGTCTCCAGTGCGAACTTACACAGTAATTTGATACCTGGGGTTCACATCATGATTGTTTTGTCGACATCGTGACGCATACAACCACCAGGAACTTAAAATGCCGGAAACATTACAGTTATTAGTACCTATTACATTAACGTTACATCACAATGTTGTATTGTATTGTACATGTACGCGCGTCAATACCACAATGGCCATGCCGTACATGTATCTTGTAATATGTTTAACCCCCATGAATATGTCATGTTCACGTCGGTCTACATACGCAGGTGCATGCACATGTGTATTTAGACGAAGTAATATAAATAAAGCATTTGCCCCCATATAGTCCGCAGTCCAGGGTGCAGAATTGTGACTTTTCGTTCGCCACGAAAGGGCACCAAGGTTTGACATGACCAAATGAAAGAGCAAGAGCAGGGCTTTCCAGGCATGTGTCTCTTGATTAGCTGTGTTGGGGCTTTGTTGACCAAATCGCGACAATTGTTTTTCTACGCGTTGCCATGGCAACTGGATCATGAATTTGAATTTTGAGGCTATTGCAAGCATCATAGCGATGTTTGTGAACTGTATTTGAGCCACAGAGGCTGAGGAGACCCAGCATACGAAATTGTACTGAAATTTGGATGAAGTATAGGCATGAAGAGAGGAGAAATAGTACTGCACAGTATGACACAACATGCGACACAATTGTCATATCATGTACTACCTTGCAGTGTGCACCTACAACCACACTATCGCATAACGGATGAGTTCAAAGCAATAATACTAATAATTATATTATGTTAACTGGTTTTGAGGGAAAGAGACAAACGGGAAAAGTATTTATAATATGTTCTAGAATTACATGTGACCACAAAATACACAAAGGAAACCTGATGAGACGAGTTAATTAATTACGTGTATAAAGACTGATATGAGAAAAAAAACCGTGCCAAGCACACCGGATCGCGGAGTCGGCCTTAGAAGGAGTGCATTACTTCAAGTGCAAGTCAACGTAATGGTTTACAGCAATGCAGTGGCTCAGTGGCTGAAAATGCAGTGTGTGTGTCAGCACCTAAACATAAAGAAATGCGGCATCAACTTTGTTTCGAACTAGGGAAATAGTTCCGCAAAATATTAGACAATGCTGATATTTAACCTCTGTGTATATTGTGACCCAAAGACCAGGTGTGGTCAAACAAAGGGAATGAACTATTTTTAACTGTACTTCCGCAGCGGACACGACCACACCAGGGGCATACGAAGGGGTGTTTGGGGTGCCAAAGCACACCCCCCCCCCCCCCCCCCTAAAAAAACGAATTCGATCTTGGTTTGCAGCTGGTTCAAGAAAGACCATAACGCGCGGACCATAACTCTACACATCGCACACTGTAGCCATCCCTGTTCGGACTTACTTGTTCTTACTTGCACTCGACTATTTTGTCTGATGATTGGCCATTCTGGAATGGTTAGTACGGTACACAGTGCGGCACATCATCCTTATAATGTGCATCATCCACCTTGAATGTCTTGTTTTATGCCGTTATGTTCTCCACATGTTTCTCCCATAGGGCGGTGTTCATGATAACAAAATATACCATGTGACGTTCCTCCACTGTCCGTAGACGGCTCAATTTGCCGAAGGCAAAGAGCGGAATACACAGACAGAAGAACGAGCAGTTGCGGTTTTGTAACTCTCAGTTTCACGAACTAAATCCGACGATCATCAGACGAAGATTGATACTGACCCTGCCCTGAGAGTACTGCTATATATCATGAATGTGGCAAGCCCCGCGGACTAATTGCCATGTGATATGTAGCGCGATATGGAGTATGTTTTGTCACCTGATTCCACGACTCGGAATATCGCGTAATAGTGCACAGATAACTAACACTTTCTCACACACTCCATATCCCGCTACATATCACACGGTAATTGTTACACTGGGCTTGCCACATTCACTGTATAATTTTAGTAGCACTCTCAGGCCCAGATCAGTATCAATATTCGTCTGATCGGATTGATTCAGTTCATGAAACTCAGAGTTACGAAACAGCAACTGCACGTTCTTCTGTCTGTGTAATAACAAAATATATAAATATCGGCCGACATGAAAGGACCAAAATGAAGGCATGCACTTTTGTGTGGGAACGTCGTGGAAACCACCTAGATCACTATCCTGGCTACACCCCTGAACACAGTCATCAAGTAGTCCACTGCTTACAGCAGAGAAGAAATCATCCTCAGCGGAATTCGATGAGGCAGTGAGGTCAGCAATGTGCGTCTTTTTGTCAGCTTGCTACAATCCTAGCGAGAGTCTCTGCATAAGTGCATGAACGATAGCAAGACTTATGGGAGTGTACCTCTCTAGCGATCAGATTCGCTGAACTGATTGCTGCCATAATCCTTTGATCTTCTCGTGTGGCAGCAGCGTTCCGCAATTATTTCTTTTCTGCTTCCACTGTCACGAGTTGAGATGTCGCCTGCTTGGTTGTACAGCTCGCCAATTTGTTTCAGCCACAAAACAGGCAGATTTTTTCTTCTGGTTCAACAACAGGGGCTCGTAGCGATTGATGAGTCCCTTCCGTCGAACTGCGGACTCCTCGGATGCCGTGCAGGCTGCCAGAAAATTTGGCACTTGGCATTGTGTGAATACACTTCAGAGTTCTATTCGTTTCGGGTTCCGGCACAGAAGAGATAGCACCAGGCCGGCCAGCACTCGGCAGGAGCTCATCACTGCAGTTGGTATGGCCAAAATACGTGAACCCATGGCATAGGCGAGGCACACCCGATCGACCTAGAACCTAAATACTACAGAGTACCGTCCAGGTATAGATCTACATTTTTACATCTGAAGCGCACCACGTGGCACTCCAAGTGTGCGAGGTTTCAAATTTGAACTTTTGAGTAGGTTTGGTGCATGCTCAAACTTACGCTCCGCGAAACTTGTGCATGGATTTGCCCCGAAGAAATTCGCCTCTATCGTGAGAGCGCCCCAGATCTAGAAGCAGTTCTCGACTGTTTTGGGTACCTCAAGGGGTCCTCTTTCAGGCCCCCACATCAAACCTTGGTGCCCCGTCGTGGCGAACGGAAATTTTTTAGGGCTACATTTTGAGCACTTGGACTGCGGACTAATACATATACTAACTGTACAGGATTGCATGTACAATGATTGTGTACAATGTAAGTGGAGCTCACGCTTCCTGGCGAACTTTACACTCGACTGACTCACAACTGACATCCGGAGCATAATGTCCAACCTTCCACTGTGCAAACCTGCTCAGTGCACAACGTTTCGGACATTTCGCCCCTCATTATAAGGTTTGACAGGACACGTAAGCGCAACATAGGTCTGGGAGCACCCAACGTCGTCTGCGACGCGACCGACGTCCCTGCTTGCAAGTGCATGGTTATGACTGAACTAATACTAGTACCATGCATGGCATACTTCAGTATGAGCAAACAAATGGAACTAACGTTGCACAAGGACTCGACTAGGAGACCCTTTGCCATTACTTTTCATTGTTCCTGGTTGACAAAAAAGGAGGGAGATGCATTGGTGTGTGGCCCTGCCCGCACAAGTTCATAATTGCCGCATTGGAGACCCAATCAATTCAATGCATTATGTGGGGTGGTACACGTCCCTGGCCTGGGTAGTGCTTGTCCCAATCATTTATATTTTTGATGTACATACAGTGTACATGTAACTACTCAATCTGCGAACAGAACTGTTTCGTTCTTTGTGTTGTGGACTGATCAGCGCAGCACAGAGAAAATGAGGCCGAACCTGATAGCAATGAAAAATAAGTTTCCAAAGCCAGATTTAAACCAGGCCCGAACGTACCTTGCCAGAGTGCTCAAACTGTACATAACTATAGTCATGCAACGACAGTGCTTCAATCGTCTATGACTGCATAGGACAGTATGAATAGATAGATGTGGGTACTTCTGAAGGTCATGCCCTAGCCTAGGTGTATGTAATCATGCCTCATGGACTCAGTACATGACTGCCTGTACAGTGTACAATAGTATGATTACCACTTGAAGGTTATGGTACAAGTAAATCGAGGTGGACATGACGATTGTACATGTACATCCACGATGTGTGTGCGTGTGTATATGCAGCTGCGAGGTAATAGCACTATGATTACGCATTATGGTCTACCATCATAAAAATTAATAAAATACAATAAATCATTGCGTGCCAATCCAACTACAACTATGGGGTGACTGGTCTGAACACGACGCACACACTCTCCCCGTAGTGAAAGGGCACACTGGCTGCTTTGTCGACACAGAGCAGGGGTCGGCTTCTCTATCATAATTATTATCACGGAGTTTAGTTCGTCTTTAGAAGTTGATCTACGGCATACTTATCCGGTACTACTAGTATCCTTCTGCACAACACGTGATCACAACACATGATCACAACACATGATCACAACACGTGATCACAACACATGATCACAACACGTGATCACAACACATGATCACAACACGTGATCACAACACATGATCACAGTATTCGAAATCACAGTGGTTTCTTCTACACTATGTCTGCATCCCATTCCTTGCTCGACTTTTGTTTGACAAAATTGATGAGGCTTTGGCAATAGCGAGACACCCTGCACCGGCCAGAGGCAGAGGTCTTTGGGGGATTCTCAGTGTGTCACAAAAGTACTACTAGTAGTATCTCCCTCAGAGTAAGATGCAGAGTCACCAGTATTACCAGTACAATAATGTATTAAATTCTACTTTCGGTATATGGATCAAATACAGTAAAACCTGTGACTAACGACCTGACTAACCTGTGACTAACGACCTGACTAACCTGTGACTAACGACCTGACTAACCTGTGACTAACGACCCAGCTATGAACCTTCCTCCAGGCTGTCTTCTTCCAAATGATCTACTAATGCCCTGAAGAATTTACGCTGAGCTTGTTCTCCGCCCAATTCCTCCGAAGACACTATAGGACGTATGCCCATCAACCAACTCTGCATACAAGTGTTTGGACACACACATTTCATGTCAATACTGAATAGCGTTGCGCATTAAATCTGCTTCGTGTCCTGGTCGGTAAGCCGGGCAAAGGATGAGAATGCAGATGGGCGACCACCGATGATTACCCTCCTGCTCGTATTACGTAACAGCACGGTTTGTGGCGAGGTACGTGAACATATTTCCTTGTGCCAAACATTGCCGCTTGGTCACAGATTTCTCCCAAGACTACTTGTACTATTTTGATCTTCAAACCATCGGAGACTGGTCCAGGACCTGCGGGTTCGGATTCGTCTACTAGTATCACGCAAATGTTGTGATTGACTGTTCAGCGACTAATCTGCCAGTGGCCCAGCCGCCAGTGGATGACCATGGATTGAGCATGGCTGTTGACAGGCAAAACAGCCGGTCACGAAGGCATTCTCTTGTTTACCCGAACCTGTCAGTCGCCTGGCATTGACACGCGGCCAAATTTGGCAATAAGCAAATCATGTCTCTGCAACGGTCCCGTGATCAACATGGACCTGTAGAGGCCATCTGTCCAGGAACCACACTCTCCCCGTCTCAGTAGCGATATCACATTGTCCACTGGTCGGACACATTCATTCATACCCCCCCCCCCCCCCAGACCAATTTTATGAATAAATTTCGCCGAGCAAGAAAGACGTCAGGGTTGTTCTATTTACGATTGCACACACTATCACAATGTCATGTGCTCTGGGCGAGGTAAATCTTCATCGCGTGTTAGGGACCGGCGGATTCTGCTCGAAAAAGTGGCAGATTCTGCTCGAAAAGCTGTAAAATTGGCTGAACCATACAAACCGTATGGCGGGCATTTCCTCGAATTCTGCTCCATTTCTTTATCCACATACCAAACATGCATGAAACGTACCAGAAAAAGTACCGAATTCTGCCAATTTTCTGCTGGCAGAATCCGCTGGACCCTATCGCGTGTACATGTACATGTACAAACTATGACTTGTTTTCCCGCTCCATTTTCCTTTACTGTTAGCATGGTTGGTAACCCTGCTTCTCTCCTCTGGACTCTGGTGCCTCGTCAGGAGCACTACCTTGTTGCCCGCACAGGTGGCCCTTTTGAAATGGAAAGAGTTCTGTTGTTCACCCCGATCATACGCCAAGCGCGGAAAATAGGAGGAATCACAGGAATGAAGCCCAGTTACCGGTATTCGGAGAAAAGAGACGGTCTGGGAGATAAAAACAATTGTACAGTGAATTGGAAACAGAATTCAAGACATTCCCTAGCGCATCATCAACAATGAGCGTGGTTGCTTTCCTGAACTTTCTCTTCGTCTCATCTTCTCTTCAGACCTTTTCTTTACCAATCAGCTGATCGCCGTCTTCCCCGCACCCTGCCCGGGGCGCCCGCCCCCAGTGCATGCACTACGTACACCGTGTACTGGGACATGCTCTGCCTCAGCTGTGCGTGTACTATACAATCATAGCTTTATGCTTTGCCCGCTACCTCCGATAGTTTGAGCACTCTCAGCGCTAGTACATCGAGCTGTCCTAATGGCTGTGGTTCTCGTAGCCATGGCTGACAGTTCAATCCTATTAATTTTTATGCTCGGAGTTCCACTGATGAGGCCTCATTGGCCGAAACAGTCTGGCTGTCTGCACCATTGGGTGTGCTATACAATCATGTATGTTCATCGAGGACTGCCGGCTACTCTGAAATAATTATTAGAAAAGGCTCAGGGGCCATATTTTACTCTTGCTGAAATCCATTCCCCGACTCAGTGACTAAAGGAGAAAACGTTTGGTCTCTGTTGGTTTGCCTTTACATGTATGTGGCAGTCTACGCCCTGGCTAGGTCGTAGAGGCTAGAGCATTTAAAATAAATTGTACGGTTTGGACCCTATGTCAACATCATCCCGTTCCATCACATCACATCAGGCAAGAAGAACAGGAAGGCGCTAGGCACACACGGACTCAGTGTCCTTTCAACGTTTCGTACACCAGGTACACTATCCCAGGTAGGTACGTCATATCAGTTGACTTCACGTGAGGTACTAGGTCACAGTAGGTGGACTTGACGTTCTGCAAGCACTGACGTGACTGAGTCTGTCCCGATCGGGAACTAATTGCTTTCCAAGGCAAAAGCCGTGTAGATCTACTGACAGGATTCAATTGTGCAGTTGTATGATTGAACTATTAGTATTAGTATTACGAACCGTTAGTAGGCGTTACCCTTTTTATGTCTTTGGACTTGTCTTTACCAAGCTACATGATTGATTGTAAGCTAGGCCAGCACCAGATGTGGCCAGTAAGGATATGCTAACACTCCAGCCAGGCCATGCTGTCCAGCTTGCTATCACACTCCAGGTTGTCAAATCACGTGATTCGGAATCGTGCTCAAAGTGGAGACTACGAACCTGACTCGACGTCCTTCGATTTTTGAACCAACCACCAAGCGACGACGTCTACCAGGTCTACTTGGTCTTGGACTCCGCTCGTTGGACCATGCCGGGTATGAGAGGTTTATGGCACAGCTAGCTTGCAGTTCTTGTTGCATGACAGTCCTTCTGTTTGACATCTCGAGAGAGACGCGCGCCTTGAAGTAGTCCGCATGCATGGCGAGAAGGAGAAGGGGTGAGCAAGAAAAGTCCGTAGTATTTTTTATTCGTAGCGTGTGCTGTAGATCTACCGTTGAACCGTTCATGCCATTCTACTTGTACTACTCAAAATGTCGTTCGTTCGCGATGATGTTCAGCCGCTGGCTACGCAGGATAGTCTTCAAAGCCTGCTGGACGGAGTATCGTGTGGATTTCTTCTCAACGATGTTCGCGAAACGGACGAGAGGCTAGGTATCGGGACGTTTGGAACCGTGTTTAAAGGCTACTGGTGTCACGCGCCTGTGGCCATCAAACGCCTCCACGACACGCTGATGTACAAAGAGACTGGCGAGCCATCGCTGGATTCGAAGAATTTCATCAAAGAAATTTCTCTGCATCGAGTGCTGCGCCATCCCAACATTGCCCAGATCCTGGGTGTCATTGAACCACGACCGGGACACGAGCAGGGCAGTCCCGGAATTGTGTTCGAATTGCTCGAGCAGAGCCTAAAGAAGCGCTACAAGAACGAGTCTCTGCAGCGGCTGCGCGAATCGCAGCAGGTGGAGATCGGCCGTGGAGTAGCGGCAGGCCTACACTACATGCACACGGTGGGAATCCTGCACAGGGACCTGACGACCAGGAACATCATGCTGAGCCAGCGAGGCGACGACGACTACCATGCCAAGATCACCGACATGGGAGTGTCGCGCGCCATCGCGATTGGCTCCATAGTCCATCGCATGTCCTGCAACCCGGGCAATCCGAGCTACATGGCCCCGGAGACCGAATGGTACGACGACCCTGATAAGCAAGCCGAGTACGGCCCGAAGTCCGACTGCTTCTCCTACGGTATAGCCATGCTGGCCATGTGTGTGCGCAGGGAGCCACCACCGCCGGCTGTTGTTGCCAAAAGAGGTCGCCGTGACCTGGCTAACATGCGGAGTGATTCACCCGACCACCCGCTCCTACCCATCATCGTGCAGTGCCTGGAAGAGAAGCCGGAGAAAAGGCCATCGGCCGACGACATTTGCGACGGACTCAAACCGCTCCGCGAGATCCTGGCAACACCTGCAGCAAGTCCTGTCAATCCACCGGGTACGCCCGTGATTGGTGATGCAAAGCGCCATGACAGCGTCTCACGCAGCACCAGTGCATCGCAAACCATTTTCACGCCGCCACGTTCCGTGAGCTCCCCGCAGCAAATCGTCGGGTCTCCGAATGCGGACAGTCGGATACCTATGAAACCGCGGGAGCTATTTCCATCTTCATCACCAGCAGACACGCCAGCAGGAGAGGCAAGTGGAGCTGTGGCTGGAAATGATGAGTATCTGTACCACCTGGAAGATCTGCAGAGCGTAGACGTCACGGAGCAGACCTGTGCTGGAGCTGGAATTACGCCATACCGCCAGTCGACCATCGTGAATCCCGGACCGTGGACGAGAATCCTGCACCATCGGCCCTCAGTCGCAGGAGCTGAGAAGCTGTCGGTGGCCGATATCTGCGCAACCGCTGGAGCGGACACAGAGCTTGGAATGCTGGGACGCTGCTACCGAATGTTCAATGTCTGCGCCAGCACTGAGATGCAGCCGCCAAAGTGCATTCCAAAGGTACATGTGCATGACTGTGTGTATGTGTTGATCCATCCACAGTGGAAGTTTAGGAAACTTCACTTCTCAACTCCAAACTCCAAAAACGGTCTCTTCACTGCCATTCAAATTCAAATTTACAATACACGAACTATTCGGGCCTGGCCCATCATAATGGTAATATTGTACAGTGGCAGTCACCTAGTGAGTATTCTGACAGGACTGACGGAAGCAGTTTTTTGATCAGTCCGGTTGTGTTATGGCCTTTCAAACTTAGTGTATTATATGTCCGGTGCACATGCCCTCGATAGCAGTTAACATAATATGTTGGTGGCCAAAACGGTTGATCCGGTGATATCCTGGCCAACCGGACTGGTTCCGGCGAGCCTGTCTCATAAGACACAAACATGCTTACTATGTGCAAAGCACAGATCTGCTTAGTATGAGCATTACTGTAAACCGCCCGATATTCGCGTCACTAAATTTTCGCGGTTTCTTAGAATCAGCAGGTTTGCGATGGCAAAAGTTCGCGAAGCACCGGGGCCACCTACATACACCCACTGTTGAAGCTTGATTTCACGCTGATTAATATTCGCGTTACGCTCTTCTCGCGAAAATTGCGAACATTAATCCGTCGCGAATATTAGGCAGTTAACATTATCTGGGACGCAGGAGGATTGCTCCATAATTATTGAAGTGAGTACGGATAACAGGTAACTTGGATACCAAGAACACTTTACTGTTCCCAATGGGGATACGTCGTATTGGCGTACCGCTCCACGTGCTTGGAGGATGCCTGGGGGTTGCACACCTAGCAACCCAGCAAGAGTTGTGCAGTGACTATTTCTAAACAAAACCAAAGAAAAATTAATATTCACTGGTTTGAGGGAAACACGCAAACGGGAAAATTCTGAAGAAAAAATTGACTGTCGCCACCAGGACTCGAACCAGGGACCCTCGCTTGAGGCCAGCAATACTCTAACCACTGAGCTATGGTGTGGTCGTCATCCCAGCAGAGACCATTCAACATCTTCAGATGCAAAGTAAAGTTCACGCGTTCACGTTACCACCGGCTATACAATTGTGTTGCGGAACATAACCAACTTACAGTAGGAAGTTTTGCCTGTGTCAGGTTACCACCATGCCTGAGGGGCAGGATTAAACGGTTGGCTGACAGCCTCGCGATGTGACGTACATACCAGAGCTACATGTACATGAGCACATTTTTTTTTATACTGCTAGGAAATGCGAGGGTCTGTTTTTTTTTAGGCCTTCTGGGAATATTCTTGAGGAGACAAACACTCACCAATGCATACTTGCTTTAGCTGATTGCCTTTCCTTGCAGTCTTGGTGGTTGCTTCTGGGTACATGTATTCTGTAGTTATTTCATCGTATCCTTAAATGTAGTAAATTTCAAGCAATTGATTTTGGGCTCAGGGGTGCGCGAATTATTCCCGGAATAATTTGGGAATACTATCGTTGAGAAAATTTTGTTGATAAATATGGTGGTAAAGACACGCCTGGCAATATGGCGGTAAACACACGCCTGCCCACACACGCTCTCTAGGCTGCAAAGTTCTGGCACAGAGCTCTCCTTCTCACCACAACCATCATCAGTTCGCGCCTGGCACCTGGTCGATACATGGCTGGCGGTATCCGGCATAGCAGGCTGGTACATCAAGTAGCGCATGGCACATAGATGATGACACAGCAACGACATTGCTCGATTGCGACGTACGTTTCGTCCCCGCTGGACTCATCAGGCAATCTTCTTCTTGGATGTCTTCATACGGAGCTTGACTCAAGCTCCGTATGAAGACATCCAAGAAGAAGATTGCCTGATGAGTCCAGCGGGGACGAAACGTACGTCGCAATCGAGCAATGTCGTTGCTGTGTCATCATCTATGTGCCATGCGCTACTTGATGTACCAGCCTGCTATGCCGGATACCGCCAGCCATGCATCGACCAGCATTGCATTGCCAGGCGCGAACTGATGGTGGTTGTGGTGAGAAGGAGAGCTCATTGCCAGAACTTTGCAGCCTAGAGAGCGTGTGTGGGCAGGCGTGTGTTTACCGCCATATTGCCAGGTGTGTCTTTACCACCATATTTATCAACCATAAGTACAGCTGCAGTGGTGTCTTCGACTTCATTCTCCCGAGAAAATTTTGGGAAGTTTAAGGGACTTCTATGGATCTTTTGCCAGATCCATTGACCTTCAGAAGAGTTTGGGGAGAATTCGGTCAATTTTGACCTACCAGAGAACAATCGCGCATGTATGGAAGCACGTACATGTACATGACGATTGTACACGTACATGCAGCAACACCCGGACAGATCATGTAGATCTACAACTATTAGTACAATGTCGTGTAGTGTAGATCCTGCATGCAGTGATCACGTGCCTGACCGTCCATTTTGCATACTAAAGAGCATGCGCAAGGCACGGTTCGTGCTGGGGTTCTTTTTTTGGGGGAATTCTAGAGAATTTTTTCATTTCGATGTTTTGGGAGAATACTTTCGAAGTTCCGCGGGAAATGTCCGAAAGCATAATATCGGGTACGTGCGAGCATAATCCACGCACCCCTACTCTGGGGTAGAGATATGTACAGGCGCTGTAGTGACTCAGCAACTCACGCTATAATAGGTTAGGTGGTATTTTGGACCTCCTGTTCTGCCCCCCCCCCCCCCATGTCTCTCTTTCCCTCTCTCTCTCTCTCTCTCTCTCTCTCTCTCTCTCTCTCTCTCTCTCTCTCTCTCTCTCTCTCTCTCTCTCTCTCTCTCTCTCTCTGTTCTCTGTTCTCTGTTCTCTATATATTCGTCTAATTCTCCATGTCTTCCCTGTATTTGCTTATCCTATGTTTGGTTTGTACAGTGGCTGCAACTCATGAAACTACCGCGCCACTCGCGTAGACGCTGTCAGCTTGCTTGCGTCCACGATGGCTTATTGCACTGCGCATTCCAGCGGCATCAGGAGGGCAGCGTTGCGATCCTCTACTGTCTCGACACGGCAAGCATCGGCGGAGGTGGCGGCTGGAAGCGTTCTCGCATGCCCCCAGGCGAACACTGGCACTGGAGGTGTTACCTGACCTCCACCGCACTCGGTCTCGTGTGTGTGTGCATCAACGAACATAAGACGGGATGCTACAAAGTGATGCTCCGAAGTAAGGACACCCATGAATGGGAGCCGCTCGGTGAACTACCTCTGGTCAAGTTCTCGTTCGGCGTCGCCGTGAACGGTACTGAGCTCATCGTCGTCGGTGGACGTGGCAGTCTACGAGTGCAAGGAGGTAACGTGAGCACAGTCCATAGCTTTGATCTGAGCACTCGCAAGTGGCAGTCCTGGGCGGATTTACCCCATGCTACCGCTGATGTGTCGCTTGCCGTCCATCGCGACCACCTGCACGTGTTTGGCCACAGCGGGCTGGTGCGTGACGATGCTACCTGCGTGATGAGCGCAGATCTCGGCAAGCCGCTCTCCGAGAGGGAATGGACGATGGACGTGCACTGCCGAATACCTCGTAAGCTGTGCGGCTCCGTTGTTCTGGGCGATCACCTGATAATCTGCGGTGGTCTGGAGGCATCTCTTGTAAGCCTTGATTGGAAGCGAGACTGCTCCAATGCAGTATTCCTGTACACACCGGATGGAGACAGATCACGGTGGCTGGCACTGCCGCACCTCGTCACTCCGCAGAGCTTCCCGGCAATAGTCACCGATGGCCAGAGGCTGATCTGCTTTGGCGGAATGTCGGACATCGACACCCTGGTCCAGTTCGTGGAGGTGCTGGAGATCTAGCCGGTGTCCATGCAACGGAACCACGTCAGAACATGTACTGCTTCTAGTGGTAGCTAGTCTTTCCTACTGCCGGGAAGTAGGTTCAATGCTATAACGTGAAGTTCACCTCCTGCTCAGCATAGCTTTAAACCTGTGGATAGCGCAAGACAAATATTCCGTATGGTGAGATCTGCAACGTGTTGTTGTACTCAAACTTGAAGTGGACTGCTCTGCGCAGCAATGGTCATGTGGATAGCCGTGGCGTGGGACGGTAAGTCCTATATCTTGAGACTTGAGATCTGCACGGTGTGTTCCTCGACGTGGCCACTGATCGACATCTCTTGTTCTTCCAGGCAATTCCATGGCATGACACACAGGCTGAACCTCACTACTTTCTCCAGCAGCGCTGTTGTCACTGTGTCTGCCGCTTCATGGCACAAGGTGAATGGGTTTCCTTAGCTTACTGCCTGCTCCATCTAGGATAACTTATTCATTGCAGCAAGGAGTGATTGTCATTGCCATGGGAAGACCGTAAACTGCTACTTGCACTTGAAAGTGAACATAGCTTGAAAGTTGAAACTCTTGATCAACCGACCCCACACTCTTTTCTGAGAGTATTTTTCCCATTTCTTAATACTTTTTCTACATCTTGCATTACCTGCAACCCATGAAACTTCATTACATGTTGCAGGCAAAATGAATGGTTTCTCAAAAGCTGCTCTTTCAATGGGCTGCTGCACTTTCATTATTATTCTTGACTTGCAGTACATCGGATTTGACGCTAGCAGGCTAGCGATGGTGACCTTGATGCACACTGTTGCTTCTGCACAGTTGTAAAGAATGCATATTTTTGATTGTGCTCACTTCCGTTAATCGTTTTCTTTGTAATTTTCCATTCATGTTTTGCTTTAATTAATATTTGCTTTGTTTTCCTAGCTTACTATTGCCGTGACTGGCTCAACGCCCTTGTCTCAGGGGATTCTGTCCCTGCATTAGCTATGCTTGTCACATGCTATGAGATTGTGTCTAATAATAATAATAATATTCTAAAATTCTTGATAATTATGCCGTTCTAGCACCTTTCTTTCACTGCACAGCACTATCTAAATTATGAATATATGATTGACTTCAACTGTTTGAAATTATTTTGAAATTATAAGTGTTTCCTTTGTTCAGCAGCACCACTTACTTTTATTATATTTTCTCTCTAAAAACGCCTTGGTATTTCTATTCAATCTGTGGACAGCTGGCCTGGCCTGATTTGCAATTGTACTAGGCTATAAGCGTCGAAACATATTCCGTGTTCAACGGACCATGAGCCGTATGGGGATATGGAGAGGCTGATACGTGTACAACTGTGTAATGAAGGACATCTCACAGTAGAGCCTGAGGGCAATCAGCTACTAGTATATTCGTCCTGTTCCCTGTGCATTTAAGCATACTGCACATTGCAAGGTTGGTGGACTGCAAAACTGTGATGAAGAACAATCCCTAAAGGGGGCATACCTACTGCTCTTGGGGGAAATCCCCTGGGCAGTAAGTTCTCAAAAAACGCACTGATCAACAGTTACCTATTGTGGCCTGTATTTATGTGCCTGGAATTATAATGACCTGCTGGTGTGGCTGCTGCAATGGTGGCAGTTTGTGGGTGTCTGCATGGTGGTGTTGACGGTAATGCCGTGTGCGTGCGTTGCGCTAACGAAAGCTTCCAGATGCCCCTTTGTGCGTTTTTCAGTGGAGCCGTAACATGTTCTTCGGACCGGTGGCTGATGTATATGCTGCGCCATCAGGTACGGAATCATTAATTTAATTATTTATTGGATTTTATTAAATTTAAACCGAAGTTAACAGTAGCCATTGTGATGTACCCGTATGCACTCCCTTCGAAGTTGAAATTCCAGCCTAACATCGCCCAGTTCCTATTCATGACACATAATTGCATGCAAATAGTCACTGAAGTATCGATACAATTTTAATTTAAGTTACAGTGATGGAGAGTTACTCTTAACTCGTATCCTTATGTCCTTTTCCTTTCTACAATTTTAATGTTAATATTAAACCTGAATGCACATGTGTTTGTCCAATGGAATAATTGAGTACACAATGACATGGAACATAATATACTGCCATGATGTATCCCATACGGGGAGCATACTGCACAAGTATGCGGGTCTAACCAGCCCCCTCCCCCCCCCCCCCTTCACTCAAATAGCACGGGCATGCACGCGCGATAACACACACTCACGCGCGCGAAGCAGGAATGCATCGCCTATCCACAGGCGTTTACTGCAAGGGGATCACAGAACAGAACCGACAAGCTGCTATTTGGTACCAATTCCTAGCTGAGGTCTAAAATAATTGTGCTAATAACGATATCAAATCGGTGCACCGTGCAGGCAAACGGACTCTAGAAAATTAATGTGCTGCACATCACATGCCTAACAATAGAAGATTATCAAAGCCTACTAGTATAATGATCATGGACGTGGCAAATGGGATTTAGGCCTTTGGCCTATGGTTGGTGGATCTGATCTATCCTCCCCCACCGTTTAGGAGCCGCATCTGACGCCTGATCATGGGGTAGTGGCGCCGCACGGCAGCGGAAAGGTGGTTCTTGACCAGGGAGTTGTACGACTCCTTGTTCTTGACCTGACCGGTACGCGAACCCGTCGAACTTATTTTTTATTATTTATTTACTAGTATAATTATACTACTAAACTGAAGTACCCGATTCCATTACTGGCATTAGTGACATAGTTTACAAGCAAGCTAGCTGTGTACGTATTGTGTAGAAACTGATGCAGTCAAAATCAACCTTAAATTGAATATAACATGAACACTTGTGAATCACAGAATAATTATGGGGAGCGGTATGTGGATGTGTAGGCGGAAAAAAAACTCAAGTTTTCTGTGAAATTGTCTGCGTACTATAGCAGAAGGAATCGGACGGACATGTGGAAAGCCGAGAAGTTTGGGAACACTCCACTGAGGGCTGATTCATACAGCAGTAACAGCTGCAGTAGTTGCTGCAGCAATAGCGAGAAGCAGAACACCCAGACATACAGAAGCATGCACGCTCAGCGGCGCCGGATTTAGAGTGCAAGAAAACACGGAACATTCAGAATAGAGTCACTCAGAGGAAAAGCACGGAGAAAGTAAGCAGGCCAACCACCAGTGTGGCTGAGAAACACGCTGTGCTGGAACTGGAGGGAGTGTAATCATCCATGGCTGACACGACGGGGCAGCTGGTGACGTGAGCTCGTCGACACGAGTCCACTGTGGCCACGTTGTACAGCAGAGCGGAGCTAACCGAGGGCTGGTAGTAGTTGACGGTTCTCATGACGACGGGCTGCACGTTGCTGATGTCACTGACCTGACGGAGATGAGCCGACACGCAGAGCTTTTGCTCAGGCACTTCGTCCAGGTAGAGCACTAACCTACGGTCCGGCGACTCAACGCGCTTGATGAGCCGATGGTTTATCGTAGCCATGCGCAGTGCGTCGACATCGGCCTCGAAGCCGGACGGAACTGTGATCTCGAGTAGGGACATGCCGCCGGCCTCTTTGGCTGCCACTTCTGCAGCTGTGCAGTAGTCGCAGATAGCCGATAACCCTGTGCGGAACGATTCCAGGCTGCAGGTGGCGCTCATCTCGTACCCAGACGACGATCCTTCCGGTACGTTGTAGAACACTTCAGCCGTTACCAGGGCATAGCCGCTTCCCTCTGCCCTGACGGTCAGGGTACCGGGAACAGGGATGTCCAGGGCTGTTTGGAGGACGTCCGTGTTCTGCTGCGTCACCCGGAATGACTTCTTGAAGGACTCCGACGCAGTGCTGCTCAAAATAATGTTCACGTCTTGCTTGGCGGAGCTCATGGACACGGCCAGTTCGGAGAGAGCCTGCAATCCAACAACTGTGTCCTGTGTCGATCCAAATCCACCGAGCGAGTTACGTTGGGTGGACAGCCATCTCGCTACCAACGAAGCGCTCGCCATGTCCTTTGCTTGCAGGAGTGCGAGCAGTCCGTAAGCCGTCAGCTCGATATCAGACGCACGTGCTGGACTGACTGACAGGAAGCTAAGATCGCTCGACTTGGCCGTCTGATCCGATCGTGCATCGCTCCACGACATGGCACCACCGGAGCGGTCGGCATGACCAACGAGCATGTCCAGAGCTTTCTGTGCCTCTCGGCTGCCTGAAAGACCGAGAGCATACGCTGTCAGTGCCAGTGTGTAGTTGTCGGCTATTCCCGACCTGAAATTGTTCTCCAGGTACTTTCGACTTCTCATAAGTGCACTGTCGACAGCCACCCCGACGGAATTGTCGCCAGCTGCCGCGGAGTCCTTGGACGTGACTAGCTGTGCTTCCACCAGGGCCGTCAGTACGTAGGCAGTACGGGCCACCTCTCCCTGCAAGCCTCCCTTCATGCTCTGATGGTGGACCATGCCGACAAGCGGGAACGAGCCGTCGCTCTTCTGCTGACGCACAATGTAGTGCAGGGATTGGCTCAGCAGGCTCGTGTCGATGAAAATGAACGGTTCCGCCTGCGCAAACGACTTTGCAACAAACGCCGTCAGCCACAGGCTGCCGCTTGGATCGCGCTTGCCGAACGCACTGAACGAGCGATCAGCGTGCATGTACGTCAGCTGCCTCTGGTAGCCTTGGCGCATGTATCGCGTTGCCTTCTCGGCGATTTCTCCCGTACTGCGGTCGGTCGCTGTGAGGTATTTCATGACGAATACATCGGGCGCGAAGCCCAGCATGTTTTGCTCGCCGCAGCCGGATGGCATGAGCAACAGCTGGTCGAGATTGGACAGAGCCGGGCCCATGATGTCGCCAATCACGGAGAACTTGGCCGTAACCGAGTCGGGTACTATTCCGGACGGCAGCTGAAGCCCGAGATCACGCTTGGACTGCTCCTTCTCGGTCAGATCTAGCAGAACTCCCATGGAGTAGGAATGCTGGACGCCCTCAGCTTCGACGAGCAGCTGACGACGAATGCGATCGGCAGCTTTCGGCGATCGCGCAGTGACATCAATTGCGACGTGACCGGCCTTCTGCGCGATTACCAGAAACTCGACACTACCTGCACCACCTTGCATGGTGGTCAGATTCTTCGTAACAAGCTCGCCAGGACTTGAGCCAACAACTGTCAGCTCCTCAGACGACTGGAGATGGATAAAAGCCTCCATGTCGGACAAATAATTGAACAAATTCACCTGGAGGCTGAGCTCTTCTCCGCGGATAACCGAGTAGGGGAGGTTCAGGGTGATGAAGAACGGTTTGAAGGCGGTCAGCTGAGCCTTGCTTGGCGCCACGCCGAGTCCCTGCGCGGACGAGAGAGCGAACGCGTCGCCCACCCAGGTGGTGATGCTATCCGGAACCTGTCCGCTGAGCTTGGCTATGCCGTCACTGTCGGCTGTGCCCGTAAGCCACAGCCACGTCTCCGGAAAGTTGGTGCGGACGCGGCTAGGCTGGGCGAAGCTGGCACCTGCCGCGGGGCCTGCTGCCATGAAGCCACGGGCAGCTACGGGCGGCTGCATTGCCATCGCATCCGCGGGAACCTGTCCAAGATTTCGCGTCTGTGGGCGGTACCTTTGCCGTGGCGACTCAGGAATATGAACATCCGTCAGCATGCAGAGCCCGGCATGGCTCAGGACATCGCTGGCTGCCATCTCTTCCTGATGATATCCACGGCTAGTGAAGGACGGTAGAGCGAGACGCTTCTTGCGCTGCATAACCTGAGCACCACCGAGGTAGCTTCCGCCTGCGTAGGAGCTGACAGAACTTGAACTGTACGAGCTGAGATCCTTCTCCACGCGCTCCACAGTGATTTCATTGCCCCGGGCCAACAGCTGAGCTTTCTTGTCGATGACACCAATAGCAACGGTGGATCCTGGCGCTGCCCGGACGATCGCAGACACATTAGCACCGGGCTCGGCTCGTGTCATATCGAACTCAATACTGACGTTATTGTCAAATGCCCCACTGACGGATATCTCCTGTGAGTCGATCACCATCTCGTTGTTGACCTCGTAATAGCACAGCACCTTCATCGACGGCGCCATGCGGGGACTGATCTTGAACGTCACGGCAGCTTCTGTCGGTGTTGCTGGCTTGGTCTTGACCTCCGTGTACAGCTGAAGTTCAGACCGAGCTATCACCATGAAAACAAACTCCGGCACGGGTAGAGTAGATGTTGCTGTCAGCACGATATCCTCGCCCGCCGTATATGCCGACCGCTCTGTTGCCAGGGAAACATAGTTTCCGCTGGGAGAGTAGAATCGTATCGGGGTGAATGTGCTGCGGACGTTCGGTTCCAGGTCGGCCTTTAGTGACATGTACGTGACATCCGACTCAACATTAATCGCCATGGTGACAACGCCGTTGCGGACGTGCAGGCTCTGAACCTTCTCGCTGCGTGTCTTGTTGGTCGTCATGGTTTCCAGCGTGAACTTCACCTCCGTGTTGTTTCTGCTGGGACTGCCGTCAAGATCTGTGACTAGTATACGCACCGGGTACAACGCACCTGGCTGAAAGTATTGCCGAGTGATATACGGGTCGAACTTTATGGTCAGCGACGACTTGACTATCATCGTTTCAGCGGTGGTCCATTGTATTTCTCCGGTTACATCATCCATGACGGATGCGTTGGCCATGAATTTGTAGCGCTCGTACATGTTGAAGTCCTGGAAGGTCCCGCCGCACAGCAGCTGGTGGGTGAATTCGCGACGACGCATCACAAACGTCGCCTCGCCCTGCTTGTTCAGCACAAACACGTTGCTGACGACCTGCTTGGCCGGGCGATGGTAGTCCTGGTACGGTACGAAGCCGCCCCGGTCCATGCACTGGGGCGGCAGAGGCCGGAATGACGAGTCCAGCGACACCTGGATGTTGACCGTGCCACGGACGGGTCGGCCGTGAGTGTACGTTGCTTTCGCCTGCACCGTCAAGCTAGCAAAGTCGTCCATGGAGACCTGCTCCGGCGCGGTCAGGGTCACCTCGAACTTCGGCAACACGTACTCGCGCACATCAAACGATTCCTGAACCTGCGATGAGCGCATTCCGTCCTCAAAGTAGCGGATGGACCAGGTACCCAGGACGGGCTGTGAGGACAGCGGCAGTTCACCGGTCCACAGGCCCGTGTCCAGAGAAGCGTTCTGCCACTGGTGGATCTTGTTGTGGAGCGCGTCGTACACGTCCACGTTCGCCTGGGCGCTGTAGGGCATCAGACTGCGATGAACAGCCACAACACGTATCTGCACAGTTTGACCAGCCTTGTAGGCAAGTTTGTCCGTTTGGATGAAAACCGAGCCCGCTCTGCCAACTGTCACGAGACTGGTGTTGGAGAAGTCTACACCACCCACACCGCTCACTGTCAGGTTCACGGCATTGTGCACCAGCGGGGCGATGTTCATCGGCATCTGTATCGGGATGGCGAGATGGCGCTTGCTGGTCACCACCTCCCGTTGCTCCATCAGTACTTCCTCGTAATGACTTATCCTGACCGTTACGACCGTCTCTCGTCCCACGGAGCGCAGCACTGACAGACCAATATTCGTGGGCTCGCCAGGATGGATGGAACACGGAAAAGACACGACGTAGCTATTGCCTGACACCCTGCACGGTACTGCGCTGAGCAAAAGCAGAATGCTCGGTAGCAGCAGCCAACCTCCTGACTTCATTGACATGGTCGCCGTCCTGCTCGTGGGCCACAAACAACTGCACAACGACACCAGCGCACCCGAAGTGGGGTGCTTGTTCGTCAGCTACAGAACAACCCCGCCGCCGCTTCGACTTTCACTTTCACGACTGCACCCGTGTGTGCCGTGGTACCAGCGAGGATGAACTTGAAGGCGCGCACAACACCACTTTCTGCGCCGCAATGACAGCGGCCGATTTGCTCGTCTTGCCGAAGCACACGACTGCCTTTTTCTCTGTCTGCAGGAGCTCAATGGTCACTGGAACAAACTAACCTTCTTCACCTCCAGAGAACAACTAGCTTGGCATCATTCCCAGCTGATTGAGCCAGGATCGTCTGACAAAGCCATGGCCAGGGAGAGTGGGAAATCCACAGTGGAGAGCCAGCTCTCCACAAAAGGCAACAGCCAGCATAGCAGCGACGTCTGCCGTCATGGCTCGTTGCAGTGTCGACACCCGGCGTAGTTAGTTCGGTGACTTCCCTGGCTGGCGGAAAATGATCCCTGCGCAGGCCTTCTGGCATGGTATCGCACAAGACTGCGCGGGATGGGCAAGTGTGCGAACGGTGCGGGTGCATCTCATCATGTAACATTGTTGCATGACTGTACTTCTGTAGACCTCTACTACGGGTAGTAACTACACACACAGTTATTATGTGTATCTACCTGCCGAAGCCAGCACGCGGGTGGTAGCTCGATCGGCACAGCAGATCGTGATCGTATTAGTACTATTATATATATATTACTTTTTGTGTGACGTTGCCATTTTTTAGTTTTGGCACTTTTGATCCGTTTTGCGGAGAGTAGCAGGACGTCTAGGAGTAGGAGGAGGTGACCATGGTGACTCTCCAACTCTCCATGGCTTTGCACTGCGACTCTGTTCACCATGCACGGACGGTATCATGCATGGTGCACAGAGTCTACAACATACAAGTGCAATACTACGATCAGTCAAACACAAAAAGGGTAGACGGGTCTACAAGCTACAAGTACAACCTCTTCCCTTTACACAGTTTGTGTCTTGCGATGCCGTTGTCCCGATAGTAACCTCTTCCCTGGAGTCTTCAAGTGACAGGCTCTCACTTCTCAGTTTCATTATCATGATTATGTCGAGGCTGTATCAGTGCAGTACATGATGAGGTGATGAGTCACACAGATTTGCGGCAACACGATGATCGCGCGGTGGCGGGAAATGAACTCTCGGGAAGCCGCGCATGAGCAAAATAAAAAGACCCTCTCTCCTTGATAATCCATTACCATTATCAAATGAGCGGTTGTGAGACGGGCGGCTGTTCAGGCCCAAGGCCGGCTGACCAGGCTTGCAGCTATCGATACGTCGTTCAGTGTCTGTGGTGTCACGTCAGTTCGAACGCCAGCTTGCCCAGCGCGCACTGTACTCGTGTTCGAGTCAGCGGCGGAAAATTCATTTCGTGAGGTTGAGCTGGATGAGTGGTCTGGACGAGGCAATCGCTATGACTGTGGTCTCGGTCCGCTACCTGATACTTGATAGGTAGAACAACTACAAATTGGGCACTTGCGAATACGCCGGGTTCGACAGGACCGTTTGTTTCTGAGCTAGGTAAGTCAATAATAATGTGCACTGAAAACAAAAAAGGTAACACGTCGTTGTCGTTAGTAATTGTTACTTGCTTATGCTCTGACAAGTGTAAGTGAAAGCTCCGGTGATTTCAATCCTCCGCTCCGTGATCTTTCAAAAAATTGTTTTAGTAATGCCCACAGCGGTACAATGTATACCAGGCACGGCTGTCAAGAAGCGGCAACTTAGAAAGATGGCGTCGGTTCGAGATGGCATGGTAACCGCGCACGTGCCGTGGTCCGTGACTTGCTCATGTATGCACGCAAATGCAAGTCACAAACTCACAAAGATCGTCTTTGCATTTGGAGAAAATATCTTCGACTCTCTTTGGAGGTTGGCGAGTTTGCCTAATCTTTACTTGATTGCGATGCCGGTATGTCCTCTCAATAATTAGAACAAAGAGAGCTGATGATCGCTTCATTGCTGAGCAGAAGTAACAATCAACTCTCCTCATGTCCTCATTGCCAAAGGCAGACGACTGCAATTCCACAACGCTCATTTCACGATGATGGAAACAATAATCATGTACTAGTACACACTTGGACTATTTGGTCATCCCTATTCTAGCCGCTAGTCCGTCCAGAAAGCAGATATTGACTATTACGATAAGTACAACTGCGTGAACGAGGGCTCAAACAGCAAATTCAATTCAAGACGTGACTCCAGTCAAGAATTAGGGTCTTTACTCGAGAACTTCACAAATACAGGTCAAGGCACCCCACAAAACTGATAGATGGCACGAACGAAAGACAAATAGGCCAGACAAAGTGTCCCAAGTGATTGAAAACAGCAGATCTACCAAATAAGACAGCTACATGTGCCTAAACAACGATTCCCATACAGTAGAGAGTAGTATCAGGCAGAATGAAAGCCTTGGAAGGGCACAAATACAGCCACGACCGCCACAAAAATTGGACGACCGCCACAAAAAAATTCTCATTGCTCTACCTCCTTGAAGGGTGAAAGTTACCAGTTATCCTATAGCGATGTCAGTTTATGCCTGTTGGAACCCCCCACAGCCCGCACGAAATACCTTTCAAATAATTCCAGGATGCAATTGCAGCTCCAGACAGGAGGAAGAAGAACACCGTGAAAAATAACGGCAACGATGCCCAAACTCTCGGGAAACGGCTGAAGTCTTCCTGAAGATGTTAACATTGAATAGCCATCGATTACCAGCGTGGTTTGGTGACTTTAGAACTGTTTTGAGACTTAGAACGAAGCGATATCTCAAATTTGATGGAATTGTTACCTGTCAAATGCGTGGGCGAGCAGGCCAGCTGACTGGTTATGCATGAACATGCATGAGCATGCATTGATTTTTCATGGTTCACGTGCAGAAAACTAAGTTGCCGCGATCCAAGTGCAGCTAACAGCCGTGCAGGGAGTCTTTAATACCAGTTGGGGTACGACTCCCTGATGTACAGGTAGCCGTAGAGTACCGTAGATCTACCATGTGCGTAGTGTGGGCGTACACAGGACTTCTACTGCCACTGACCATCATGACATGCATCCGTTCTGTACATATGGACGAGAGAGCTTGGAAGCTCAGGGCCCTACGCTATGCTTTTTTGCCTTGATGACCTAGACAAAAAAAAGCATAGGGATGTTATAAATCCTTTAAAAAATTCCTTTTTTTCAGGCATAACCTGGGATTCGAACCCGCACTATCGCGCGCCCTGCATGCATCCCCCGATACACTTCGCATACATACTAATTCTTCCAAGTTGTTTCACATTGTGATCTTGCATTTGAAAGCCCTATTTGAATATGCATTGTGGCCAGCCGTCTTTGATGGCACGGTACGGCAGGGGATAGGTACGATCGAGGGTAATACGACACCGTCTCCCGTACCGTACCATCAAACACAGCTGGCCACATACAGCTGCCCGCAATATTCAAATAGGGCTTTGAAACGCAAGATAATAACGTAAAGCAACTTGGAAGAATGGGTATGAATACGAAGTGTATGGGGGAATGCATGTAGGGCGATAGTGCGGGTTCGAATCCCAGGATATGCCTGAAAAAAAAGGAGAATTGAGGAATTTATAACATCCTATGCTTTTTTGCCGTCAGATACGGATAGCGCCAGGCGTGACACAAACAAACACACAAACACCAAACGAGAGAGCTTGGAAGCTCAGGGCCCTGCGCTATGCTTTGTTGCCTAGCTCATCGTGCATGTTGTTAGAACTGATGGAAATGCTTTTTCCTTTGATTAGCTAAATCATTGTTTTGCAAAAACGTTTCAATGAGATACTGAAGTACAAGTAACGTCTTCTGCATAGCTATGGGACCGGCGCTGACTCTGCCGATGACGGGCGTTCTGGAGTCGACGGGATGTCTGTCCTGACGTTTCCTGGGACCGGCGCTGACTCTGCCGATCACGGGCGTCCTTCTTCTTCTTATTATTATTATTATTATTATTATTATTATTATTATACTGACGGCAACTAACATCCATTCTGATTGCATTTACTCGTCTCCCTACTTCGTATTTCTTTCCAGAAAATCTCCCCATACAGCAGGGAGTCGTTTACATAATATGACTCCCTGCTATACATCTACATGACTGTATATACGTTATAATTATTATGCTATCGGCCTACATGCGATTTCCGGGCTGGTCGACAGGCGGCCCAGCCAGCCTGCTAGTGGGATCTCGGCCTCGCACACAAATCCACACAAAATTTAATGTTACTGCACTGAATGCATTCCCCCCATACACTTCGCATATATACTCATTCTCTTGATGGTACCGTACTCTTGATGATACGGGACAGGTACGGGATAGCGCCAGGCATGTCGATGGCACAAACAAACAAAAATATTGTGGCCAGCTGTCTTTGCTGGTACGGTACAGTACGGGATAGATACAAAATAGCGCCAGGCGTGACACAAACAAACAAACACACAAACAAACACCAAATTAAAGCTGTGTGGACCCTGGCTAGCGCCAGACGTTACTGAAGTAACGTCTTCTGCATAGCTACGGGAATTAAAGCTGTGTGGACCCTGGCTAGCGCCAGACGTTACTGAAGTAACGTCTTCTGCATAGCTACGGGAATAAAAGTGTAATACTTACTAATAGCAAGAGTAAAGTATAATACGTTATACCTCATTCCATATTTACCCACATACAATTGGCCATCTACACAAGTGGTGGATATTGCTGAATGTTCACCGCTTATATTCACCACTTATATTCACCGCTTATACTCACCACTTATACTCACCACTTTTCGATACTTACTGTAAAGAGAGGTGTACTCGGTGCTGCGCTTGATTCCTCTTCAGCCAGCGCACCGGATCCGCGGAGCTGTCGAGTGCCCTAGAAAATGTCTACGCTGACTTCCGTAAACAGGACTTTTCTGAGTACAAATGAAATTCCTTGCTTGCCATTGCCGCTGGATCCGCATGTGACCAGGTGCTGACAAGTCGTCAACCAACAGTGAGCATCTTCACAGACGGAGAGTTCCAGCGAGCAAACAAGGTTTTGGACGCTCCACAAGTCAATGGCCTGATGATTGCGGATCAAGCGGCAAGCCAGGAATTTCGTTTGTACTCAGAACAGCCCTGTTCATGGACGTTAGCGTAGAATTTTCCTAGGGCACACAACAGCTCCGAAGCGCTCCCTGAAAAGAAAAGAAGTGAGGGAAGAATCGCTTGGCTCGCTGTTTATAAACCGACTCCCGGACGCGGATTGGTCAAATCTTCGCATCGAAACGGACGATGATTGGCTCCCGTCAAGCACGAGTGTGTTCTCCATGGTGATTGGCGCGAACGTGTTCTCCAAGGTCGTCACCTCCCATGCCACATGCACAAGTATGTTTACACGATCGATTGAACAATATTCTGAACACGCCGCTCTCCGATTCATGCAAGAACACGCCAGTCAGTTTACGATACTGAAGCAACAACGACGTACATCAGTTCTGCGTACACGTACATGTATGACCAACGTGACTCGTTTGTTGGGCTTTAGGGACGATAGGGTGAATATGGAGAGGTCTAAGTCTAATATTACCTTCAGCCTCGTGAATATGGGCGAATATTCACTAGTTATACAAACTTCAGCTTCGCCTCGGTTTGTATACTAGTGAATATTTGCCCATATTCACTTCGGCTTCAGGTAATAAATATTATAATACATATAGGCTCTCAAGAGTGTGTGCCTCTGCATAGAGGGTCTCCGACGGCGACAACTTTTAAGCTGTAGTTTAATTTTTCTCCATCAACCATCACTCCACAACTGCGCTCTCTAGCTGACCTCGACGTATTGCCACAACACACCATCAGGAAAGCGCCGAACACTGCTTCTTATCCCTGTGTACATGAATATAGCCACCATGCCACGGCAACTTTTGTATTACTGTGGCAATGTAAACCTGTAAAGTTGGCAAGTTGGACTAAGTCTTGTTGCTGCTGGGTCTAGGGTATAATCAGTGAATATGTTATCATAGTGGCCTGCGGAAGCGAAGGCTATATTTATTTATTTATTTATTCATTGTCTCCCATTCATGGCACATAATAATACATAGCCAATACAAGAAAGGGAGGGTGAATCCAACCACGGAAAATATAGCTTGTGTGTTTCTGAACATTCAAGTGATGCTAAAACGGATCCCGCGAATATTATTATATTATGTTATCCTCCCTGAAACCTTAGTGCCAGAAACGCAGTCACATGTATATGAGAAGTTTGACGTTACATTGTTCAACCCCGAGACACAACAGCGTTTGCAGCAGATCCAACAGCTAGCCACTGCAGTCGTGTACTTTGCTCTCCTGCAGATTGAGTCTCTAACCACCCACAGCAGGTAGTCGCACAATGCTTATCCAAGCTACATGTAGAGCGTCACTTGAAGTTTGGCGCTCAGGTCATGACCTTGTGTAGTTTAGAAGTATGCGCGGCGGACAACGAACAACAAACAGCACAAGAGGGTTACATTCTCTAGTGAGCTTAGTTACTCTTGATCATACTACCACAGGATACATCACACAATCATACAAACACATCGTGCACACACACAAAAACATCGCGCGCGCACACACATACCTCAGACCTCAGACCTGCCCATCGCGGAAGCGATGATAGCGAACAGCTATGTTAGACATAGCAACTTGTACTGGGATTACACCATTCAACAGCTTGCAAGGCTGATGAATTGACCGCCACTATTTTTAGCCTGATATCAACCACACGGCTGATTGAAGTGACTTTTACACACACACACACACTCACAGACACACACACACTCACACATCGTACACACACACACAAACACATCGCACACACACAAACACATCGCGCACACACACACACACACACACACACACACACACACACACACTACTACCAAGAGCATAATATAACCCCCCAAGAGTGTGCAACTCCTGATACCAAGAGTACATACCCCCCCCCCCCCCCCCAGAGTGTGCAACGCCGATCCAGTTCTGCATAGGGTCTTGGTCGAGCAGAATCGGATCTTCTGATGTCATGCGTACAATCCACAACAGCGCGAGGCCGGTCTCGAGGCAGGGTACCGTTGTTTTTGATCCGAGAGTACCCGTGACTCCCCGGGTTCCCCTCAGAGGTGTACGGTATTATGACGCAAAGATCCGATTATGCTCGGCCAAGACTCTATGCAGAGCTGGATCAGGCGTTGCACACTCTGGGGGGTTATGTACTCTTGCTGATACCTTTCTATGGGGCACGCCGACGGCGAAACACACATCACGTGGTGCAGTGTCGCAGTTGTACGTTTCCAGCCCGTTTTAACGAGTAGCGGAGTAATAAAAAAAAGCACTCTGACAGAAACTCACTGCGGGTATGCAAATCCCCAGCATGATCATGGCAGATAATCGGATTGCGCGCACGCTATCCTCCGTTTGTACGTAGTACGAACTTGCCTGAGACACGTGATGTGAGTTTTCGCCGTCGGAGACCCCATGTGCAGAGTTGCACACTCTTGGGGGGGGGGGGGGGGGGGGGGGGGGTTATATACTCTTGATACTACTATAGCATGCTTGCCCCATAGGGCCACGTCACTCCCTCGTGACGGGGAGCCAGAGTCAGGGTAAGAGAGTCAATGCTGGCGAGCCACATGCCGGTTGAGATCTCGTGGAAGCCGAAAACGTTTGTTGCTGAGCCGGCACTAATATTCGAAGGTTTCCCTCTGTTTACAAGTAGGGCGACTGCCATGCACACACACACATACACACTCACTCACTGGCTGACACACACACACACACACACACACACACGCACACAGAACACATCACACAAAAAAATCGCACAAACACACACACACACACACAAACATCGCACAAACACACCACACAAACACATCGCACAAACGCGGAATGCATCACAGGATCCTTAGCTGAACTCTGTGAGCTAAAGACAACGCACATACTGGCACGAACACTTGACTACGAAGTCATGGCGGGACACAAGTTGTAACTCCTGCAACATGAATGGATTACCAACAGGACATAAAACAACTACACCCAGTTGCCAGGATCAACAAGAAACGAAAAAATAACATTCATAGGAGCAGTTATAAAACTTATAGAATGGAATAAATAGCGCTAGAAGCACTAGTACTCAAAATAAAAAAGAGGAGAACACTCAACACGGAACCAAAACAATAATAATAATGTGAAGATTGCAAAATGAGGATAAAGGTCGCCGCTGTCAAGGTACCAACAAAATCAGTATCACCAGCCAGGCGTACGTACGTCATGGAGCGAAGCCCTCACTCAAGACCAGGAGAACGACTACCACAGATGATCGTCATCACATGTAACGTACGTAGGAATACGCACATCATGTTCTGTATGCAGGGGCTGTAGAAAAGACTCTGGCCAGACACATGACACATCTGCCACCAGGCTGCAAGCCAGCAAAGAAGCCTCGTGATACTAGTATAGCTCATGGTTCCTGAGTAGAACAATGAACCGGGTAGTATCCTGCGATGGAATCTACAATATACTCGTTGCCATGTGTAGACTGTTGCCGAGCAGTTGATCACATGGATAGGACAGTCCAGCTACCTGGTAAGTCTGAACCCGGAGCTTTGTGCTGCACTGGATGGGACAACAGCGACACCAGTGCTAGCCAGCAGATGATGGAAGCAGCAAGGGCGTCGCACACACACACACACACACACACCACACAATACATATGTGTGTGTGCACACACATACACGCACGCGTGCACACACACACACACACACTTGCAGGAACTGAAGTAGTCGCCATGCCTCTCTCGTAACTGCCACGGCCAGAATAGCAGTTAACCGCACACTGATACCTCGCAGCTAGCTTGCTTCCGCTCTGCGCACTTCCTCGGGCTTGATGGCGACTCTCACAGAGGTACCCTGGACAGCATTCGTACCACTGCGCTCCAGCGCCACGAGCAACTGACTCCTCTCTGAAAAGCTCATGAATGCGATGAGCTCGCCATCGCGGCGCGTCCGTACCTGCAGGCAGGAAACCGGCTTCAGGTCCTTGAAGAGTTTGTACAGGCTGCTCTCCGTAGAGCCAGGCGGCAGACGTGACAGGTACGCGCGATACGGTGGATTGTCGCCGATCAGAGGTAAGTACCTCAGGTGGCGACTCGGCCGCAGTCGTAGATAACAGACCTCGCTCGTGTTGCTCTTGGACAATGCAGCGATAAGATCTTCCCGACAACTGAAGTGCATGGTGGCCAGTCCGCAGCCAATCTCCGCTACTTCTGTGGGATTGTCGGCTTCAAACACTTTCATCAGGTCATCGCAATCATACCCATGCTTCATGTAGTGGAGAACAGTCAGGCCGTACGGAGCCTGGTCTGGAACGCCAACGGGGTCCACCTTCTGCTCCACTGGAGATGCCCTGTTCAGCACTACTCCCGCACCAGCGGGGCTTTGTGGGGGCTCCGGATGCAGGCTCCCATCGTCCTGAACGCTCCTAACCTCCCTGGTCAAACACAGGCTGCGCGTGCAGGCGCCTGATGTTTTCTGGATCGTGGCCATGCAGTGCGATGGTTTCTGAGTGCGAACGAGCTTACAGCACAGGTTTATAGCCCGACAGCTCGACCACGATAAAGTCGCAGCCATTTCAAGAAGTGGGTCAATTTAATTGAATGGAAAATATTGAAGATTCAGATTCGCTTCTCATCCACGCACATGTGTGGGAGAATAGCTGACGGTCCTCGCGCTTGCAAGAAGATAATTTCTGTATGGTGCAGCAAACTCCCAAGTCACTTGTACATAGGGCCCACGTAAACACAACAAAGTTACTTGTCACAAGAAAAGTCAATTGTACTTCTTCGAACACAATCAACTGCAACAGCCCAGCAGGAAAGTCATCAAATACAGACGACGACTCAACAGTTTTTGCATGAACAGTGATGGCAAGAGTCCATGCACTCTTGGTGATGGTGATCATCGACTGATCGAGTTCAAAAGAAAAGTCCTTTTGGGAGTTTTGGCGAAACTTTTGCCGAATAATTGGTCAGGTGACGTCAGTGCTAGTTAGCCGGGCGCGGGTTGCTGGCATGCATCAGTGGCAAGCAGGGAGTCGAATACCTGTATTTTATCACATGGCACATGATTGTTGCCCGTACTCCAGCGAATCAGCACCTTTCGCGCCGCGGGCAATAATATGCGATATTGCCCGCAAAAAAATAGTTTATTTGCCCGCAAAAAAATAGTTTATTTCAGTGATCGCGTGACTACGACGACTCTGTAGACTGTATACGACTCTACGACGAGTCGCAGTGTAGCATTGAGACGAAGATGGAATTCTTTTTGGAGATGGACATCCCAGCAATGGACATGGCCTCGGACGTCTGCCGTGTGGTGCTTGCAGGGATCATTTGTTCAGTCATGTTGGCAGCCTGACCGTCGGTAAGCATGTGGATAAGATTCAGTTCTGCTCGAAGTGGTACTGTGATCACAAACAATTATTTGAAATAACACAAATTCAACTCAGCGTCGTGCGTTTTCAAATCCTCGCAAAGTCACTGCCTGTGTGTGGTCTTCATGTGCCACGCAAAACTCTTACCAGGCTCATCTGTCCTCTGCCTTCACCTTTGCTTGAACAACAAACACAACAATTCAGGAATGTTTTGCAATGAAAAATTCAGCTATCTGGAGCTGAAAAAAAGAAGAAAAATTGTCCTCAAAATTACACACCAGGGAGTCGTCAAATACTTGCACTTGTTGCAGTACTGTATTTGACAACTTCCTGATACACATGTAAACATGAAGAAACTCTTTGTGGTAGCACTCTTAATTTTTCAACTGAAATTATGATTCTGCTGTATTTTATTGTCGTTGCCATGTCTATTGCTATGACGATGCGGTGCCGGCACTTTTTTTCTGTCTCCGTCTTTCAGTACTGTATACTCTCTGATGGCCTGTAGCAGACTTTTTGTTAGGGTGTAGGAGAAATATCTTCATTTTTCCTGTTTTGATAATGATAGCACATCAATATACATTGTGGTCATAATGTGTTGGCATTTGGGCTAATTTCAACAGCAGCCCAATGGTCTGCTCTGTGGGCCATGTGATAAATTTGTTATCGCATGGTTGCTGCGGGCCTTATGGCATATTATTGCCCCTCGAGGTTAGCCCTTGGGCCTACGGCCCTCGGGCTAACCTCTCGGGGCAATAATATGCCATAAGGCCCTTGCAACCATGCGATAACATATACTTACGACTCCCGATCCCTGGTGGCAAGCAAGCCTGACATGATGTGTCCATGGTAATATTCCATCAACAATGACAATATTTTTGGCCATGTAAAATAATTATTTTTATATTGATTGTTTATCGTCAGATTTTCCTGAGAAGAGAAGAGAAGACTTGACCCAAGCCACAATACTGAGAGAGAGAGGGTATTTTATTTTTTATTTTACATGTGTGGCTGTATGGTACTATTGGTAGGTGTTCGCTAGGGACCGGCGGATTCTGCTCGAAAAGGTGGCAGGTTCTGCTCAAAAAAGCAGTCAAAAAATTGGCAGAACCATACAAACCTTATCAGTGGAGGGCAATTCCTCGAATTCTGCTCCATTTCTTTATCCACATACCAAACATGCATGAAACTTACCAGAAAAAGTACCGAATCAGTCTGCCAATTTTTCTGCCGGCAGAATCCGCCGGACCGGCCTAGCCGGTGTTCGCAACCCCTACTACAACAGACATGCCTCTTTCTTCAATTGTCTTTTTTGGAGCCATTTTGCACAGAGTGAGATAAATCATGTGATGCAGATGAATCGTCAGCCACGAATAACATCTTGCAAGATAATTTTGAGGATGCAAATAGGGAAAAGTGAAGCAACCAACGTAGGACAACAAAGAGAATCAGGCAACTGATAATGTCACTTTTCAAGCCGCCATGATATCACCTACAGGTATGCCATTCAATCTGCGGACTTCACCTTCCAAGATCTACAGCCACGCTCATTAGACGCCACACAGGCACAGATCGCAGTACATGTACAGTACCTATGATTTACTGGAATTAAAAAAATAAAATAATTCGGCCGGGAGGGCGAAAAATCGGGGCGGGCGCGGCAGACGATAAACAATCAATTTTTTTACTTGGCCTTATTTTGCTAGGGTTTATCGGGTGTTAGCGGCCGTCGTGAGTTCCCTTCGGGAACGGACACGATAATTTATTCATTTATTTATTTTTTGCTTTTGGTTGCTCGGACTCAAATCAGGGAGTCGTAAAGTACGACTCCCTGATATGGTGCACCGGTGGTAAAAAAAACACACACTTGGCAATATGGCGGTAAATACACACCTGCTCACACTCGCTCTCTACACTGCAAAGTCACTCTGGCACCAGACTCGGAGCTCTCCGCAATTCTCACCGGGAGGTTTCGCTCTACGTAATTAAGTATGAAAATCCGTATGTCGTACGCGCCAGGGAGCGAGGGCAACTTTTATACGTAAATGTCTCTACTGATTTCCGTAGGAAAGCTCTTTCCTATGTTCATGATGTTGGGCCTCGGCCAAGGGCGACTGGAATGACCAGGCCATTGGAAACCCCACACTGAGTCACATACTCAAAAAATCGACCTTATGCCATTTGTGCAGATCCACGAAATCCCGTAGAATCCCGTAGACTCGGTAGGGTGTTCATTGTGTGCTATGCGTGCGCATTTGACCTTTTTAGCGTCATAATTCAATGACCAGCAATCGCTTTTCCAGCTTCTTCACTTTGGTTAGAACTAATGACTACAAAATAGCTAGATCTTGTCAGAAAAAGGTTTTCGTATGAAATCATGCGGCCTTCAGGCTCCATTTCTTAGTGGAAACATCAGAAAACACAATAGGGTCCTGCACATTGAACACCCTACTAGTCTACGGGATTCTACGGCATGTCGTGGATCTGTACAAATGGCATAATGTCCATTGACGGTTCGCGTCCGACTCCGCTAGAGGTTGAGTTTTCCGCATCCGTAGGAACGCCACCACCCTACAAGGATCAAGGCGCAGATGTAGCACAAAATCACCCTTTAATTTTATTCCACTTGCCCGTACCACCTCCCTAACATACACGTTACATAAGAAAGTACTTTTTAAGTAGGTTGCTCTCCACACAGACACAGGGCTGAAGGGATTATAAGACTTAGTGTAACCAGGGAGTACCGGTATTTTACGACTCCCTGGTATAACGTTATTGCTTCAAGTCCGCTAAGAGCAACAGCACATAAACAAGATTGTGCAACCCCGCATCTATGCTAGATAAAAACTACAAGAGTACAGAAGAGTATACTCTTGATGTACTCTTGCATGATAAAACCCATCGTACGGCGCAGTTTTGTTTAGGTCACCGTGCAACGTAGAAAACCCACCATACCGTAGGTTTGGTGACTGTGTTTTCTGCAGACTTTTGATGTATTTTAAAAATACATTAAAAGTCTGCAGAAAACACAGTTTTCTCTCTTTTCTGCAATATTCCGCAGGATTTTCTGAATTCTGCGGACACTACTGGATTCTGCGGAAATTCTGCGAACCGCGGAATAGGGGAATGTATATGGTGGACAGCTGGTTACGGTGATAGACTTAAAAATGCAGACAATAGTATACCAGGGATGAATTTACTGTCATATTTTTGCATAGCAGTTTCTGCTATACGAAATCACAATTGTGTAGCAGTCTTTGATTTTGATTAGTATTCAAAGTTTTTCTTTGGAGGTAGGGTATTTACCACATTGTCCTTCTTGAGAGTGATGCCTGAAAGCCCATTTGCAAAAAAACGACTGAAGAATACATGTGCACGCAGATTGAGAGTGCCTGCACCACATACACTGCACTGTATGACTTGATAGCACAGGCTAGGCATGGATAGTCTGTATGTATCGCAATTTTCTGCGAGTCACAGTGACTTTTGTGTAGCAGCAGATCGATGTTGCATCGCAAACTGCGATGCGATACAGGATAAATTCATCCCTGTATACGATGGACTTATTCTACAAAGTGTGGCAGATTACACATAGGCCAAATGCATGGCAGGTACGCGACTGGTACAAGACAGGCACATGTGCGTTTTGATGAAGACAATCAAAACAATGCAATGGTAGCAAGCCGGTGCCACCCAACAAGCCAGAAAAGTGTAGTCAGTACACAGCAAGTACCATACAGTAGAGGCGCGCGCCGAAGAATGTCCAGCCTAAAGTTAAGGTTTTGGGATACATACGATTCCAGTGTGCTTTCAAACGACCCACGTGCCCTTTGCTAGATTACGACCAATCAGCAGCCTCGGAGAGCGGGCTTTGATATTCCATCAAAGCCCGCTGTCATTGGCAACCTGTACGAGAAAACCATCAAAGCCTTGATCATGCCCAATCTCGGTATTTTCAAGGTGATCTGGCTATAAGAACAAGAAACCGATAGGGGTGGTGGCTCTCAACTTGTGTGGAGTTGGAAATCTAGCTCCAGCACCGCAGAACTCTCAGCAGTATGCAGCGTGAGCAAGGTGTGCATGGTCGAAGTGAAAATACTTCCACGACTCTTCAGCCACGTCCGGCTCTTGTCAAGTAGTCCTGAGAAATTTCTCACGAAACAGGTTTTTCGTCCACTGACATGACTTTCCCTTTGCTGTAATCTCTGTTTGAAACTTACGAACGGGACGAAAACGAAATGCATTTTAGACTTCAGGCTGCTCTGAAATCCCAAACGAAAGGCCGACATTGTCCACACTCGAGATCACCCAAAGAATAAAGCGATTGAATTCAAAAATTGTTGGGGATCGTATGAAGCATATTCAAGCGAGGTACAGTCGGGCTTGATGACTGATCAAAGCCCTCTGTACCTCGCTCGATTATCTACATAAGAACGCCCCCAGGCTTACAACGTTCTTGGACACGCGACTCTGTCGGCAGAAGGACAACAGCTGAAGAGCATGACCACATGCGGCACACCAAGCAACCTCCGCAGAGTGCTTACAAAGCAACAAGTCAGAATACAGTGGATCAGGAACTGAACCAAAGACAAAAACAAACACGGCAGCACTGACGCAAACAAAACTGTCAACTGCAGGATACAACAACGAGCCAGGCACAGTCAACCCGTTCATCGACAAAGCGAACGGTGGAATTAGTGTAGTGCAGTAGAGTTGCGCCCCCAAGAAGTCAGACTGGGAAGTTCTTAGAAATACAAAACCAACAAAGACATTCTTCAGCGAACAACTACCGTGTATGATTTATCCCCTTGTGTGTGAAGCACCAGGCAATGATCCTTGCATGAGACTTTGTAATACACGGTGTGCCATGTGAATTCCGCAGACTTTCCCAGGGAATATTTCAGAAAAGGGAAAACTGCTTTTCTGGAGATCGGTGGTGTATTTCACAGCAAAAGCAACCCGCTCCTGGCGTCAAAATCAACTTGCCGTATATTTTGGATAAGGGTTTCGCAGAATCTTTGGTTCACAATTAATTTATATGGACAGCACACTGGGTTTGCGGAGATTCGATCTGCTTTCACGCTCAAGTTCCCTGCAGAATTAAGAATGATTTGCAGAACTCACACAGAATTTACTGTTTTGGACGCAGAATTCACGGGGGACAGTGTAACAATACATGTATCGATCACGAAACAACAACATCACGCTTTTCCCTGAACGAGCCAGTTTCAGTAAACTCAAATGAGCTAATGAAGAAGAGTAAGACATGACGCGGACAGTCATACCAGGCGATGTTGACATATAAGACCCAATTGCAAGGACATAGCTATAGACATAATACTGTCCATGAACCGCATTCACACTACAAGCCGAACACAAACGAGCTTCAGGACTGAAGTCTGACCCACACTTGAGAAACACGTTAAAATATGAGCCCTGCTAAAACTTGCTTGGGCCATTGCACAATCACCACCATACCTATTGAACAGCATTTTCCGCAAACAAAGGAAAGTATGGATCAGACTTAACACGTAGCACTACAACACATGGCGGACCGCACAACAGTACTAAACATGCAGCACTGTAACACATGGCCTACCGCACAACAGTCCTAATCATGCAGCACTGCAACACACATAACACATGGCCTATCGCACAACAGTACTAATCATGCAGCACTGCAACATATAACACATGGCCTACCGCACAACATAGCACAGACGGTTGAGTGGTGAGACTGGTTTATTAGGGCATGTTTTTGATGTTTATGAACGTGGTCTCTCCTTCTTCTCCTTGTACAGGGCGAGCAGGGAAACGTTGGCAACCTTGACGACCTTGAAACGGACTCCGGGAATATCACCGACAGCGTGTCCCTTACGTCCGAATCCAGCTACCAGAACCTCGTCGTTCTCCTCAATGTAGTTGAGGCAACCGTCACGGGGCACGAAAGCTGTGATCTTCTTTCCGTTCTTGATCAGCTGGACCCTGACGCACTTTCGGATGGCAGAGTTAGGCTGCTTGGCCTCAACACCACTGTACAACAGAATAAATAGCACATAACGAAATAAGAAAATACCACTCTTTTTTGAATTGGGAAAATTCAGGAATTTTTGTGTTAGTGTGAAGGCATGGAAAAAATTGTGTGCTGAATATTTTTCTCTATTTCCATAAAAAAGAAATGCCCGAGCCAAAACAACTATCAAGCGGCGAAGCAAAACAATACACCTTCGGAAATCTAACAACACCACCTCCAGTGCTATGGACCGTCTCCCAATCAGCATATTCCGCATCTCGAGCCTACGTAATGCTTTGACGTTTCCATTGATACGCAGAAACAAATCCTGATCCGATTTTAGAGGCAGCTCATCCCCACATCCATTTGAAAGAGCATAACTGATCGATCGACTTCCAGTGCCATAACACATGCTGTACTACGCTGGTCTCCATCCATATCCAAAAGCCGCGGATCACATCCAAACCAATGCGGGTGCATCGGCAAACGGCAGAATTCCAAATAAACTCCAAACAAGCAATGAAGCAGCAAAACTGCTGCAGCTTGCAGTCGCCTATAAGCACAGTTCCACATCCAGAATCATCGCTATGATCCACAAGATTACTCACACTTTCTCCAGGACGATTCCCTTGGCGTGAGAAGCACCACCGAAGGGATTAGCCTTCAATGCCGTTCCCAAATGGGCCTTTTTGTACTGCTTGTCATGCCATTTCTGGTCACGACGATGGAAGCGCAGCTTGCGAGCAGTACGGATACCCCTTGGCTTACCTGAAACAACCAACACACGAAGAGAAAGAAGTGGTATAAGCCTAAAAACGAACGTTCGTCTTGGGTTGGGAAGGAAGAGGGAGAGCAAACTCACCCATGGTTGTGCTTGCAAGACGCAAGAGAAAAAGAACGACAAGATGGCTGACTGCAGAATGTTGTTACCATGACGGTCCTTGCCCTCGTGCCCGATTATGACATGCATAATGCGCATGTACAAGCGGCGCGGCCTGGCCCGGCCGCCCAAGCGCCGGAGCTGAGAGTAGATATTTTACAACCTAATGCGCTGCGCATGCAGATTTTTACTTGTCCAGCCGCGCCGCATATGCATGCACAACAAAAACTTGAATTTTGTTGTCATGTTGGCACGTTGAGCATGGTACCAAGTTGTTTATCTACTCTTGATGGTACGTATAGTAGATCTACGTAGATCTACGAGTGTAAAAAAAGTAGTTCTGCTCAGCTGAGCTGTCATGATATCCGATGAGTACTGGCCAGTGGTAGTACTAGTAGGACTTGGACTTGGACATGGAGTCGTGTGTAGCAGGGTATTGTTTCTGTGTGAAGCCTGAAGTGAAGGAGAGTGTAGACAAAATCCTTGTGTTGATCTTGCTGGACATGCTCTGTTGTGGCCGTGGATGGAGCCAAAGGCAAGGCAAAGAAGCCGTAGAAGTGTCTAGTGTCAGTAGTGATCTTGGTGATCAGATGAGATGGTTGGACAAAGGGAGCATGGACTTCGGAGCTACAATTGTAGTTCAGTAGTTGTGCATGGAAGTGGCTCGAGCTTATCTTCCTACATCAGTACAATCATGTATGTTTCATCGGAGATGCTGATTTTGTCACTCAGACACTCCCGTAGATTGTATGCGCATGTACATTACAAAGAGTCCATAACAGTTTATGCACTCTTAGTCTTGGTCGTGACGTCAGGCGAATGTTGTCATAGAGACGCGTGGTGACGCTAGACGCTGCCCGGGAAAGCTGAATCGATCGCCGATTTCACCACGATTCGAATGTTGGCAGTGGTACAGATTCGTGATGAAGTCGGCGATGTCTAGTTGTCTTGTGTCACCCTTGTTACACGGAGGCTCTTATTTTGTGATGTGAATGACCTAGCCGACATGGGTGAGCCAACTGAGGAAAATGGCCAATTGCCCGGCGTTGAAATTGGAAACGTGTCGCAGGCTTTCCAGGCAACCTGCCACGCTGCAGCCTCAGCTTTCCTGTCTGAGTACACTGGCGAGAATAAACGATGTGCTGAGGTTGTGGCGGAGCTGATCAAGCACCATGGAAGCAAGTAAGAGTGAGCATGCATGAATTGATGTACATGTGACTATCTTACTGAGATGCACGCGTTCATTGTGACCTGTTCAACCTGGTGTCTGTACAAAGAGTTCAAGTCGTATCACCTCCATGCACTCATGACTACCTTATACTAGACGTACACATGCTTACTACAAACAATTGTGCACTTCACTAATCTCCGGACAGCTAGCTGTTAACAGTTTCCAGCTAGGCTATAGTGAATGATTGGGCACTAGAGTTTACTGCAGCCCTTTGGCTGGGATGATGACAGTGTGAGGTGGCTTGACTTGAAGAAAATGACATCGCCGGGACGCGTTCTGATCATTAAAAAAAATTCTACGTACGCTGCAACTTATAACAGCTCTCTCCCCTCCGAATAGCGCAGAACAAGTTCTTTGAATCATACGCTGTCTTATGCAGGGCGAGAATAGGTCGGTCTGTGACAAAGACGTGTCCTAACGCGGTCATCATGCAATGGAAAGGTGTCATTGGTACAACTTCGTCATACATACTGGAAATGTACGACGCTTTCTGTTCACTGTGTTACATGAAGTCGAGAGTACATGCCTGACTAAGTGGGTGCAACTCGACGATCAGCCAACGTCCTGTGCCCCGTGAATTGCGCGGACAGATTTCTCAAATTATGCCGCCTATAACACTCAATTATGCAAGGATTATGCGACAATACGCGGGGAATACAATCATTATGCGGGCCTTCACCATCAAGATTTCCATTGAAAATTTAAAATAATTATGTCAGATTCGAATTAATTTTAAATTATCCATTCAAAAATGACATAATTGTACTTTCTTTTTCTGATCTACTCATGTCCTGGGATTGTATGATGATTGAGAAGGCCAGGAATAGTCTATGGGTACGGAACTTCACCTGCCTCGGCGGTTTAAAGCCATCGCCGTCCTCCATCTTACTGCTGCTTGGAGAGCGAAAACTGCAAAGGCTTCAGCGATGGAAATTCTCATTTTCGATTCCGATCCTGAGAAGATATCGCTGCTACAACTTTCTCCAGACGTCAACTGCCACTACTACGTATGGACATCAGCTAGAGCAGACTATACCCCTGCTAAGAGCAGCGTATAGCGTAGCTGAACGAAAACATGATCGAAATGGCTCAGCGCGTTCTTGTCGTGCAGACTGCGACCGAAAATGCGGCGGGGTGGTCATTGCGCGCACTTTCCTCGCTGTTTTTCTAAAAATCAAGGTTTATGCGACGTCACCGCGGAAGTTGTAAGAAAATGCGATTCATGTTCGATTATGCGAAAATTGCGCGCCCGCGTAATCCACGGGGACAGAACGTCACAATGTTTCATGGCATCGTTATTCAGTCTTTTGTGGCCAATTGGCTCACTGATACCATAATGCGTAGGCAGAGATCAGAAATAATTGTACAGCGCAGCAATGGCAGTCGAAGCAGACAACGGACGGGAGATCAACGTGTCCTGAACATGATGAAGTCAATATTAAGTTGAGTTAGGGGTCGTCCACAAATATCGATGTTTTTTTAGAGAAGATATTCGTTCGTTTGGGGGGGGGGGGGAGGGGGTTTGGGACCTGTTCGTCTCGTCTTTGCAGGAAAAAATATCGAACTCTATCTATGGACGGGCGCTGTTCGAACATGTACATGTAGTTTATGACCTACACAAAGTGAAAATCAACCTCGTGAGCATAGCCATGGCAAGGTTGTGCGACCGTGGTAACGTAAACCTAGGTGTATGGTGACATTAGAGTGGCAGCTGGTCACGTTTCATGAGGAAATTGAACTTCATTAAAAAATATCGATCCCTTGCATAAACATGTGTATGTTCGTTTTGAGGGGGGAGGGTCTGGGGAGAAATGAACAAATGTCGTCTTGAAAAAAACATTGATATTTACGGACGGCCCCTTTAAGACGAAACATGACAAAGCATGCGCACTCTTGATCATACTTTTGCCGAAATAGAAAAGGAACAGGAAAGCAGAAGTTGGACCGCGATACATCTATTTTGCTATCAACCAGCCCTACATGGCTCAATGTGTAGAAATACGCAGAGCATAGGTACGTCGTAGGGAACTGTGAGTCTCACGATAGAACGATCATTGTCCTCTGTCTCTCTCTCCCTCTCTCTCTCTCTCTCTCTCTCTCTCTCTCTCTCTCTCTCTCTCCCTCCCTCTCTCCCTCTCTCTCCCTCTCTCTCTCTCTCTCTCTCTCTCTCTCTCTCTCTCTCTCTCTCTCTCTCTCTCTCTCTCTCTCTCTCTCCCTCCCTCCCTCTCTCTCTCTCTCTCTCTCTCTCTCTCTCTCTCTCTCTCTCTCTCTTCCGCAGAGTCCCATTCGACACCCTGGATCTACAAGGAAACCAGCCAGTTTTGAAAGGCAACCAGATTAATGACGAGGTTAGTGCTGGTCTTAGTGTATGTGGATGGTTGGAATTACTGCATCCTGATGCATGCCAACTGACTTGGAGCCGTTTTTGGATGCGCCGACCTTTCCCAATTTTGAACATGTCTTTAGAATGTGCTGCAGACTTTTACTCCATAGTCAATACGTGAAGTTATTTACTCCTGAAGATGGGCCTTGCCCGAAAATTCGGATAATTTTATTCTTTTCAGTGATTGCAAAATGTGCACCCGGGCCGTTCTAAAGTTGCATGACCTCTCAGGCATGATCCTGCATCACATCATTATATCAAAGAGCAATATTTATATCAGGGCACGATGTAACAGATTGCCACAGGCAATATCTTTACGAGGACACGAGATTGTAACAGCGTGCCACAGTCGAGAAACTAACCGCGGCATGTACTGTACATGTACTTCAAGTAGTTCACAATCGAGCCGCTGATGTGAGGATGTTGCCGCGGATACAGTAAAACCTGGTTTTAAAAGCGACCACCCCACGGTGCAAGCAAAAGCGGTCGTTAAAGCCAGGTGGTCTTTAGAACCAGGTCCCACAGTGTCTGTGTAGAACTGTCCGTACATGGAAAAACGGTCGTTAAGAGCAGGTGGTCGCTAAAACGAGAGGTCGCTTACGCCGGGTTTTACTGTATTTGCTTTTTACCGCTGTTTTAGATTGTGCCAGCTCTCCTGGCTGTACTGAAACAGCACAACGTCACATCACATCTCAATCTCTCATACAATACCGTCACTGACAAGGGAGCAGCCTGCATTGCCGAGTTCCTCAGGCAGAACACCCGCATGGAGGGCATAAGTCTCTTCCTGAACGAGATCACGGCCGAAGGCGCCGGAGCGCTGTACGGTGCGTTGAAGGTGCGTTGGCGGCATGGAACCGACGGCCCGGGTATATTTCCGGCTTCCATGCAAGTGCTGTTATCATCTTTTTAATTTTTAATTTGTGGTGGATTCGGGGGTTGGAGGCTGTGTACTACAGGTCTGCTCGATGAAATCCAGTCGCGGCACTCAAGTTTGCGCCTTGCACCATTTCGCAGCCCAGTGTTCGCAGGTCCAGGACTGCGCAACGCCCAACGCGTACTTGAGTGAGTGCCGCGATTTCATTGAGCAGCACTGTAGTGGACCTTTCTCACGAAAGTCAAGTAATCCCATTGTGGAAGGCCAAAGCCTGAAATGGAATGGGTTGTCCGCCAACTTGCCCATCCGATCACTCCTTATACCATTCGTACGCGATGAGATTGGCAGTTGTTATTTCGAAATCCTCTCCCTTGTATGTTTCTGCGCGGAGCTGCGTTACAGAGGTGTCTGGTCATGTGCATGCCCTGTGTGAACGTGGTCTATGCACCTCTGCTGCATATGCCATGCCCCTGTGTGAACGTGGTCTATGCACCTCTGCTACATATGCCATGCCCCTGTGTGAACGTGGTTTATGCACCTCTGCTACATATGCCATGCCCCTGTGTGAACGTGGTCTATGCACCTCTGCTACATATGCCATGCCCCTGTGTGAACGTGGTCTATGCACCTCTGCTACATATGCCATGCCCCTGTGTGAACGTGGTTTATGCACCTCTGCTACATATGCCATGCCCCTGTGTGAACGTGGTCTATGCACCTCTGCTACATATGCCATGCCCCTGTGTGAACGTGGTATTTGCACCTCTGCTGCATATGCCATGCCCCTGTGTGAACGTGGTATTTGCACCTCTGCTGCATATGCCATGCCCCTGTGTGAACGTAGTCTATGCACCTCTGCTACATATGCCATGCCCCTGTGTGAACGTGGTCTATGCACCTCTGCTACATATGCCATGCCCCTGTGTGAACGTGGTATTTGCACCTCTGCTGCATATGCCATGCCCCTGTGTGAACGTGGTTTATGCACCTCTGCTACATATGCCATGCCCCTGTGTGAACGTGGTCTATGCACCTCTGCTACATATGCCATGCCCCTGTGTGAACGTGGTCTATGCACCTCTGCTACATATGCCATGCCCCTGTGTGAACGTGGTTTATGCACCTCTGCTACATATGCCATGCCCCTGTGTGAACGTGGTCTATGCACCTCTGCTACATATGCCATGCCCCTGTGTGAACGTGGTATTTGCACCTCTAGCTCTGTTACTGTAAAGCGATAAACTTCCGCGGCGTGCAAATTATGCATTTTCGTGAATTGGGCGGATTCAGGATGAGAAACGTTTGCGACTGTACCTCTTCAGTTGGACTGTACTGTACTGTACCTCTTCAGTTGGACTGTACTGTACTGTACCTCTTCAGTTGGACTGCATGCTGTCTTCAGTTGGACTGTATGCTGTCTATACTGTACCTCTTCAGTTGGACTGTACCTCTTCAGTTGGACTGTACCTCTTCAGTTGGACTGTATACTGTCTTCAGTTGGACTGTATACTGTCTTCAGTTGGACTGTATGCTGTCTACGATCAATGTACAGAGCAGTTTGCGGCGATTTATATTTGCGAATGTGTGATGGTCCCGAAAATAGCGAAAATTAATCTCTATTCACTGGCTTGAGGGAAAGTGTCTCACTTCACAGTATAATTATATGTCATGCCTATGTGACTCTGCTGCCGAGGAGCCCAGTTCCAAATTCCAAGTGCATGTACGCGGCCTGGGGCTTGAGTTTCTGCGTGATCAGCACTTTTGTCCAGTCCGCACTAGTCTACGCAAAACACGGTAATGCATGCAGACAACCTTGTAAACAACGACCTCGCGTCCAACAACTCGCGAATAACGAGACAATCTTCAGACTTATTCACCATCTACTCCATACTGTACGTCAACAGATATACGGCGCATATTTATTTTCGGCGGATTCGGACCGTGAAATTTATTATTTTATTTATTTTCGGCTATTTTCGGCCTGATCATGTTTGGTCGAACATTTGTTGCGGTCGAAATTGTGTTTTGCAAGGTTCAGTGTGACAGTGTGTACAGGCGGCAGCAGTACCGTGATGTACCGCCAGAGCGCCCGGTCTCGCGAGAGTGCAACGAAATTCGTACGGCCTGTACGGCATGAGAACCTTAGTACGCTAAGGTCACACTTGGCAGGTTTTTGTGTGGAGCTCATGTCTGCTTGACGACAAATTGAGTACGGATTGACTACACAATGTGTAGTGTGTGTACAAGGTTCGTGTCGTATGACCTACAGGCAGGGGATCACCTCCACAATACGACCACGAAAGGACGAGATGGTGGGGCGCTATGGCGGTACTTTACGGCACAGGCCGAAAATTTGATGCGGCCGATGGGATGGGGTACCGTTTTTACTTGGGCATTCCCAACATACCTAACGTCTTCTTACAGGGTGTCACATGTACAGTATACAAACATCCAGGAAGATTTACAGGCTTGAGTCGAACTCGTGAGCAATGCAATGCGATATCGTGATCAGGTCAGTGCTCTGTACCAGAGCACAACCCAGTGTTCGTAGGTCTCGCGCTAACACGGCACCCAACACACGGTCACATGTCATTGAGCAGTAGGCACGGTGCAGGGTTCTTCTTCTTCTTCTTATTGCAAATAACGCTGAGTAATTACACGAATGTATAAAAACCAGCATTTGCTTCCGGGAAGGATTCACAAAAATAAGATAAAAAACACCATGGCTCAATGTAACTGCACGTACGGAAAGCTGCGTCTATTGTCAAGTTCGAGTGGCAGCAGGGTTCTAGCCAGGTCAAAATAGTAGGTGCGCCGCGGGCATGGGGAACAGTTACGCTGTGACCCATTTTTTTCCATTTTCCAAAATTGTCTGGCCATGCAAAAATGCAACGTACGGACAAATGTGCCTTTATGGACCCTGTAGTAGTGACTACCGACTGCGTTTTAGATTTTTAGTTGAATGGCATGAAAAAACACAAAAATTAACAAAAGAGTAGGAACGCCACTTTTTCACAGGGGGCGCTCAATCAAACTAGGAGGGTGCTGCAGCAGCGACAGCAACAAAGCGGAACAAGGTCAGTGCACACAACCGGCTTTAACCGTCCACTCACATCTCATGAATACTATTCTCGAAGGTATGACAACAAGAGCTTGCTACAAAAAAGTCTATTGTACATACAGGGCAGAAAAGGTTGCGAAATCGACCACGAGCAGAAATTCACACGCAACGACCGTTCTATGAGTGGGGGCCGACGGATAAAATAAAAATGAGAGAAAACATGGATGATCAAAACTAATACCTGCAGTATACATACACGGCTGTCTCTCTACTAACTAACTAGCACCATAGTGTAATAATAACTACCATAAAAGTCCGTAAATAAGTACCTGCCCGAAAGAAATACCCCCTTCATTCTTTTGGCTCTGTCTGTTGAAGTCAAGTCAAGCCCGATAAACATACTGCCCGAAATAAGTACCGGTATGGTTCGCACATGCAGCACGTAGCATGTACATCTACATAAAAATGACTTCTCCACAACACACAAGTCAGGTTCGAAAGTTAGTTCGTGCCCGAAAGTCAGTACCCGCGCGAAAGTTAGTACGGGTGTGGTCACTAAATTCGAAAGTAAATACGTACTTATTTACGGACTTTTACGGTAGCTTGGAAGAATGTAGAATGCACCTGTCTGTGAGTTAGAGTTTAGAGTTATGTGTTACTTAGCACCTTCCAAGTTGGAAGGCTGTTGGACCTCAGGAGTGCGCATCCAAGATGTGCTAGAGCTGTTAGCCAGTTAGTTGTAGAACGTCAGTATCGTCGGTCAGTGTCGTGCAGTGTTTTCACATGAGCTGATTGTTTAGTAACTGGTGGTGTTAGTGGACATTGTAGCGTTACTTTTAGCTCGTTGGTCCTTTTTCTTTCTTATAAATTAGTTATGTACAGTATCTACTGTATAAGCAGAAATATTCGTCTGGAATTTAATTTCGTCTTTTTCGTCCAAGGAGCTTTTGGACTAAATTTTATGTAGGATGAATAGCGATTTGTCCAGCTTTTCTATACACTCTTATGATCCATGGACGAAGTTTTCAACCGGACGAACTCCTTTTCTTTGGAGTTGGACGAAATTATTGGCCGACGAAATTTTCTGCCTCTACAGTATTTGTGTTTATGACTCGATATGAGCTAAAGTTTCTTTTCTTTTACTACGATTATCGGGCACATGTTGTTGCTTTGCAAAGACGTTTCTATCAGTTCAACAACACACAATACGACCTAGTAGAAACAAAGCATAGCGAGGGCTCCTGGGCTTTCACACCCTCTCGTTAATGGAAGACTGCAGAGGCAGACGGAGTGTAGTAACAAACTAGCACACTGAGCAAGGACGATTGAGGCCACAACAAAGACATCGCAACAACCGGGGAAACGGAATGATAAAAATAATAAAAAATACACGAAAGAACCTGTAGCGGAATAGGAAAGGATGAAGAGAAAGAAACGCGGATGCATATTGGCGTCTCGGAGAAAGATGTTCAAAAGAGCTACACGTACTCGAGCATGAATGAAACGATCAATGTCGGCGTACAACCATGAAGAAAAAACGAAATGAATTATGCTCATGGATATGCCCATGTAAGAAGTGATGGAAAATACGTCGACACGAAGCAGGAAACCTGAAATACCAGTATAGTCCGGTCAAGCAGTGCTTCAAGCACATGTAGGAGAGGAGGCTCGCTGGAGTGAGCACAGCATGACAAGCACATACTTCTCGCAGTACATTGAATGAAATCGCCGTGTGGTGTGGAGTTCAAATACCAAAGGCAGGTCCAAATCAGAGTGATAGCAATGGAAATCAAGAAACTATTGTAACTTGATCACCAGCATTGCACAATGATACATACCAGCATAGGTTACTGGACGGGATGTTGCGCAGCACTTCAGATACACCGGTTCGATGATGCAGTCCAGTCAGGCTATGATCATCATGGTTCAATGTCAATGTGATCAAATCGTTGGTCTGCCAGGGCTGGCCCAGAGCACCACCCTGACGAGCGGTATCAACAAGGTGACCGCGCCAGCCGAAGATCTGACCCGCTGTGACATGTACATCATTCCGTACTGGACTGGACATTGCACATAAGCAAATAAAGATCTGGGCGTGCAGCGTGGCATGTATACACAGCTGTACTACACTACTGCCGAACTGTTCCTGTATTGGTGAGCTACACACCGAAAGATAACAATAGTCTCGTGACCTTTTACAGATAGTTAGCCTGCTACCCGCAGAGATCAGAATATCACCATGACAGCGGTTGCTATCAAACACAGGTGGCTGAGCAGGTGCTGGTAGAACAACACGGAACTTCGCTCGACTACTTTTCAGAGGAACACCGGCAATTGTAGTGGAAACAATGTAATCCCCGGCTTGAGCAGGACGACATTTAGTAACCAGACGGCCGCTAGATGATTGTTGTAGAGGCTCGCACTGGACTAAGAGGCCATCCGGTTCTGTCAGACAAACTCCAATATCAATCTTTCCCAGCATCTCTTTGCTGACCATAACAGTACCTGGAAGATTCTCCGTTTCCACGCCGATGATAACGTCATCGCCCCTGTTCGCATTCTTAGTGCAATGCACACTGCTCTTAGTCATGTCTCCACAAAGACCCGCTTTGCTGATGCCAGTCAGAAGATCACGGGTGTCACTTGCCGCAAAGACGATGCCACTCACAGCACACGGCTCAGCTTCACTCTTGCCAATCTCTGCCGCACCGTTCAAGGCTGTCACTAGCCAAGAGGACACACGCACAAAGTCCACGCTGTCCTGGCAAGCATCCAGAAAGCCCCTCACCACCTCTGTTTGCGACACACCACCCTGCAGTCTAATGAGTTGCTTCTCCAGAGGTCCCATAGCCTTACTTCGAAGAGCATCAAGTTCATTCAGGACGCTGGCTTCACGTTTTTTAGTGGCTTCCACAAGAGAACGGAAAATAACCCAGCCTCTTCGGATGCAAGCTGTATCTGATCATGAAGGTTACGAATGGAGGACTGCACTTTCTCAATGGCATTCTCCAGAGCGCCATCACTCTCAGACACACAGCTCGACAACAAATCACGTACTGATGCACGCGTATGCTCGGCTGCGGCTTTGAAGGACACAAGATCTTGTTTGTGCTGCTCATGGTTTCCGGTGCCGATGCATCGCTCACATAACGACTTCTTACATTGCGTACAGAACTTGGTACTGCTCGGGTGCAGTGCACAGTGATGTTGTGAATGAGTAGCTGAAGCAGCAGTAGCAGTAGTAACTGCTTCGTCCAATGCAAGTACCTCATGATCATGTGTAGCTCGGGAACGCTTGTGCGCTTGGCCGTGTAAATCTTAGCTTCAACACCGCCACATTCTTCGGTCCAAACGTGTCGATGTTTAAAAGTATGGTTGAAAGAGGAATCCCGGAATGAAATAAAACTTCAGAACTACATGTAGTCTTCGAGGTGCTACTGTATAACATGTAGTTTACGATGTATTAAAATTAGGGGTCAAACGGGTGTATCTTTAACTAACGAACCTGTACTTTTCTTAACGGGCGGGCTAACAGGTACCCTTTAGCAGCCATGTTTAATTTCTTGCGTAATTTTCACGTAAATCAATATTTTAATTTATCTGCTCTCAGGTTGCATTTTGATATCACATTGTGATTCGCAAATTGATTTGTGTCTGTTAGTTGGAGAGGTAGATCTACTAGGTGCGAAAATGCAACAACAATGCAGACATCCAGCGTGGAGTTGTAAATAATGGACTCCCGCGGCCTGGAATACACGATCCCAGCAGTGATGTTCCGTACTGACTGGATCATCGAAATCCAAACGGGTACCCTTTTACTACCCCTTTGACCCCTATTCAAAATTTCGGTGTCGGGGACCTTCCAGGTCTCAGGTGTAACGTAGAATTAGGCGACCAGCATTCCCTTCACCTACAGTTAACTTATGGTATATATAAGCCTATGCAGAGCTCACTGACTTGTCAGTTTGAGCACTCTGGCAAGGTACGTTCGGGCCTGGTTTAAATCTGGCGTTGGAAAATTTATTTTTCATTGCTGCCGGGTTCGGCCTCATTCTCTCTGTGCTGCGCTGATGAGTCCACAAAGGACGAAACAGTTCTGTCCGCAGATTGAGCATAAGCCTTCCTTGATAGGTTTTAAACATGTTTTGATGATGACAGCACGGCTTATGGTTGTAGTCAGGAGCACTTCTGTGCGTCCTCCGCCTCGTAACATGCTGTCATCATGAATGCATAGCATATGCAACCGTGGGAGATTGCGGACATGATCGTATCATTGTTCTGTCTGTGCAACACACACGCAGGCCGGCAGCAGTGCAGTGGAGCACATCGATCTTGGTTACAATCGCATCGGCGGTGATGGCGGACTTCGACTTGCACAGATGCTGCAGGTATGTGCAATGCTGCTGGTTTTGTCACACGCAGCGGACACGTGAGTCACGTAAAGTTCTTATGGTGGACTCTCACGTTTGCAATGGATTTTCATTACTACTATTTCGTCACACGGATTCGAAACAGATGGGGTATAAACGTGTTGCTGGCCACTAGCGAAACCTTGGGTACAAGGGTTTGGGTACAAGAAACAACAACAAAAAACACTTCGAAGTAAGTCCTGGTTTATCTTTGTATCGATTATGGGTTGGCTGCTGTTGAGTGTTTTGTGACCCGGGAGTGCTTTCAAGGTGAGGTATGACATGCTATTTGATTTTCTGGAGGCCCTGCTTCACCTGTATCCGTGTGTCACCAACTTCCCCTTCCTCTGTGAGCCCTCAATTTGATTCAAGAACGATATGAATAACTTTGAAAAAGCAGAGTCTGCATACGACAACAAACAAAACTAAGGAGAAGTTGAATCTGCAAAGTGAGTTGCGCTTATGGGCTATCCGGCATTATCGATCATTTTCACGAAACGAAAAAGTTTAGTTAGGACCCTCCCCCACCCACCCACCCCCCTGAACGAAAAATAGATTGACTTGACAGCAAGAATGCCTGGATGCCTCTCATATCAATATTGTTCAAAACGAAACTCCCCTTGACCCACCCACCCATATACGAAACTTTTTCTCTTCGTGTAAAAGACCGATAATAATTATTATAGACGGCCCCTTATCCCGTACTGTAAGTCAACAAAATATTCGGCAGATATATATTTTCGGCTATTTTCGGCCTGGTCATACTTGGCCCAAAATTTGATTTGCAAGGTTCTGTGTAACAGTGTATACAGTCAGCAGCAGTATAGGCCGAACATTTAATGCTGCTGAAATGTGTTTTTGCCGTGGGAGGCCGAAATTTGAATGGGCTTAAAATGTGTAGACTTATCGTAACTCCGTCAATTTTTGAGCAAATTCGAACATCTAAATATCTGGGTTGAGGAGAAAGCTCCAGGCTATCCGTTGGAACAATCGCCGAAGCGATAGAGTGAACGGCGGCGATGTTACGAAGCTCACCATCTGCGTCACGGCTCATTTGCGATTTGAGTGGGCGAGCTGGGTCTTGAGGACGGGTTTTTACCTTTGCAGCTAGCTGTCGCCATAGAGACATGGACTCAAATGAGAGTATGGACTCGCAGCACTCCTCACAAAAAATGTGAGCTCGATGTGAGCAAGGAGAGGGAAATGGCTGTTGAATCTTGTTTCTCGTCGTGAATCAAGCACTGGGGCGATGTCGCTGCGCTGCAGCGCTGGATCCACGGCACGCTTGGTGTCGAATTGTAGCTCGGCGTGTTGCTCGTGTCCAGAGCTTTCCAGAGAGCCCAAGATCACGAAAATCAGCGAAGGGAAACTGAAGTTATGGATGAATCAAGGTACGACATTGTTGAATTCTGTAAATAGCCTCATTTTGACTGGATTCTGAGACCGTGAAAAGGGTTATTAAGGCCGCGGTCACACCGAGCCCGATTCAGCCGTTCAGCCAAAAAAGCGCTTTTTTTCGGCTGAGGTTTCCACGGAAACGGCTGAAAATCGGGGCACAAGCCACTTTCAGCTTTCAGCCCTTTTGGAAGCGCTGAAAAGCTGAAAGTGGCTGAATAATTTTGGCTGAAGTGCAAGAGTGCAAGAGGAGTTGAAGAACTTGAGTTGACGTTTGCTGTAGTCAGGTAGTTTCTTCTTCTCTTGTATTGTACCGTAGTTGTGTGAAGTGTTTCGTTGTCAGCCATGGATAGTTGGAGCGTGGGACTGGAGCGCCGATTGCTCGAGCTGTGGTACGAAGCAAAAACGCGATAGCAGACGACAATGAAAAAGGGTACGAGCAAACGAGCCTGGATCTTCGCAGACCTGAAAAAGTTTGCTGCGAATGAAGCCGGGGCCGTCTTCATCTATAAAGTCGAAAACGTGTCGCTTCCTCCGGCGACAAAGCCTGTTATTTGTCACTATCGGCAAAATGATGTGATTCTGAGGGGAAATTATTCGGATCATCACCATTGAACATACCGGTAATAAAATACAGATAGCGATGCGGCTCTTCGTTTCCGAATCCATTCTCAATCCACTGTGACAAATCGCTCTTCTCTCTCTCTCTACTCCTCTCTCTTTCTATCTATTTTCCAGATCCCTACTTCTCCTTCCATCCACGACGAGGCCCACTTTGAGATTCAAAATTAGGACGTAGTGTGTGCGCAAATCACGTATACTGGGCACAGGGGTCATCCTCCAAATAAAAAAAACTGGGAAAACCCGCGTCAGCTAGTTTTGGTGTGACCGTCAGCTGGCTAGTCGCAAGCCACTTTCAGCGCAAGCCAAAAACGGCTGAACTTGGTGAGACCGCGGCCTAAGGCCGATTCATACTTCATGTCTCGTACTGGAAAGTCATCGTGCGATGGCTTTCCTGTACGCAAAATAGTGATGCGACGTGTTTCCCGTATGCGAAATGAAGTATGAGTCGGCCTTTACAGGTAAAATGGGTGTTGTGAACCTCTAGATCTGCAGATCTAGAGGTTCACCGTACCCATTCTACCTGTTCTTTTTGACTTTTATTAGCCCCTGCTCAATGAACAAGGACTGTAAAAAAATTCTTGAGAAGACTCCTTCATTGCTCCCCTCCACGGAAATCTTTAGTAAAAGGCGAAAGATTTATTCGTGGTTGAAGGGAAGCCAGAGTATGATTTTTAATGGATAAGCATGGCGATATTCATCCAGATTCTGTCTTCAGTGGAAGTCATGCGGCATTGGCCCCCGCATACAATGCGATAGTACTAGATTACTCATGTAGTTGTGGGTTATGATATCATAGAACTCTGGTCTCATGATAGCCACTGACTTCCGGTGGGGAGCGCCGAATGTCGTAACCATGGTAACTAACGCACTTGACATTCCATGCAGTCGGCTTCTGTTGCCGTCCTCGCAATGCCGTGGCATTGCAATAAAAGTACCCGTCGTGTGCTTTTGCATACTTGTTTGACTCGTTGATGTTGCCATGGTAATCATACATAGTCTGATACCAGAATCCCAGCGTGTACGGCTTCTGAACTTTTCTGCATGGGCACCCGTCACGGCGAAATTCCTGACTACATCACGTTTGGTGCAGATAAGCGGCGTGAAGTGGCGTAGCGTGTACGACTTTGCTACAGTTGCGCGGCAGCCGGGAGACCTGCCTGATTCCTGCTTGTGTGGACTCAGAGTCGGAGACTTCACCACTAAAATGACGCAGTCGAGGGAATGTCTCCATGACAGCGGCACATCCCAGCTACACAATGATCATGTACTACTAGTACTCCTGCTGCTATGAAGCCTCGTACATGTACGGTATAAGCAGAAAAATATTCGTCTGGAATTAAATTTTGTGTTTTCGTTCAAGGAGCCTTTGGACTAAATTAAATGCCGGGCTAATGTCGATTTGTCCAGCTTTTCAATACACTCTTATGATCCGTGGACGAAATTAATTTACAACCGGACAAGGTTCCCGGTCTTTGGAGTTGGACGAAATTATTGTCCGACGAAATGTTCTGCCTAGGCCTTGACGGATTATGCTAATATTTTCGTGAAATTATGCTTTTCGCATTGCTGAATAAATTGCAGAATTATGCTATTTAGCCTATTTTTATGCTAAAAGTTATCATATTATGCCGCATTATGCTCACATATGCTGCTGATGTATATGATGGTTCTGTGCAAAATACCAGGGGAATTGTTTTGTAGAGGGCGCTGTACTGTAGTAGCAAAAGTTCAACGTGGTCACCGCACCGTCCGACCTAGCTACGACCGTCACTGATTGTAGTGGACTGGACATGTTATCAAGGGAGTCGTAAACCTACGACTTCCTGGTGCATCTACTTGTACTTGTACTTGTAGAACATGTACAACTGTATGGAATTTGATGCGAACAGGCGGATTATTCCAATTTATGCGATTCATATGCAATTTGCCTCGAATTTTGTGATTATTCGATTTTGGTAGAAATTATAGGGTACCTCACTTCAAACTCTCCAACTACGGTCTCTTCGCTGCATACGTTCACTTCACTTCCAAAAAATATAAATAATATTAGATACAAATGGAATGCACCAAATTTTCGGGCATGGCCCATCTTCAGGGTGAATGGTTTTTTCACCCTGAAGATGGGCCATGTATCTAATATTATTTATATTTTTTGGAAGTGAAGTGAACGTATGCAGCGAAGAGACCGTAGTTGGAGAGTTTGAAGTGAGGTACCCTATAATGTGTGAATGGCTGCAATGGAGTCTGCGATTGCTTAGAAAAGTTGGTAGAAATTATGCGAAAAATTATGCTAGCATAATCTGTCAAGGCCTAGTTCTGCCTGTACAGTCGTTTGTTTCCATTGTGCTGAGAGCTTCACATTGCCGCCTCACATCATGTCTGCACTCAAGTTTGTCATGTGGATTCTCTTTGGCCGAGTGCAGTAGACTGGACTCTGATAGCTACCATCTGTCCATTTCTTCCAGAGAACGCCGTCGGTGACATCTGTCAATGTCGAAAATACTTATCTGGTAAGTCAATACAGCAAATAATACTGTTGCAGCCAGTGTAAGTTTCTAGTTTTTCAGGTGCCTGCTTTGTATTTCCCTGGCCTACACAGTACATGTAGGCGACTTCCATTTCGTGCTCATATCCTTTTTTTTATTAACCCCCTCCCTGCCTTGATGCCCAGGTGCGAGGTCAATCAGTTAGCAACCCCGAGCAGGCACATAGCCGTCAGTGTTTGCACCCCCCCCCCCCCCCCCCCCCCAGATGCAGCACAGAAACTGAATACAACGTTCTTAGATGCGAATGAGCCACAACACATTGACAATGGCAACTAAGTCCAAGATTGGGACTCTCAGAAACTTGGGACTCTCAGAAACTTGGGATTGGAAGATACCCTAAATCTTTTTTTGGGGGGGGGTGTCGCACCCCTGCCGGCACCCGGGGCACTGCCCCCTTCACCCCTACCGGGGACAGCCCCGGACCACCATCTGTATCCCCCCTCACAGACCCTTCCGGCTAGGCACCTGGGTGTATAGGGCTTGAAAGTGCTACGTCACAGCATAGCAACAATTTCAAAAATTCAAAAACTGGATCCACTTGGATCCAGTTTTTGTATGGATCCAAGCACATTTCAAGCCGTCTTACTCACAGCAAGGTGATGTAACCGGTGAAACTGACTGATTTGACTACTGGGGGCGGGGTTACAACTGGTGGCGAAGTAAAAGTCACCCCTGCATACGACATGAGTGGGTTGCTATGCACCCACATACTGAGGCAATAGCAAAGTCACACCTTAGTGGATCCAAAATAGAAATATGATGTCAACTTACTACTCCCTGGCCGTTTTTGACGTCATCACTTTCAAGCCCTATTCAGGCAGCAGATGACGTCATGCAGTGCTTGGAGACGCCATGCCATAAAATCCTGGTATGGCAATGATGATGTCAATGGTGGAGCTGAAGCAGTTAGTAAAAGCAGCTAGCCAGCGCTTAGCTGGCACGGTACTGCTTGCAGATAAGCCATTTGTTGTCTCCTACAATGTGTGCTGGAATACACCAGACACAGGTTTCGAATCTTTCGATGCACATCTTCATAATCATGTATCATGTTACAGTATTACTCAAAGTTGTAAGTGTTGCCATCGCGCCGCCTCTTTGGCGTTTGCTTCGCAACTCCCGAGAGGACGTGATGTACTTCTCATGTCCTTATAATCTTCATCACCGTTTATCCGCTGGATCATTCCCCCGGGAAGCGACTCTCTTCCTTTTCGTAGTTTTCATCGACATGTGCTCTTGATAGCAAATACTGAAGTATAAAGTGAAAAACTGAACTTGAACCCGGCACGGCCACATCTCACAGGTATGAAAAGTAGCAAAGGTCATTGCATAACTGTAATCCCTTAGCAGCTGCTACCGGTCACATAACCGGTTGCCCGTTATCACCGCTTCTGGCCTTTCAATTAAATGGCTTATCTCCCGAGCTTTGTACGGAGCGCCGCCATCACAGTCAATAATTGATGAAAGATCCCGGCCTGGTCTGGCTGAGTAGTCTTGCGGTGCGTGCCGTTCCACGGCGCACGTCACAGCACAGGTACACGGTGTCAGCCGATGACCTGCACTGCATGTCACGTGAGTGTGACTGATGCCACGGCATTTAGACGTGCCCGCATGGTGTACACTCGGCTGTGTAGCTCCACTCGCCGGATCACATGTCACTTGTGCATGTTCAGGAGGTCGCACATGTCACTGACATGCACCCTCGTTTTGTGTTACATGTACTTCAAGTACATGTAGCTGTGACTTTCGTTACGGTTCACACTTTTAAGTCACAGGCTTTGTCTTCACCTTCTTTCTCGCCTGCTGATGGAGTTCTTTGCATGCAAGTGTTATAAGCTAAACGTTTTCGCTGCAGTAGTCAGTTGGCTATAGTGCTTACGAGTTCGGTGAAAGGCTTCAAGCAATTGCGGCTTGGTGCCAGAGTTTTCTAACAGAGCCTGTTCTCTTGATAGTCGCGAGCTGTTCCTTTGTGTGGTTTGGGTGGGTGCTGAGGCAGGAGCACGCCTCTACAGAACAATGCATGTACTGGGTTGGTGTTGCTACGGCATTCGTCATGTGAACATAGACTTTGCACGTATGCGACATGATGATTTTGATCCGACGGTAGGGTATAGATTCATTGCCATGTTTCTTCATGCCTGCATAGCTCACTCTCCTTTGCGTTTGGATTTATTTGTTGTGTATAATTATGTATGCACGGTTCCTTTGCCGTGCGGACCGTCTGGAGCCGCAAAAGCGAGTCAGTTGACGGACTCAGCGGCTCCAACTGCCGATGGCAATGCATGCCGCAGTCATGGTTGGCATAGACTCATTGAAGTCACAGAACCGTATTTATTATTGCAGTACAATCATGTACCGTACTTCCCCACGTAAAAGCGCATGCGCTTATAAGCGAAAATTTGCTGCAAAAAAGATCTTTGGCTAAACATGTTCGGGTAGAAGCCCATGCGCAATACAGGTGTGTCTGTGTCCTAAACAATGGTGTCATCACACTACTTAGTGGTATATTTCGCTCCCGCCTTTTCACCAATAGTGTTCACATATAAGAACATGCGCTTGTAATTGAGGCCGGGGTGCGCTTATATCCGGACATAAGCACATGCGCTTATATGTGGGTAAGTACGGTAACTATTCAGTTCAGTAGTACATGTAACACAATAAATAAAACATTAAAAAACTACAGTACAGTGAATGAACCGATATCCTTCACTCCTCCCGATAGCTCCCGGATCCCGGCCCACTGCACTGGCACTACACTACCATCAGTCTACACGTTCAAGTACACTCAAACGCCTCTTATCCGGACGCCTCAGATACTATACGGGCACGTCTCTCTACCGAGCACCTTCAGCTTGAGCTCCTCAGCACAAATGCTTCGAATTTGGGGGGTTTGAATTTTTTTCCGCATGTGGAAGTGCTTATTTTTCACTGCCAGCCTATGTAATTCACACAATTTCACACACTTTTATCAATCGGTTTCTTTTGTATCCTGAACATGTGCAATACCGTTCAAAAGAAACTTCTTCAAAAATGATATGATACATGGTAGATGAGTTATCCTGAGATACGGGCAATGCCCGGTCCCAAGGTGCCCGGATAAGAGACGTCCGAGTGTAGGAGCATTCTGCTGCATGGTAGCTCAAGGCTGCGTTGGTTTTTGTCTACTGTAGTGGTGGAGTCACTGAGAGCTCGGATGTTCAGTGGCCTAGCCTTCACTTGAAACGAATGCCCCCCGCCTACTCTATAAATATAATACCAAGAGTACATAACCCCCGGGGTTATGTACTCTTGATAATACAGTACAGTGCTCCAGCTCTCGTCTTGCGAAACAGGAAGACCCACCAATCACCATTACCAGGGCCAGAGTAGTAAAATACAGACGTGATCAGGGAGTCGTAAAATGACTCCCCTTCTTTTTCTTTCAAATAATAATTTCGTTGTATCAGTGATGGTGATCACCACTATTGTACTTCAACGATTGCCAGTGGCAGTGGAACTTATTTTGGTTTTGCCCGTACAAGTACAAGTAGGTTCTTGCTGATCTCTAGCGTGCTATGTGGTGTGTGAGTGTGTGCGCGCGCGGACGCGCACACACAATGCCATGTGTTGTGCGGTGTGTGTGTGTGTGCGTGCGTGTGGGGTTTGTGTATGTGTGTGTGCGAGCGCGCGCGCGCACAATGTCATGTGTTGTGCGGTGTGTGTACATGTGTGTGTGTGCGTGCGCGCGCGCGCGCGCATGCACACAATGCCATGATGAGGGTGAAGGCAGTTTCGATAGTGGATTGGACTGTAAGTCCGACTGTGAATCGGACAGTGAGTCTGAAAGCTAAGGCTAGTGGACCGCACTATTGAAGTTTTTGAATTGATTTGAATTTGAATTGTACTTTTCAACTCTGCAGCAAATGACAAATACACTACTGCGCTATTATTTACAACATCTTCCATATCGCTCGTTTGCTAAGATCAGCTTATGATCGCTATCACTCTGCCGTTTTCCGGTGTCCTTTGCTTCGCTCGTGCTAGCTCTCTTCCGCTGGTGTTGTGGAGATAGTGTCCCAATAAATGAAATCCTCTCATACGAAAGATCCATGTTTGGGGGTGATTTTGGTCGAATTTTACAACAAATCAATCTGTGCCATCTCTAATCACCATCAATAGGAAATGAACGCTCGGCAAAGGGCAACCATGATCTACGAATCATCCAAATACAAGAACAAATTCACATCGACTGCACTAATTTTCAATAAAATATCGTATCACATGCTGCCAATTTCAATCAAGGAGTCGTAAAATAACGTAAAATAACGACTTCCGTAACGAAACCTAAAATTGGTTTTCCCCAGCTTATGCCCTAGTTCTGGACATGACAACAAGCCGTTTCGACATCCCTAGGACATGGTCTTTCCACCCATGCAAAGCTCAGGTTGTCTGCTTGAGACTGAAACGGGACTTGCAAAACAACGTCTTTTAGATTTGGGCCGCACACGGCTGTCAAGAAGCGGCAACTTAGAAAGATGGCGTCGGTTCGAGATGGCATGGTAACCGCGCACGTGCCGTGGCTCGTGACATGCTCATGTATGCACGCAAATGCAAGTCACAAACTCACAAAGATCGTCTTTGCATTTGGAGAAAATATCTTCGACTCTCTTTGGAGGTTGGCGAGGTTTGCCTAATCTTTACTTGATTGCGATGCCGGTATGTCCTCTCAATAATTAGAACAAAGAGAGATGATGATCGCTTCATTGCTGAGCAGAAGTAACAATCAACTCTCCTCATGTCCTCAGTGCCAAAGGCAGACGACTGCAATTCCACAACGCTCATTTCACGATGATGGAAACAATCGTGTGCTAGTACACACTTGGACCATTTGGTCTTACCTGTTCTAGCCGCTAGTCCGTCCAGCAAGCAGATATTGACTATTACGATAAGGACACCTGCGTGAACGAGGGCTCGCCCAGCAAATTCAATTCAAGACGTTACTCCAGTCAAGAATTAGGGTCTTTACTCGAGAACTTCACAAATACAGGTCAAGGCACCCCACAAAACTGATAGATGGCATGAACGAAAGACAAATAGGCTAGACAAAGTGTCCCAAGTGATTGAAAACAGCAGATCTACCAAATAAGACAGCTACATGTGCCTAAACAACGATTCCCATACAGTAGAGAGTAGTATCAGGCAGAATGAAAGCCTTGGAAGTGCACAAATACAGCCACGACCGCCACAAAAATTGGACGACCGCCACAAAAAAATTCTCATTGCTCTACCTCCTTGAAGGGTGAAAGTTACCAGTTATCCTATAGCGATGTCAGTTTATGCCTGTTGGAACCCCCCACAGCCCGCACGAAATACCTTTCAAATAATTCCAGGATGCAATTGCAGCTCCAGACAGGAGGAAGAAGAACACCGTGAAAAATAACGGCAACGATGCCCAAACTCTCGGGAAACGGCTGAAGTCTTCCTGAAGATGTTAACATTGAATAGCCATCGATTACCAGCGTGGTTTGATGACTTTAGAACTGTTTTGAGACTTAGAACGAAGCGATATCTCAAAATTGATGGAATTGTTACCTGTCAAATGCGTGGGCGAGCAGGCCAGCTGACTGGTTATGCATGAACATGCATGAGCATGCATTGATTTTTCATGGTTCACGTGCAGAAAACTAAGTTGCCGCGATCCAAGTGCAGCTAACAGCCGTGCGCAGGACTAAAGAGGCTGTTTATGATGGAAAAAAACAAAACATTTACGACTCCGGGGATGGACGTGATGTCATGATATGTACGCGCGGTGTCACGACTTTTTTTGTAAAGATTGGGCAACGAAAAATACTTTTTTTTACTTTTGAGTTTTGAATATACACTGTACTACTATTTTCAGTGAGTCTTTTGTTTTTCCTGGACTTTGCGTAGGTTGTTATTTCCTTAGCTCAAGCTCTCCGAAAATGTATGGCAGAGCTTTCTTGAGATGCGGAGCTGCTGTTAGAGCAGCATCTGGATTAGGGAAATGCGGCCTTCGCGTTGCGGGACGAGCGTTTTCGGCCTCGTCACCACTTCGCCAGAATCTTCCCAGCAAAATGATGTGGTCGAATCCAGGACCTGAGGCGTACACTTGGGGCTACTCGCAGCCCATGGTCTACGTGAAGTATTGCTCTCTGGCCACGACGTGCCTGGCAACAACTGTGGCTGGTGTCTTGACGTTTTCGAACTTGGTGGAGTCGTCTGCAACGTTCCGAGCCTCCATGGCAGCTATGATTCTTGTTGGCAGTGTAGGACCTACGATTGGAATCATCTTCCTATCCAAATCCGTAGTGCATCGTATGTTTTACACTCCTGAGAGCAAGCGGATTATTGTTGAGATTAGAGGCATGCTGAACCAGAGGCAGCGGATCGAGGGGAAACTGAGCGACATCCAGCCGAAGTCACGCGCTTTGGGAAATATCACCATGCATGGCCGACCGCTGTTCATCTCGGTGGATGAAGTGCAGAACAAAGAGTTGTTCGAGAAGATCCTCAGTGTGGCGCTCTAGTGTGGGACAGCTGCAGCAGACAGTGGATGTCTAGTGGCGTGTGGGCCCCCATCTGTATTGCGTATTGCCGGTTGCAGTGCACCGTTCAACTGCAGGTCTTGTCAAGACGTCGATCCCTTTCGGAGGATAGCTCTACTGTTAATTCAACAATAACACCCCTGATCAGTCGGTGAGCATGCATCCTGCACTGAGGCTGATTGCAGTGTCTTGCTCACGCTCAGGAGCCCATCCTATCCAGTTGCTGAGTTCGCAGATGAGACTGCCATCAGCTCTGCCTGTTTTGGTTGGAGTTGTATGTAGGCCTATCTGAGTGCAGGTAGACTCTATCTGCTTTGCTACCCGTTATGGTCCAAAGCAGCTTTGGCTAGCCACGTGCTGAACCCATGCTCTCTACGCTGGCGCTTCTAGCCACAACAGTGCAGCTGGGCGACTGAGACTGTGCATCACGAACAGTGCGCAGCTGCACGGCTTTGGAACCGATGCGCGCGCTGGCGCAACCGGATTGTGTGCAGGCCAGTCCTGTTTGTGGCTACCGTATATCAGTTAACTCATGCCAGACAAGATCTCGCAGCATTATCTACTGGTATCTGATTTTATTTATCATTTCCCGACTCTCTGCTCCCGTCTTTTTGGAGTACTCTCGGTCTAGCTTTCAGTGAGTGTTATTAAATTTGTATACGGTTTACTATAGTCTACTTAGTCTTCTCTGCAGAATCAGTTTTGCACCTAGTCTGTTGATGGTGGGGTGTGCTCTTTCTCAGACCATAGTTTTGCTGGAAGAATACGCCATGGCTCACGTCTGCTTTCCTTCTCTGACTCGCGAATTCAGCTCTTTTGCTGTATCGTACCCTATTTTCGCTGGCCTCTTGTGCGAGTGTCTTTTTTGCGCTCTATTCAGGTGCATGTGTGTGCGCGTGCGTGCACGCGTTTGCTGTAGGCCGGGTGTGCATGGCTTCGCCGGTTACGTGGATTTGGCGGTTGCGTGGTGCAAGTCTAGGTCTGTTTCATTTGGATCTTGCTCTTAGAGAGCGATCTGCTGATGTGTAACCGGTGCACGTGTAGATCTGCATGCTCCTTCTCTTGCGACAGGCGTACATGGTACATAGACTGTGTGTACTTCTATCAGCCTACGGTATATCCCAAGTTGCTGGTAGTGTAGCTTGTTTTCTGGCGTAGCTTCGGCGATTTGTGTGTGTGTGTGTGTGTGTGTGTTAATGTATGAATGTGTGTCTGCGTTAGAGTCGCGCTCCTTAGAACTTGGTTTTAAAGAGTTAGAGCTGGGATGGTCTAATCTTTGAGCACTCTGGCTGCGTCTGAAGTCTTTGTGCTCAGGTGATGAGTTCAAAAGAACGAGCTCCCTGTTGCTGCTCTCAGCAGCTTCACTCTCCCTGCAACAGTGGTTACCAACCTCCCTCACCATCGTTGGTCACAGATTCAACATTCTGCGTAATGAACATGTGGTGCATACGTCTCGAGACGAATATATATAACGGTGTTTTGCCGGAGAAAAATTCTCCTTGGCAGGACCTTCATGAAGGTTATGGAAGATGGGATCTCTAGAAGGACTTGCAGAATTAGCGCAGAATTTACTGTTTTCAGCCGCAGAATTCTGCGCGAAATTTCTGATATTCTGCCGCAGAATTCACGGAGGACAGGATCATATCCCATGACAAGTACTGCAGACCGTGAGAAATTATCAGCTGCATCAAGTTTAGCCCTGCATGGGGGTGGGGGGTTTTCATCGTTGTTCAACTATTAACCTGTAAGGCATGCATGCTTGGACTGATTCTACTGAAGTTAGCTGAAGTTTGAATACCTAAATTGTCTCCATCCTGGAGTACGGTAAAACAACCGAAATGATGGTGAATGGAGGTTTTATAGAAAAGAAAAAGGACCAAGAAACTACAAGTTACGCTATAATGTCCACTAACGCCACCAGTTACTAAACAATCAGCTCATGCGATAACATTACACGACACTGACGTATACGGTAACTTGTAGTTCCTTGGTCCTTTTTCTTTTCTATAAATTTATCCTTGGCTCTCCATCCGAGTCCATTGGTGGTTTTTCTTTTCTTTCTTTTTTTCTTCTTCTTTTCGCTGCAGGACATGAATGGCCTTCAGCAAGTGCTTATCGCATTACAAACCAACAGAACAACGGAGGACATCAATCTTGGACGCCCTGTTCTATCGTCACAAGGCGTGAGTCATTGTTTACGGGAGGCACGGTTTCCCTTTTCTCTGGCCCGGTCTGGCCCACGGGAGGGGTACATACCGTACTTCCCCACATATAAGCCTTATAAGTGAAAATTTGCTGCAAAAAAAGATTTCTTGCTGTGTGAACATGTTCGGGTAGAAGCCCATGCGCTTATATGTGCAATACATGTTTGTCTGTGTTCTAAACAACGGTGTTATCACACTGCTTAGCAGTATATTCAGCTCCCGGGTGTTTCACCAATATTGTTTACGTATAAGAAGCGTATGCGCTTATAAATTAGGGGGTGCGCTAATGTCCAGACATGAGCACGTGAGCCTATATGTGCAGAAGTGCGGTATGATCATGCTTCAGAAGGCACCGAGCCTGCGATGGCTTCAAAGTTAATTGAAAATCCGATTGACATTATATTGCATGTGATTGGTCGAGATGTGGCACAAGTGTAGAGCTCACGTGCATTCTTCGCTGTTCTTCGTATGGTCTCCACAGGTTGGAAGCCTGCCGCATCATCTGGGAAAGATGCTCAAGGTAAGAAATGTGTTCGAGTGCTGGCAGAGCCACTAGACATTTCTTGCCATCAGATGCAATGTCAGCCACTGCTTATCCAGCGCTCTATCTAGTGCTGGCTGACGGATGATCGGTTGTTACCGCTCCTCCAAAGCATGAATTTTGAGCATGTTTTCGTGGCTCGGTTCTCTCACCTATCCAATATGCTATGTAAAACAAACAATGACATCGGCCGAACTTTGTCAATTCTAAATAGTCGATTTGGAGACAATTTTTTTTTAAATTATAGACTTACTTATACAGTAGCTATAAGGAGTATGGGGAATGCAGACGTCACAATCACAGTTCTGAATGTAATTCTTCGCGTGACATGAGCGGGAGACAAAGCAATGCCGAGCTGTATCAGTACAATAAGGCTGTACATTTATTCAATAAAATGTTGCCTCCTTGAGCGATTCACAATAATATTATTAGGGATGAAACGATCGTCCATTTCTTCTAATCGAGTACCTTTTATTAAACGATTGTGTTGTCATAAAACGAGTATGCTGGATATGTATGACATATCAAAAATGCAAAATGAAACTGATCTCCAGAACATGATAATAGTTCATGAATGACTTGTGTACTACACAGTCAAGTACAGTAAAACCTGGTGTAAGCGACCTCTGGGTTTAGCGAGCACCTGCTCTTAACGACCGCTTTTCCATGCACCGACAGTTCTGCACAGACACCGTGGGACCTGGTTCTAAAGACCACCTGGCTTTAACGACCGCTTTTGCTTGCACCGTGGGGTGGTCACTTTACTGTACAGTATATGTCACAAAATACTGTGTCACAAATACTGACTATTGAATAATACAACTCGGGAGCACTTTGACATCTCGTCAAGAGCTGTGCTGTAATAGTTCAGTATGATTTCTAGGGGCGTTGAGCGGTGCCTCAGTCAGCCTGACACACTGCGACAGTATTGAGTATTGTTGTGTGCTCACACTGCCCTACTCAGAGCAACGTGGTGTTGAAAGAGCTGCGCTTGCCCTGGTGGTCGCTGTGCTGTTCTGACATGTTCACCATATGTCAGGGTCTGCTCGTCAACCAGACCCTCGTGCACCTGGACTTGGTCGGGTAAGGGATGCAGCGAAGACTGGCACAGAGCATGGGCGTCGGAACTGGTGCGGCCAAAGACGCACCAGTAATTTCATGTGGAGAACTTGGAATCCAAAATATATGGGCTATTTGGACCCAATTGTCCATTTTTTCCACGGGGAGCCCCCCCCCCCCCCATCTCTTCATAGCCGCAACGAATACCCTGCGACCCCCTGAAGATGATCGTGCCCATGGCAAGAACCTTTTGAAATACCGGTACAGGAACACCACCACCCCCCCCCCCCCCCCCCCCACACACACACACGGTTCTACAGAAATATAATCAGGGCCAGTTGCGGTAACTCGAAAGTGTACACACGAAAACAGAAGACTAGAAGCCACAGAAAACAGGTGGTTAAGTATAAAGTACGGGGCGAGTGAGCGTGGACCTCATCAAAAACATGCACTATCCGCTCAACACACAATGCTGCTGTTTTTATGAGGTCAAGCATCACTGGCCTTTGGCTTTGGCGTTTGTAGGGATAGAGGTTCAGATCATCCATACTCCTGTACTTGGAAGTTGAATGCCTGAACATATCGTGAAAAGCTTATTCTAACACGGGCATGCGGTGAACTTTAATGCTTTGACTGCATAACTACGTACATGTACATAACATTTGTACACACTGCATAACTACGTACATGTACATGACATTTGTACACATACCACATTGCAGCGTGTTAGCTTAGGCGCTGATGCCAATAATGGCGCGGTTTACGGACAAACACATACAAGCCAAGCGACCTCCGTTTGCGGTATGCATTGCAGGAACAAGATTGCACCGGACGGCGCCGAGTACTTGGCAACGTATCTGAGTCTCAACGGAGCGCTGAAGGCGCTCAACCTGGAGTCAAATCGCATACAGGACGGTGGCACACTGGCACTGGCGCGTGCCCTGACGACCGGCAGGTCGGGTTTGGAATGGTGAGTGAAGGGGCCTTTGTTGTGTATACAAGTTTTTATCATTTCTACTACAGTGCACACAGTTTCACAGTACGTATTGCGCATGCCCGGATTGGTTGTTCTCATCTTGTAATCTTGTAAAGGAACCGAAGTGGTCCTCCTTGCAGTTGCAATGTCTACGTGGTAGTGGTGAAACGAATATTCGAATATTCGAACATTCGTTCGGTTTGGCACATTCGAATATTCGTTAAGTCACATTCGAGTATTCGTTACGTCACTTCGAATGCAGTGCCTGTACATACATGGACGCCGAACACGGTACAGTGCAGTGCGTACAGCCTGCCTGTGACTTTGTACTGCACGCATGCACATGTATGTCCATACTGGACTGCCGATGTTGCACATAACATTTATGAACTTCGAAGTAGCCTTATGTGGCAGTATATTTAACGTGGCACTACCGTTTGTCATACCTAATAATATATTAGTATTGACAATATCCATCAAATGACTGAGAGGAGGGCATGTGATGTCATCTGTGTTACGAAAAGAATATTCGTTCATTCGTTCGTTAAGCTGAAGAATATTCGACTAGTAGGTTTTGACATTCGTTTCACCACTACTACGTGGGTTAGTACATTGTAGAAGAGTACATGTATGCCCGAAGTGGTGGCCCGCCGATGCGAATGGATTTGCTTGATGTGTTTCTCAACACGTCAGGTGACGCTGCCGCGAATCCGGCTAACTTTACTTGTTTATTTATTTTATTTTCTACATGTATGTCTGTGAGTGGATACAGTTCTAGCTCTAGGGATAGCAGCCTTGTACCAAGATACTGTAGTGTCGCGTACAAAAGCATGACCTGTATAGAAGCATGACTTGAATAGAAGCGATTTTTCGAAGCGCGCTGTGATACAGAAGCATGATTTTAATAGAAATTGCTCTCTGCAGAGTACACGTGCAAGTACCCGCGTGGCAGTATGCACTGCACAGTGTAGACTGATGATGTTGACGTAGAAGCATGTTTTGAATAGAAGCATAACTTGAATAGAAGCATGGTTTGAACCCCGGCTTATACGGCCCTAAGCACCAGCTTTTATACGCGACGTTACGGTACTAGTAAACTGCTTGGGATTGAACATTCTTTGTCATACACGTATTGCATGATGCTTTCTGGCAACAAAAACACAAAGTAGTGCTGCCTAGTGATGGGCCAGTACCGGTAGCATGCGTGTAAGTCGTTTCTCAATCAAAGTTCAAGCCAAGACTTCACGTACATGTATACCTGTACAGCATTGCTCTCGGAAGGAATATGCAATATTCCCATTGTCAGCATTGCACTACCTCAGTTTTAGCAGCAGGTTTGCCAGAACCGAAATACATGATTTGTTCTCGCCGTGAACATGTACGTACTGTAAAAGCCATTATTCTAACGAAGCGCACATAATTATAATGATTCCCTAAAATTGACTGGTTGATTGACCAAAGGTAACGATTCTCACTCATTCTCAACGCTCAATAGCAATAGTATTGTATCGATTTCCGCATAATGATAAACAGACGCACATCCAAAGAAAGGGTCCACTGGGATCTGGTTGCTAGTCAGACTGCCCTGGCAGACTGCAATCATCTGGCAACTGAAACAAGTACACTAGAGTCGTGCGCTGGAGAACGTGGAGCCCAAGAACGCCCAGCCTGAAATGCTAAGAACGCCACAGGCGCACCTTCGTCCAGGCTGACCTGGAAACAAAGTTCTTGGGCACACGATTCTACTATACTTAAGCCCCCAAGGAAATCTTGTTGCTGCTTTGGCCGACAGAAATGTCAACCTCCGATGGTTGAATACATTTTTTAAATCTGAAAGGTGCAAAAGTTGCCCGATTTTGAAGTACACTGAAAAGCGGATACTAATAACAGCTCCAGACTCAACTCACATGCAATGCATTCTAACACGCGTACCAGCCAATACAGATACGATTGTCACTACATTGGACGGTCAGTATCGCATATAGCGTCGGTCTTTGATTTTGAGCATGTTATCACTATATAAAGCGATATATTACTATGACCAGTACTACATGTACTGTATGCGAGTGGGGTATCAAAAGACTCAGCGCACCACCGTACACATACATGTACACGTACATGACTTCACACACGGCATAGTTGGTTGCAGCGTGCGTCCTGTGTACTCCTGCTCGTCCTGACCGTGAGAAATATATCATGTCTATGCAGCCAAGGCTCCTGACACACAACGTCAGCATATCCTCATGATGGAGGCGTTTTGGACAACTAATACTACACGTAGAACACACGAAACAACACTGGGCAAATTTTTCACAAAAAAGTAACTTCCTGTTCGCCTCTGACACCACTTGATTTCACATCAATTACTTTAACCAATGCAAAAAAATGTAGTAGAGGTCTTTTACAATGGAATTTGATTACTCTAGTATAGGCAACATAATAACTATAATGGTAGCTGTGCATACTTAGTTACGGCAAATGAAAATGAATTTGAGAAGTTGATCACTATAGCCGCCAACCTTATAGGCGATACGTACTGTATTGTTTATTTTTCATGTCATTATTGTCTATTTTTCATTTTTCATGTCAAGGACAGATTTCATTTTAAAACTAGGTTCAATGAAGTGTCAAAATTATGAATGTTGTGATTATGAATGTTGTGATTATAGTTTTATGCAATGGTAAAACTATTGACGAAATGCAACAGCCACGGACTGTTGAGAATACGAAAGGTTTATCGATCAAGTATATGTACAAGGACAAGTGATGCTACAGATCCACAGACCGACAGTGAAACCTAACACACCACGCAACAAGGGCAATAACAAGAGCAACAAACAACAACAACAACAACACCACGCCTGAAATGACATCAGCAGAGAAAATATCACTATGTACAGGAGACAGGTTACAACGTACCGACATGCAGAAGCTAGGTGGATCAGCCCGAGCAACCTCGACAGCCGCAGTGAATACATTCAACGATTTTGCCTTCCTCGAGTTTCGTTTTGGGTACTCTACACACACAGTTGGTGGCGAAGTTAGTGTCCCGAACTTGAATGCAGCGCAGGCAGCACAGATTCTCATATCCCTGTTTCTTCCACTTGGCAATGAGATTGCCATCAGCGTAACCCTCCTTCAGACAGAAATCGTACAATTCCTTGCTAATAGCACGCCGCTTGTAATACAAATCGTACACGTAGCGTGATTTCTGGTGATGAATTTTGAAGATTGGCCAAAGGGCTTCCACTTTACGTTTTCCGTCGTGAGGATCTGTTTCAGCTTCTCTCATTTTCTGATCCAGTTCGTCCAGGGTAGGCTCAATCAACTCCCAGCCATCCGGCGGCCTGCGGCGACTGCGACGAACTTTCGGCATGATGTACTAGTAGCTTACTGTACGGAAATACAACTCCACTTACACGGAATGTTTCTTATCCACTGCAGAGCTAGCTTCAGAAAGCTAAAACAACAAAACCAACAAGAAACGTCTGCTGTATCACGTTTGAACAACGTGCGAAATTTCGAAAAAGCATTTTCGATTTTTCAGTACGCGCACGTGCACACCCACACACGTAGATATATCTACATTACCCATATAAAAACCGCTCTGTGAGCGGTTCTGAAAAACCTCTACTGGTGCAGCCCCGTCGTAAAAGTAAGAAATTAGAACTGGCGCATTGTCCTCCCAAATGTGAACTGATCCACCTAAATCGCGATTGACGGGACCCGAACGCACCAGTAGCACGAGGTCGGGAGGGCACAGGATCACAGCCGGCGTCGGCGCTGATCAAGTTACCATACAACACTTAGATCTACACCGAAGCCCACCTTTGCCGCTTTGGCTTTGGCTATGGACCAGCGTCCCCAGCTGCATCCACAGGTAGGAACCTCGTGCTACTGGTGCGTTCGGGTCCCGTCAATCGCGATTTAGGTGGATCAGTTCACATTTGGGAGGACAATGCGCCAGTTCTAATTTCTTACTTTTACGACGGGGCTGCACCAGTAGAGGTTTTTCAGAACCGCTCACAGAGCGGTTTCAAGCAGTGGCAACTCTAGCACCAGCAATGTTGGACTTACATCCCAGCCATTGCCGCCGGATTCAGCGGCTTCTTCTTCTTCGTCTCCCATCTTGGAAGCACTCCTTCCCGTAAGTTCAGTCCTGGGATCGGGAGTACAGTCGGAGGAGGACGTCGGAAAAGGCAAAAAGGCAACACACATGATTCCCTTATAAGCAAGCAGTGGCAACTCTGGCACCAGCAATGTTGGACTTACATCCCAGCCATTGCCGCCGGATTCCCACGCTTCCTCTTCGTCGTCTTCCAGTTCCCAGGTTCCATCTTGCAAATACTCCTTCCCGTAAGTAAGTGCAGTCCTGGCCTGGGTGGATGCGCAGTACATTGACGATGGCGGAGATGGAGCAGGTCAGGGAGCCCTATAGGGGTCCCGAGAGCAGATTGTGGCCAAATTCGGGACGATGTCGGACGCCAGTCAGTATGAAGTAGCGAATTGCGGACCGCCACGTAGATTGGGGTCGCGGGGTCATAATCCATGGGCACTACTCGTACGTTGCTCCAAAAAAGGGCACTGCACTGTTCCACAGTTGCTGTTAGCGGTCACCAAAGGCACTTGGTAGGCCGGTAATTGGGTCACGTGTCAACAAAGTGTCAGCAACGTGTCACAACGTGTCGACCACGTGTCTTTAGCGGTACACTAATTTTGGTGTCCCCAAACTGAAAACATCGAGCACCAGTATGGAAAGGCTTTAGACAGAAAGCCTTTCCAATAATACACAGCTAGCTAGCTACGTTTGGTCATTGTAGCGCTGTATACATGGTATCAAGAGTAGATAAACATGGTATCAAGAGTACATAACCCCCCAGAGTGTGCAACGCCGATCCAGCTCTGTGTAGGGTCTTGGTCGAGCGGAATCGGATCTTCTGATGTCATGCGTACACTTCACACCAGCGCAAGGCCGGTCTCGAGGCAGGGCACCATTGTTTTTGATCCAAGAGTACCCGCGACTCCCCGGGTTCCCCTCAGATGTGTACGGTATTATGACGCAAAGATCCGATTCCGCTCGACCAAGACCCTATGCAGAGCTGGATCAGGCGTTGCACACTCTGGGGGGTTATGTACTCTTGATGGTATACAATGTACATGTAGCTCACAACGATTATGTCATGATCAGGGCATGAGGCGCCGGGCCGCCGGCCGGTCGCCGGCCGGGCCGTTGACCGGGGTCAATATTAAAAAAAAATTAATTATTTAATTACGAATCCCTTCTGTCAACCGGTACGCGATAGTTGTACCTTTCGAAGAAACGTTACTTTTCACCTAAAATCCCGACATACTCGACATACTCGCCCTAAAATCGCATATCCGGTCATGTGAGCGGACCCGAAGCGCACGTGCGTTGCTACTGCCATGGAGACGAGGCTGATTTTTAAAAAATGGCGTGTCCACTTAGATGCAAATCGGCGAGTGGTGAAGTGTAGCAAGCGCGTCAATTCAAACATAAACAAAAAAAACAGCTGAAACATCAAAGGACGCCGGCGTGTGCGTAGGCCTGTGAAAGCGTTTTTGTGAAGAAGTAGCCAGTGGACAAAGGAAATGGTGTCGAGAAGCGTTCGGAGAAGCTAGCTAGCGTTTGTGCTTCGGTACTGACGGTTCTGATGGACTCAGGCCATGCTGCAGTGATTACTGCCCGTCAACGCTTCAACGGGGTTTTAGAAGACGTTCTAAACCGTGCCAGCGATGATGGACGACATGGCCACGAGGAAAGTGACGAGGTGGCCAGGCAGACGGCCATGGAGCTGCTGCAGTTACCAAACAGAACCCCCGAGGCTTCTCAGGTATCGAAACGGTCTGGCCGTAGTCCACGCAAAAGGCCTCGCACTCGGGATGAGGCTAAGACCCAGACGGATGAGACGTACCATGTGATGAAGCTCTTTGATCGTAGTGTAGACCTGGCTCAATTCAATCGCGAGACACCGCTGTACGTAGTTTGTCGAGCTTGGATGAAAAACCTGCAGCCCGACCAGCCGTCGGACAGAGGCCATGACACTGCAGGTCTGGACTTACTGACCTGCGCCACTCTGGGTGGTGATCCGGTTGTGTTCCGGTTGCCAGCGTCTGAGCCGAAACCAACGCCACTGGCAGCGGGAGGTGGCGCTATCGCCGCTACGTCGGCAACGGCAACAGCCATGACAGGCTCTTCGGCTGGACATCACAGCCTTACCCTTCCGGCCGAAGCTAAGGCTCGCGTCGATCGTGCTCTCTATCCTGTCTGTGAACAGTCACCGGCAACCACAGAGCACGCTGCCACCGCGAGGGCATCGGATCTACTGGCCATGAACCAACGTCGTTGGCGTGGCTTACGCGAGGAGCGACGGCGTCACGTTAGAGAGGACAGCCGCCGCCATCGCGAGAGCTACGACGTTCTCAAGCAGCTGAAAGAAAAGGACTTATCTTAGCCCAGTGTCAGTGAACACGGGCTTCTGCAACTCCCTTTGTCGTATTCATCGAGAGCTGCCACTTGCCTCTATCGGACTTACTCCACAAGCAGCAGCAGCGCGTAATGTGACAGGCAATTAAGCACTGCATGACCTTGTTCAAAGTACCCGCAGTAACCCTCTTGTATGTTCCTCTGCTAACTATTGTCTTTCTACCCAACGGAGCTGCTACCGGTGTTTCTGCACAACGAACGGACGGTAGGTGCCCGCAGCGCGTGTTTCCTTGATTGTACATAGCTTCTTGAATGACACGCAGCTGCTCGTGTCACGCTGGCTAGAGGGCTAGGTGTCTGTTCGTCTCTCTCCGTTGCCACATGCTGGCCAGTGCTTCTAGATGTGCGCTCGCTTCGCAGAAATTATTTGTTGTGTGCGAGGGCGGAGATGTGTGTGTGTATGTCCGTGCGTTCCATATTGTGTAGGCTTTCTTTTCTTTTTTTTCTCCTGTGCATGCGAGTGTTCACTGGGTTCTTTTTGGGCTAGTTTTGCCACCTGAACCCTGACGAGGGTGTTTTTTCTGCTGCTTTTCTTCTTCTTTTGTTACGACATAACCTGGAATATCAGTGCACATCTTTTCTTCGCTGTTCTCTTTTTGCTTGATGTGTTGAATCAATGTATTGTAGTTGTACCGCGATGTGTTGTCATGTGCTGGTGTGCTGTCTCTGTTATACCCCCATAGAATACTATGACTTTATCGATTTTTTCCTGATTAATACTTCGAAGTACAAATTTTCACGGTCAGCATCACTTCTCTATTATATCTCCCCTTCATTCGCTATCGCGTATGATAATGATATTATTCGTTCCCCTTCCCCCTCCCGTTTCTGACTCGAGACAGTGTATTGTGTTCACTATTGCATTTAGATCATTTTCACACGTCCCAGTCTGCCGTAGAGTTCTGAGACTTTCCGGCCATCCTACGGTGGTCTCTATCTAAGATTTGCTTAGCTTTAGTCGTGCCGTAGAGCATGTAGCCGTTGTGTAACAACAGAACTGTAGCATTCTTTGCTTTTCGGCTGCTGGCGTGTGTGTGGGGAGGGGCGTTGGGATTATTCTACGTTGGTACGGCTATAAAAAGGCCCTACCGGAGGAGAAATGTTTGTGAAAACTGGGCCCAAATAGCCCATATTTCATGGCTTGAAAAATCACAAGGTAAACGCATTGATGCGCTTCACCTGCCGTACGTTGTTCCTTGCATTCAGTTGTGGTGCATCACCAGGTGGCAACCTACTCCACTAGTTTATGTGCATGCCACGTCTTGGATGCTGCGTGAGATTATGTGCAAGACGTATGCGTATCACAGCGATACTCTCGCTCCGTACTTGTTACAACTTCACCTCGAATATTTCTGACGTGCAGCATTGCGGCATATTCGGCCGTGCGATATCACTTTCTGCAGGGAAAATCGCGATTCCGCGGATGCAAATTCTTTCCTCGATTTGTATTTTTTACTACTATTTTGAAAACATCGGAAGGAACTGTCAAATCTCTTCTTTATGAAAAATACTTTTAAAATAGGTAGTTTTCTGGGAGGCAAACCGGTAGATTGGCCTATCTACATGTACTTGCAAGTTTACCAAAAACGGGCGAAAATTCCTCGCAATTTTGCCGCAAATTGTGCCGCGAGTTTTGAGCTTTTCTTCCCCGATTTTCCGCGGGGACAGACAGTCGCTAGCGCGCTCTAGCATTCGCAATGCCACTGTCGCAGAAGTTGACCAAAGTTTAGCGATGTGCATTGCACAGTAGATCTACACGCGTGCATATGGATATCGCAAAAACCGAAAAAGTAAAGTCGCAGCTGTGGCGTCGCAAAAAGTGGTATTATGAATAGGCCTTTACGCAAATGAATGTGTGCGCAGACATATGGTAAGATCGGGCGCCGAAGAACACCGGGAAAATAACATAAATTCAGGAACAATTCAAGCTAGATTTTCAGACTTAATTAAGACTGCACATGTACTGTTTTCTACAAAGGCAGAAGAGAACAGAGACAGCCGGCTAGGTCATTGTTGTAACGCTGCGTTTCATGCACATAGCAAAGCTAAAGCAATCCTCAGACAACTGTTTTCTACATGTTTTTCACATGGCGTGATTGCAAAGCTAGGCTGCGTATTGTGCCCCTGCGTTCTTCGGCGCTCAATCATTTGTACCACTTCCAGGCGGTCCCGTGAAAAGCTTTAGGGTATCTTCAAATTCCAAGCTCCTGAGAGGCAAAATCTGAGACTTTAGAATACCATTGCCAATGTGTTGTGGTCCATTCACATCTAACAAATTTGTATTAACATTTAAAATACGCAATATGAAAGAGAACCTTTACACAATCGTATATGACTGTACTTGTTCAGCTACATTTAGTTGGTACAGACGAAGCTCTCACGAAATTTCGCACCTCACTCAAACTGCATCCACCGCACTGTCACTTTGTACTTCTGGTGACTGCATATGCATTGTCTAAGAAGAGTTTTGAAAGGTTTCGGTGTCTGTGCTGCAACCCTGGAGGGGGGGGGGGGGGGGGGTTCCGCCTTTCCGGGCAACCTGAAAAACACTGCCGGCTACGCGCCTGTCGCAGCCCTTTGGCGTGACCTCTTTGTCATCTTGTGTGTGTGTGTGTGTGTGTGTGTGTGTGTGTGTGTGTGTGTGTGTGTGTGTGTGTGTGTCTGTGTGTGTGTGTGTGTGTGTGGTATGTGTGTGTGTGTGTGTGTGTGTGTGTGTGTGTGTGTGTGTGTGTCTGTCTGTCTGTCTGTATGTGCATGTACATGTACATGTGGCTTCCAGGCTGAACATCAAGTTCAACAGCATTCAGCCAGAGGGCCTTAAGGCCATGGCCAGGGCGATTCGGGCGAGCTGCGCCCTGAGATATGTATACGTATGGGGCAATGAGTTTGACCATGATACTTGCCAGGTAAGATGCACATGACTGTACATGGGATTTACCTGTAAAACCAGAATGTGTTTTTCTATTCAAAAAACGATCATTGGAATTTTGGAGTCAGTCCTTGGGGGTGCCGAGTCGAGTGGTCTTGGTCCGAGGAAGCTGAGACGCTCCCTTCCTCCTTTATTCCCAATCGAACTCGCCAGTTCCACCGAAACTGGGTAACTGTGCCCTACCATATAGATGGGGATTTGTAGACAAAATGTCACTAAAAGCTAGCGCCATTTCGTTCTTATAAAAGCACGGATGACCGAGATTGTCCATATGTTGTAGTCCTTTGGACGCTGAGTCGACTGGCTTTGGACCCTGAGTCGACGGGCTTTGGTCCGAGAAGGCTGCGGAACAGCGTTCGGCCCTTATTCCCAGTCGAACATGGTTGAATAAGTGGTCACGTGCTCATGCGTACACCAGTCACCTGGTCACCGTGCTTTGCAGGGTACAACTCGCGTTGAACTTTCACACCAAGGTTCAACTCGAGTGACAGAAACGCGCCTAAACATGCTGTAAGTTGTACCCTGCAGGCACGCTGACCTGGTGACTGGTGTACGCATGAGCACGTGACCACTTATTCAACCATGTCCGATTGGGAATAAGGGCGGAACGCTGCATCACAGTTTTCTCGGACCAAAACCAGCCGACTCAGCGTCCAAAAGATTACAACATATGGGCCAATCTCGGTCATCCGTGCTTTTATAAGAACGAAATGGCGCTTTTAGTGACATTTTGCATACAAATCCACATGTACATAGTAGGGCGCAGGCACCCAGTTTCGGTGGAAGTGGCAAGTTTGATCGGGAAAAAAGAAGGAAGGGAACGTCTCAGCTTCCTCGGACCAAGACCATGCGTCTCAGCACCCCGAAGACTACTACTGGTGAAAATTTGACCGTAGCCTTGACTTCCCCTTTAACTCTGGCTTAAATAAACCATGCATGCCGTACTGCAAGAAACCTGTCTGGACCTACGTCGGCATGATTGTGTCCTGGTTCTGGAGATTGGCAATTCACGTTAACACGCAGATCCTGCCTTTGTGCATGGATGGATTGGCTCAGTATGTCAGATCGGCCTTGGTGTTTCACTCTTTTTTGTGTTTGTGAAGCTGGGTGTTTACTCAGTTTGGGTGCAGCGGTAGAATCAAGGAGAGAGGGGGGGGGGGGGGGGGGGGGGGGGAGGAACTGCGTCCTTTCTTCAAAATACTGCGAGTTGTAGTGATGGCAGTGTGAGTGATTGCATAGTCGTGACACACAGGTTTTAATCTGCAATGTACTTGCCGTGGCAACCGTAATGCAGCGGCTAAGTATCCTACTGGGTTAGAGGGACTGGGCTTCTTCTATTCGTGATACAAAGGCAATTATACCCTTGGGCAAATTCCGTTGTGACTCAGAGTTTCATGGCTGAACCAATCATCAGACAACGAACTGTACGCCGCTCTGCCTGAATAAGGTATTGAGCACTTTCGCAAAACCTACTGCCTCTGTGTCCGTTCGTGATAGTAAGTTTGGGGTTGTACAGGAAGGGTGGGCAAATATGTACATGAAGGGGTTGCTCCTATGCTGGAACAAGAAATTAAGGGCATATATGTACATGAAGGGGTTGCCCCTATGCTGGAACAAGAAATTAATCCGTGTCTCGTTTCTTTTCAAACCCGTAGTTCTGAGTACTAACACAATGATTGTACTGTAGTAGTAGATATTAGACTACTTGTAAGCAATAAGCTTTTATCGCACAGCTATTTTCATCTCTTCGTTGAGCAGCGGATACTACAGTTGCGCTGGGTGAAATCCGACACAGAGTGCATACTTAGTGCCCTCAACTTGCACGGCCCGTGACGCTCTGGAACTGGCATGAACGCGGCTGGACGTACACATGGTTGTACAAATACGATGATGTAATCATAACTGGTCCAGGGCGCCAGCAAGCTTTGCACTTTAGGTCGGATTTCACCGAGCGCAGCTGTAGAAGCTGTTCTTGTTTGTTGCGCTTTATTTCTTTGTGGCAGGATTACACCTATCTGCTGAGTGGTGCAGTTCCGCGTGTCTCCGTCGAAGGCGGTCTGGACATCTCTACGTACATCGTCGACGGGGTGTGCTCCGTGGCGCACGTCGAATGCAAGGAGTTCAAACCCTTGTTCAAGCGCAAGCGTTTCCGAGTCTGAACGACAGCTCTAAAACGCTGGATGGTGTGAGAGGTCTCGCCCTGTGAACTGTGCACATCCAAGGATTTTCTGTGGCCACTTGTCCGATCGTTATGTTGCTGTCGACGGCTCAGAGTTTCAACGAACCAAACCTGAACCGAGTATTGCCTATCTTGGCTTTGGACACGGGCTTCTTCTCCCGGTGGCATCAAACACCATCTGAGGCCCTGTCCCTTTCTGACGCACACCGGCATTCCTTGAAATTTAACTTAGCTGGCGGACCGTGCCCACGTGATGCCACCCGTCGCTTTGAATAAGTTTGCTTCAGTAAATAATTTAGGAAACTTCACTTCTCAGCTCCAAACTCCAAAAACGGTCTCTTCACTGCGATTCAAATTCAAACTTACATGATGGGCGAGGCCCGAAAATTTGGAATTACCCTCATGATGGGCCAGGCCAAACAAATTTGTTGTAATGTAATTTTGAATTTGAATCGCAGTGAAGAGACCGTTCTTGGAGTTTGGAGTTGAGAAGTGTAGTCTCCTAAATGTGCAAGTGGCTGCGTAGGAGTTTGTGGACAGTTAGAAAAGTTTATCAGTAAAAAATATATAATTATGTGTCTTTCCCTCAAACCAGTCAGTAAAAAATATATAATTATTTAGCCACGGCTCCCACGGTACCGTGGATACAACAGGAGTAGAGATGTGTGGTCATCACTAGATAGTAGATACATGTCCAATTTTGTAATTATCAGCCTGCTGTCTTGACAAAACTAAACTAAAAGATTGCACTACATTTACAAGCAAACGGAAAGGAGTCACATACTCTCACCTAACGTAAACAACCGCCTTTACAAATTACATCAGTACTTTTCTACTCGACAGTAATTATGTGATCGCATTTTTTTCAATCGTACATTTTGATTACATGTCAGAGTTTTCTGCCCCAAGCACACTGCTTGGCACCTATTTTTTTTCAGTTTTTGTTGGAAGAAATCTGTTCGATATTAATTGTGTTCTCCTTCCTGTTCGGTCAGGCTATCCGTTTCATATCAACCAGGGAGTCTGTTTCTGGAGTACAGTGTTTTGAAGCAGCGCCATGCAAGGCTCATGCAACTTTTTTTGTTTTCGTTTGGATGTCTGTTTTGGAACGTGCATGATGTAGTTGAAATGGACACGCAGCACTACGTTTGACCCTTTGGTCGGATTTCTTTGGCCACGACTGTAGACCGTACGAAGCGAATGCAGCCTAAGTTAGTTGCGCATGTTTATCAACAGGCCGTGTGCATTGTACGTAGTGTTCATGATCAAATTGAGTGTTTCTGACTTCGTCGAACACCTCCTACTCTGAGTCCTAGATTGTAGAATACATGACACATTCCAGTTGTTCATTCACATGGCCCAGGGAGTCGTAAAATACCGGTATTTTACGACTCCCTGACATGGCCGTAATCCGCTCAGCCTGCATGGTTATTCGAGAATGTTCTCAAGCCTGGACCCAGGGTATGTGATCAAACACACCCAATGCACTTACTCGTACCGGTGCCGATGATCCTTGTTTCCGATGCGACACAGTGAAATTGCAACAAGTGTGTACATGCGTATCACTAGCATGTTACTATGGTGACACACTCATGGCACGGTCTACCAGGTCTACGGCCAAACTGGCACTACCCGGAAACGGTCCGCTCAGCTTGGAAGAATCGATACGGGACAGGGGGGGGGGGGGGGAGGGGGGACGACAGGCCCCGGCACTGGGCTAGTACGGGTACAGGGAATTTTCTAGAACCGCCCCAACCGGTTTTCGACCGGTTGAAATTGTTGGCGACCGGTTGAAAAGTTACAAATCAGTTCCAACCGCCCGTACTTTTCTGTGGGTGAATGGTCAAACGCATTTTTCTGGACGGATACTTCCAGCGAAGTCGCGTGGCCTGGTACTAGGGTCACGAGTTTGTACGGTTTGTGTGTCGAGTGCCATATTTGGGTTGTATTTTGAAAAAATTTCCGGGGGGACCCCCGACTCTTCATTGGACCGTAACTAACCGGTTGGAAATTCGTCCTAGAATATACCCTGGGGTACTAGTGTCCAGGTATGCCCGGCCCTCCACTGGTCACCTCTCTCAGACTATCTCATCTGCTGTCAAGCCACCGCTCCTTTCTCAGCTGCAGGCGCCTAGGCCAGGTGAAGTGGACTGCACAGTAGTACAATGTCATGTACATGCACGTGCACCGGTATGTCCATAGAGTTAAAAAAAAATGCCAACTGAAGTATTGCAAGTACAGTACATGGTGGATGGTCGGTCACTTGTACACAACTGAACTTCATATTTTTTGGATGCCAATGAGGCTATGACCCAGGGCAATAGTACAATGAATAGGCTTCCCAATTCAGGGGCGTAGCACCCGCTACGACTGGTACGACCATGGCCGTACCACTTTTCGAAAAGTGTGGTCCGTCCGGAACGTGCAAAACCGTAATAAAAAAATCAGGATCCATCGATGCATATATGCGCATCAGACTTTGACCTTTTTTCTAGACTCGTACTCGTAGATCTGTTATGCATCTGCAGTCGTACTGAGTACTGTGCTCGACTCGACTGCACACTGCGCCAGAAGTGTGCCAGAAGTTCCCAGAACGCAGGATTTTGTGTCCTTTTTACAAAATTTTCCCGGGGGAGGTCCCCCGGACCCCCCTCCAACACGGCCTTCGGCCGCACCGACCTTCGGTCGTACCACTTCCAAAACCCCTCCTACGCCCCTGCAATTCGACAACTTGTGTGACTCGTTACTTAGTCGAAGCCTTCTCTTGCTGAGTGCAGCATGTACGACTCATTGGGAAAGGAAAGTTCGCACATCCACGTAACCACCGGCTATAGAAATGTTTCGAGAAACACAATCAGCTTCGACTCGTACTCCTACCCTCTGTAGATTCAGTAGAAAAACTTTCAAACGTTACACTTCTTTAAGGAAGGATCAGGAAGAAGAGAAGAGAAAATGACGCCAAAAAAAGTTTTGTACAAAAATTGAAAAAAAGAAAATGATTGTTTTCTGAGACCTTCTCTCTCAGTCAAACCGTCAAACGTTGGTGCAAATGCAAATGGCAAGTCATTCTGAAAAGTTTCTCTTGTTTTGTTGCAATGCTCATCGTCTGGTCGTCTGAGATATGCTTAGAAAAGAGTTTCGCTCCTTGCTTTGATGTGTTCCACTACGTTGTGGTATTAGAGAATTCTGAGAAGCTCTCTTAGGATTAGTGGTTTTCACCATGAGTTCAGGTGGTGGTGGCTACTTTGACCTTGGTCAAGCAGCGCAGGGCAAACCAGAGCCACGGAAAACCCTGCTACCGAGAACAGGCCACGAGGCGCACTGGGCAGACACACATCATACTCAGTCGCAGGCGCGCTCCACTTCGCAGTACGTCGCTGATGCAGACGTAACCAACAGGGGAAGACCTAATCCTGGTCCGAATCGTTACAGTCAGTCTGGGCAGGGAACCGAAGCTCATGGTAGCTCATATGAAAATGCACAATACGGAACTAGTTATAGCAGAGACACAACTCCGCGCCATCAGCATTCTACGGCGCCTGAACCTGCTCATGGCCCCCACACTGGTGGCGCATGGACGCAGGACCGGCAGCCCGAGCGCGTCCGCGGTAACGGCAGTTGGGATCGGCATGCGCCAGTAGCTCCTGCCGGTGGAAATGGCACTGGGGGCGGCCGCACGCTTCTGCCTGATCCGACTGCCGGCGGTGGTCGTCCGTCGCGTGGGCCGTTGCTTGAGTCTGTGCCTCCGGACCGTGGGCAAGGGAGCACGTACGATCATCAGCTGGCACCACGTGATGAGCACGCAGAGCACCCAGCATATAAGCAGCAGCAGCAGCCCCCGTCGCATCACCGCCAACCACCTACACAGCACCGACCGCCTCAGCAGGCTCAGCAGCCTCACAGAGCACCTTCGCATGCCCATACCGCCTGGCCTGACCCGCCTCGGGGTACCAGCAACGGTGGCCATCAGCACCACAGTGCGGAAGTCGACGCATACCGGCCACCTGGAAAATACCCGGCCAATGAACGTGGAGCACCGAGACAAGACGGGTGGAGTGGTCCTTGTCACGACGAGCAGTACCGCCCGGTCTACGACACGTCCAGGCCAGCTAGATCACTGCTTCCGACCCCTGACGAGTCCGAGTATCCCCAGGAACACGAGCAAGACTACAGTGGCAATGGCAATGCTGCTGGGCAGGATAGGCACTCTTGGAACGATCACAAAGTGGCGCGTGGTCATGCTGATGGCGATCATGACGTTGATAGTGATGTCGGCAGCAGAACCGACTCTAGAAGCGCTCCCTCTATTAGCACCAGTGATCCTGGAGACATACCACCACCACCACCTGGTAAAACACTGCTGCCCACGCCGGCCGAGCATACCGACTGGGACAGTTGCCACCACGCGCACGAGGACGATCCGGCGGAAATTGTCTCGCCGACTCTATACGGCAGACCACAGCCGGAGCGTGACGAGCCCAGCGCCAGCATGGCATCCCCTACCGCTGTACATGCCAATGATGACATGCAGATCGAAGATGACTGGGCGGATGGCGTTGAGGTCACATACGATAGCGCTGCTCCTGTCCACGCCGAGAAACGCTCTCATGATGAGTCGGCCGACACGGAAGCGAAGCTGTTCGAGCAGCAGCGGCACGCCAAGGCGGCGTGCACGTCCGGCCAGTGGTGCGCCGAGCACCAGCGCCGCCGCCTGACTATGTTCTGCACGCCGTGTGGCGCCTACGTGTGTCGCGAGTGCACCAAGCAGGGAGGGGAACACGAGTACAAGGACGGCGTGGCGCACGCCACTGTCTCGGTCGATGAGATCTGCGAGGAGCGGCGTGTACGCGTGGACGCGCAGTTCACCTACCTGCTGCAGAACCTGGGCGATCCGCTGGTGCAGTGCAAGCACCAGGTCAAGGACGTCATGCAGCAGCTGAAAATTAACAGTGTGCACGCTAAGCGCGTCGTCGTCGAGTACATCCGCAGGCAGGCGCAGCGCGTTGAGACCGAGCTGGTGACGCAGATTGACGACATCGAACACCAGCGCTACGCAGCGCTCTATGACCAGTACAACAGCATCGAGGGCCAGCTGGAGAAGCTGCGACCCATTGTCAAGTTTGCGCGCTCCGTACTGGCGGATGACAGCACATCTCAGTTTTGTGACCCGATTGGTGTGAAGCGACTGGCAGACGCCGAGGAGTTCCTGTGCGGTGTCGAGTTTCCGTCGTCCACCATTGAGCCGTGTGCACAGGCCACGCTGCAGTACATTCCGAAGGAGTACGGGTTTCCCGATCAGGTTCGTGCGCTGGGCACGTTGCGTGCACGACTGGCGCTGGGTGACCAGTGCATGGCCGAGGGCACGGGCGTGAGCGAGGCGTACCGCAACGAGCGCATGACCTTCATCCTCACGGCGCACGATCGGCACGGCGACCGCATGAAAGATGGCGGCGACGCGCTGCAGTGCACGTGGTCGGACGTGCCACACGACATGGGCAGAGTCACCCCGCAGCCGCCGGAGATCACCATCGTGGACAATCACGACGGCACGTACGACGTGTCGTACCGCTTCACCTCGCAGAAGTGCGGCATATACACCATGAGCGTGAAGATGAACGGCGAGGACGTGTACGGCGCTCCGTTCCGCATCAACCGCGGCCATTGGCACCTGGTACCCACCTGTGAGCCGTCCACTGGCGTGAAACTTGTCGAGGGGCATCTCAAGGCGACAGCCCGCTCGAGCAATCAGTTTGTCATTGGCAATCGTGGCTTTCTGCATGGCCAGCACACGTGGAAGGTGACGTTCGAAGGTGGTCGGTTTGCCGTGGGCGTGGTTGGCTATGTTGACCCGAAGTTGAACGAGCCCTGGGAGCAGATACTGCGCCGCTCCTGGTCGTGGTGCGCCGATGGGCGCACGTTTCACGGGCCGCACTCCGATGTGTCGTGCGGCCCGCAGAGTCTGGACTATGCTCGCGAGGTGTTCGTGCAGCTGGACTGCTCGGCACGAACACTGACGCTCTCTCGGCAGCTGCTTGAGGAGAACGACGGCGACGTCAAGGTCGACTGCATTGAACACTTGCCGGCCAGTTACCCCCTGTTTCCGCTGCTCGCACTCCGCAACGGCGGCACCAAGCTAGCCGTGGAGCTGATCTGAGCGCATGCCGTACCTGATCCACCGCTTTTCAGACAAGCCTCAGTGTTTGGAGTTATTGTTCTTTCTCTTTTACTCACAGTGTGTCTGTTTCACCCCCTTTTATTGCGAGGTTGAACAGTGCACTTCCGTGTGCGCACACATCTTCCCACATTTCATTCTGTGCTCTTTATGCTGATCCCATTGTTGTTTTTTTCACAGCAGGTTTTGTGACAACATGAGATCAGGAGTATTATGAGGTCTTGACAAGTATTTTTGATGCCACTGGTTGAATTTCGTTTTTCCCTCTCGTGTCATGCCATGTCGTGTCACTATCCCAATCATACCTTTTCTTTAGTATCTGCTTTTCTTATTCGAAATGTCCTGGGGCCGCTGATTTTTGACTGTTGACCTGTTTGTGTGTGGGAGGGGGGGGGGGGGGGGGGGGTGCATGTGTGTGTGTGTGGTACATGGTGTGTGTGTGTGTGTGTGTGTGTGTGTGTGTGTGTGTGTGTGTGTGTGTGTGTGTGTGTGTGTGTGTGTGTGTGTGTGTGCTGGTGTGCGCATACTTCTTCTACTTTCTATTTGAAGTGTACACACCTGTTGACCAATTGTTCTACTTCTGGCAAGACTAACTCTTGTGTAGTCAATGGTACTGCTTGTGAAGCCTATCAGATCCACTCTGATTTAGCCATCCACACTAGTAAAAAGTATTTCGCTCAGCAGGGGCATGAGTAAATGACACTACAATGCAGTTGGATCCCAGGCGGGATACCTTGATACCGTCAATCCCTTTTCTGCACTTAAGTCCTTGTCCTCACCCACGGCCTGCGGTGTGGTGAGCCCGAAAGTGTTGTCATGTTTTTCAAGTCAACCTGTGGTTTGAGGATTTGGTAGCTGCTATAGCCGTTGGCCTGTTCAATAGAGTCATCTTTCCAAGATTTCCCGAATCCCTCTCCCCTACTGCACTGTACTACAACGGTTTAACGTTAGTCACCCAGGGGGAGACCCCGGCCGCCTGGCTAGTTTCGGGCAGTGCACTACATTGTACTGGTGAACAGGTACAAGTGTGTGTGTGTGCATGTCACATTGTGTGTGGATTTTTGTTGGAGAAACTATGGTGTAGTTATGTGACGAAGGCAATTGTGCTGTGCATAATATACAGCTGCTGGATTCTATCCAAAGAAAGCCCGTTATGGCAGCACAAATTGTAATCAATAGCAGCAAGAGTACATAACCCCCTGGGGTTATGTACTCTTGATAGCAGCAACATGAGGAGTGTGGTTGATCGACTGGGTACGTGCCGCAAATACATGTACATACATGTACTACAAACATTCGCTGGCCTGTCCGTCCTGAAAAAATTAATATAGTTAATATATGGGACAAAATGTCAAGTCTGAACACCATTGGATTTCCAGTGAAACACTCCTGGGCCCCCTTCTTGATGTTGCAACATTTCTTGGGGATTTTCTGAATTATTCAGAGGCACATGTACAAAAGTACTGTATACAGTGCCAACGAGGGAGTCGTAAAAAAATGTGTTAGGACCCCCCCGGGCCCAGTGCCAACAAACACACAGGCATAACTGTATGTACGAGATCAAAGGTGATAAGAAGAAGCAAGTGCAGCTACATAATGCAACCCTTTAATTCCAGAACACAAAAAAATACACGTGCCTTGTCACGCCTTTACCAAAGAGGACAGGCACACACAGATCCTCACAATGACAGATTGGATTGATTTTTTGGTCTTATGTGCCGAAAGATCAGCACGTTCCCGGAAGATGTATATTTTAACAGATGATAACCGCATTAATGGAACAAAAGCGTAGAATTATTGTCTGATGTGCGCAGGAAAGAAACGGAAAAAACCTATCAAAGAAAAAAAAACACCATAAACCGTCAACACCTATGTCCAGCAAATAACTTACTGCAACTACATAGTATAACAATAGAAAACGGAAAGATAATAATTAATGAGTTCCCTCCTATTACGCACATAAAATAACAAAGCAGCACCGGTAATAAAAAACAAAAGTGACAGGGCCAGAAAGAAGGAAGGAGAGATATCAAAGACGGGAGGAGAGAAAAGATAGCTGAGCAATAACAATTAGACAGGGCGGGGAAGGATGGATATAGATCATGTCAACAGCGTGATGTCTTTTGTGCAAAATCATATACAAATGCAGTAGGCCAGCATCACTCACCAGCGGCAACCGAAATATCATGGCAAAACTATTGTTACGCGTCACAAGCTTTACAATAGAACACACTTTCTCTTCTTTGGTGCCTCCGGAGGCTCGAGCGCCGCAAGAATGGCCTCATCGAATACATTCTTCAGACCCCTCTGCGTCAGAGCTGAGCACTCAACATACTTGACTGCGCGCAGTTCTCTTGCCAGTTTTTCCGCTGCCTCGACCGTGATTGGTTTTTGCTTGTTCTTGGCCAGTTTTTCTGTTGTGCTAGCATCATCACGCAAATCCACCTGGGTGCCGACTAGAAGGAATGGTGTTTTGGGACAGTGATGGGTGATCTCAGGGACCCACTAAGCACACAAAGGTCAACACAGCAGCACACCACAAAAAAAACCAGTCAAGCAAAGCGACACACTAAAGTCTAACATCAACTACTAGTAGACTTAGACAACCAGAAACAGGAGCAAGTGACGGCAGTTGTGAAAACACAATAACCACGCAGCATTTTGTACACCAAGCACCAACAGTGTAAAACTCCAGAGGAAGACCCCAGGTGTTTTGTCTCGGGGAAAAGCGACCCACCCACTACTTCGCAGTGCTTTACACAGCTATTGCCCAAACCAATATTGCACGTTGTCGGTCCAGTTCGAGAATGGAGTAGACCACCGATAGATACTCTCTGGTATGGACACCTGGGAACTGCAGATCTCTATGTAACATATACATGCATGTACAGGTACACACACTCGTTGGAGGACGAAGATCGTCTGATGAGCCCAGGTGCGCGATGCCCCTGGCATTTCTATTTGATGGCTTATGCTGAGAGGAGTTATATTTTCGCGATGCCCCTGGCATTTCTATTTGATGGCTTATGCTGAGAGGAGTTATAATTTTCGCGATGCCCCTGGCATTTCTATTTGATGGCTTATGCTGAGGGGAGTTATATTTTCTTACTTTCTATGGCATATTAGCAGAACATCTAGCCGTTGAATACTTTTACCCATCAATGATTCCTATCGCGAACGTAGGCAAATTGCTGTAGGCCAGGCCTGAAAACGTTTTGGACGAAAAGGACGGAAATAAATTCCAGACGAGCATCTGTGCGCATATGGCCAATGCTAACCGTAAGAAAGTTGAAAACTGGACAACAAAATCAATGTGGGAGTAGCTTCATTGATATCGAGTAACAATATCCATGCACACTTGAATGCAAGTGTACATGTGTTTCTCACACAAAAAGTTTCTCAGTGGATGTACGCACTATGCACAACATACTCCTTGTCATGTCTCTTTCTCTCTCTCTCTCATAACAGCCACCTTCACTTCCTTTCCCCAGGAGACTCCTTTCATAGGCATCCATTGCCTCTGGAGAATCCTTGAAAATATAATATCAATAATACACAATAAATTCCAGCGCAAAACTGCAGGTAGACCCAGGGTACAAATCGGCTCCACACAAAATTATCCACCTTGCCAGTGAATAAATCCTTGGTTTCAGATACCAAGAGCAACTATTAATGGACGGTCAGGTATCTTTTTCGCATTACAGTGCCTTGTGTCGATGAAAGAGTATGCCTGGAAGCATATTACTGGCAATGCTGATGAAGATCATGATCAAGTCACTTGTCATACATGCTACACGGTCTTGTCTTCCACGAATATTCCTCACAAGCTACAGTGCTGGCAACTGAAATCCGACCCCCTGAGCGGTGCGCTCATATCGCAAAGACCCAACACGGGATGGTAAAACTACCAAACAGAGGCCGCTAGAAAGTGAACCCACCGCTCACGGAGTCGGATTTCAGTTGCCAGCACTGTAGCTCACATCAATATTTTAGTAAGCACCACGCATGATCAGTGCGAGTCCCTGAACCCATGAATTCTTCCAAGCAGCCAGCAAAGTAGCCTGACACATCTGCCTTTGCGCAGACCCAATCAACACCAGATTCACCACGATCTATATGAACCAGCGGACATCACTAAGGCTTTGGCGTGTTGGCCTAAGCTCGACAGGAATCCTCTCTCAATTGTCAACAGTAGCACTCGCAGCCTTTAGAAGCTGGCTACACTCCATCGCACATCGCAGCTTAGACTTGAAAGCAGCCAGACACTGCCTGGTCGCAATCAAAGCACAGTCGCGGTCAGCAGGCCATTCTTCATTGACAAGTGATACATGGACACGCAACACAACCAGTTTGTTCTATCACCACTACCCACTCGATAAACAGCAAGGTTGCATACAACCCTGTATCTATCATGCACAGGGCGCAAACAATGTGTACGAGTTCGTCACATGATATGAAGTGCCACCGCAGACCCCATACTAGCTGAAGTTGCACACTCTTGGTCTCAACTAAACAGAGCGATCCTATGTTTCAATGTATGTACACACACGACGCGACCCGCTCCACAAATGCATAGATCAGGGTTGACGCCATGCCTGACACCGGGCACAGTGTAGCCTTAGCACTACAGACACATGTACTAGGTTCTGAACTGGTGCAAGAGTACTCAGTCTCTTCCATCGTCAGGTTTCATTGAGACACAGGGAAAACATGATACCACCACCACCCATAAGTGAGCGGCTACACAGAAGGCAGAACAAAATTGTGCTGATGCTGTGCGCCTTCTCACGCCAACACTTTTGGCATAGTGCCGAGAGCACTTTGCGAGCAGCGGAGTACTGTAATTTCACAAATTTTCGGTACTTTCGGTGCGTCTGTTTCATACCTAAAATTGCAGTACACCGAACAAACACTAACACACATAACACAATAGGGAACTGCTTCTCTGTACCGAAAATTTCTGTTTACCTAACATAGCCTGTTGCTCTCATACCGAAAATATCGAGCACCGAAAATTTCTGAAATTAGAGTACTTCTATTGTGTCCCCCACCAGCCACACTCACTTACAATATCACAAGAAACTGGACAAGTATCACTGGCAGTTGTTTTGACAATGCACGGAAATGTTCTTGTGCCCCACGATCAATACAAGTGCTGGATTCTAATTCCTATATGGTACACGATCTAAAGAATTGCTACTTTGTGCAAAAACTACGGAGACTGTATTAGAAAATAAGTTAGCTCGTGGCAACCCATGCCCAGAACAGTGTCCCCAAACCCTAGCAAGCCACTGTAGCTTCCAAGAAGCACTGTAGAAGAGTTCCGCACTCAGAGTCATGGCGTACCCATTCGGTTAGAGTTTATCTTTCAAGAACGACTACGGGCAGTCATACACGCAATGTGCATAGCCATGAACACACAGTCACACACACACACATTTCGTTCAGGATAAAGATAAATACACAAGTCGGTGGGAGGGGAAGTCGGACACACTATAAACCATGTATCATTTGATACTAAAACTGCCTAGAAGCAAGGCTTCCCCTCGTACGCAAAACTACAACACAGTGGCCAAATCTGTTCGTGATAAACCAGTGCACGAACCACCGCGCATTTGATCGCTAGCGACCGCAATCAGAGAAACCATGCATTGAAGCCAAAATTACACATCGACCATCTGTTTCACGACACTATGAATGCCGACAACCATTGTCGTACACATGGTCAAACGGCATCGTGCACAACTGAGTACTATGTTAACGTATGTCAGCAAACGTGCCAACAATGGCAGTACCACTAGCACACACGGTTCCAAACCCCTGCCGGCATACTACAGCACAGGCACAGTGTGCGGCAGGACACACAACTACATACTGCTCAGGACCCAACTATACACTCCTCAGCACACAACACTGAACAGATAGCTGCACGATGCAATGGCCATGGCAACTATTCCTGCAGATTTCCAGGAATTCATAGCAAGAAGCCCACCAGTCTCATTGTATTAGCCAGCACTATAAGGTACAGGTCAAGAGCTGCAGCAACTACAGCTGAGCCGTGTGGCTATGAATGTCATTTCCATGGGGTCAGCCTGGGTTGCTCTATTATCCAGCAATCTGACTGAGATCTTTTTGCACGTCCTTCGACGCAAACCATACTAGATTGCACACACACTCTTTCGCAATGGACACGTATACAAAAAAGCCAGCGGCGTTCTTGGACCTCGCGTCCATCAGTGCGCAGTTCATCTGTAGACTGAATGACACCGGGACTACACAGATACCAACTCCCCCCCCCCCCCCAACAAACACACACCGAATCTCGACCATTGGGTGGTGTCTTTCTAAAGACTGGACCTGGATGGAATAGCTACAGTACTGTTCAGTGGCACAGACAAAGTACCCCAGTGGATAGATTTCAGTGGTCAGCACTGCACAACTGAAGAGGCATCAACCTTCAAAAACGCCACCTCATGCTGTAACACAGCACGACAGAGGGAATCGTGCCATGGCAGAGTAATACGCCTGGCCCTGCAACCACTTTATAAAATTTTGCTGTGAGCGCGCAGGGCCACCAGATCCAATACTCTGCTTGAGTGATGACGCAGTCACACACTCGATGTCCGAGGTTGCAGTGCACTGACAGGCACATTGGAATGGGGAGTACGAAAACGATGAACAAAAGATTACAAGTACTACTTAGTCCGAATGCCTACCTACATGTAAACACGGAGCAACACACGAAGTAGATCTACAAGGTACTTCTACACTACAGAAGTAGTTTCTTACGTACACATACACACATCGAGAGCTACAACTCGTACCTTCTCTTTGACGTTCTCGAACGACGATGGAGAAATGACAGAGAAGCACACCAAGAAAACATCAGTTTGGGGGTAAGACAGGGGTCTCAGACGATCGTAATCTTCCTGACCTGTAGTTCAAACAGTAGCCAGAAAGAAGTAGAAAAAAATGCATCAGGACGTTTTCCATCAGCATTCGGGACGTTCGGATGTTTGTAAACGAGTGTGACAAATTCGGCCTGAGCAACTTACCAGCTGTATCAAAGAGACCGAGAGTGTAAGGCTCTCCACCGATCATTACAGTGACAGCATAGTTATCGAACACCTACGAGTGCAGGGAGAAAGAATGACGGACATTGGACCGTCAGTCAGCACCTCCGACAAATTCTTTCATCAGCAGATCCAACTGAGGCTCTCCAGCCTGTGGATCTTACCGTTGGTACATATTCGCTGGGGAACTTGTTCGTGGTGTACGAAATAAGTAAGCAAGTTTTACCCACAGCACCGTCTCCAACGACCACACATTTTATGGTCTGCATGGTGCACGGCAAACACCTCGGCCCGAATCAACCAAGATCTTTCTCCCTCAGAACCCTACAACGCCAAACGAGCTGTCACTCGGGCCCGCTGCAATCCAACAAGGCAAAACAGGAAAACAATCAGCTCCTGCTGCTCCTGACTGCCGTCACAAGATCTGCAAGTTCGTCTCACCAGGGAAGGAAATGAAAGACTTGAAAGAGTTGGCAGAACGCCGCTACAACATCTAAACTGGCAACTGGCAAAAAGTCGACAGCAGCAGAAAACAGAATATTCGTTGTCGTCCAAATCGCGTTGGGACTTGGAGCTCGTACGCATGCGCGCGTTAATATCACGTGAGTCCGACAAGAGTACATAAATGTGTACTCTTACTACACAAAAAAAACTACACTCAGCAGACAGCAGATACATTTTTTTTTTCAGATCAGTGCAAGCGCGGATCCCGCCTAGCGCGCGCCTGTACGTGTGAATGCAGTCATGCACTGCAGACTTGCAGTTGCAGAACGAGTAGTACGAGCGTACTCGTACTGAAACTGAAATCCGACCCCTTGGGCCGGTTCACTTTCTAGCGACCTCTATTTCGGGTGTTTGCGATGGGAGCGCCCGGCTCAGGGTCGGATTTCAGGCCTAGCGCCTGTACGTGTGAATGTGCAGTCCGTGCGCCAAATTCAAAAAAGTCGTCTAGAAGTTGCACTTTTATTTGCAACCGCGGGAAATTTGAGAGGTCTGGAGAAGAAAATTCTCAATGGGACTCAAAATTGACAAACAAGACGACGACCAGCGCTCGAGCATAGTACCTTTTCGCCATTCCTTCGTGCATGATACCTATTCTAATTGATAAACACTACCCTCATGTTTCGTTTCATGCGCAACGGACGAAGCGAAGTGTCTTTTTTCGTCCACGAAAGAAAGGTAAGGAAATTGTCGTCTTCGCGACACCCTTCGGATTATTTAGTGGGGCATTGTGGGCCAAGGATATTTTTTCTTTTTCTTTACAACTGTCCCCAGGTACTGAGACGGCGCTGATATCCTAGGAGTTCTGTTAGTGCAAAATGCCAGGTTACTGACTTATGGCGAGGTTTGTCCACCCAAAAATATGGGAGATTTCTTGGATAACATACACACATAATACAGTGAATGGTATTGCAGTGGGCATCCAAAACGGTTGAACCAAACAAATATGGTATGATACCTAGAGGCTAGGCACACAAAAATCACTCAGGAATTGGACGCAAGTCCCGGGACCTTGGTGCGTCATTACACCCGGACATTGAATGTTTGCCGGCACACGGCTTTTGCTCCACCACTTCATACAAGCTTACGCACTCACTCAATTCGAAAGACTGGAACGAGACCAAACCGAATGTGACAACTAAGAGCGAGTTGTGCATTTGTTGGAACAACGTTCGGGCATTGCGAGAAGGATATCAGCAGGGTCCAACAATGGCAGCAACAGCACCAGGTGATGATGGAGTACCAAGGAGCTTGTATCATGCACATTACAGTGAGCAACAAGAGAAACCGTACTGTGGTACGTGAAATCAGAGCCTGGGCAGGATGATCGACACTGTACACTGTGCTACAGCGCCTCAATTGTGCGAGAGAAAACAAACAGACCAGCAAGCACAGATCATGAACTGGTACACAACATTGACAAAGCACAAACCGCACAGCAAAGTTACAGGGCATAGCCGAGCGTTTTGTTGCCAATGAATTGCTTGAGAAGGGAGCAGTATTCCTTGTAACATTGCATGGAGTAAACGAGAACGCAGAGTCAGAACCAGGCGTAACAAGGCAAGACGGCTACTGTACAGGGGCAGGCTTGACGATCACTTGCATACTCGCAATTTTGGTACAACCAGGAAATTAGGCATCACGTCATACCGAAGTGGCTTCAACACGCTACATTGCATTCATAGCTGTACGGTGAACCTGTTACACGAGCTTCTGTGAAACAGACAGCATGCCAATGACCTGCAAGCACCAACAAACGCAGCCGGTAAAACAAACGCAGCCGGTAAAACAAACGCTACATAACTGCCCAACATAAACTTGTACATGCTGATGAGAAGCAAGAATGTGCTTGATGTTGGAAGTTATGCTCGCATATTCAAAAACATGCATGGAAAAACATCAATGACATTGTTCACGAATACAACAGAAACATCATACAGGGAGAGTAAGTAATCCTTCCTCCGTTTTGTATACGCGCACGCGCGCGCGTGTGGTAGATAAATCCGTTTGGCATGACTTTCGATCGAGGTTGCGTTCACCGTAGAGATAGGTGAACTCGAAGCCAACACCTCTCACTTTCGCTCTACTGCCCCTTTGGGGCCGATGCGATCCTTGTGCTAAGTTGTGGTAGTGGCTCAACAGAACAGGACAGGTGTGTGTGTGTGTGCACACGCGCGCGTGCGCGCATGTGTGTGTGTGTGTGCGTGCGTGTGTGTGTATGTGTAAGTGTGGTTTCTGAACTTTTCTCACAATCGTATAAGTTTCAAATTGTCGTGAAAACCCAGCTACACTGTGACCGGTACAATCGCATGTCGTTTACTAGTATCTGGCGGTCAGTCACATGGCATGTCGGGTATCCAACAGCACCGCGCTGACAGCTTATAGACCTTATATTTAGTATTTATAGTCCTACTTCAAGTAAATGTAGACAGTCAGCATCATGAGAGTTGCCATTACGTAGAGTTAAATACAAGCCAGTCTCTAGAGATGAGCACGACTGTCTCAGGGTAATACTAGTGATAAATACAGGTACTTCGAAGTACTGTCTTTTTTATCTGTTAAGTTAACACAAGATGGCTTTGTAGCTTCAGTCGTCCAGAATATTCATTTTATTCCGCGGTTGCCGCATAATCGACACGCAACTGTACTTGTGCAAATCTCCAAACGCTACGTAATTGGCCGACATTTACTTGTCCACGGTGATGAGAAGCACGGCTCTCCTAATTTTTAAATCATGAAAGGATTACATATGCAGGTACATGCATACAATGTGCACTATCCTGAAGTCGTGCGCAAATATTCAAAATCATTCACCGAACACAGAGAGGCGCACATACCGTAAAGTACCGCGAGAGCGCCCCACCTTGATTTTGCTGCGACAGATTTATATAATACAGCCAGGGAAAGGAAAATCGTGTGGCAGAGTGCAACGAAGTTCGTACGGTGTGAGCAACTTAGTGTACTAAGGTCACACTAAGCAGGTTTTTGTGTGGAGCTCGTGTCCGCTCGAAGGCACAGATTGTCTGCAGAACGTGCAATATGTGTACAAAGTTCGTGTCGTATAACCTACAGACCGGAGACCACCCCCACAATACGACCCCGAAAGGACGAGATGGTGGGGCGCTCTGGCGGTACTTTACGGTACATGTAAATACGAAGGAACCACATGCCCAGCAAGGAGATTAGTCATTACTTTACTTATGAGTTGATGGATAGAAGTTTCCTTTCAGCTGACCATTACCACTCATGAAAGCAATAGTGAGTGCTGTTGTTCTGATTCACAGGTATATATTCGGTACTTAGCGCAATGTGTTTTCGAAGCTAGGCACACGATTTGCATGAGGAAATCATGCAAAGATGTGGCATAAGGCCCTACAAACATGACCTAGGTAAAGGGATGCTATTATTTGCATTTGCAGTACTTTGCCATAGGATAATTTGTGTATGATTGTGTTGATCAATTTCACATAATTTCACGACAGGTCATAGTTTATTTAGTGGGGTGTTGTGGGCCAAGGATCTACGACCATGTCTTTTTCATTTCGAACAAGTAGACACTTTCAACAATTCATACAAGAAATGCCTTCAGTGCAAAACATACCGTTCGGACACACCAGGCAGTCCTTTCCAGCCTTGATTTTCAAGTGCAGACGTATCCACGATGACCTTCGAGTGAACTGCGGCTTGGAACACTTTGAATACGAACCACACACTCAAACTAACTAGACCACCGCATAGCTAGTGTATTCACGGAGCCAAAGAAGTCTCCTTCTGCCCCCACAGGGTCTTGGTTAGTTCTCTAGAAGGGACGAGAGCCATACCTAAATTCAATAAATTCTCCAATTCCAAAAGCCTCAAATGAAGGCGTCTTGGTGACTTCGTTTCCCGCGGTTGCAAATAAAATCAGCCCTTGAGTACCCCTTGGCGCACGGACTGTGTGTTTGCGATGGGAGCGCCCGGCTCAGGGGTCGGATTTCAGTTGCCAGCATGCACTGTACGACGACTCGTACATGACTTTTTTTATTTACATGTATGTTTTAAAATTTTGAAGGACGCTTCACGCAGCTTCATTATACTTGCAGGCAACCTGCCTACAGTCTACACTCAAGAGAGCACTGCATTTCACACAAATCCATTGGTATCGTTACAACGTTTCAGTCTTTATGACCATCATCAGGAATGAAGTGGACATGGAAAGAACAGCAGTATAAAAGAAGGAGGCAAGCAAGCAAAGCGCGGTACATAGTGACAGCGCGCGTAGAGAAGTGCAAAGCACGTCATGGCGGGTGTGCATTACTACATATACATGACAACACAAGCACAAACGGCGAGGAAAGTAGATACTGCGCTACAGCAGGGGGCGGCCCAAAGCTGCTTGTGTCGCCTGCATGTCCGGTTCGGGGGCATGCACGGAGCGAAATGTTGTATACCACCTGGAGTGCAAATGTGGTGATAAATATGTCGGAGAGACGTACCGCAGCCTCGCTACCAGGACAAAAGAACACAACGACGACGCACGCAACACAGTGAGCGGCACCGCGCTGGGTGAGCATTTCGCGGCCAAGCATGCATCTGACCCATTGCCATTGGGAGCAACGGCTTTCTCAGGTATCCGGGTTCTCGGTTCTGAGCGTGACCGCCCCAGGAGGAGGATCCGGGAGGCGATCAATATCAGGGAGCGATCCCCGGAAATTAACAATAACAGTGGCTGGGATCTGCTATAACACCACCTTACTGCGAGTGGCGCGGGGCTCTAGACACCTCACTGGTGGTGTGAGACTGGAACTGGGCTGTTATCACTGCTGTAGCGCAGTATCTACTTTCCTCGCCGTTTGTGCTTGTGTTGTCATGTATATGTAGTAATGCACACCCGCCATGACGTGCTTTGCACTTCTCTACGCGCGCTGTCACTATGTACCGCGCTTTGCTTGCTTGCCTCCTTCTTTTATACTGCTGTTCTTTCCATGTCCACTTCATTCCTGATGATGGTCATAAAGACCGAAACGTTGTAACGATACCAATGGATTTGTGTGAAATGCAGTGCTCTCTTGAGTGTAGGCAGGTTGCCTGCAAACAATTCATGTATGTTTTATTTTTTTTTATCACATTTTGTTTTCCAAGGAGTCGTAGGAGATGGTTAGGAACTTAGGGGTTTTGTAGCTCTGACTGCAAGCTCTGACTGACTGGTTCTGCTTCGACTGTTCTGCGCTGACTGCTTTGCTGTATGCGAGTGTAGTCGTGGCGAGTGTTGCCTGTATGGCTGACAAGAGTAGTGAGAAGGGTCCATGTCCCAAAGGACGCCGGTGCTGCCCCTGCTCCGGGAATGGGACCTGCCGAACAAATCGCTTATGGCGACAGGAAAGTCGCTCCTGCACTAATTGCACTCCTGACAGGAAGCAGAAATGCTCAAACCGAACCGTACCGATTCAAACAGCTGTCGTAGCTGACGCAGCGGAGACTGTCTCAGCGGAAAATGTCTCAACGGCTGGAGACCCGCCGAGGCCGAGGGCTAATCCGCCGCTACAAAGTGTTGTAGGTGAACTCGCGGCGTCACCCTCTGACTCTGAAGTCCAGCTGTTGACGGAACTTGCCGGGTCGCAAGCCCAACCTATGGTCGAACCGGGCTCCGACGACACCGCCGTCACCGAGGCCACAGTTGAATTTGATAATGATGCAGTCAATACTGCCTTCCTGAGCGCAAAATTTCAGAGAGCGTTTGGTGCTGAACTGGTCAACTCCGACGGTGGTCCGGATTGTGAAATCAGGCAAATGTGGTGGAAAGCGGTAGCTTTGCATGGGAAGCAATATGGCCTGCCCGACGGAGGGGTCGGAACACGCTTCGTCAACATTTTAGCTGAAGAAATAGAAAAATGCAACAATAGCCAACAACCTTCAGAGTGTGAATTTCTTTTCACTGCTCTCGTTCTGCAACGTAACAAATCTATTCGCAAAGGAAAGGACATCCGGCCACTCCTCACAAGACGGATGGATATGTGGGAGAATGGTCACCTCTCTGAACTACTGCGTGAGGCTCAACGGTGTGATACTCAGCTGCTGACCAGCATGTGTCCTATGTCGCCAGAGCAAATAGAGCGGACCTTCAACCGTCTTATGCTCGAAGGCAGGGTCAGATCCGCGGTGCGTCTAATCACAGATCGATGTGGTGGAGGTGTACTGGACCCTGGTGGTGAGGCTCAGGGCAAGGCTGGCCCACTTGGTAGGACTGTGTACGATGTGCTGCAAGAGAAACACCCGGAGCAACAACCCGCCGATCCAAGAGCATTCCTTGAGTGCGAGGATCTGCCCCTGCTGGAGGATGTTCATATCACTGGTGCACTGATTGAACAGGTGGCCCGTCGACTCTTCGGCAGTGCCGGTCCCAGTGGGACCAACTCTGAGCAGTGGAGAACGTTCTTGCTATCCCATGGCAACGCCAGCAGTCGCCTGCGGGAAGCTGTGGCCGCCTCAACCCGTCGACATGCAAATGGAATCGTGCCCTGGTGCAACATGCGAGCATTCCTTGCTCGGAGAGGCATTGCACTGGACAAGCTACCAGGAGTGCGGCCAATCGGAGTGGGCGAATGCAGGCAGCGCATTGAGGCAAAGGCCATGGCCCTTGCTACGGGAATTGATGTCCAGGAGGTCTGTGGGGCTGACCAGCTATGCTCGGGTGCAAAAGCTGGGATTGAGGCAGCTGTTCATGCTATGAGCGACGTTTTCACCGAGGATGACACTGAAGGACTCCTTCTTGTCGATGCAGCTAATGCATTTAACTCGCTAAGCCGTCCCGCGGCCCTATGGAACTGCCGGGTGCTCTGGCCGAGATGCGCAAGGTTTCTATTCAACGCCTACCGTGGGTACGCTGTGATCATCTTGAAAGGTTCCTGTACATCCGAGGTCAATACCCTTCTCAGCCGGGAAGGTACTACTCAGGGATGTCCCCTGGCTATGCTAATGTATGCCATTGGTCTGCACCCTCTGATTGAGAGTTTGAAGGAACCCAGCCAGCACACCCAAAACTGGTACGCTGATGATTCTTCTTGTGCGGGACGGTTGCGCAACATCAGGAAGTGGCTAGACCGCCTTATCGATCAGGGTGAAGCTTTCGGCTACCAAGTTGAGCCGACAAAGAGTATCATTATTGTTTCCCCGGATCTCGTTCAGCAAGCTAATGATATCTTTGGGGATCTGAACATCCAAGTAGCCACATCCGCCCGTTTCCTAGGAGGCTGTATCGGTGAACCTGACGGAGTGAGATCGTTTGTCAAGGAGAGAGTGGAGACGTGGGTGAGCAGTGTCAATTGCCTTGCCGCTGCTGCCAGGAAATACCCCCAGTCGGCGTATTGTGCGTTGAATCGCTCGCTCTCATGTGAGTGGTCATACCTGCAGCGTGTTGTCCAGGGTCTTGAGGAGGAGTTTGCTCCGCTTCGAGACGTCATCCTGGAGCAATTTGCCCCAGCCATCCTTGGGCGGGAGGTTCTTCCTCGGGAACACCAGCTCCTCACCCTGCCAGTCAAGTATGGTGGCTTGGCTTTGGCCGATCCTGTCCACACAGCACCCCAGGCTTACCAGAATTCGAGAAACGCTACTGACATCCTGCGCAACTCAATCCAATCTGGTAACCCCGTAAACGTAAATGACCACAGCGCTCACTGTCGCCGCATCACAAGCCAAATCAGCAGGGAACGAGATGTGATTTCCGCTGAAATCAGCCAATCAACTCTCAGTGACCTGCCACAGCTTGAGGAGCGCACCCTCTCCCGCATCGTACGGGGAAATGCCTCCGGATGGCTTACGGTGTTGCCCCTGAAGCGCGAGGGGCATGATCTGTCGAGTACAGAATTCCGCGATCAACTTGCCATCCGCTATGGTCGGCAGCCGCTTGCCCTGCCAGCTCAATGTGATGGTTGCGGGAAGCCTTTCTCTCTCCAGCATGGCCTTGACTGCCCGAAAGGTGGACTTATCAAGCGAGGCCACAATGATCTGCGTGATAGCGATGCAAAGCTAGCTGATATGGCATTCGGTGGTGTTGTCGTCGAGCCAATCATGGTGCCGGAGGGTGATCGGACGGGGCAGCCTGCTCTTCGGGCAGATTGGCTTGCCCGGGGTGTGTGGGAGGATAACAGGGTGGCGTTTTTTGATAATCGCATCATTGATGCCAACGCACCCAGTTACTCCCATTCATCCTGGGAAGCTACTTCCAACCGCGCTGCTAACGCGAAGAAAAAGAAGTATCGTCAGGCCTCCGAGGACCTCCGTGGGTCGTTCACACCACTGGTTTGTTCCACGGATGGGGTGCTACATCGCGAATACGCCAGCTATCAGAAGCGACTTGCTGGTCGCCTCGCCCTCAAGTGGGACAAGCCATTTTCTATCATCATGGCTTGGGTGCGAGTTCGCAGCCAATTTGCTGTGATCCATGCAGTCGACCTCCGGCTACGCGGGTCTAGAAGGCGCCTGACAGGCCTGTCGACGCAGGATGGTGCTGGGGTAGGCATCGGCCATTGAAAACTGAATTCCGTCCGTTTTACGTGGAATTTCTTGGAGTTTCCCAATGTATTGTACTTGAATAAAATTCTATTTTAACTTTCATGGTATCTCAATTTTTTTTTTTCACGTCTACATGACTTTATTTTGCCCGTAAAAGAGGCCGTTACCCCGTAAAAAAAAAAATTTTTTTTTATCACATTGCACATACGTACGTACGTACGGCCGGAAGAAGGGGAGACAAAACGAAGACAAAACAAAAAGACAACAATGGGTGTGTAGTAGTAGTAGTAGTAGTAGTAGTAGTAGTAGTACAATTTATTATTTTGATAGGGAAGGCCCTACAGACGTTGCCGTCTTGTTACAGGTAGTAGTAGTAGTAGTAGTAGTAGTAGTAGTAGTAGTAGTAGTAGTAGTAGTACAGTCGTCCCTCTCTAATCCGGCACTTTATAATCCAGCACCCTCGATAAACCAGCACAATTTTCAGTAGCCAAAATGTCCTCCTCATGTACATTGCAGCAGTAAATCAGATTTGTTAATCCAGCACCCTCCCTAATCCAGCAGATTTTCGTGGCACAAATGGTGCCGGATTATAGAGGGATCACTGTAGTAGTATTTATTATTTGACTAGGGGAGTCCCAACAGGCATGGCCTTGTTACAGGGAACCCTAGGTGAATCTTTGTGAGGTGAGCAAAAGTACCAGCAGATTGTGCCTGACGGCAGTTTGGAGGAAGAGTGTTCCACCGACCTGCAGCCAGAAAAGAAACTGAGCGCAGTCCATACCCAATATGTACAGTAGGTAATACTAAGGCAGCTGTATCCTGGCCACGAGTACGAGCATTTGTGTTCGGGCCAACTGAACGCAGGAGAAACAGTGACTGAAGGAGGGGGCTAGCAGTTGATGACAAGCAGCGATAGACCAAAACGTATAGTTTCAAATTAACTCTTTGCTCAAACGAATACAGATGACACCGAACCCTAAGTGCTCTTTAATACAGAGCGAAACAAGAACGGAAAGCAGCTGAAGCCCGCAACCACGGCCCCAACTCGACATCAAGCCAACGCCGGGCTCATTCTCCCGCTGGCCAGGACGAATACAGGCACTCGCTGACCGTTCTTCCGTGGACCTGCGCTGTGGAACACTCTGCCAGCCAGTGTACGTTCCTGCAAAGCCGTGGCCGATTTCGCAGCAGCCGTGTACCCGTACACTCTCAGGCCATAAACGTTTTTAAAAGAAGAGAAACAGTGACATGCCCCCCCCCCCCCACACACACACACGAACAGTATGTATAGGCATATAACGAACGGTCTTTTCCTGTTAGCTCTGTTTGTCCAATACATGAGATATAACGTCTTTCTTGTTGTTTTTCCTTCTCCATGTAGCTGCTTCCAGCATGGTTAACGACAGTACCATGGCCTTTTCAGATTTTCATTGTACCTATTTGTAGTACCTCCCGGGATCAGTATTTTCCACTTGAAATAACATCCACCCCAATGCCTCATTCTTAGCA
>NC_088647.1:33717595-33755095 GCF_964019385.1 Sycon ciliatum
GTGTGTGTGGTGTGTGATGTGTGTGTGGTGTGTGTGTGGTGTGTGTGTGTGGTGCGTGTGTGTGCGTGTGTGTGTGTGTGTGGTGTGTGTGTGGTGTGTGTGTGTGGTGCGTGTGTGTGCGTGTGTGTGTGTGTGTGTGTGTGTATGACTGATGATATTACTTGGCCATTTCCTTCCGACATGCCGGACTTTTGTAGTTCTTGAAAATATCTTGTACCTCTGTACTTCTCCACAGTGGTGCCATTGGCATTAGGCAATTTGCTTATTCTCTTTGCCACTCTAAATAAATCCTAATACAATACTATACAAAGTGTGTTTGTTGGCTTGCACCACTGAGCCACCAGGCAGAGTCGTGAAAGGCACTACAGCTCCTGCCCAAGCTGGACCAACGGTATAGATTTCCGCGCATTTTCAACGATTGTCCAATGTGTGAGAATGTAGGGTCTTGAGGTTCAAACGAACATCCTGTGGAACAAGAAGTGATTTTAATGTCTCTACTCACGAGTTTCATGCTGAAAATCAATCATCAGGAGATTGGGGCTATACTCGGGACGTGTGCTCTTATTCACTACAGTATAGCCTAGTATAGGTGTCGTCTCACGGCAGGGGTCTTGAGGTTCGTTGCTTTGGAATTCTTATGCATATCTGCATGTGCAATGTAAGTCCTCCCAAACTCAAATAATTTCTGAGTCTGAGGGTACTAAGAAAAGTATACAAATGTTGCACCTTCTCTCTATACACTCTGTTATTTGTTATGACTATAAACAAGAAAAGGTTCTTGGAACTAACCCACTCACTTTGCCTGGATGGGTGTTTAGAATGGGTGCTCAGTTTATCCTTTTCATTGCTACAGAGTTGTGTACTTAAGTGTACGGGCAGGGGTGGTCGCCACACGAGCATACAGAGTTGTGTACTTAAGTGTACGGGCAGGGGTGGTCGCCACACGAGCATACAGAGTTGTGTACTTAAGTGTACGGGCAGGGGTGGTCGCCACACGAGCATACAGAGTTGTGTACTTAGTAAGTACACAACTCTGTATGCTCGTGTGGCGACCACCCCTGCCCGTACACTTTAAAAGTAGTCATTAATCTCTAGGCCCTGCTCACCCAATTCTTCCTCACTCTTTCTCCTCCCTCACACTAGTTTCTCTTATTGGCCACTGGCTATCATGAGAATAAAGATTTGAAACAACAACAACAACCTTCTCCACTTGACCTCGCCAGACCTCGGCTAGGATCTGGATTTTTTTTCGTTACAATGTCATCGGTAGTAGCAACAGTTAGTGGTAAGTAAGTTTCAGCCTGCTAAACAGAGGCAAGTGCATGCGTGATAGACCTGATACCGACGTGAATCGGCGAACATTATTAGTCTCTGTTCCCGACTTCGTCTCCGATTACTAACTTGCTCCTTGCCCAATTTCCACTACATGTCTTATCTCCTACCGGTATATTTTTGTTCCATGCTCTAACTTAGATGCACGGAATACTACACGACTCTACGCATAATTGGTGATGGGACTTGCTAGAGAAACCAATCGAGTGTTGGCAAGGATTGCAATCTGGTGTCTGGCGGAGGTGATCAATATCAGACATGTTCCAGATTTTAGTGTCACGTGTATGCACCTGTCACGTGTGTCATGTGTATGCACCTGTCACGTGTGCTACTTTAAAACCAGCTCTGGGTTATCACGCACACATCCACGTTGTTGCTCTTTACCTAGTGATGATTCATCCCACCTTTGGTATTCCTCATCCATCCACATTGTATTTTAAAGTCTTTCGGATGCCTGGTCTTACTGAACCAGGTACATGTACATGTACAGATACATCCTTAATCTCCGGGTTTTCTACATTTTCTTGTAGTCATGGCACCCAATGTGTTCCGTAAACACTGTACTGTATTCACTCGTCTCTTGTGCGTACACGCAGCTTACAGGTACACATTCCTTGCATATTGCGTGCAATCTCCTATCCTACACTGCGGCGCTTAGTGAACAGCACTCTCTGCTTTGATTTGCTGGAACCGAAGATCCAGCATCCATGTACAGTGTTGGTTTTAAAAAGTGCTCTGGTCCAGAATTGAAATATGCCACGTGAGCAGACCCACATTGCAATAGGGTGTCCTTCCTAGACTGTCACCTGATACACTTAGTCTTTGCCAATGCTGTCCATAATAGCTTGGTGCCAAGGGAAACCGGATACTTTGGCTCTGTCAGAACTATCCCCGTGCATCTTGCTCCAGACATCTGCCCTGTTCACTCGCCGCCTTTTCATTCTAGCTTGTTTTCCCGGTTTCGTGCGTCATATATTATATCAGAGCCGGAGGCAGCAAAGGCTTTATTTGCCCCTGCATCCGAATCAGTCCAAGAAGTCACGTAGTGTCTTTCCCCTGCAACCAAGTACATGTATTCGTGTTTGGCTGTATCCCTTACTAGCATAAAATAGTATTATTTTACTCCTTTGCTGTAGTGCTACACGATATGAAAGCGGATGTGTACAGGCGAATACAGATACAGTGGATGATGACCGTGTAGCCAGAACGGTCGTGTCGCGATAATCAGAAACCATGTCTTCCATCTCGAATTCACACAAGCCTCGGCGCGGGAGTAGGGCTCGTGCATTGTCGTGTCGCGACCGGGATCAGGACTAAATACCTTTCGAGCTTAATTCGGGCTTCTAAAGAGGTCGCCACAGGGAACGGATGGTCTTGAGTCGTGTCAGCTGACCGCTTGGCTCCCTCACCTCTGTGATAGCCTGTAATTAGATTCTGTGTGAGTCATCATCACTGCGTGACAGACGCAGTCAAATCAAGCGAAGGGCGTTGAATCCGGCAGTGTGTACTATGTATAATGTACACGTGTGCTCTACTCGCCTCTGTCACTAGTTTGGAATATCTCGATTGAAAAACAACTCCAAAGAAGGGACTGCTAATCTCCCGACATGGCTATGGTGCATGTAACGGTTGGCATTGTAAGTAACCCATGATCTTTTCAAAGACCCACGTCAGCGAATAATGACAAGAAGGTAGAAGTACAGGAGAATAGCTAGAAATAAAGGAGGAAACCAAAGAGGAAACCAAAGAGGAAACAAGATGGAAAATGAAAAGTAAAGATAAGAACACTGTTGACATTGTCGTGGACATGACGGGTTTCACTGCGGCTCGCTTGAATATCGCTCCCTAGAAACCTTTATGATGCTGCTGTGTCTCCGGTATGACTGCCTTCACCTGTCCATTTGTCATATTCTCAATCTACTACATGTAATTCCCTTCCGTGCGAAATTCAAGCGCCTTCATTATTTTGTTCATCTTCCGCTTTCGTTATAAGTTATAACCCTCCCCTAAACCAGCTTATGACCATGCACATAAAACTGCATCGGATATAAAGTACATGTACATATACATGTTTGAGGACCGATATGATAATTCTTTCCAGTCATCAACCTTGGATATACATGTACAGTACTTAACAAAAAATTGATATTGCAACAACTTAAAAACCATCTTCAAACGCAGTAACCTCACCTTCTCCATTATACGCCTTTCAGGGCCAAGAGTGAACGACAATAATAGGTGATGGCTTTATATTTGTTTATTATTTTATTCATTAGTTTACTAGGGAATTCCGAACCGGCGTCAACGCCTTATGGCTTGTTCATACATGTAGCTTTGGAGAGTGTCAAACGAGTACATGTACGTGCACGTGCACGTGCCTGAGCCGTCGCAAGCAGAAGCAGGGAACCTCTGATGGCAGAGAAGTTTGAAACTGTCAATTATCATAACTCGTGGCTAGTGCATGCCTTGGGCATGAACTGTGCTCGCAGTCGTACTGCCTCAGGGAAAGGTCGTGAACTTTCCAAGTGCATGTACATATTGTACTAGTATCGGTATTAGCATCAAATAAATGAGCAGCTCGGCGGTATACATGTACATGTACATGTAAATGTAAATGTACATGTGAATCCTCCCACAAAACCATGTATAGTATACCTAAACGTACGTTGCAACTACATGTACATGTACATGTACATGTATAGTATACAGTGCTATCGTGTAGGCGCCTCGCTCAACACGCATTAAAAAAATGTGAAGGTGATTTTAAATACGTGTACATGTACATACTTGTGAGCAGGGAGATGATTTTCATTGTGAAATTAGAGTCCTGACGCTGCGACCTTTCGTGTCATGCGACGCAGTCCAAGAGGAAAGACATGGTTCGCCAGCTTTGAAATGCTCAAACTTCTAACTAATTCCCCCAGCCGATCAAAATACTCTGAGGAATATGACACGTGATTGATTGGCATAACATGCAATATCTCAAAGACTAGTACAAGTACCGGTATGTTTACAAGTCATGTACCTGCAAGTATCAACATACCTTCAACGTTAAGTCCAAGGGTCATAAATACCCTCTCCGTTAATTAAAATTTGACTTCTCGTTGTCGTGTCTTGTGACGACGTTCGGTCAACCTTACAACAGGACTAGCAACCCTCGATCGTGCATGAGGACGATTAGGTGTCCGTATTCGCTAGTCGTTGTTACTAATGTTAGTCGTGAGGTTGACAGGATGCAGACAAATGCTTGCCTGGTCGGAAGATTTTGACGCTATTCGCTAGAAGTTGTTATACCAGAGGTCATTATTGACAGTTTTGACTATACTCTGTCGGCAAGATTGATCCATGATCTATTCTCTGGACAAATTGCCATCATCAAGATGGAATATGAAGTGGAAGTCTGCCAAGGAGCAGTTATATACAATGTACACTAGGTTTTGAAAGGATTGGGAGAACTTCAAGTTCAAAGGATCAGTCGGGGAAGTGAACTGCCTGAAAAGAGAAACAGTCGCCAGACCCACTACTTTGGTGATACTTTGTATGGTGTTGATACCGGTAACACTTCTACAACTACAAATGTTACCTCTGTGCTAGAAATACATGTACATGTACATGTACATTTTAAATTTGGACTTCACGGAGAATTTCAAAGTGGGAATCAGAGGCCACATTAGGTCCCTGGTTCGAGTCCCGGTGGTGTGACTGATGATTTTTTTCTTTCTTTCGTATCTGGCTTGCAGGTGTTGAGTTTCGGAGAGAAAAGAGCAGTACGTGGTATGTGGCCTCTAATTCCCACTATGTACATGACATTGTACATGTACATAGTACGTCTAGTATGTCACAGGTTCAGGTTCTCTAATGTCTTAGGGCATGTTCGATTGGTAGGATCGGGATCCCGATCCACCGGATCCACTGGATTCGCACCCTTTCGATTGGTCGAATCTGGATCCGGATCCTTCGGATTTGGATCCGGTCAACCCACCTCGGGGAGCAGGGTTGACCGGATCCAACGGATCCAAATGTGACCTTTGTGCGTATATGGCGGGTAAAAATCGTTTTTGTACACATTGTGGTACGCACACGTGGATCGAGATAGACCTTGCTGACTTTTTGTACAACTGGCGCGGTGAGTACGACTTTTTATTACTTTCGTCAACATGGCAACAGTCAAGGCCCAAAAAAGTGTCCAGTTGACTCTGAAGGATCCGACGGATCTGAGATCTGGATCCCGATCCCGATCCTTACCAATCGAACATGCCCTTAGGGTGCTGGTAAGAAGTTAGCGCATACATGTACAATCTATTTCATGATGAAACAGCTGCCAGATGCGTGGAACCCATTATTTGGGAGACATGCGACCTGTATTATGTCTCCTTTATTCACTTCTTTCGAAGCCTTCAAGGCGATAAGCCAGACCCACCGGGAAATATTTTCATAGGTGGGACAGCAAAAAGAAAGTGAAAAAAATAAAAAAGCCAAAACCAAAGGGACAAGAAATAGGGGAAGGAAGAGGAAGAAAGGAAAGAAACTCAATCCAAACTCCAACATCAAAACAATAACAAATAATTTGCAACGACAGGTATTGTATTGTATTGTATTGTATTATTATACATGTACATACGCAGCGCAGATGCCACCAGATGACGTGGAAAGGCTTCTCGCTAGTAATACACGGATATGACCACGTCAGTGTTTCCCAGACAACATTGCCACCTAGAAAAATAGGTGTGGTGTGAATGTTTTAGAGAAATGACCATCCTGCGCTGGCGTTATCTCTGGGCCCTCGTTTCCAGTGAGTGAAATATGTTTTACGACTCCCGAAAATACTTTCTACGGCTCCCTGCTCGTTTCTAATCTCCACTGCCTCCCTCAATTTGCGGCTTGCCCTGTCACTGCCACTGGCTCTTGCAATCACAGACACTGCTGAGAAGATACCGTCTCTGAAAGCCGGGTTGCTCCCTGCATGCTTAGCTCGCATTTGGCCACCCAATGGCTTATCCACAGTGCGTCTACGAGCTTCACCACGTTCTTCCGGTCTCGTCCCCAGTGTCTCTCATGTGTAATTTTCGAAAGCACAACTTGCATTGCAGGACGATACCGGCATATCACGTTTTTCGCCATACATACTTTCACTCCACCCGACTAACAGGTAAGACACGGAGTGGGCATCCTAGTCTTAGAGAGCTCCCCAAAGACTGTTTGCCTGTCGAAGATATTAAGCCGGTTTCCTGCAAGACAAAATACAAGATACATGTATGGGAATCCAAACAAGGCCGGTCCAGGAAGCTCGAGATAGAGTGCTCAATGTAAGAATGTACAGAGCAGTATACACACACAACAGAGGCGAAAGGCTGTGTTAGCTGTATAACTGTGAATGCTGCTGTCTGATGATCGCTGAAATGCGTGAAACTTGAAGTAACAGCTAACACAGCCTTTCGCCTCTGTTGTGTGTGTATGGGAATAGTAATACAAGATGTACAAGAAAAAGGAAGAAGATGTTACAGTTAGGTACCGTTCCATGAAAAGGGAAAGATCTAAATAATTCTACTGAAGTAGGTGTAGCGTTTAATAACCGTGTCTGTATGTGACGGCTTACCAAAAAAACTTCTAGTAACATGACTCCGTACACACACACACACACACACACACACACACACACACACACACACACACACACACACAACAGAGTCGAAAGGCTGTGTAACTATAACTTCAAGTGTCACGCATTTCATCGATCACCAGACAGCAGCATTTTACTATCAAATCCTCTACGAGCAAGCCTAGCTATTTGATGCTAGTGTGGAAATTAGTGCGTAGGTGTGAAGTGTAGACGTGGCAATGGGACAGTGCTATTGACTCTGTACACACATGTATAGTCTGTCTCAGTGACTGTGCATTTTCTATGCGGGTCTGGCTGCAGAGTCGTTAGCACCTGGTACCGGTACATGAAACTAACGTTACTTCAATGCTGAATAAAGCGGATATCAGTTTTCAGTACTGGCAATGTACAAACACCATCAGCACCTGTCCTGCGTGAAAAGGCTGAAATTAGTTTCTTTTCAAGGGGTGCCGCCTCGAACCTAGGCGTACATGTACACGTACATTGTACAATGTAGGTCTGGCTGCAGACAAGTATGGATGTTATTTTGTTGCCAGTTGTGCCACCTGCAGTGACGCATTCCGCATCACATCACAAGCAATCGCTATACATGTACCTCTACATGTATAATTATATTCTCACGCCACCCACTAAACCTCTAAATATTCTAATTGAGTTAGCGTTAGGAGTGCCTCTGACATCTACACCGCCGCGTCCACCGGCACAGCCAGCACCAATACTGGCAACACTACCGTCAAATAAGAATATGCAACTCGGATGTTGGGCCAATAATAAAAACTAATATTAAATGTGGAAAGGAAAGGCACGTACGTGTACATGTACATGTATGGAAGATGTGTTGGAGCTACAGTGGGTGTCAGGTCGTCGAGTGTCTCAGTACATGTACTCTGTCAGTGTTGTGCCAACTAACTAAGTAACTTGGTGCACTTTATGACTGCATATAGTATATCTAGCAGTTTGTCACGGTGGTGGACAGTTAAAGAATATCTTCTAAGGACTCCATTGGAAGAAGAGCGCACCCAAAGGCCGAACCATGGGAAAATGCTACAAGTCCACTAACCCAAGAATTGCGTACATCCAGTTCTACTACATGCATGTACATGTACATGTACATGTACATGTACAATACATACATGTACATGTACAAAGTATTTACTTTTAAAATACTGCGAGTAGCAATGATTTACTTGTACAATGCCCATTCCCGCAGACCCGATGACGCCGTTGGCATCTGGTAGAGTGAAACGTGTTCTATTTGCAGTGTGGTTTTCTGGTTAACACACACACACACACACACACACACACACACACACACACACACACACACACACACACACACACACACACACATATATCAGCTTGCCATATCTGGGGCATCCTTTTAAAGTGCCCGTCCATAACAAGACGATCAACTCTTGCTTGACAATGCCTACACACATGTCCGTCATGTACATTGTATATCAGTATCCAAGTGAAATACTAGTGATGCAAAAACTACATGTCACGATGTCACATGAAATACTGTGCATGTACAGGTATTTAGACCATCGCTGGAACATCTCAAGATCTTGAAAGAAGTGCACTTAGTCTGGCCAACGAGCTCTGATCGTTCCCACAGGACAGCTGTGAAACGTAACCATGAGTTCTCGGTTGGGCGCTAGGGCCGTCGGCTCCAACACGAAACTTTGCCTCATATTCCCAGCGGCCTGCAGGTGGCTCTTTATCGTGAGCCCTTAGCTATCCACTCCCGTGATTGGGTACTTGATTGCATTAACGCGTGTGCTCGTTAGCGAGTTGCTAGCAGGCAGTGCGCTGTTGCTTTGTCACCAGTTCATGGGGCAAAATCTGGCAAGGTGTCGTCCAGCCGAGAGGGCAACTACATGTACATGTACCTACCCCTGTTGTCCTCTCACTCCATCTTACTGACCCTTTTGTCGGTGCTGACGTACCTGTAAATACACTGTATGCACACGTTATCATTTCGTGTTACTGAGGAACCGACCCAAAAGTCATTAGTCAAATTTGATCATACATGTACATTGTAAAATGAGGTAAGGGTTTGGTTGTGCATGGGTCGCTTCGGGTAATAGCTATCCCATCAGTATTTCACTTCCTGGCACTGCCCTCCTTCACCATTATTTTATTGACGATATTTGGTTGTTTGGTATGCTGGTCGTTTAACCCAGCACTTCGCAAGCGACTTTACAAAATGGATGATGAGTCACCAGAACTACGTCATCGCATCATTTCCTACATGTCTACTCTTGTACATGTACATGTACCTGTAACACGCTGGGCGTTCACATAATCTTCTTTCGGATCAGTATTATTCAGCAATACGCACGCAGGACGCACACGACAAACATAGAATTAAATTAAATTACCTTTCTTAATGTAAAAAAGAGAAGAAAACACATGAGAACGAGTTATGCAGCAACTATCCACGACTGTAATATGATGATAAACAGTCAGAAAGTGCGATAATAGGGCACAAAACTGACAGGCTACTAAGACATTCAGCAACCCGAGGCCTTTCTTTATCTCTGATATTGCTGACCCACCCAAGTTGGGTGGTGTGTTGCTTTGCTCATGTTACAGTCGTGAACAGTTGCTGCACAACTCGTTCTCATGTGTTTCTTCTCTTTTTCACATTATTTATTACTGGCTCAGTATCCGAGTTTAAACCTTTCTAAATATTAAAATATTTGATATGATCGTGCAAAGGCGGAGCAAAGATATCAACTACATGTATCAATGCAGCGAACTAGTAATGCTGCCACTACCCCAGCCCTGCCGTGCAAAATGCGGCAACACTGGGGTTTTCCCGATGTACATGACAATACCTACCTTAAACTATAATATTTTTTTGGAGGAACAAAATCCCCCAATGATGTAAATGTACAGAACACTTTGATGTTTTGGGCCAGTCTAAGAATACTTTGTCGTTGCTTAGACTTCATTGCGATTGGTTCGGCCTGGAACTCTGAGCTACGCCGAGTATGTATACTCTCCCTCGCCTCAGCTTGGTTGGGAACTCGTTCTGGATGCTGTAGCATCAAAGTTAGTTACCGTATTACATTGTATCTCTAATATAAGCACAGTCTCCAATAATAGCACGTCTCCAATAATAGAACACCTTGGGCCGGCATTCAAAAAATAAAGTGCTCAGTCTCCATTATAAGCACACTGTGTAAATTCATTATCTGTACCGGCGAAAAAAACCTGAAATGTGTGTGTCTGACATGAATTTGGCATGGCAACAAGCCTCTGAAATGAGGTTGAAATTATAATGGAACAGTCTCCAATAAAGGAACGTCTCCAATTATAGCACGGGGCGGAGGCACATTGAAAAAATAAAGGACCGTGCTTATATTAGAGATAATACGGTACCTGCCATCGTGCAAGACATAAAATCTCCGATTTTGAGTTTATCCACTCCCTACATAATTCTATTTTCATTATTCTATTGGTTTGGTGAGACTCCCGTGATAGGTGTCCATTTACATGTACCTCTGGAGAATCCGTAAATAAACAATACAATACAATACAATACAAAAAGCTTGCTGTGTTTCTCACACTTAGACCACTCTGACTTTGATGATATGAGCCGGTTTAAACAGCCGGTTTAAACAGCCGGTTTAAACAGCCGGTTTAAACAGCCGGTTTAAACAGCCGGTTTACCCAGATGCTATGTGTACTATGAGCCGGTTTAAACAGATGCTATGTATACTTCAAAGACGTGATTGTATATTTGAGGATTTCCCAAAGACATAGTCTAAATCGAAGGGAGGTCAATTATAATGGAAGAATGTAGCGTGGAGATAGCAAGCAGTGGAGTACATTGTGCATGTACATTGTACATGTACATGTACATGTATGTTGTTCGCTTGACTTCATCGGTTCTGAAAGTCACTCTGAGCCGCGCTCATGAGACGTAACAAAGTTGAAACAGCTAGGCCTTGACGGATTATGCTAATATTTTCGTGAAATTATGCTTTTCGCATTGCTGAAAAAATTGCAGAATTATGCTATTTTTATGCTAAAAGTTACCATATTATGCCGCATTATGCTCACATATGCTGCTAATGCAAAATGGTTCTGTGCAAAATAACAAGGGAATTTTTTGTAGAGGGCGTTGAACTGTAGTAGCAAAAGTTCAACGGGGTCAACGCACCGTCCGACCTAGCTACGACCATCACTGATTGTAGTGGACTGGACATGTTATCAAGGGAGTCGTAAACCTACAACTTCCTAGTGCATCTACTTGTACTTGTACTTGTAGAACATGACCGTACAACTGTATGGAATTTGATGCGAACAGGCGGATTATTACAATTTTATGCGATTCGTATGCAATTTGCCTCGAATTATGCGATTATTCGATTTTGGTAGGAATTATGCGAAAAATTATGCTAGCATAATCCGTCAAGGCCTAGAAACAGCTACAAGTAGATCTCCGGGGATTGAGTAATGTCATGTGACATGGACTGTAGTAGAGACATTTTTAAACCTTTTCTCTTGATTTGAGGAAGGTACAAGCTGCTCCGAAAGTTGGAACTCGCCTTTCCTGCCATGTTTGATAACGGCTCGAATGACATATCTCTCGCTTGCATAGGCCTGTGGGGATTGCCCTATTCAAAATTTAAATAATAATAATACGATAAGCCAAACTTGCCAAATCACCAATTGTATGCTCATGTTGCCATAGCGATCAGCGCAGTGATGATGCACGTTCTGCTTAGCTCCATGAGAAACAAGGTCGATCACTGCAGAATGTGGTCATTTACAATTGGTTCATTGTAACGTTATTCACGAAGTGAAAAAAGGGCGGTATTCAATGCTGTAAGTGCCGTGAACAGTTTATTTTTAGTCCTCTCGGTTGTCTACTGGGACCCGACACCGACAGGAGAAAGCTGGAGTGTGGAGACATCAGCAGACTAGCGAAAAGAGTGACGAACAAAGTGCTGAAATCTTTTTTCCTTTTTTGTCCAACACGACTGATCACACAGCATGGGGCCGTGTTCCCAAAATAAGCAAAACAAAATGGATAACAAATTGAATACAAACAAGAACACGATAAACAACAAACGCACAGGAGGGAAGCAAGAAATGGCAGCTAATCTCACGAGATTTGGGCTTCCTGTACTGTCAGAGTGTGGGATAACTGTTACCTCATTAGGCAGCAGCACGATGCCTAACACGAGAGACACGCGACCAAGCAATGCAAGAACGCAGCAGAGCAAGCGAAATCCTGCACTGAATAAAAGCCATGGCACGGCTGTAAAGCTCGGACTGTTTTTCTAAGCTCAGGCTGGCTATACGCTTGTACAAAGCTGAAGCCACACGACTGGAACCTCCGGATGCGGACATCACCGCCGGAACAAATGACGCCTGCTCGACGTTCCTCACGCGCTCTCCATAATGCCCTTTCTTTTCATTCTCATGATTTCGATAGACGGTGGAAAGAGATGCAGCACGGTTTGACACCGCATGTGGGTGAAATACCCCTAATGGTAAAAGGGTTAAGGTGCGCTCAAAATGGCTGCCCTCAATCCACTGACACTGATATCTAGGCGAGCTTGGTGGTCAGTTGTTGCCGTGCGAAACCGCTCTCCCGACAGTGGCTGGAGCGAGGGCTCAACCGACACATTATGTGCAACTTGCCTCAACATGGCTCAAATGCTGAAATCTTGGTTGGGACGAATCAGACGTTCAGCATTTACCCGAACCATGGACCATGCCGTTGGCTCTTCCGACTTCCTGAAGATGGATGTGATGCTTCCTGGAGACTCTATTATCTCTCGTAAAGTCTTCTGAAGCCAGGTGAGACGACGGGTGGTGGAGATTGACGAACAAAATAATGTCGTACCTTTTGAAAGTTTGCTGAACATTTCTCAGCTGAGATGGCGAATACCAAGCATCTTCTCAGAGGAACCATTTCCTAGGCTAGGGAAATGCAGGAGAAGGCCAATGGACAGTTCACGGCACTAGCAACATTGAACACAGCCCTTCTCTCACATCGTGAATACAGCAAGACAATTGAAAATTACCAAATTCTGCAGTGATCGACCTTCTCTCTCACGGAGCTAAGCAGAACGTGCGTCATCACTGGGCTGGTCGCTATGAAAACATGAGCATACGAGCGATTTGGCAGGTTTGGCTTATCGCATGCAAACGAGAGATATGCCGTTCGAACGGTTCAACCGATATAAAACTGTCTTTCTTCTGGGCCCTATTTGAAATACAGTAAACCCTGTCAAGGCGACCACTGGGATAAGGTGATCACCCGTCCTAGAAGACCACTGCAACTAGGACCAAGGCGTGCTATTTCCAGACAATTGACCCTCGATGAGGAGACCACCTGGTGACAGAGACCACACATTGGGCACCATGTAAGAAGACCTTAGGGTCTGTTGGGAATGCCCAAGTAAAATAAAAAAATACAAAATACACCACTTGACTAAGTAAAATACAATACAAAATACAGTGGAACTTGTCTAACACGACCGCTCAAGGGACCTTCAAAATGTGGTCTCTGTCACCAGGTGGTCGCCTTATCCAGGGTCAATTGACTGGAAATAGCACCCCTTGGTCCTGGTTGCAGTGGTCTTCTAGGACAGGTGGTCGCCTCATCCGAGTGGTCGCCTTGACAGGTTTTACTGTACCACATTTTGAAGGCCCCTTGAGCGGTCGTGTTAGACAGGTCTCACTGTATCGATGCACTTCCCTTTATTAGGATTTAACTCACTCGGCTGGTAGCAACTACAGTGAACACACAACAGGTTCGAGCTCTTTGAGTACATTGTAACGTTACTTCACAAGGCAGATGTGAGTGAGTCAATTGTCATTAAGTCGGCGGGAAGCGCGAGCTACAACGCACCCAGCAGCTACTTTCTTCAAATATTTCCACCGAAGTCGCTACATCCTACTTAGTACGTGGACGTCCAAGTACATGTACATGTAGCTCGTACGTTTTGTACCTTTACAAGGCCACGTGTACATGCACAAGCAGCAGGATAATTATGATTTTAGGTTACAGTAAAACCTGTCAAGGCGACCACTCGGATAAGGCGACTACCTGTCCTAGAAGACCACTGCAACCAGGACCAAGGGGTGCTATAGTTTTATTGTTGTTATTATTGCAAAGCTTTCCTTTTGATCTTCAAAATTTGAGTAATAAATTTACATTGTGTATGTAAAAAAAAAAAAATTCCAGTCAATTGACCCTGGATAAGGCGACCACCTGGTGACAGAGACCATATTTTGAAGGTCCCTTGAGCGGTCGTGTTAGACAAGTTCCACTGTATTTCCAAAAACAGTCATTTTCGCTGGATGGGTATGTGATCTAGCAAGCCTACTGATACGCGACAAGGAACTCGTTGTCCCCTTTATCTCAAATAACGCTACTTCGTGCAATACCATCGAAGACGAAGAAAACAGTGCATGCATTTTAACAGAATGGCGGGGACACCAAGCGACTTTCTCTGCGTCTCCGTCTCTCGCTCACTCTCTCTGTGTCTCTCTCTCTCGCTCTGTCTCTCTCTCTCGCGCGCGTGCTCTCTCCCTCCCTCTCTCTCTCTCTCCCTCTATCTCTCTCCCTCTCTCTCTCCCTCTATCTCTCTCTCTCTCCCTCTCTCTCTCCCGCTCTCTCTCTCTCTCTCTCTCTCTCTCTCTCTCTCTCTCTCTCTCTCTCTCTCTCTCTCTCCCTCTCTCTCTCTCTCTCTCTCCCCTCTCTCTCTCTCTCTCTCTCTCTCTCTCTCTCTCTCTCTCTCTCTCTCTCTCCCTCTCTCTCTCTCTCCCTTTCTCTTTGTCGAGGAATCGACAGTATGTCTATGCAGAGAATTTCTGTTGTGACTTCGAGTCTAATGTCGTTTCTACACAATCATCAGGCACAAGGTTGCCTGATGATTGTGTAGAAACCTGTAACTACAAGTTGCAACATGATTACTCTCTCAGGTTGAAGTAACTGTGTGACAAGCTCTGCCCCGCGGCATAAAGACTCTTCGGGCAGTGAACCACCCTACTTGCTTCATACCCATCAGGGTATTTTTATCATTCGAACGTATCTCTCTCTCACGCACATACTCTTTGAGGTGTCTCTCTTTCTCTCTCACTTACTCACTCACACACACTCTCTCTTTTTTTCACTCTCTATATCTCAATTTTTCTTCCCACGTGTACATGTATCTATCTATCCTTATCTCTACTCAATCGCCGGTTATATGATTATGTAGCTGTTTCGATCTTGTTGGATCTCGTCAGCCGAGTTCAGAGTTATAAATATATTAGTGAATTAATCACAATGAAGTATAATGAACGGCAAACACTAAAGGTATCAAGATCAGAACGCTCTAGCTGCGATAAACACAGCAAGCTTTGCAAGAGGGCAGACAACTGATGCTAACCAGAAAGAGTTCTCAACCAAGCCGAGGCCAGGGAGCACAATATCCCTACTCCTCTGTCTCAGTAGGTGAATGACGCCATGCCCAAGCCGTTGGACAATGCCAGAAATAATCTCCTTGAAAAGCACAATCCTTATGTCTCGATTTCTATTCTTTGCCTCTATTATTAGTCTGCCACCCTGGGGATTCCCAGCACTCCACAGTCAGACTACACCATTCTAAACGCGAATGATGTGTATAGATGAGTTGATGGTCATGGACACTGTTTTCATGTAACACTTCGCACCCCGGCAAAACATTCACTTGACGAGCATTGCGAAAAGATCCGGCTGATCCGGAGTGTGCATGCAGAACATGTCGACGACATCACATGACTTGTACACTCCTACCGTTTCAAGATTACCGCTGGACCGGTCACTTAGAACGCCCAGCCTCCGAGCGACTTCAGACACCGCAACAGTGTCAGTCCTCGGAGTGTTGTGAGGCCGTGTTCTCTATCACTAACGGGCCGTGGAAGCGCCATAGCTAACGTTAGTGGGAAGGCGAACAGATGGACATGCTGAGTATTGAGTAATTCGCGCGACAGAGCATGTGCAAAAGCAATCAATTAGTTTGCAGAGAGTCTCGCTTGATTGTTTTCATGATCACAGCAAATCACAGCGCACACAGGTTTTGTGTAGCCAAGGACTTTAATAGTGGGACTGTGTGCGCTATGATCTGCTAGGACAATGGCAAACCTACGCCACAGTCCACAGTACAGTGGAGCCACTCTGTACTAAGTCTTCCTAGACCTGCATTTCCTCTAAAACAGAAAATTACTTCCTGGTTCAACCAGTCCTCCGTTGAGTTGATGAGCATGGACGTTGTTTTCATGTAAGCCCTTGAATGGGCCCTGATCCAGTACGTTTCTTGAGAATTTAGCCGTACATGAACATGTGTAACGACTTTCTCGAAAATCGGTAACGTTTTGCAACCTTGGCCATAGAGATGGGTGTCCCGCGCGCCAGTGCAGGGTGATGGTCGGGAGTGGGTGACTGTGAAAATGACGTCACTTTAGGAGCATGGAGTAATGCAATGCGGGTACTGCACTACGCCCTGCTCGGTGGAGTCGGTGCACCCATGGTACATTATGTATGCACATGTCACGTGCATGTAAGCCTTGTTTGTCCGATGTACATGTACATGTACATGTGCACAGGTGCTTCTAGAGCATAGTAAAATAGCTACAAACGTAGTTGTCTGATGATCGTAGTAAAATTATGTGAAACTCATCAGAGTGCCGACACAGCTTCCAATCTCTCTCTTGTGTAGCATATTAAAGGGGAAGTATACCCTAAAATCAAATTTTCACCAGTTGTAGTCTTCGGGGTGCTGAGTCGAATGGTCTTGGTCCGAGGAAGCTGCGACGCTCCCTTCCTACTTGAATCCCAATCGAACTCGCGCACTTCCACCGAAACTGGGTGACTGCGCCCTACTAGATGGGGATTTGTATGCAAAATGTCACTAAAAGCGCCATTTCGTTCTTATAAAAGCACGGATGACCGCGATTGGCCCATATGTTGTAGTCTTTTGGACGCTGAGTCGACTGGTTTTGGTCCGAAAAGGCTGCGATGCAGCGTTCCTCCTTTATTCCCAATCGAACATGGTTGAAGAAGCGGTCACGTGCTCCTGGGTGCCCAAATCACCTGGTCACCGCGCCAGCAGGCGACAACTTTCACACCAAGGTTCAACTCGAGTTCAACTCGAGTGACAGGACTGCACCCAAAAAAGGTCAAACAGGCTAGTAAGTTGTACCCTGCAGGCACGGTGACCAGGCGACTGGTGTACGCACGAGCACGTGACCGCTTCTTCAACCATGTTCGATTGGGAATAAAGGAGGAACGCTGCATCGCAGCCTTTTCGGACCAAAACCAGTCGACTCAGCGTCCAAAAGACTACAACATATGGGCCAATCGCGGTCATCCGTGCTTTTATAAGAACGAAATGGCGCTTTTAGTGACATTTTGCATACAAATCCCCATCTAGTAGGGCGCAGTCACCCAGTTTCGGTGGAAGTGCGCGAGTTCGATTGGGATTCAAGTAGGAAGGGAGCGTCTCAGCTTCCTCGGACCAAGACCATTCGACTCAGCACCCCGAAGACTACAACTGGTGAAAATTTGATGTTAGGGTATACTTCCCCTTTAAAGGGGAAGTATACCCTAAAATCAAATTTTCACCAGTTGTAGTCTTCGGGGTGCTGAGTCGAATGGTCTTGGTCCGAGGAAGCTGCGACGCTCCCTTCCTACTTGAATCCCAATCGAACTCGCGCACTTCCACCGAAACTGGTTGACTGCGCCCTACTAGATGGGGATTTGTATGCAAAATGTCACTAAAAGCGCCATTTCGTTCTTATAAAAGCACGGATGACCGCGATTGGCCCATATGTTGTAGTCTTTTGGACGCTGAGTCGACTGGTTTTGGTCCGAAAAGGCTGCGATGCAGCGTTCCTCCTTTATTCCCAATCGAACATGGTTGAACAAGTGGTCACGTGCTCCTGGGTGCCCAAATCACCTGGTCACCGCGCCAGCAGGCGACAACTTTCACACCAAGGTTCAACTCGAGTTCAACTCGAGTGACAGGACTGCACCCAAAAAAGGTCAAACAGGCTAGTAAGTTGTACCCTGCAGGCACGGTGACCAGGTGACTGGTGTACGCAGGAGCACGTGACCGCTTGTTCAACCATGTTCGATTGGGAATAAAGGAGGAACGCTGCATCGCAGCCTTTTCGGACCAAAACCAGTCGACTCAGCGTCCAAAAGACTACAACATATGGGCCAATCGCGGTCATCCGTGCTTTTATAAGAACGAAATGGCGCTTTTAGTGACATTTTGCATACAAATCCCCATCTAGTAGGGCGCAGTCACCCAGTTTCGGTGGAAGTGCGCGAGTTCGATTGGGATTCAAGTAGGAAGGGAGCGTCTCAGCTTCCTCGGACCAAGACCATTCGACTCAGCACCCCGAAGACTACAACTGGTGAAAATTTGATTTTAGGGTATACTTCCCCTTTAAAATATAAATCCGATCGCCTGAGTCACGTATGCTCCGGGCGCTGTGCAGCCTGAGCCCTAGATCAGCTGCGAAGACTGGGATGTGAACGCGGACCGGGCGCAACCCGGACCCGCACGATCGGATTTCATTGAGCACTACATGACTGTGTGGTTTGCTCTGATCTGAGCACATACCTTTATATCTACGGAAAAAAACTCACCCACCCTAGCTGTCGACGTCATAGGCGACTGATACTTGAGATGCACTACAAATCACCCGCTTTCAACTGATCGAAATAACATATCCAGCAAATGCTGTATCATGGGATTGAGAACAGTACGTGACATGATAAAAACACGAAAAACTAATGTGCTCCTGTCAGTCAGAGTCTCTGTCAACAGTTCAGTCACGTACTACGCGATTGTGCGCGATACAAATTTTGTGCTAACAGAACGCAATATGTCTAGGTCTCTGGGCGTGATTCTTGACTTCAGCAGAGACTAGGTATATTTCCGGAAATGGAACGTTTTCCTGCTTCATCAAATCACCCACTGTTACTTTCCGATTATCTCCCATGCACCTGCACGTGTACGCCATTCATGCAAGAGTCATCACCAATAAAACAGTCGTCAATGGTCTTCTTAGTGTGGCAATAATAAGTTCTGGGTGAGTTAAAGGCCTCTGCATGCTCTGCATGGTGGTAGCTTCCATCTGCCCAGCAGCACAGGGTCCAGCGCAGCAGACCCTCCAGAACTGTATCCGTGCGGAGAGCATTCGTCGAAATCCACAGCGTCATGGTTATGGCTGTCAACTTCTAAACACCCCTTTGCCTTTTGGCCACTGTAGTCTGTACCTATTCAGTGTTCAGTGCGTAATTTAGTACGGTACGTTGAATGCATTCTCTCCAGGCACCCGTGTACGTCACCCCAGGTCTCCAGTGGCAGTGTAGGTGCACGGCGTCCACCGTCAACGCCTGTCTCGGCCATCGCACATATGGGTATCGTTAGGGTCGTCGCAGTTCCCCAGGCCAGGGGCGCGACAAACCAGGCCGCCGTGTTGTCACATGAAAAGAGTACTATTCGTGGATCGGGTTTGTGCACAAATAGAAACACACCCGAGCAGATGTATGTAGCCTCTCCCCACACTTCCCCTCGACAAATGCACATGATGTTGAAAGCAGCTGATGTGGGGCCAGTCTCTTCGTCTGACAGCGGCGGAAAAGGGTGCCACGAGGTTCTTGTGTTTGTTGCACACTCGACACCTGTGATGCAATGCTGTACCTAGTCGTAGCCTCGTAGGCCATGATCACAATACTGCACTAGTACCTATTTATTGCATTGCTGCATACCTAGGCTATGATCGCAATACTGTACTACAATAATTGTAGTACCTACTATTGCAATGCTGTATACCTATGATCGCAATGCTGCATACCTATGATCGCAATGCTGTATACCTATGATCGCAATGCTGTATACCTATGATCGCAATGCTGTATACCTATGATCGCAATGCTGTACCTTGCACATAACCATGCTAACGCCCCAGACGGATTTCCTATCCTTGCCAGAGCGCCTGCACAGCAATGAACACACACACACACACACACACACACACACACACACACACACACACACACACACACACACACACACACACACACTCACCTAGTTCAAGAAGCCAGCAACTAGCTACTGGCAATATCCGTATGTAGTAGTGTAGGCCCGACGCAGCAAACCTTGCCGCCATTTCGACATTGCATTGTTCTTGGCCAGCTCGTACAGTGTACTTCGAAGTACATGTATACGAGACCGCGAAAAGGCGTCATTGCTTTGGGTGGAGAAGAGCTCTAGCTTCTAACCTTGTTTGGAAATACAAACATACAGTATGGCGGCCAGTGCAGCGCATCGTGATCAGTCACCCAAACGACAACGTCGAGACTTGCAGAATAAATTGAGCGCAGGGCGTAGACCTACGTCTCGTGCAGTGTTGTAGACGGAGAGCAGCGTTGAAAAGGGTGGACGGCTAACCGGTTGCACTTGCAGCGCAGGGCTTTAAGGTAGCAGTACTGGAATATGCCATTCGCAAATACACACAACTAAAATCGGGTATTACTTCGGTGTCTGTGAATCTTTTCCCTCAAAATTTTGAGCACAGATTGATGATTCACGCCACCACCTAATAAAAGTACTACCTTGAACTTATTTACTTCGCATCGTCCCAAAAGTTCACTGCACTGGAGAGTAAAAAAATGCCGTCATCTCAGATTTTTGGTACATGCTAGCAGCAACATAATATCAGCTGAAGTGTTGAAAATGCATCATAAGCGACAGTCTACAATAGTAGCAGATGCTGAATAGAACAGATTGGAGATAGGACACAAATAGCACCACCCAGTCAACATCATCTGTGAAGACGCCCGTCACCGTCGAAAAAGATTATTACTACTGAGGCAGCTAACATCCGCCAAACAAAAAACTATGGCTTTATAAATATATTCAGCATCTGGGAAATTTTCCACTGATCAATCTACATATAAGGTTTATTGGGCTGTGATGAGCCAGTCTGGAGATATAGTGTACCAAAGTTTGGTCGGAAGGCCAAAAAACACTAACTTTTGGCACTCTGAAAACCCTCCAGCAATGTATGTGACTACCTCTGCTTGCTGTATCGTGTCAGCAAATCCCTTTCGAATGGCTCTTCTTCTCTTCCTGGCTGACTTTTGCTCCTCACTGGACCTTCTCCTCCTGTGATACTGCTTCTCTTCATCCAACTTGAGAAGACCAGAGCTGGCAAGTGAAACTTAGAGCAGCTCATCATTTCCAGCACAGCCGAAAACATTTCCATTGTTCGTACTCAGCATTAGAAATCTTTCTTGCTTGCCATCTGTTCTTCCAAGTTTCACATCCACTGCAGTGTTTTGATAGCACCTCCGCGTCCAGAACCTTTTCTGTCTCATAGGACACAACAGTTGGCATACCAAACATTGATGAGAATCCGCGCTTCATCCACGTTCCATCGGTGCTAACTGCAACATGCTCCGGGTGGGAATGCTGTTCTGTTGTTCGCCGAACAAGAAGACGCTGTGCAGCACTCTTCATGCTGTCCCTAGCATCAGTTTCCACAGCAGTGTGTAGTGCATCGCTGTGCCCAGAATTGGACTTGCTAACAGGAGGCGGCATATTCAATATCCCACTGATACTGTTCAGACCTTCTCGTCCACTACCAATAAGGCGCATGGCAAGCACACTGCGGCGGCGGTTTATATCGTACAATTTAGCAAGTGGGTGTCTTTCTGCCAGGGCTACACTGGTTGATGAGCAGCACGATTCGCACTGCAAACTAATTGTTGAGGCGAGGCCATGACGAAAATTATCTTTGATAGTCAGGTTGCCCCTTTGATAATTACTACATACACACGCTGACGTCACCAATTGCTGTAAGCTCTCCATGTGAACAATTCGAATTCCTGATGGAATATCATCGCAATCCTCTTCAGACTAATCTCCATCGTTATCACACGAGGCATCACTGGATAAAAAATCAGCTGGAAGATCAGAGTCATCTTCTACGCCCTCACCAGCTCCATCAGCCTGCGACTCGTGTTCGCTTTCACTCCCCTCAATTGGCTCAAATACTTCAGGATTTGAGACGAGCTTGGACGTAACTCTAGGAAATTTGCTTTTCCTTCGTTTGTGTTCATCACCCGTCTCCTGACCAAGTAGCGCCAGCACAACAACTCAAGCGCAGAGCTCCAACGTCGCTGACAAACGCTCGTCGCATTGGCAAACAGCTTGAGAACAAAGAATTTTTTTATCATTTTTGAAAATACAATTGCGTGGGTTGAGTGCAGGCCAGCCAGCCAGGCCAGCTAGCTTGGGCCAGGCGCAGGCAGGCGCTGCATGTGGCGATCGCGACACTCAGCCCAGCTCTAAACTGGTTTTAGCTGGACAGATAGTGTGAATCAGGCCGAGATTGGCAAGGATGCGCTGATATTGTAAAGAAACCCTCTCGAAATAGATTGACATCGATCAGCTGATCAGTGCAATTTTGAAATTTTGACGGGTATTTTCAGTTTTTGAAGGGCCATATCTCTGCTTTGGCTGGTTCGAATGCCAAAAAAATTCATTTGTAGACCCTTTGGTATTCCTTCTTTCAGAAAAATCACACTTGAAGCAGTTCCCGTGAAATTGATATTTTGGCTAAATCTGACACCCGTTTTCCAGTACTGCTACCTTAATTCACGTCCCTCACTCGTAATATATCGGTCTTTTGACTCGTATCGACAGGAGCACTACAATTATGTAATGCTGCAGTGTTCGATTTCATTGTTCTGTGCCGACTGTGCTTGCGTTCACCATGGACCAGGAGAGGCATTCGGGAGTCCTGCAATAAAAATGCGCCGCCAGGCCAACTGGCCCATAGAGGCTTGCGGCGCAGGAGCTACTTCGATTCGAAACAGGAACGAGTTGGCTGAAAACGGTCGCCCGTATCTACATGATTGTATTGTACATTCAGGGGCATCGGAAGGCATTTTAGTGTGGTACGGTCAGCCATCTGAAGCACAATTATTTACTCGTGGGGGAGGGATGGCTGAGTGCTCGAGCCGAAAATTTTGGAAATTTAGAGCCCAAATCAGTGCATTTTATTGATTGACGGGGTACTTTGGGCAAATAGTGGTACGGTCAATACCGTAGTGACCGTACCGTGTGCGACGCCGCTGACATTGTAGATCTACATGTACGTGTACAGCAGTGACGTGGTACAAGACGTGGTAGCACTTTGTACACACGGCGTGTATGCTCGGTAACCTATTGGCTTGGAAAAGCAATCCTGTTAGCTTTTCTTTAAGCATGGTCCAGGCCATAAATTAGATGTTCATCTGACTTGTATCTGTGTTCAGAAAACTGTATTAGATCATACAAATCGGCGCACTGCATGCCACAGCACTGCTATTATGGGCTAAATGTCCAGGGATTTGCGGCGAAAGTCGATTCAACTTCGAGTAGGGATGATGATGTGTGCGAGTGTGCCTGAAACACCCGCTGCGAACCAAAGAGGCTTCAAGATACTCCAGAGAGCAGAACGATCCCTCATCCATGGCCCCAAGTCTTGGCCCGCCCTGTTACATGGCAGAGCTCTAGAGGGATATGAGGTCTGATGGTGCTAACGACTTTGAGGACATCTGGGCGCATGGACCGTGTATATCTCTTTGCAGCGCCTGCTATTAAATTTCGCTTTCACTGCCCGATCAGAACAAGTCGAGTAGGTTACACAGACCAGCCAGTAGCCAAACAGCTTGTTCTTGGCATTACGTAAGCACAGCAAAACCACGCGTGGGGTGAGGTGAAGAAACTGTCGGGACTTTTACAGGTAGATCTACAAGGCTACATTGCTCGTGTTCGGGTTTTTCTCCTCGCGATCGCCCAGACCAGGACGTCCCCGCATCAAAGGTACAGTGAAGAATGAAGCCTAGAACTTCTTGATACTACATGCATGTTTTTCTCGGGTCGAAACTGAGACGACTCGACTGCATAATTGAGGTGACACACTGCCGCCGGATCGCCGATCTGCGGAGCTGTTACGCCGTAGCCCGTTTTGACATACCACTGAGACACTGGGTTAAATTTTGTGTCACGTGATCTCGCTAGCAAGATCGGGCATCGATCTTGCCATACGTATACCATGGTATACCCGTACCGCCAGGCGGCTCGCGCTTGCGCGATCATGAGATGAACTGCAAGGGGGCATGCATACCATGCGGTACACGGTCGGTCCAGCAAGATGTTACGCGCTAGCGAGTGACTCGACCACGAAAATCTCCCCCAGCTGGAGGCCATACCAGTCTCGGTTGAGCTGCTCTCGGAATAATAAAGTGGGCCGACTATCAAGCAAACTCTGGCATATCTCCGCGAGCGGTTAGGGTGAAACTTCAGCATTGAATTTTGTCTTTGGCCGTCCTCCCATGCTGTGCAACCAAAGAGAACCGCTGATTGCCATTTCAGCTCTATTTCTGGACCAACGCGGACTATTCGCCTGGCCTGAGTCACAACCGGGAAGCTTCGCCGCAAAACGCAATCTACAGATGAAAGCTAGCGTGGTCGGGGTAAGTGAGACCTTCAGCTAGGTGTGTTTGTGTGTGCGTGCAGTGTGCCACCACGATAATGTGTTCTTCTCAAGACTTGTGATGTACTTGTACATAAAATAGTAGGTAAAAAGAAATCGGGTGTGCACTGGAGGACGTTTTGAAAGTTAGTGCAAGGAAAATTCTTCCCTGACAGCACATACAGTGGCAAGGAAATTGCGGCCTCATCGGATCAAAACGCCGTTTTGCTCACTCCTGCTTCAACAAGTGTCGGACCATTTTCGCTTTCCGCTGCTGCAGGCTGTTTGCGCTGCGGGATACGAAATCGCCAGGCGTGCGGCACGCTTGCTTCTGTAACGCGTGCACGCGCCATATCGAGAGTTCATGGGATTTGCCGGCCCGCCAACATATCCTCGACAGCCCCTTTTAATCAGGCATACTGCCGCTTCACCATTTGGTAGTTTTCTCGACGAGTAACACCGATATGCCTCGTGAATGCGTTAGCCCCGGGGGATCAAGGAAGCTGTTCTGGAGTGACAATGAACAGCGGAAGAACCAAAACAACAGCGGTTATCCCGCGGTAGCACTTGCTCCGCGCGCCCCAGGTTCGAGACGTCGCTCACAGGTGCTGCCTGTGGAGAGGATTTCCTGCCTTTCCGCGGCGCTGACTCAGCTTGTACACTGGTCAAGGAAAGAAAGTACATCCGTCGAGCACTGGGCCAAGTAAATTAAAGTATCCGTCGAAGTTGAACTTTTGGTCTGGCGGGTAATTAGATGAAAGCGTTTGCAGGGTGGCGCTCAGTTTTCCTAGGTGACCCTAAGACCATGAGTTTGTACAGTTGAGCTGCAAATGGTGGGACGGTAATCCAATCATAAGCTAAGAATGGAGCTGCAGCGGATAAAATGATTAGAAGCACATGATTGTGACAAGGTATTAGGCAAGGCATGAAAAGCAATGCTCTTTGTGAAACCAGATGAGAACAGTGCACGACCAATTCAACAACAGACTAGGGGCCCTGACTGGACAGGTTCACTCCTGAACTAATTACTTACTTCAACATCATTGGTGGTACCTGAGTATATCTTCAGGTGGGGGTGACTGCAATGGAGTAAAATTAATATCACCTGAATAAAGTGGTGAGTCACCTCCACCATTAAACTGCGCTCTTTAGCCGACTAGACCCTCCTGCACACAACCATCACCATTTTCTTCAATGGCCGAGAGCGCTCTGTCGCACCCTGTAATAATGAATAAAGTGGGGGAAATCAAATTCTGCCCAATCCCTGACTCATTAGCAACCTTGACAGCTTATGTGAATGTGAAATTGGGAGCAGCGTGAGAGGCAGGTGTGACATTATGTTGCTTATCAGGGTGATTGAAGCTGCCAGGCGGGTAAGAGAGAAAGCAGAGAGAGGGGAACACAAGATTGACGGGAGTCTCTATTTGATTGGGCACCGTAATCTTCGCAGCAGCCTGTGCTCAACACCATTCAAATATCAGTCAATGGCATCCAAGGGCATCTGGTATGGCTTCTAAAAAGGGATCAAGTGCACTGTATACAGACATCAGCATGATATAGCAGTGTTGAATTGGACAATATGGTGTTGCATTGCATCATAATTGTAGTAACCATACTTTGTACACACATTCAAATCTATGGGAGTATATTATAAGAGTGTAGTGGTTTTCTAGTGATTCTGGACAGCATGTGGATCAGTGTTGGCGTAGAGTGGACAGCATGTGGAGCAGTGCTGGCGTAGAGTGGACAGCATGTACACGGCGGTACACTGTACGCAGTTGATGATTAAGGGTAATAAAACAAATGTTATACAAAGGGAATGAGTGGCATGGTGCACCTGGTGTTCCTCGGCTGTGATTCTCTAAGCGCGAGGCTCAGTGGAACACTGCTTTGCGGGCAGCGGGTCTCTGTGTGAACTTTTCTGCTTGAAGAACCCACTTCTGTTTTGGTTAGCCAGGTGTGAGGTGAATGTTACACGGCAGCTCAGCAGGCTTTCACGGCATTTTCAGGGATTCACAAGACTCCCTGGTAGCTCCTCTTCCCTCTCTGTGCCACTGTGTTGGAAGGATCACTGCAAATAGCCACGGTACTTACTGCCCAGAATGGTGACAAAGTTGTGTGCATAGCTGCTCTAGCCTCTGGCCAATATCAATTAATCAGTGCGAGGCAATCCACTGCTAGTACTATGCAAATACCACCAAGGAGTTCTTGTTGTCCTATCAGGACTCCCGAAATATCCACTGCATGGTCTAGAAGAAGTCGCTATTTTTAAGCCCCTGCACTTTGAAAAGCAATGAGACAACCATCAGACAAATTTGTTCCACTGGCCACTCCAGGTACAACATCCTTTCATAAGTTGTGCCATTCCTATGGCGGTAATCGTTGGCTCCAGCGCCCTCCTGCTTCTGCGTTTTGCTGGGGGCATGTGATAGAAATGTGTCCTCAATGAATCAGCCCCTACAAAGGTGATCTGAGTTAGCTGTAGGATTGAGAAGGAAGTGCTGCAAGAAGTGCCATGGATGCCTATTCGTCTAGAGTACACATCTACACACTGTTGTGAAGCAGGTCTCTTCCCCTAGCACTGCAGAATTCTACTACTTCAGGAGCTGTTGCAAGATCAAGGAAGCTGCTATCAGTAGATGTTCTAGATCAGGAAGACCTGTTTGTTGGGGAATTTCTGCCGTTTTATTGTTTTATTGTACTTGAAGTACTGCTATTAGTTGCATGTTTCGTGTTGAAGTTGACCGTTATCTGTACTAGGGTAGTAGTTCACGCATTCGCTTACGTTGAGTGGCAACAGCTTGCTTGAGAAGAGACAGGGGAGATGTTAGAGAGGCAACAGCAACAGCAAATGTGATGTAGAACACAGATGTGATTTAGTCAACTGTGATACTGCTCTGCATTTCAGTCAGTGCTCAAGCACTAGCATACGTGTACACTAGGCAGGCATTCCTCGCGAATCGTGAACAAAACCAAGAGCTGGTGTTTCCTGGTTTACAATGTTCTACACCTGAGCTAGCTTCTGAGAAGACAATAATAGATGTACAAATACGTGTTCTACATTTGCATTTCCAGTTTCAGTGTAGTTGGGAAAGGGTGGCCCGCAAGTGCCAGCTTTCCATATGTCACTCGCATCTCTTTAAACTGGACAGGAAGTTGGATGGTGTACACACATTGCCTGTCGCTGACGAATCACACAAGCAAAGTGTTTACCCTGCGCGATGTCGTGGCATGGTAGACACACTGCTCTTCGGATGTCCCAAAGTGCCATGGGTAGATGTGAGTGTGTGTGCATGTACATGTGTGTGTGTGTGTGCGTGCGTGTGCTGTGCATCGCACGTCTTTCTTACTCGTGTCTTTGTCAGTACCACTAGCCATGCAGGACCCTAATGGTGAGAGTAAGTCTGGCAGGGGTTACTCCAGTCTCCAGTAGTTCACCTTTCTAAGTGACATGGAGTTTTCTGGAAGAGGACCTACGCTCTTTCACTACAGCCAAGTATCCACGTTCCATAGTGCAAATCCTTGCTTAGGGGGCGTACTCAGAAACTGTACAAGTGCAAGTTGAGATTGGCTGATGTACTGCAAAGTGGCATTGACCTTGAGGATTAGGGTGTGTGTTCCGCTGAGAGTGGCATTATTGTGACAGGACTTGGATGTCTTGAAGTGTCCCTTAGGAACTTCGGGCCTTGGAACATGGGAAACTGTCAGTAATAGCTGTATTACATTCTGCTCGTTTAAGGTACTGGTATGCTAAACCACTCATTAGCATCCCAAGATCTGAGTGCTTGTCCACAAAAGGTCAGTTCTCTCTATGGCTAAGTCTTGGATTACTGGAGCCATCCCTGGGTCACTGGCCAGCCATGCCACAGGCATGCCAAGCTGGGGCTAGTCGGAACTAATGCTTCCCTAGCTGTCGCAGCAGTAATCCTGGCGTATCTGCGAATGCTTATCTGACCAATCACTCTCTCTCTCTCTCTCTCTCTCTCTCTCTCTCTCTCTCTCTCTCTCACTACCATTGTTTCTGGTTTCTCTCCGGCGATTTATGATTTCCGGACTCTGGGGTGAAGTGGAAGCCCCGGTCCTTCCACCAGTCGGCCTCCTTAGCTACTGATGTGCTTTGCCATTAGGTTTGACAGCCCATCTGTCTAATGTGATGCTGTCTGAACACTTTTCTCGTTGCATGTTGTGCAACTTATACCTTGGCAAGAGTCGGGATGTGCGATCAGGATATTACAGTCAGCAAAATTAAATGTTGACTGGATCTTAGCGTAAGATAATCACATGCAGGATGGAGTAGGGCTACATAGTAGAGCGGTTCCTGGCACGCACAGTTAGGTGGACATGCTCAGTGTAAGTGATAACTGCTGTTCAGAGCTTTTCCTGGCACGCACAGTTAAATGGACATTCTCAGTGTAAGTGATAACTACTGTTCAGTTAGAAGATAAAATTGTCAGGAAAAGACTTGCGCTGATAGTGGTGCGACATGACTGTGTCATATCTACCAGATTCTCAGGGTTCTGCGGGACGCGCGGAGAGAGGGGGGGCTATGAGGAGTCCAGCTGGGTATGCTGGTCGTGGCCTTGCACCTTTCCACTGGCAGCCAGCAGGTGTCCATAATTATGGCATATATCTGTTCAGTCTCTGTGCACCGCAGGCATGAGTAAGCAGCGTGATAAAGTGTGCACCTAGGCTTGTGGCAAAAGCCGTCCACAGATGTGCATGCCTGATTGTAGCCGAGGAGAGGATCCAAGGAGACTGGCTGGTCGTGGCAGTTTCTTGCTGTTCTTGAAAGTAAACACTCCCAGCATGGGTACATGTGCAGCTGATTCTTGTATGTGTGAAGGACTTTAAAGGACTACATACACATTAGGTTCAAACTTCAAAGGCTTCTCCATTGTCATCCACCCTGGACCCCATGCTGTGGTGGCTGCTGGTGGTGCGCTGTACAGCTGAAAAGCAAACATTTTCTGACAGCAACCACTTCTGCTCAGACCGAGGGGTGTGTTCTAAGCCGCTAACTGGCCACATTCTGTGGAGACCATCATCTCACTTGCTTGATAATAATCTCGCGGTGTTAGCAGTATCATGCCGTCCAGTCTGCATGCTGACACCAGTGCCTAGAGGCGTGTTTATCACTGGGAGTAAGCATCACACCACCATGCACCCCTTGACAGCAGTGCAGTGCACTGTTGAAATTTCCTTCGTTGTGTATAATGATTATAATACTGTAAGAGTTCAATTTCTAACGAGGCACAAAGTATAGCGTTTAACAAGAAAAATCCATTGTCAACTCAAGAGACGTTATTGGTGTGCTATTCTTCCTCTCTTCTGTACTACATTCCTGAAGATGGGCCTTGCCCGAAAATTCGAATGACTATCTCTTTTTTCTTTTAGTGATTGGTGTAGCCCAGAGACCGTTTGGAGAGTGTGGTGAAGATGTACGGATCTTCCGAGAGAAACAGAATCAGGGTGTGTGATGGCAGGGTCGTTAAACTTTGTACCCGCCAAGTGGGAAGGTTTTGCAAATCCTTAAAGACTTCGGACATGTCACACTCTCAACTCTTAGAGTATTCATTTCTAAAGGCACTGGCAAATGTAGATAGTAACCATGGGTGTAAATGTACTCAGTACCCATTGTTTTCTGGCTACCAGCCGGGGGTGCAGCATGGACAAGGAACCGAAGGCAGAATGCTTGTCTTAGTGTGCGGCCAGCTTGTAACGCTGCAAAGAAAGGTGATCACTTCGAAAGGAGAGTTGCTCTTCGGAGCCAGGTCGGATACAAGTCTGCTGAAGTATGTGGCGCAATCAAACTCGCCACAAGGCGGAGCACAGTTAAATGCGATACGGCAACATACCAGTGTTGCCAGTAGATGTACTGCTCGTTTTCACGGTGACTCGAACGCATCACAATACTACATGCGCATGTACGTGTGCGCAGCAAGGGTGGCATCACAGGTCAACACACGCCATTATGTACGCTTACTTGAAGTACACTGCATGTACGGAGAGGTTGATCAGAGTACATGTACAAGTGCTGTGTTTATCAATTTGCCCAGGGAGTGGCAGGCCTTAACAATATCCCCTGGCTCTTCATTCAAATCTACCTCTCAGGCTCTGGCTCAGTGTATCCCAAACCACTATAGCTTCATTTGGCCATTAGAAGACCATTGGGGCTGGAGGTTTCTGCCACGGAGCTGCAGGAATCGCACCAGTTGTCCACAAGACTAATCTAGCGCTTTGCCAGATTAAGTGAGCTGATCCATATGAATGCTTCTCTTGCGTAAATAAATCAATTACCGCACTGCTAGGCCAGACAACTCTCCTTTCCCAAGGTGTGACAATAATCGCCGTTTGGTCATCCTTCAGGTGGCAAGTAGCTGTCAAGATTATGGGTGGTGATGGTATGTCTTTGCTAACCATCTGCACCAATGCTTAGCAGGCAATAGTTATGTAATCAGTGCGAGCAGCCTTAATCAAGCACGCAGTTATGTCTTGATACCAATTACTGATGGGTCCAAGCAAGCAGCCAGTAACAAGGTTAGGCCAGTGGGCTGTGAATGGCAGATCCAGCATCAGCAGAAGTAGCACATGGGCTATAGCAGTGTCCTGTCACATGTACCTATCACCTATGAATGGTCTTTTTTCAAAATAATTGGTTGAGATGGCAAAAAGTGAACCCATTACACTCATCCCCAGTAGTCCAGAGCATCGAACTGGATATGGCTAGAAGCATTACGATATCCTACCTGCACTTGCTCACTGCCATAAACTGGTCACCTGAGTCTCCCCGAAAGAGAGGAGAGAGACGCAAAAGGATGTTATGCAGCCACAGGCACAGGAGAGTATCAGCAGAATGCTGACTCAATGGGCAAGGGAGCATCATGCATGAAGAGAGTTTGCCCCAAGGACCCACTACTTGCAGCGTAACCAACCTATGAGAAACAGTCAGGTGCCGAAGGCCTTAGAGTCCCAACACCGTCTCAAGATCACAGCAGGATGCCAACCAATTCAACAAGTAAACCGTTTAAAACTGTTACTGCTGACCCCATTGGTCCAGCTAGTCAGCTTGCCTGCCACCACACTCAGTTGAACAAGTTGAAGAACATCCACCGATAGGATCAAGTCCTGAGTAACAGTTAGAGGCTGCTACACTGATGGTGACATGGTGACAGTGGGAGGTGCTCCTGTTCATTAGTCCTGGATCAACATGCACCAAACCAGTGCGGGGCAGGTACAATAGTGTTAAATACACACACACGGAGAGTTTTAGGAGCTAGAAAGAAGTGAGGTTCCCTTCACTAGGCTTCAGGCAGTAGAGAGTGAGGGTTCAGTTGAGGACTGGAGGAGACATGCTTACCCGCGTAACTGTGAGCCTTGATATGGAAGATGAAGTGGACATCGGTGTTGATCCAGGGCACTTGAGAAGCACTTGAAATCATTTTGTAAAGGTATGTTAATCACAAGTGCTCTATGGCACTGCAGTGAGACCAATTGCCTGGCAAAGCCCACAGCAAGGATCCAGGACCAGGGCAAAAACGGATATGGCTACACCTCTCACCAGTACTTTTCAGCCTGGCAGTGGCAGCAGCAGCAGTAGCAGTTCAGACCTCCTACCGCGCCCGTAGCGTCCAATGGTGGGTGTACTACGAAGTACTAGGATGTCCAACTCCTTAGCATGTTACTGCTTACATAACCAGCGTCTCAGTTTCTCAGTTCCGTATGTAACAATTCGTAACACCCCCGATTACATACGTAGCCTCTGTCTTAGTCCAGTGTGTGACACTCCCTAGCATCATACTGCATCCTGCCAAAGTTACGTAACCGGCGGTTCGGATTAGTTTGTGAAACTAGTTTAAGGCAGAGTCGGACTCAAAGACTTCTCTCGAACTTCTGAAAGGCCCTGAGCAACAAATGGAATGTGGCGTCCCACCAAGAGCTCGCCATATTAAGAAATGACGGGGTATGTGTTATTGCTGATGGCTAGGCTTCTCCAAGATCAGGGACTTGTACTTGCACTCCAGCTGAGGGCATAAACAATGCCAATTTACATCTCCGCATCAGTCACAGGAATTGACCAAACTAGGAAAGCTAACGGTGAAGCCATGAAGGTAGGAGCAGTGAAACCAATGACGCTGGAGCTCTGTTTAGACCACATGTGAAGCTGTCATGCAGGTGGCAAGTGCTGGCGGCAAGATCACACCAGCTTTACATGATTCAAGGAGAAAAAAACAAAGCCGCCATAGCATAGCACTCGCTTCATTGTCAAAAAACCATCCACCATCCTGCCGCCAGCCAAGCACAGCTACCAACTGAGAATTTACTGCCCAGACAGCTATTGACAACACTGGCTATAAAAGCCACCTTGACTTACAAGAAATAGTCATGCCAAGGCAACAGGAAGTTGAGAAGTTGGAGCAGACCTGCTGTAATTAATTGAATTTCCCCAAGAGTCTGACCTGGTTTGTGGTTCCTTCAGTGAAGTTTCCAGACATTGTCATTGATAATCAGCCCAGCAAACCAACCATAGTGGGCAAAGCTAGCTAAATACGGAAGCAAGTACATCAAAGTGGGTGTAGAGCTTTCCCAGTTGCTGAAGAAGCGGGTATTCAGTGGCGTAGGGCTGTTGCAATAGCTGGGTGCACAATTCTTTTTCTGCTGGTAATCCGTATTCATTTCTAGACTCCAGGTAATTATTATCACCTGTACATGTATTCTGTACTTTCAATGATTGTCTCCATTGCTCTAGCATGCAGCCATGACTGCTACACTAGCAGGTACAGCCGGACAGCTCTACTCTTGCCTACTGACAAAAGGGAATGAGAGCGGCAAAGAGCCTATTCACATCTGAGATAGGGAAACAAGGGGGTAGGCCAGCTAAGAGCGAGTAGACTATGTCAGGAATGAACACGTCCCATACAAAAACACTTAGAAATGGACAGCCTATTGTTCTATGGGTCAGTGTGGCAATATAAAGCAGAGGGCTCTCGGGGATGATGTTGCCAAAGTATTGACCATTCTCCTGTATCATGTGTTCTTGTTGTTCCCACCAGGTTCTTGGACAAGCCTGACGCCCTAGCAAGCTACGGTGATTCTCTCTCTCTCGGTGATCAACGGATTTGTGATTCTCTCTCCATTGCTACATACTCATGCCAGTACCGGTAGAGCCTTCGCAAGCACACAGGATGGTGATGCTGGCTGCTGTCCTCCTCTTGTCACTGAGGTCTCAGCTGGCAAATTGCTTGTCACTGCCACCGCCCAATGTCGAGCTGGAGTTCCCGAACGAGACGCGCATTGTCGACCCCGATTTCCCGCAGTACTGGCAGGTTCCACGGCACTATCTCGTCGAGCAGAGCCCAATGTCACTGGGTGCCGCTGGCGCGACAACGGAAATCCGCGGCCCGCCCCTCACCACACCGTCGAGAACCTCGCCAAAGCCCAAGAAGCGGACGCGCTGCAAGCCGCAGAAGGAGAAGTACCTGATGAAGCTGCTGGCAGACTACATTCCCCTATTGCAACAGTTCACGCCCATCGCCCTGTGCCCGAGTGTGCGTCGCCAGCAGTCGGCCGCACGTCGCCCGCAGGAGCAGAACGCGACACGCACCAGGTTCGACTGGCCGCGGACGTGTCGGCTCAACGAGGTCGGCCCCAGGACGCAGTGCCCGTACAAGCTGTCCTGCAGCTACGACGCCACGCGCTACCCGCCGCTGCTGTACGAGGTGACGTGCTTGCAACGCAGGGCGCTGACGTGGGGCCGGCGCAGCGAGCCGTTCGTGGGCTGTGCCATGCGCCGCGAGTGCACCATTGTCACCCAGTGGGTGCCCGTGCTGCGCCTGGCCAGCACTACCAGATGCGACAGCCAGGGCCGAGAGCAGTGGATACCGACGCGAGAGATGCTTCCCGTGCGCTGTGCATGCCCATCGCCTGTCTACAGCGGCTGATGTACTCGAAAGCAAGTGACCGAGAGAGAGCGGACACGAGTACTAGCGGCGCCGGCTCATCCAATCTCTGGGAAGCGACTGTGTGGAGAGGACACGAGCTGTTGGTGACGCCGGTTACGCAGGAGGCGCACTGTGTTCAACCGAGCAGAGCGGTCCAACTGCTACAAGCCCACCAGCTCTGGGGCAGTGTCTGGAGCTGAAGAGGCCATGCTAGTTGAAAACGGGCTGTGGGACAGAACCCTCAATGAAGTGAACACATCAATGCCTTCAAAGACTGGTAAACTAACTTGGACAACATACTACCTAGAAGTGACGTAATACCGTTGATTTGCTCCTCACATATTCAGGATTTAAGTACAACAATTGCCCCCTCCCCGTCTTTAACACATCCATGAGCTACACTTGAGTCAACCCCTTCCCTAATTCCTACACTAAACCCTATTTATGCCCCCAGTGAGAAAGAGCCTAAGAAATATAAATGACATGAAGCTACCCTGCACCCCATCCCCAGACACACACACACACGTGTCTTGAAACAGATATCCCCCTTCTCTTGACATCATCCTGCACAACAGGTAGCGTTAAAGAATAAGAGCTGTTGAGTCCGGCGGATTGTTCGTGAGTATCACGCTTGAGATTTGAGATGGTCACTGCTGCCACAACACTGAATTTTGCGCTCTACAGCAGTAGATAGACACATTACTATCACCACACGCCATTTACTAACACTTGCAATCCTCCTCTATGCTTAGCATTCCGTGCGGAGAATGATTTGCTGAAACATCACCACTGTCGTTGTGTGCGTCGTGTGTAGCCATTGCTAGTCTATCCTGCTGCTGTGTCCACCTGTGCTGCTGCTGCAGCACGTGCTGGCAATGAGTGTGCACCATTGGACTAGACAGCTTGGAAAGAGTGGCTTGGCTTGAGCTTGGCATCATACCCAGGCAGCAGGCACTCAGGGCATGATTCTCCCTCAGACCTGAGCCAGAATGCTCCATGAATAGCGAAGCCAAGGTGCACTTTCACAGAAACACTCTGGTTCACAAAGCAGCTAGGTTTCACTTGGGACATTTGCTTTGTTGATTGTTCCTAGCACGACCGCTATCAGCAACAAACTCCTTTCGAAAAACAAAAGTGTCCATCTCTCACCTTAGAGATCAGGCTGCACTAATTGCTCAAGTTTCTCTACGCAACTGTGTACCGGCGGCCATTAAATTTTGTCCTGCATCTTGGCCACAGGAGTAACATGAATGCCCATCGACACGTCGGCGCATTAGCACTGATCAATTGCTGGCAAAATACAGCAACCCATATAAAGTGTTTTCCTGGTTTTATCATAACCAGGAAAACACGGTATGCGTAACTGCTATTAGTTAGCTTAGTGCTTATGTGCCTGCCATCCACCGTCCACTGGACACTCTTACAATATACACAGCTTACACAGTTTACACTGTACATAATCATATGTTTCATGGATCAGAAAGCTATTTGTTCCCAGTCCAGGATTATACATAGATTGGATGCATCCAGGGTGTTCTAGTCCCTAAATGCCAAAGGGAGAGAGAGAGAGAGAGAGAGAGAGAGAGAGAGAGAGAGAGAGAGAGAGAGAGAGAGAGAGAGAGAGAGAGAGAGAGAGAGAAAGAGAGAGAGAGAAAGAGAGAGAGAGAGAGAGAGAGAGAGAGAGAGAGAGAGAGAGAAGAGAGAGAGAGAGAGAGAGAGAGAGAGAGAGAGAGAGAGAGAGAGAGAGAGAGAGAGAGAGAGAGAGATAGAGAGAGAGAGAGAGAGAGCGTGGTACACGACAAAACAGTGAACCAAGGCTATGATTGTGGTGGTTGTTAGTCTGAGTTACATGCACACGGTGGGTGCAATTACCAGAATTAGTTTATCAATATCTGGACCTGTACACGATATTATCACGTGCTAGCCCAAGAGAAGATGAAGTGGTTACGGCTAAGGCCACTGGGCAGCAGCTCCACTGCACGTTCCCTTCAACAAGACACCAGCATCACCAGCAGCAGCACCTGTCAGACCCTTACTTGTACCAATATCAACAGGCAACAAGCAGGACACCTCCACGTCATCCCAGATACAGCACAAAGCACTGCATAAGTGATTGACTGCACTAGAGAAAGGAAGTCAGCACACTCCATAAGGGTTGTGTGCTCTAAGAGAGAAGAGTGGGTTTTGCAAAAAAGCGTCACAGGCTCCGATTGCACCTGCTGCTGAGGTATGTACGTGCAGTAACTCACCTTTTGTTTAAGGTAATCTATACACATGTGCTAGCAATACTCCTGTATGGTCCGCATGACACATGAACACCACTATACCATGTATGAACTGCGTATACCCTGATTGTGTCGCTTCTGAAGCACACCTCACCATGTCACCACCGTCCCAATTCATTAATTATGCTACACGTTTTACCCGTCCATGTATGAACAAGAAACACGCCGGCGGCTTCAGTTCTCAAGCACCTTCAACTGGACCAGCATGCCACTGTCCACTTATCACATATTCCAATTAAACTACCACGACCCATTTCGTTACCAAGGTAACTGAGGTAATCATAGATACGCGAAATGCCAAACATGCTAGTACTGTTGCAAAAGAAGAGCGGGATTCGAACCCAGCAACCCTGTCGTACCGGGACAGTGCCCTACCAATTAGGCTACCGGAGATCACACACACACACACACACACACACACACACACACACACACACACACACACACACACACACACACACACACACACACACACACACACACACACGTAGCTCCTTCTTGCTACACTAACGTACATGCACATTACCAGACACTTGGATACTTGGCATCCGGTGCAGTGCATTAGTTGAAGCATCCACTCATCCCGGAAACGCATACAGATTATGGCCACCGGGCAACAAAACACTGATGAAGAGAAATGCACATAAATACCCGAACATACTGCTGATTATCAGTGTTTAGTGTCTGTTCATCTTAGCAGTAACACTACTCTCTTGACTGGGATGTGCCAGCGTACCAACGTAAGCGCAGACGTCATATCACACTGCTCTCTCGAATTTCGACACCATCC
>NC_088647.1:33760095-33850941 GCF_964019385.1 Sycon ciliatum
AGTAGGCAGCGTCTGTGTCTGCACGCATAGAAAAAAACCCCACAAACACACGGATTCACACACAAACACACGGATGTATACACAAACACATGGAAGTACACACAAAACACATGGAAGTACACACAAAACATACGGATGCACACACACACACACACACACACACACACACACACACACACACACACACACACACACACACACACACACACACACACACACACACACCTTACTAAACTCCTGCCTCAGCATGATCTCACCTGCGGTTCGGGCTCATTAAGAGGTAGATCCAAACAGATCTTCTCACCTAGAGCATGTGGAAAGCAGCAGCACAAAAAAATGCAACAATAAAATCCATAGTTACCCCCACCCAAGTGAAGATCAAAGTGATCAAGCCACCACGTTGACCAATAGTAATAGAGTACAGCCAGACATCGCACAACCGCACACATCCGTTTTCCACAAAAAAAATATCCGGATAGGCGAGGGAACTGGATAATCAAACACACATACTGTATGTATGCATGGCATCTGCTGTAAATCGGTAACCAACGATTTTCTTCCGGATGGCGAGGGGTCCGGATAAAAGAGGACCGGATAAGCGAGGTCTGACTGTAGTTTCACATCTACTGTGGCGGACATTGAAATCTGTTGGGAGGTCAAGTGGCCTCGGGGCACTGGCCTTGCAGCCATGAACCTTGCTGGTCTAGTTTTACAATGACGTGAACGTGAACTACAGTGCATGTCGCGCTAAAAGGACTCTGGAGTTAGGGCGCCGGCCCCCGGTCATCCCATCGGATTTCAACGTCCACGACAGAGTCACATGAACATACGGGACAGCCATGTTGTCCACTCAACCCCTTCATCTACGGGTCACATGGTGTCGGCCATGTTCCACTGTCCACATGACATACTATATTTCTCCCAGTATAGGTCGCACCCCTATTTCCAGGTTTGAGCCATATTGTTTCAACATATTCGCGTAGGTAGGTTATCACACTTGATTCTAAGCCCTTCTCTGCCCTTGAAGATTAGAGAAAAAAGGTACGACTTCTATGTAGGGGTCTGGGGAGTGCGATACTGTAAAGTCGGCTGCATACATGTAACATACCGTCTCTTTTCGCCTTCAGCTGTCCACTGAGCGTTGAGAATGTGATGACATCAGCAGGATTCTCTACAAGGACAACACACATGCGCATACACACACCGAGAACACAACACATGCACACACGGGCGCGTACACACGCACACACCATTGGACCATTGGACATGATAACGATGCTACAGCAGAAGCCATAGCAACTTGTGCTAGGATTGCACCATTCAACAGCTTGCAAGGCTGAAGAATTGGCCGCCACTATCCAGCCTGGTCTACACCACACAGCTATGAAGTGGCTTTTTTCTGGCCAGTGAATCCCTACTTTTTGGTCTTTTTATTTTTTCCCGCACACATCACACCACATACTCCGACATGCACTGGCTGTTGGTAACCACCCAGGAGAATGAAAGAAAAGTCAGGAAGAGTCTGAGAAAGAGAAGAAAGACGTGTGTGACCATAATTGTCGGGAATCGAACCCGCAACCTATCAATTGGAAATCGCTGCACATACCACTGCACCATATGGCACACACTCACGCACGCACGCACGCATGCATGCACACACACACACACACACACACACACACACACACACACACACACACACACACACACACACACCATGCATCACACAAGCAAAGGAAGGTTAGACTGGAGCAGTGGATGAAGGAGACAAGGCTCAAAAACGTAACTGCGGCCTTTGTGCTCTTGTGTGCAAGTCAGGACATGCTTTCCTGTCCATCATTTTAGAGGCCGTCCAGTAACTACCCAACTTTTTTCACCAAACAAATTATTTGAGTTTAGACCCAACGCCGGCAATGTACATGTATCAATGTTTTCTGAAACGAAATTGGTCAACCCCCTCCCACCCCATAACGAGAAATTATTTCGTTTTGGGGAAAAGTTCAAAATTTATGGACGACTCCTTACACGAAAAAGGTAGACCAGGGTTAGACCAAGATTAGACCATGGCTCGAAGTCACGGCTAAGTGAAATGTTTCAAGCCAGTGCTAGAGAAAAACATCGGTTCTTTGTTGGGAAGTACTGTGTCCTCCGACCAGCTGTCTCTCTCTCTCTCTCTCTCTCTCTCTCTCTCTCTCTCTCTCTCTCTCTCTCTCTCTCTCTCTCTCTCTCTCTCTCTCTCTCTCTCTCTCTCTCTCTCTCTTCTCTCTCTCGCTCTCTCTCTCTCTCTCTCTCTCTCTCTCTCTCTCTCTCTCTCTCTCTCTCTCTCTCTCTCTCTCTCTCTCTCTCTCTCTCTCCCTCTCTCTCTCTCCCTCTCCCTCACACACACACACACTACACTTACCTAGAGCTTTGAACAGTACTGCCGCCGCAGCTAGTGTGGCATGGCCGCAGAGATTCACCTCACAGGTGGGTGTCAGCCAACGTAGCTTGAAGTGCCTGATGGAAAGAGTCAATAGCACAAGAAAAACAAACCAATTATATTGAGCCTGAAATGTAGATGCTACATCCACTTGCTGCATGGATAAAACATTTTTATCCCTGCACCATTCATTAGAATTACTAAGTTCCGAATGTATGACACCAAAACACATAACCTCACTGTTTGCGGCCAGTAGCAAACAACACAAGCGTACACCAATAAACTCTGGTATGTACCAAGAGAAAAGTGGGTTGGTCCTCAGTCACGTCATACGGCACTGTCGGGTACCGAAGAAGAGAGCGCCGAAGAACAAACAGGCTGGGGTTTCACCCGGTACAGCATATCTATACATACACGGTGACTCAACCATGCATAGACTGTAGTACAGGAACCTAAGAACGGCCTAAGTTACGAGGCTGCCCCCCCCCCCCCCTAGTTTTCGGCACCCAACAGTGTACTGTACTGTAGGTCATATGACGTGATCGGTTTTACGGGGAATTTGGCCACATGACACCATTGGGTATAGGTGGAATTCGTCACATGACATGATTGAATTTACAAGGAAATTTGAAATTTGTACTTGTAACATGATACCACTGGTTTAAGGGGGAAGTTGTCATATGACATGGTTTTGGGGGAAACGTGTCGCACGACATGATTGAATTTACAAGGAAATTCGAAATTTGCCACATGGCATAACACTCATCGCACGTGCGTGTTCTGTGACACGGTGACCTCAAGTGTGAGTTTTGAAAGAAAACAACAACAAAACAGTACATCACCAGCCAGCCTGGTTCAAGACCATGTCAATGTATGCTTGATCACCTTCCCCTGCTCTAGCCATAAAAAGAACAACCGGGTTCACAGATCTTGTACGGATTTCCATATACGGAACGAAAAGAGGTGACAAATTGCCCATACACGGATGAAACACGTACAAAAGGCAGTACAGGAACATCTGACGTGACCTGGATCACTTCCTTGTATGGTGGTGCACTTTTGACCATCACCTGATGGCCTATTTTACTTGCGCTGGATAACCTTTTCTGTTACAGTCGACCTACCCTTATAACGATATTTGCGCCACACCAAGAAATATTGTTATAAGGGTAATATTGTTATAGGGGTAACTGGTTCATTTCATACACATACGTCATAATGCATGGATTTTGTTCATTTATTACACTCTTCACAGCATAAAAAACTGACATACATGCACATTATGTGCACAGCAAGGTGCCCACTGGTGCCCCATTGCATTTCGTCATGTCCCAACGACTTATCAAGTGAAGCTTGCCCTACCTGGATAGTAGGCTCTACATATTCCCTGCTAGATATTGTTATAAAATGGAAAATGTCGATTGGTCAGCCCATTTATATCGTTATAGGGGTAATATCGTTGTAGCAATATTGTTATAGAGGTAAGGCATTGTATGCACTAGTCAATGGAGTGATTTGGTTTGGCAGAAAAATATCGTTATAAGGGTAATATCGTTATAGAGGTTATCGTTATAAGGGTAGGTCGACTGTATCTGCGTATCCAGTGGCACACTAGGAAACTCTGTTGAACACTTGAACTGATTCTGACCAATCGTTCCAAAAATGGTGACATCATCTCTGCGTCGGTGTTGAAAATACTGCTCCGAACATATAAAAATGTGTGGGACTTGTGCCGATAATTCGAAGTCAGCAAAGCAAAATTCCAAGTTCACTGTACATTATGAAAAGTCAGCTCAGTGTGCATGAGCAGGCTGTACTGGCCAGTTCAGTGTCCGTGAAATCTGTGTCTAAGATGCACAGCGCAACTCTGGGTGACAATGCGAGCATTTTGATAAACATATCGTGTTGCGGGCACATCACTACGTGTTTGGATACTTACAGAATGCCCGGATAACTAGAATTTTTTTGCATTTTGCATTTTGGGGTTCGAATTATCAGGATTCCACCTGTACAATATACTCCGGGGGTTATGTACTCTTGATAGTTGATACTACAAGGACATTGTACATGTACCTTCTGCCACTACCATGTGTGTAGTAGACCAGCAAGGCGGGCAGTCGGGCACCCTGCAACCAGCCAGACGAGGCTTCGCTAAATATGGGCACGACCAAATATAGATATCCCACCTGCTAGCCCATATATGGGCCATACACGTGGGAGTGTTTCAAATAAGGCACACAACAAACAGACCAGGCTAGGCTGCACCATGCGCCAGGGCACTTACAACGTGGACAGCTTCTTACAGCTCCATGTACATAGCAAGTCAGCTACACAATAGCCATTAGGCTGTCCCCTTGGAAAAATTCGATTCCGCGGCCGCGGCAAATTTCGCAGAAATAATTGCCATCATCCGCGGAAATCACGGAATCCACACTTTTGCCCGCGGAATCTGACTTTTTTAGGGTAATTTAGTAAAAATACTACTCAGAAAGCAGCAGAAAAACTACTTTGCGATCTGTTTGAGCACATTGCTCTTGCCAGTGTAGGTGAGTGCAGATCTCTCCAAGATTCTTCACTCTCATTCAGTTTGTGACTGCAAAGGATAGTGTGAAAAGTGCTCCTTCGTGCAACTAGTTGTCATATCCTCTACAAGGAGGGTGAAAAACTTGCAGAAAGTGCCGCAGATTTTTGATTTTACCGCAGAAAATGCCGCAGAAAAACCCCTGTTCCCCACGGAACTTGCCGCGGAATTTTGAATTCTTGGCCGCTTTTTTCCAAAGGGACAGATTAGGAAGCTTCCACTGCTCACACAGCGCCCAATAGTTTGAAATGTTGCCTGAGGACTGCAGCGCATGAAACTTCAAGTTGCAGCTGAACCTCGTCTTGACTTCTATGTGAGCTAGCTATGCATATATGGGTGGGCGCATATCTCAGTTTGCACAACGTGAGAGGATGTGCCCTAAACCCCTACAGATTTAGCTTCGCTCGCCTTGATGTTTTACTGCAAAATGTTGCTTCAAAATCATCGATGTTTTGCTGAGCCTAGCACTAGAAACCCGATATTTTGCTCCGCTTTTTCAATTCTTCGACGTTTTCTTGAAAGAATTGCCAGCAATGATTATGTCTATCTGGGCTTAGTGTGCGCCTATAGGACCTCGCTGTGTGCGCCCGAGATGCATGGCCCGAAAAGGCTGGCACTGCCAAGTGCGGTCCACACCGCATATACATGTGATTACTTCACCATGTGGTACTTCTGAAGTACAGTAAAACCTGTCAAGGCGACCACCTGTCCTAGAAGACCACTGGAACCAGGACCAAGGGATGCTATTTCCAGTCAATTGACCCTGGATAAGGAGACCACCTGGTAACAGAGACCACATTTTGAAGGTCCCTTGAGCAGTTGTCTTAGACAGGTTTCTCTGTACATGCAACCAACCAAGTCAAGAAAGAGTGATGACGATAAAGGCCGTGGGTCCCTTGCTCTGCCCAACGTACTACACCAGGTGACATCATACACCATTGGCAAAGCTTGGGAACAGAAGATTATCTAGCCAAATCATCAGTGCAAACTGAGTTAATCCATAACCTATTTGCTATTTTAATTCTATACAGTATTTCTATTTGCTATCACTACATTTTTTTACATTTTTTGAACGAAATTTCATAAAGTGAGAAAGCACTCACCGCGAACTACGGAAATCATCAGCTGCATTAAGCCGTTCAATGAACGCTGTCTCAGACAAATTCATCTCCCGTGCAATTGGCTGCATTAAGTGCTCGGGGAACTAACGAGAACATAGAGACAGAACAAACAACAGAACCCAACGGCACGGATTATTATTATTCTCTCTTCTTTTCTCTTGGTTGTGGTTTCTTTCCGACCGGCTGAATAAACACAGCCTGTACGCTTTAAAAAAAATGTTTTAATCATTACTGGTGCAAGTCAACGTATGATATTAGAGAGAATAAGGGCGTGTTGGCATGGCACAAACTAGAACATGATCCACCAGGACAGCGCGTTCGGTCGGGACTGCACCTGTTCTGGATCGGCCAGAACATGTTCCGATCCAGAACATGTTCTGCTGGCTCAGGCATCGAGACCGGAGCAGCCAGCGCAGCTCAATTTTTCACGGTGAAACCTGGCGAGAGCATCGACTTCCGTCCAAAATGATCACGTGCATGCGCATTAGGGTTGCATATGGTATGCACTCGCTGCAACATTCGACGCGTCCATGGAGATGTGTAGCATACATTATGTTGACAAATGCAACCGCAAACCCAGACCTATCAACACTGGGCTATGCACCTGATTACGTATCATGCTCCAGGTATGGGGAACAGCCAAGGCGATTATCAGTCTCGATACTTAAAGTCAGTCACCACAGAGTGGACACTGGACAATGGAAATAGAGGCGTTTCACCGTCTGGGGAATTCCTGCAGCTGTCAGTGGATCTGCTTGCGCGGCCCGTCACAACGCTCAGCTCCCACACTATGCGCCTTGGAAATGGGACCCTTTGCAGTAACCATCTACATGTATGCGTTCAGCTCGCAGTCCTAGCCTGTGGGAAGATGCACAATATTATGCCCCCCCCCCCGTTCAACCTAGTCGGTCATGTCTGCATACTGTTCAATGAGAATAGGTAGCTTGCCTCCTGCAGCTGCTGATCACACCAACTGAGCCTCAGCAGTCCTGGTACCCAGCCCTTCTGGGCAAGTTCACCGATGTGCCAGTGCAAATTCCGGCCAACCTAATAGATAGGGGTGAAACGAGTATCTATTTTGACCAATCGATCACTCGTTCATAATATTCGATCGAGTATCCGATTATTTCGAGTATTTTATCAAAATTCAAAAGCGCTAGATTTGCAAGTTCTCGACCAATTCGGAAGAAATCATCTATGAACATAGAACAAAAGTCGCCAACGTCTTGTACAGAGTGTAAAGTAACGATTTTCATCAGTACTTTCATATCTCAGAACGTTACATGCCGTGGTGATCGCATCGTCCAAGCCTTAAAAAATACTGACTCAAAGCCATGCATAACGCATGCATACCAGTGGACCAGCGGTACAACAAAAGTTTTAAAAAAATACAATGCCAATACTAAAAAAAAAAAAACAAAAAAAAACGATCGAGTGCAAAATTTCGAATACTCGCTCGTTTGAAATTTTCGAACGAATACTCGAATATTCGAACTAATCGTTTCACCCCTACTAATAGATCCAACCGGTAGCTGCCATCCACTGAGTACCCACCCGTCTTAGTCTAGCCGCATGGCCGATCCCGGGCTTTCTCTCCGGCAGTAAGACCTGCCAACACTGGGCCGTGCACGCGTACAGGGTACTGACGGATTTATGAACCCTGACTTTGTTGAGCCGAATTGTCGCACACATACCGCACACGCACGAATAGAGCCCCATTTGCTGGAGGGAATCGAGATAATGAAGCCCTTCTAGAAACATTATAATACTCCAGCACGAAAATTTCGAAAAATAAAGTGGTGTTGAGCATGCAAGCAAGTGCACAACAAACAGTTTATGCAGCTCACAGTTCGTAGACTAAACTGCAGGAGGTGCGAATGTGCACACACACACACACTCTCTCGCACACACACACACACACACACACACGCCACCACCACCATGCATACGCCCGTCACAAGAGAAGCACGCAGAGCAGGTATCAAGGTGTGTACGCTTGTAGTACTGAGACTTGCCCCGCAAAACTTAATGGCGAGAAAGTGATACATACTTCCCAGTACAGGAGTTCTCCTCGTCTATGGTTTGTACCCAGTGAATACACAGGATTTATCCTATGAATGTTAGTTATTCTAAAGTGAAAGTTTACTACACTACATGACGTGAGTTCTCGCCATCGGTGGACCCCATAGCAAACCCACGCATAGTTGCACACTCTTGGGGGGGGGGGGGGGTATATACTCTTGCTGCTACAGTAGCGTGTCAGTTATCCGACATCCGGCACTGACTTTCACTGGCAAGAGCAATGTGCTCGAACCGATCCCAGAGTAGTTTTTCTGCTGCTTTCTAAATAGTAATTTCACTAATTTAGCTGCAAAATTCAGATTCCGCAGGCAAATCTGTGGATTCCGTGATTTCCACAGATGATGGCAATTTCTGTGAAAATTGCCGCGGCCGCGGAATCGAGTTTTTCCAAGGGGACAGATGAGTAATGTCTGCATCTGGCATCCCTTATACTCTTTATAGCTATAAAGTCTAGCCTATTACTAGTAATGCACAAACTTCAATCCACCAATTTTTATGCTCTAAAATAAAACTGCTCAAGAGCCCTTGTTTTAAAATTTGTGCGATATGGGGTCTTGGTCACTCTCCAACCAGTGAAGAGCCTGAGTTTCGAGACCGGTCTGGGCGCGAGTCTCGCCTGCTTATGTCTCGTGAAAAGCTTTCGTGACGACGAATCCGACATGCCTGACTGGTTTACAAGAAACGATAATTATGGCAGACTGAGATCTACGCCGCTCATCCTCAGAATGCTGTGTGCAAGTGTGTGCATTTCGATATCAGTTGCAGCAAGAGTCCATAACCCCCAGAGTGTGCAACGCCACACAAATCTCTGTCACGGCTCGTTTTCAACATTACGTCGTTTTTCATGTAGCTGCGCGTGCAGGCCGGCCGCGACATTCGCTACATGAAAATGAGGTAATGTTGAAAACGAGTCGTGACAAGACCCTATAGCGTGTAAACCTCTCTAAACACAGTTAAGTTAGTGACTAAACCTCTCTGATCCAGTGCACAGTTTTACAGAATGACTGAGCTCATAATTTAATCATACAGCATGTGCTGGCATGCAGACTTGCAGGTCTTGCATTTTTTCGTTAAATGTGGCATGCATTTTGTAATTGCTCACACTGACCTCCCATGACAGAAGGCAAACAGCAGCTGGGTTTCCCGAAAACGGCGTGTCTGTGAACGAGTCCACAGTGAACATTGGCAACGAGCAACTGTCCGACATGTTCAAGCAATCAGCAACTGAAAATCAATGACCAATATATTCTGCCTAAAAGTTATTCCAAAAACTTGTATCACATGTATCATCTGATAGCCGATAGGCGTACTTTTGTGAGTTTGTGCTACAAAATCACAAACGTTTCAGAAAAGGGTCAGGGCGTACATTGTAACTTGAACTACCGGAATTTCGGTAGCCAAATGATCAAAAATGAAGGCAGGGAGATGGTTTTACATGATGTAGTATTCGAGCTTCTTGAAGGTAAAAGAGTAGTCTTTTTCAAATCTATCGCGAGTTGTAAAAAAATTGCAGGGTGTCACAGACCACGTTACTATTACCAAGAGTACATAACCATAATAGCAAGAGTACATATTATGTACTCTTGCTATTAGTACCAAGACAAGAAGAGAAGGCAAGAGTACATAACCATGATAACCCCGGGTTATGTACTTGGCACAAGTGGCAGTGAAGTGCTGATGGTGCAGCTGGATCATCATCGTAGATCTACGATCAAGATTCCATAAACAGTTTTGTTTATGCACTCTTGCTACGATCGATCGGGTACGCGGATAGACTACGACACAGAGTAGATTGTACACGTACTGTACACACACCCCGAGTTGAGGCATGCAAGAGTGTCGTCGATTCTACATTTTGTACACATCGCCCATCTAGTCGTCACTCGTACTCGCGTACTCGATCGACAAGCGAATGCACCATGTGCACAGACATGTGCACTGCACACACACAAGATCAAGATTCAAGACAAGAGAAGTAAAGAGACTCTGCACATACAGTCAGCAGCTGCTGGTCAGTGCCCATACTTTTTTGTGTGTTGCTGCCGCATGCTATTTTCCTCGGTCAGGGCCGCGCCAAGCATGCACAGCATGCAGGCACCAGTTACAACTCGTACACAAACACAACAGGCATGCACGAACCGTGTACGTGTAGATTCTACCACACTCGTACTCCCACTGTACAGTACTGGCACTACACAAATACAACAGTTTGATTCCACTCATTATTATTGTCACTTTGGCAAAGTATCGCACTGTAGTTTCTCGAGTTCATTGCGCGTTGTTTTGGATTTAGTTTTTTTCCTTTCATGTCACCTGAGACAGGTAACTATCTGATGCTGCGTGAATACTGGGAGCTTCTGTCTTTGTCGTCCCCGCGTGGACTGGCGTATTGGAAACTTGTACTGGACACAATTCATCCACGTAGAATTTTCAGATTGTGAGAATAAGCAGTTAGTAGTTCAATAGTAGCAGTTAGCAGTTCAATGGTTCCGTTGGTGAGGAGAAATGAAGCATCCCGGTGCCAAGATGGTGATAGTTAAAGCTTTCTCCAGTAGAACTCGTATATCTTTCTCCTTAGCTTTGTTAGTTTGCTTGGCACTGTTATCAGTAGTACCTAGCTGTGGAAATGCTGCAACTAAGAAAGGTGAGTTGTCAAGGAGAATTTTGGTTGGTGTTGGATTCATCGACTTCTCAGCTTGTCAGGATTTCTCTGTATGATCTGGGTATTTTCTGTACTCCATGTTGCCCTGTATGTATACTGTTGTTTGTTGAATGCTCACTCAGCTTCTCAGCAGAAATTAGGAATTAAAAATGACGATGGCAGTGCCGAACAAGTTCTCGTGGTGAGCAGGACGTTTGAATGTTTGATATGCTTGTTTTGGTAGCGGAGTTGTGTGTTGTCTGTCCCAGTGACTCTTGTTCCTCCCTTTGGCTTTGAAATCCTTGGGAATAGCGATGGCAGTGTGCGTTCATTGAAACCTGATTGTATTAATTTTTGCGTGTGGAACCGAATAATGCAGTGTCGTAGATTCATTTGCCTCTATCGTGTTCTGGTCTGCCGCTTTCGTTGGCTATGTTCTTCAAGTTAGTTTCTTTCAAGCAACGCGTTTGTTTCCTGGAGCAATGATTCTTAGATCTCACTTTGCTTTCCTTGTGTTGTGCCTGTTCAATCATTTTACCACAGGCTGTTACCGCTCCGTCGAGGTCCACTGGTTCTGCAGATGGGCTGGAAAGGTAAAGTTTCATCTCCGCCCGTCCCCTCTCTCTCTCCCCTTCAATTGTTCAAGTGCTGTACTGTATTGTGGTGAAAAATCGCTCTCTGACTCACTCACGAATGGACACACAGCCACGTTTCTGCTGTGACACACGCGATGATGCGGCCTGTCACTTCACCTGCCTAGTGGAGGCTATTCCCGCTAGTTTTCTGCTAGTTTTCTGCGTCTCCCGGTCTAACTCGATGGTGTGGAGAGGTATGTACATAATCACTGTAGCCAGTGTAGGGCAGCTGCGCGGCGTCTCTCTTCTGCGAATGTGGAGACTCTCTTCCATTTCGTGAGAAGCCCTGGTGGTGCGTGCACGTGCTTGTGGAGACTTCCTCGCTTTTCCTGGCCGACATGCTAGCTAGTTTCCTGCGAAGCAGCTAAGCTGGGTGCGACTGCCAGCGCTCTATCACTAGTATCAGTGTATGCAGGCAGCGAATATCCGTGTTGGCAGAGAAACACCTTTTTAGCCAGCCAAACTCACTCACTGAGCCAGCCAAGCACTGATATGACTTGCCAGGATATCAGCTGAGACGTTGCGCTGCAGATTGCTTGGTCCATTGGTGTTCTACTTGTACTTGAAATTTGACAAGTTATTTTGCTGAGCATGCCAACTGTAAAACGTAATCCTGACATGGACTGCCCAGTTTGTCGTGTTGACGTCCAAAGGCATGTCTGGTTGGGCAGTGTGGGCGTAGGCTAGGTACCTGCAGTGCTAAAATGCCATCTTCTGGAATTCAGCAGCTGAATGCTGCACACACCCCACACATCATTGGCGAAAATGAATGCTGTCTAGAACTACTACTAGTAATATGGAGCTGGCATTATTGTACTACTGTACTGGTGGATCTGTTTTTGTGGGTAAAGCTGGCCAATGGCCAACATGTAACTCAACCCTGACTTCTGTCCTGCTGCTGGGCATTGTTGTAACCCTGCTGTGATGGCCTAGGAGAAAGAGAGAGAGAGAGAGTGTGTGTGTGTGTGTGTGTGTGTGTGTGTGTGTGTGTGTGTGTGTATGTGTGTTTGTTGGTCATCAAACAGCTCCACTGACTGGCAGAGCAAACAATATTCGCCGCACGAAAGAGTAATTGCCCAAGTCACTTACACTCACAGTTCAACAATAAGTGGATTACAGTACTGTGGGTTGCTGGAGAACTGGGGAGGGGGGTCAGCCACCTAGCCTAGACCGTTTTTATTTTCATGTATTACACTCTATGCCCAGTTGGGGAACAGTGTATACATTGGTACACTGTGCTTGATGAAATTCTAGCCTGGTCGTTTCTTCGGCGCTCCCCGACAGTACTGTAGTGTGATTCTGCAGCCAGTGCAGGCACTCCCAATGTATGACTACTGGTAAAGAAGGCACGACCAGTTTTTTCTTCTTTCTATGTTGACTCTAAGTACTGACTGCACGATGAGCTACTATGAGGAAGACAGTCCACACCCATAGCCGCTATATCCAGCAGGATGGAGTTTTTTCCCTACAAAATCCACGTATCTCCAGACACTGGGGTGAATAATGGAGTGAGGTGGTGGGGCCCATTAAGCTCCGCCGACCAGAGGTCTCGGCGTCATAGCTCGATGGAGTGCCAGTGCAATGGGTTGGAGCAACGAAGCTCAGCTGACCTCAGGTCTCTGTACGGTAGAGTAGTTCATTACCCCACACATGGGTTGCAGGCTCACCGCAGCCTTCTTTGCTATGGAGTCCAGTACTGGCATCATCGAGCAACTTCAGAGTTGTGATCCAACGTCGAGCACGTCTCGGTGTGCGCTTCACAACTCCTCTGTTTGGCTTGGCTTGTTCTGGCCGAATCTGAATACACCACCCTATAGGACTAAAGTGTAGGCTGAAAGCACATGTTTCTTGCCAGTGGCCACGATTCAGCCCGATTCAAACGTGGAAATTGTCATCGGAATAGGCTCGCTGTGACTTCCGTACAGTCCAGGTTTCTCCTTGAATGGATACTCTCGTCTAGACAAACGAATGCTGCTCCACAGTGCTGCTGTTATCTTGATCGGCCTCGAAATGCCAAACTAGGAGTGGTCCCGATGTTCGGTTGTGTGTGGGCAAGGCTATCTCTGACCACATGCTGCTGGTGTACCTTACTGCACGCATAGCGTTGTCTACCACCAGTAGTAATCTGTTGTCATGCAGTATGGTGTGTTATGTTGTTGGACGTATTGCAAACTGAATTCTGGTGTACGGCCCTGCAAGAAAACTCTGTGGGCCAGCTTCCGCGCTGTGCATTTCTCCCCATGGTCGGCAGACTAACGACGTTACGCATAGCTCAAACTGCTGCACTCTTGCAATCGTTGTACATGCACAGTATAATTCACGCGCGCCTATGTGCACAGTCTGTGTTTTTTTGTACACGTCCATCTGTACATAGACGTAGCGTAGCCACATGCCTATTTGCTTCACCGACACCTCATCTACATTTAGAATCAGGTCATTGTTCGATGAACAGCTGTCCTGCGCTGTGTCGTGCGAATATTTGCTTCCATTGTTTTGCAAGCCTAAGAGTAGCTCATTCCCACGGGTTGTTTCCGTGCATCCCCGGGCATGTGTTTTGGACTGTGCGTTATATATGTGTGTGTCGGCGTGTGTTTATCATTTCTGTGTGTGTGTGTGACACTGTGTGTGTGTGTGTGTCGTGCTTGCTTGGCTGACAGGATGTGTCATCAGGTCCTTCCTGTAGTCTCAGTTGCCTCCTGTGCACAGTTGACCAGGAAATGCTTCAGCTGTCTAGCGCGCGTGCGTGTGTGGGGTTTTTTTTTTATTTTTATTTTTTACTGAATACCACAGTACCATCAGATGCTGCACGGCGGGGGCGGTGGCATTTTGGATGGAAGTGTGTGTGTGTGTGTGTGTGTGTGTGTGTGTGTGTGTGCTGGCAATGCATTGTAGCAGCAGCAGTTCAGTGCAGGGTAGGATGAGTAGGGTGAACTCTTTTTGTTACAATGCATGCTTGTGCATACTGATTGTGAAGCTGTCGACGAAGTACATGTACAGTCATTTGCTAATAACGACTGCGGATGTAACGACAATTCGCGAATAACGACAGAATTCCCATGCCCAGAGCAAAGTCCCATCCAACTGTAATACATATAATGAGACTTCGGGTACAAGGACACTTCGCGAATAACGACCCTTTTCTGATGCCCCGCCGAGTGTCGTTATACGCAAAGTTGACTACTACTATTCACACCTCTGAAAGTACAGAACATTCCGTGTACTTTTTACTTTTTATTTATTCATTTTTTATACCCTAGATTGCCGTATGAGTTTATAAAATCATCAGTGTCGCATCATGCTGATGAGGCTCATCCTCTCCAACCTATTATTTTGTCCGCATGACTGGCTTCGGAGGCTCGGAGTACCAAGTATTTTTTGGATTGGATTGGATTGGATTTTTATTTATAGTGGTGACTATAACAGACAATTGCCTAATAACAATAGACCCACTCGAGGGAAAGATGCAAAAAGATATGAATAATTAATATAATAATAGACTACCGGTATTGGATAGGTGATCATGTTCGCATTTTGCATAGCTGAAAGTCATAATTACTAGCGTGAAAAAGCAAGGCATTGGGGTAACAGTTTCTTAAAACGGGCGGAGTTATCCACACAGCGAGCTAGAGGGTGCAAATCATTCCACAGCTTAGCACATTGGAAGGAAGCGCCATGACGGGCAAAGGCAGTTCTGAGCATGGGCAACTTAAGAGTGCGTGATACAAGGCTGCGCGTTGCAAGACCATTATTTAAACGCTCGAACATTTGACTTAATGTGACACTACAGCGGCCTTCCAAACAGCGCCACGTCAGATACAGTAATTTCTTGCAATACATGGTTGCCAAACGATCTAGACCAAGTCTCGCAAATAAAGGGCTTGATGGGCTACAAAAACCAGTATCGTACACTGAACGCAAAGCTCGCTTTAGCATTCGTTCAAGCCTACCTAACTGGGTTAAGGAAAGGCCAGCAGAAAAACAATTTGATGCATATAGAAAATCTGGCAACACTAGGCACTTTACGAAGGTTTCTCGGCAAGTCAGCGGAATATTGTGTCGATTTCGGAACAGAATACCAATTTTACTGGCTAGTTTGGAGACCATAGAATCAACTTGAGTGCTCCAAGAAAGATCCTGGTCCAAATGTATTCCAAGGTACTTTGCACATGTCACTTGCTTGAGCTGCACTCCATGGCAGTAGACTGCAAATTGGTGGTCAGTAATATGTGGCGTAGACAGGAAGAGCACTTGTGTCTTCCGAGCATTTAGAATTAAATTGCGGTTTGACAGCCAGGTACTAATGGCTGAGACAGCTGCAGACAGGGAGTTGCTAAGCGCATTCTTCTGCGTACCGCAAACATACAATAGAATATCGTCAGCAAATTGAATAACTTTCACACAAAACTCGGAGACAATGGACTGGATCGAACGAACATAGAGTACAAAAAGCAGCGGACCAAGAACAGAGCCCTGGGGAACGCCACACATGCAGGGGAAAGGAGGGCTATAGTTCTCAGCAATGTGCACTATTTGGCGACGATTGGACAAATAGTCGGCAAACCAAACTAATGCTGAACCAGATATGCCAAGCTCAAACAAATCATTAATGAGCACTTGGTGCCTGACCTTGTCAAATGCTTTGGACATATCCACGAGCACAGCACCAGTAATTTGTCCGGCATCGCGAGCGCGAACAAACGTGTCCGTGACGAAAACTAGAGCGTCTTCCGTTGAATGTTGACGTCTAAAGCCAAACTGACAGGGAGGGTACAAATTCTCCTTGTCCAGAAATGAGGATAGTTGTCTATGGACAATTCGTTCTAACAGCTTCGACACAATTGGCAGGAGAGACACAGGGCGATAATTTCCCGGATCTTGAGGATTTCCAGCCTTGAATACCGGCGTGACATGTGCTAACTTCATGCCGTCCGGCACAGAACCAACAGCAAGAGATGCATTAAATATCAATGTTAAGGAGGGAGCTAGCAAATCAGCGCAGGACTTCAGAAGAAATGCGGGTATTCCATCACTGCCTGTCGCTTTGCTGGTGTCCAAGGAACCCAACAGTTTACGCACACAACCTATTGACACCGAACTGAAGGATGTAAAACCTTTAGGTCCCACTGGGCCCTGTGGAAGACACAGTTCAGGTGCTCGTTGTTGATCACTGACAACATCAGCAAATACACACCCAATGTTGCTTGCAGAGCATTGTGGAACGGATTGAACACGTTGTCTTCCGGATAACTCGTTCAAAACCTTCCACGTTTTCCTGGGATTACCTTGAACACTGGTGAACTTAGACTGAAAAAAATTCGTCTTCAATTCACGGTTCATACGAGTCACGATACGCCTGGCTTCTTTAAACGCATCGTAATCAGTCTGGCACTTAGATTGCAGCCATTTCCGATGAGCGTGGTTACGTCGTCGTATCAACAGGAACAAATGTTCATTGACCCATGGTGAATGCTGTCTTGGTCGGGAAGACGCGTGGCGCAATGGAGCATGTGCATCAAGAATGGGCACAACCTTAGTCAGCCACTGTTGCCACATGTCATCGCAGGACCCACGAAGTTCACAGAGGTTGGCGCAAGATATATCCATACGAAGTGATGCCAAGTCCATTCTCTTGAAGTTTCGATAAAGTCGCTGAGAAGGCAATGCTGTCGGCACTGGTTTAACACAAATCTTGGTTGCAATAGCACAGTGGTCGCTGAACGGAACTGGACACACATCAGGCGGGGATATGATTTGAGCTGTACTATAGACATGATCTAATAGAGTGCAGCTCCCTTGCAGCGTTATGCGTGTTGGAGATTTTACAAGTTGATGCAGGCCTAAGCTGGTTGTGATGTCATGCAAGGAAGCATGCTGGGATGTGGGAGATTGACTGACCAGATCAACATTAAAGTCACCACAAAGCAGAATATTCTTGGCTTCTCCCGATGCCTTGTGTAACATGGCCTCGAAAGTCTGCCAGTAAGCTAGTGACTGACTCGGTGGGCGGTAAATACACCCGACAAGAAGAGGTTGTGGGTGAGCTTTGATCTCTACCCAAATGCATTCAACGCCATCGGCTGTTAAGTCGGGACGTAGGTGACTAAACAGTGAGTTATTAACATACAAACATACACCACCTCCGGGTTTGTCGCGCCTGTCAAGCCGAAATAAAGTATAGTTTGCGATTGACATCTCCATCGACGGAACGGAGTTGTTAAGCCACGTTTCACAAACAGCAGCAATGTCAGTTTTTGTGTCCGATATCAATTGGGACAAGTCAGTAAGTTTATTACGTAGACTGCAAATATTCAGGGACAGTGTCCGTATACATCCAGGGTAGAACGGGGTTGCGCCTGGGTTCATTTTACTACTACTAGCCATGGTTAATCTTCAGTACTTTGTTCCTTCGTCGGCATGGACGCCTCGTCATGGAAGCGCCACTTTCTGACTGTGTGGCCGATGGTGGCAGGCCAAAACGCAGGCGTGAGTACGGTGTTGATGACATCAGCCGGAATGGTAACTTTTGCGTATGCTGTGCCGAAATAACGATTTGTGGCAATTGAACAGCGGATGATGTCAATGTTACGATCTGCACAGTACCTGACAATAGATTGCGCCTCACAGCCAACTTCAACATTTCCTACATGCAGCACTGCAAGGCGTTTGCGTTCTACTCCACTTAGAACACCTGGGGCTGCTGTTACAGTCACCTCCTTCACATACTTCGATGTGACAGATGAACGTACATGTAGTTCAGTACTGCCAGTAGCACTCGTGCCGGGATGTGAAGATGACCCACCTGATGCACGTGGGCGGTTTGGGCGTCGTGGACCTTGGGTTTGCCAGGACGAGTTCGAATCTTCAGTGCTGCCAGTACTCATACGAGCGGGTTTGTCGGTTTGCTTGGTCTGCTGGGTGTCGGTGGCAGTTTGCATAGACTGATGCTGTACATGTTTGTGGGAGTACGGTTTGGGTTCACAGGCTGGGGCTGGAGCAGACTGCGCTACGGTAGCGTACTGACGGTTCCTAACGTTAGCTGTGCTTTGCGTCTTCGCGCCCTCCTGCTGCCCTTCGTTTTTCATCGTTGCAATTTCCTGCTGTATGTGCTCGATGGTGGACTTCATCTCCATGAAACCAGCCATCTTCATAACCATGCCTTCAAGGGCCTTTGTAAAGTTTGCTAGGGAGTCATGCAGTGAAATACAGCTAGCACAACTTACTGGGGCAGAGCTTGCGTTGGTCCCGATTCCATTAGTCCGCAGGATCGCCACAAGTTCTTGTCGGCTCAGCTTCGATTGACCTTCTTGGAGCACCTTCTTGGATCTTGCAAGGTCACGGATATTGTCATATGACATTGTAGCAAGGTCTACTTCTTCATTCTCACTCATGGTCTCACTCATGGTATGCAAAACGACTGAAGATGATCTTGGAAAGCACCGGAAAGGCGGAGCTCAAAAACTTGCATCCGCACTACAGTCAGTAGGAGTCGAAAAATTTATTTCGCTTTGTAGTGGTTGCTAGGGGAGCTTGTGGTCATAAGGGATACTAAATTCTCTCTGCAAATGCTTGTTAGTAGTTGTTGCCAAATCTAAAGTTGACGTATTGTGTTTTCCTTGTGCCTTTCCACCTGACAGGAGTACATCAAAGAAACCTGCCAAGAAATCCACTGGTAGTGCATCGGCATCTCAGCGGGCTGATTCAGATAAAGTCTCGTCTGCACGTAAAAAGAAGAAAAAGAAAAAGACACCATCCGATACTAGCACTCCATCGCCTGTAAAAGAAGGTATATTAGTCCAGCTCCAGCCGAATGGACACGATTTTGGCGAGCGGTAAGAAATCCTAGCTAGAGGCTTGCGCTGTGTGTGTGTGTGTGTGTGTGTGTGTGTGTGTGTGTGTGCGCGCATGTGCGTGGTGCATCTTTGCTCTACGCTTTCCTTTGTGGCCTGGTTTGTTTTTGCAAGTGGCTGGTTTTGTACCGGTTGATGCTTTGCCCTCAGCTCACTCGTTTCGGTCCTGCAGGATTGACTCGCGGCTTTATCATGGCAACTGTATTGAAGAATGAAGACCCAGCCAATGCTATGATATGGTTGAGCGTGTTGTTTGGCTTTGTGCAATTAAGCTGATTCTGTACAATGCCGCCTGTGTGCTGGCTGTTGTGTTGCTCTACACTTACAGGAGTGTAGGGGCATTGCAATTGGTGACTGTAACTGTCATCAATCTCGACGCCAAGACCAGTCTGAACATGAACTCACTGGCGGGCGCGTCGCAGCATTTTTACGCGTCGTCATTTGAAAGCAAGGTCAGTGGGTGCGCGTACAGCTACCGTGTGGCTTCTTAGTAAAGTGATTGGCTTCTCTTCTGTTCCCTGTCTCTTTCTCGTCTCTTTCCCATCAGGCTATATACAGTAGTGTATTGTATGTGTGTGCCTGTCTCATATAGAAGCCTGGTTTTCAAGATACATTGTCGGCACATGAGCCTGGTTTTAGTGTTGGCATACATAGAATTTACCCGTCTCGTATAGAAGCCTGCAAAATGTCCCCAAAAAAGTCATAAGCCGCGGCTTTTATACACGACTTTACGTTATGTATACATGTATGTGCGAACATAGCTTCTATTTTATGACCTGAGCAATATGTATATGACTTGTGTCCACATCAGGTGGTTGCCGCCAAGAATAGAACGACGTTCAGAATAGCATTTCTGCCGCGAGCCATTGGGAGGCTGGAGGCGAATTTTACTCTTCGGACGTCTCTAGGAGATATAGGCTACTCGGTGAGTGACTTGGTGCCAAACATGGCTAATACGTTTTGCCGTTGACCTCTTCTTCTTTTTAGGCATTGCTGCCGCTGCTACTACTAACTTAATGCTCATGCTGCTGTTTGTGCTACTGCTGCTGTTTGTGCTACTGCTGTTTTTGTAAAGTTGTTGTTAATGCCGTTGCTGTTGGTGCTGCTGTTAGTATTGTTTAATTCTTGACTCATTGAAGCCATGCAGTGAACAATTTACGACTCAGGTTATCCCTTAGGCTAGGAAGTGTTCTGCTTGTGTGTCTGTATCCCACTTTTCTTCATCTGGTCCACAAGTCTCTGCTGAGCATGTTCGGGAACGGTCTTAGGGGTTCAGTTTCTTCTATTCATAGTGATTTCACGGGGGGGGGGGGGGGGGGGGCATTTACATGCAGTTGCGTATTATGTGCATTGTGTGCTCTCTCACTCTCATACTACTACTCGCAATAGGAACTGGTACCGGCACTGACTGTTTTCTTCGGTGAATTCCTTCTTCTTTGCTCAGGTGTTAGGCACTGGTGTGGAGAGTCCGTACCAGCTGCGGCCATTTGTTGGCATCCGTGTGCCTGTCAACATCACCTATCAGCCTCTGATTAGCGTGCACAACCCGTATAGCACGGCATTACAGGTAGGCGTTGTGCTATTGGTCGCTGTGCCAGCACTGTTCATCTGCTCATGTTTGCCCGTCTATCGTGGTTGTGGTGGTGGCGTTGGTGCTGCTGCTGCTGCTGCTGCTGCTGCTAATGGTGGTGGCGTTAGTGCTGCTGCTCGTAACGGGGGTGGTGGTGATGCTGATGATGGTGAATTGTTTTCTATGGTCGTGATATTCCGTGGGCTGTTTACGCACGTTGTGCCAATACTTGTACTACCATGTTAGCGGATCATGTACTGCAGCTCCCACCAACTTCTGTGATATGAATTATACAGCAGTGGAACTCTGCTGTCTAAATGCATGTATTGCACATCAGCTACGACAACATAGCGTCAGGAATGTAGTTCACAGTCTAGGCCGTGCTTGATGGCATAATCCTGTTTCCTCACCGAGCGTTCTGTTTCCGATCTCACATTGCCATGGGTGTGTGTGTCTGTTTGTTGCTCGGCGCTTTGCAGGTGATTGAAATATACACAAGTGGAGGGGATTTGCACTTGGAGCTCCCCAGCAACAAGCACAGCCCCACCAGTCAATCCTGGGAGGTGGGCGCTTACGAGACAAAGAACGTGATGCGAGCGCACTACGTTAGCTCGGAGGCGCGCAACTTCACCGGGTACATTCGCCTTCACCTGAAGCATCCGCACTCGCGCAACGAAACCATCGTGCTGCCCGTCGAGGTGGAAGTCACGAATGGTGAGTCGTGCTGGATTGCCCACACTGACAGTGTACATGATTGTGAACAGCTGGGCTGCTCAATGAAACCCGATCACCTGTGTCAAGTCTGCACCCTGCACGAGCTTGCCATCCCAGTCTGCGCAGGTCGAGGGCTGCAAAGAGCCGGAGGTGGCATTGGCTCGCTTGATCGGATTTCATTGAGCAGCACTGCACTTGGCGATGCTGACTTGCTAGTACATGCACTACCAGGCACTCCACTTGGTTCTGGTGAACTATCTGTCGAAATCCGCCTTTACCCATACATTCGCTGTACATGTATCTGCAAGAATTCAAACACTTGGATGCATAGTACGTGTGAGGTTTTTTTGGTTTTTTTTGTTGTCTTTTTACCTCTGAAGCACTCCTTGTCATGGTAATTCTACATCCATTTGCCCCAAGCCTTGCAGTTATAGGTGTGATGCCAGTCTGTTGCCGTCTGTGCTTCCACTGTTATCTATATGCATATGGTATGATGTTTTGCATGTTGTTATGTTGTTATGTCCAGCAACCGGTCTCTTCTGCACTGTGGAAACACTCGACTTTGGCACCGTGCGAAACCTGGATGAGCCACGCAATCTGACATTGTCCCTGCTCAACTCTGGGCCTAATCCTGTGAAAGTCACGGTGAGTTCCTGTGTTGCGCACTGTGCCTCCAGTGTGATATCACTCTTGCTGAATGTGTTTAGCTAGCTCCACTGGGAACGAGTACTGTAAAGTCGCGGATAAAAGCCGGGCTTATAAGCATATAAGCCGCTTTCTGCATCAGGCTTTAATGCAAACCATGCTTATATGCACCACTGATATTTTTGCCAGGCTTGTATGCCATGCTTCTACGCGCGACACGCGTGGATCTACCACTAACTACCAGTATGGCGGCAGTTTTACTATGCACCGTACATAGCGCATGCACTCTTGACCCACCCGATCCGCGCTTGCATAGAAGCCAGGCTTCTACGCGCGACAGGCTTATATGCATTTGACCCGTATGATTTTCAGGCTTCTATCCGCGATGTGCTTGTATGCAAACCCGGCTTTTATCCGCGACTTTACGGTATCTGAAACCCCTCTCTCTCTCTCTATCTATCTATCTCTATCTTTCTATCTCTCTCTCTCTCTCTCTCTCTCTCTCTCTCTCTCTCTCTCTCTCTCTCCCTCTCCCTCTTTCTTTCTCCCTCCCTATCTCTCTCTCTCTCTCTCTGCATGCATGCATGCATACATACATACATACATACATACATCTCTATGTTGCACCTTTCCTCTGATGCTTGCTTTGTGTTTCTTCTGTCTACAGAGTATCATCGCAACTCCTCACCTTCCTGCACTGACTGTTGGTTTCACAGTAAGTTTGGGCCGATCTTCTTCTCTTCTTGCCAAACCAAATGTACTTGAGTAATATTCCGCAAGAAGAGTACCAGTATGTTGTCAGTTTCTAATGAAAGCCTTCACACAACAGCACCAGACTAACAAATGCACGCTACGGCTGTGTAAGCATGACAGTTTTCAACCCGGGTCATGCATTAGGAAAATGGGGACCATTTATTTACATGGACATGCGCTAAGTTTGAAGGAAGTGCATGGGTGGTGATCAAAGTACATTATTGAGTCTTGAGCAATCTATCGTGTGCCTCTTTGCAAGACATTTGAGTGTACTTGCAAGGTTGAAAACTCTCATGTCGACCGTGTCTCATCAGTCGGGTCTCTATGTGTCCGTGTTGTGTTTTCTCTGCACAGCCGGTCATACTCAAGTCCAGACGTCGCTACTCCAAAGTTGCCAGCATCGTCTTTTCAGGTACTGTGGATAGTGTTTGCTCTCTATGTGTGCCAGCGCGCTGTGATTGAATGGCTGTATTCCTGGCAACCGAAATGTGCAAGTTCTCGAGTAGGGCTATCCTACAACTAACTTTGCACCGCAGTGCTGTTTGTTTTGACTGTCATTAGAGAGGTTCCGGGGTACGATTTTCCGTGCCAAAATCCGTATGGGCGCTACGGATTTTTTCCAGGCGTGCTCCATACGATTTTTCGGCACGGAGAATCCGTGAGGACTGGCTTTCATACGAACCATGTTTCGTATGGAGATTTTGCGTCATCGGGTGCAGAAAGATTTTTCGCGTACAAATTTGGTACGAGAAACATCGATTTTTCGCGGGAAGTTTCGATTCCGGTACAAATTTTCAAAATAAAAAGGCATAGCGCGGGAATGTGACGTGTTTGCGATCGTAACCTAGGCAATGACGGCAAACATATAAGTTCCGTACCCCGGAACTTTTCACTGCTCGACAACGACGTATAAAAAATCCGTAGCGCCTCTACGGATTTTGGCACGAAAAATCGTACTCCGGACCTCCCTATTGTCTGTTGGGGAAACTCCTGTGTATGGGAGACAGCTCAAGACGATTTCCTGCATATAGAAGACGTCTAGAGGGCAACGTCTGCATATTATAATGGCAGGCTTTGGCCGGCAACTCACCACTACATGTATATATGGGCAGATGTTGTGCCCATGAAGTTATCGAAATCTATCTAGTGTTCTGGAGTTTCATTTGGACATTTTTCATTGCTTTTACATGGTTTTTGTTTTGTTCTTGCCCGTTCCCTTGTTGGGCCTTTCTTTGTACGAGTAGGTTCCCATTGTGAAAAATGTGGACACGTACGTGGGACAGTGGAGGTGATGGCCATGGACGGTGATAACTCCGTTGTTTTGTCCATCCCGTATCATGCCCGTGTGCTGGATGGGTAAGCGACTGATTGTGTCTGTTTCTATCTCGAGGCCTTGTTCGGGTCACCCGCCTACCGTATTTCCCCGATTATAAGTCACACTCGATTATAATAGACCAATCCCGAAAAGATTGTCTGGGTTCGAAAGGGGGCATGTCAACTGAGAGTACACTGTACAACACATACATGGCACTACCTGATCAGCATGCGGCACAGGACGTGTTTGATAGTTCGCGTGTGAATGCGAGGGTAAGTACACGATTTTCTCGTTAGTTGCATGCAAGAGAGACGATGCGACAGAAAGCGAAGCCCTTTGTAGTTTTTTCTCTCGCACTGGTAATGGTCTGCTGTTGGAGTTGAAATGCTAAGACATAATCCTTGTTTCGCTCTTCTGTGTAGTGTGAAGAGGTCAACGAACATGTAGAGCTCACTTTGATGAAGTAGGCAAGGCTGTGAGCGCTGTGGCTCAAAGCGATAGGCCCTAAATCTTACGAGATATTTCGAGTGTTATTGTTTGTTGCGAGCGCTTCGTCTTCGATGAATCCTGCCTCTTTCCTGGCAGCTGCCCTCCTGTAGGACCAACCACGAAGTGACTGTACTCATCTGCAGCCGATCAATGTTATATTGCACAAGAAGATATCGTTTTCGCCAAGCCAGTGCCCCGCCAAAGACCATCGCCGTGTCACACCGTCGGAACGAGTTCATGATGAGAAACATCATTCGCGCGAGCGTGATGAAGAACTAGTTCGAAAGACAACATAGTCTTTACCCCCGGGACGACAACTATGCGCACGTCCTGCAAGGGGAGAATGTCACCAGCGACATCAACGAAGACGACGGCAGTATTTCGGAAACCTGGAGTCAGCGGAGGTCGTCAGGCTCCTCCGCGACCCGGTACATGTACAGTATACTATAGGTGACATGTCGACACGAGCGTGCGGAAACACAGCATACACTGTAGTAATGATTATGTTGCGAGAGTTTGCGGAAGGAGTCCAAGTCGGGAAATCCATCAGCTCCAAACGCTACCTGTAGGTGGGCGATGAGACTCCAGCTTCAGACTACAACAGTCAGGACTTGTAAAAAGTTGAACTTTGTGAAGCAGCAGATCGAGAAGTAACGTGTTAGTTAGCTGAAATCGTAGCTGTTGCAGTATGTCGGCGCTATGTAGCTTGCATTTTTTACGGAGAGTCGATCGCCACGCGAATGATTCTCTCCTCACCGAGAGCTATCTGGCCTCCAAACTCCGTCAGGGTCTGCCTAAGGTACCGAAGGTCCTTTGACTAGCTGCTGGCAGGACTCCATCAAATCCTTTAGCTTCAGCTCGGCGAGCAAAAGTCTCTCTCTCCTCCGCCATGAGCTGTCACACACAAACTGAATACAAAACGATGCACTTCACACGTGCTGGCTTGCACGCGTGCCCCCTTTCACGAACCCAGACAATCTTTTCGGGATTGGTCTATTCGCATCCTCATTTTTCAGGTTTGAGCCATATTGATTTGATATATTGACTTCAGTAGTAAGTCATGCTCGATTGTAAGTCGCACCCCCTTTTTTTACCCTTAAATTTTAGTGTGCAACGGTGCGGCTTATATTCGGGGAAATACGGTAGCTAGGTACATGTACAGTGAAACCTACCTTAAGACGACCGCTCAAGGGACCTTCTAAGCGTGGCCGCTGTGTACAGGTGATTTTCTTATCCAGGGTCGTTTGCCTGGATTTAACATCCCTTGGTCCTGGTTATAGTGGACCTGGTCCGCTGGGGCAGTTGGTCACCTTGTCAGAGTGGTCGCCTTGACAGGTTTTACTGTAGCTGAACTGATGCAATAAATGTTGTCGCATCATTGATTACAGTGTTGTTGCTGGATGGGCTACATCTCCTATCTCCTATCCTTACTGATCTGTTGCCAGTCCTTGCTGTTGCTGTCCAACAGTGGCACTGTGGTAGAGACTCGTGTCTTGTCATTACTGGCAACTACCATGTGGCTGTTTATGCATCTCTCTGTCCTGTTCATGTGGGTTTTTTCCTGTCTTGTAGAACGCTGCAGTACACGATGTCGCACACGTCGTTTCACATCACCGGTCCGCCCTTCTACCCTGTCGTGCACTCGTTCCCGCTGACGAACACGTTCAATCAGACCATCGTCATTCTCAGTGCCAACTTTCCACCAGAAGTGCGCGGTCTGCTGTCGGTAAGGCTCTCGACGGCTGATGATGCACATGTGTTGGTGGCACTTGATGTCAGATGTGATAGTGGCTTGTATTCCTCCCTGCTCCATTCCATCCCATCGTGTTGTCTTCTGCTTTCGCCTTACATCTTGATATTCTCAGGTATTTTCACTGCGAATCGCCGTTACGATTGTAGCCAGGACCTGCTTAGTCTGTCGTAGCTGCTTGCTTGTACAGTATTATAGCAATGCTGATGGTCCACAGTTGAAGTTCTATGGTCTCTAGTGGCTAATGGTTTGCGTGTGGTACTTGTTTGTGTCCGTCGTATGTTCCTATTCACAGATCATAGATTTCAAATCACCAGTTGTCATACAACCGCGTCAAACCATGACGCCGTTCTCTGTATACTTTCTGTCGAACTCGTCGGAGATGTCGCTCACGACCGCGATGCGTGTCGTCACCAATGCCTCCACCTTTTCCGTGCCGTTCCAGTGTTACAATGGACGATTGAAGGTGAGCTTTCTCTCTGCCTCTCTCTTTCCTCTCTCGCTCGCTCTCTCTCTCTCTCTCTCTCTCTCTCTCTCTCTCTCTCTCTCTCTCTCTCTCTCTCTCTCTCTCTCTCTCTCTCTATGGTGCGAGTGGAAATTTCCACAGGGCGCATGATTAAGTTATAACAAGACTTGATCTCTCTAAACCGAGTCTTCTCTCTATTCTGTATCCTGCATGTGTTCTTCAGATTGTTCAGGATAAAAATGGTAACACCAATGTATCGTTTGGAATCATTGGCACCGAGGAATCACACTCAAAGACATTCAAAGTGGCGAATCATAACCCGGTGGAGGTCATGATCAAGAAGATTGCCGTGTCCATCAAGCGCACTAAAGTCAAGCTGGTTTCACTGCGCTCGTTGAAGTCCGGTGCACTCCGTCGCATAGCACTAGCTTCTCAATCGGTAAGTGCACCAACCTACTCCTCTTTTCTGTCTGGTCCGTCTCATTCCCAGCATACGGGCATAATGCACAATATCCCCAGGTAAACTGTACATGTGCTCTGAGTGACATGAGTAGACAAAATCAGAGAACATTGTTTGCGGGTACGTCGTCTTGGGTAGTCACCAGGATTCTCTCTCTCTCTCTCTCTCTCTCTCTCTCTCTCTCTCTCTCTCTCTCTCTCTCTCTCTCTTTCTCTCTCTCTCTCTCTCTCTCTCTCTCTCTCTCTCCCTCTCAATCCCACTGGATACAATGTATGGGTGATAGTGAATGCACTCATCACTGTGCTTGACATACACATCATTCTCTGGTGTGCACCGCCTCGACATGTATGCTATCACTTGGTGAAAACTAGGCCAGCCAACACGGAATGGCAGTCGGCGGTTCTCGCACGATCCTGGTCAGGTGCATTCCTGTGCGAGTCCTGGTGATATCTTCTGGGCTTTGCTCTGTGTGTGTGTGTTTGTCTGTCTGCCCACTGTGTTCTAATACAGGTTGCTATTCCTGGCCAGCATGAGGCGACGTTTGCTGTGGAGCTGAAGGCGCCGCTGAAGGAAGGTCACACGGAGTGTAACATCACCATCAAGACACAACTACAGGTACAAAACATGGACTAGGTGCTTGAATGAAAGACTTTGCGAATGGAAAATTCTACTCGCATGATCCATAATTATACTATGCAGCTCATTCTTTGTTCCTGGATGTTTGCTGGCTGATTCTGCCGAACATCTCTATCAGGAGGCAATGAACCTTTTTTGTATTCATTTTAAAACTCAAGTATTCATACGTTGTTTATTAGTCGAATATTCGTAAGTCTGTTTATCGCTTGAACACAGTGTTTCCGTGTGAGCTTCACGGAGTATTGGAAAGTAGGGATTGCTGAGTGCATTGAGTTTTTTTTCTCTGGTGTTGTTTAGACGCTGCGTGTTCCACTCTCCTATCAAGCCGTGCAGGGCGGTTTCCGTGCCATGCCGCCCAGCCTGGTCATCCCGTCCACCTTTCCTGTGAGTACTGTACGGCTGCTCTTACTCAGCTGCGCTTGGTGGTTTCAGCATCGCAATAAAACTACTTCAGCAGTTGTAAACTCTGCAGCTTTGTCTTTTCTCCTCTTTTCCACTTGTCTTGCTGGAATGGAAGAGAGAACCTCCCTTCTGGGGCATTTGCTTTGCAACATTGCTCGGTGTGTACTGTAAAAATGGGTTGTTTAAATTTTTTGGGTTCGAGTCCTGGCGGTGACAGTCAATTTTTTCTTCAGACTTTTCCCTTTTCCATTCCCTCAACTATTGAATTTTTTCACCTAAATTTGGACTACACGTGAATGGCACAAGAGTATGTACTGTATGAAACTCATCAGGTCCCTGACACTGAAATTGTAATGCACCTAAAACTAATTGTATTATCTGTATCTGGCAGTCTGATTGCTGTTGTTTGCTGTATGTGGATGTACTGCAGGGCGTTGTAAGCAGTTTACCGCTGAAGATGCGCAGCTTGTTCAAGCAAGACCTAACGGTGCTGTCCGTCAAACCGGAGACTGATGACCCGCGCTTCCAGTTTGAGCTGGCCCCGGGCCACATCGTGCTCAATGACAAGAAAGCCTTGGTACGTTGTGCGGCCCAGCCAGTCCTCCACATCCTTGTCGGTTCTGTATGTGCATGCCGTGGACATCATGTCTGTGATTCCTTTGGCGAATAGTCCGTAGAAAGGGCTGCGTGCGATATCAAATTCAGCCTACCCTGCTAGTCCTTGTTTAGTTCCGTCTTTCGTTTTAGTGGTATCTGACTTTTGTTTTGGTATTGATGTTACGCTGATTGCACAGGTTGGGACAGTTCATTTTGATCCGTTGTTGGACGGTACAGTTCAGCAGTACGTGGGAATCGGAGCCAAAGGTATGCATGTGACTTACAAGAGTTATTCTATCATCATCATCACCCCCCCCCCCCCCCGTGGCAATCTCCCACAAGCAGATATTCTTCAGTGGAGTTCATGTGTGATTAGGCAGCTAGTAAACAAAGCATCTTTTGAGTGCACCTGGAAGTTCGAGTTTGTCAACCCCGTGGCAATTTCCCACAGGTTAAACAATACTTCAGTAGAGATGAAACTTCACATCTTTGAGTAAGAGATACCCAAGTTTGAAGACTTCAATTCCATTGTCCACTGTCCATTGTACATGTACCTAGTGCTGTAGACAGCCAGCTGTTTGTACATGTATGCATGTTCTGTCCTTGTAAATGTGCTGTGTGTTCTGATCACAGGCACCACAAGCCGACTGGTGTGGCTTCAGAACATCCTGAAGGACACCTTCCATCCCAGCGAGGACATGCAGGACTACGAGGTCATGCGTGACAAGTGGGCCTCCATGCAAGAGGCTGGCCGCTCTCTGACCAGGTACACTTGCATCCAGCTGCAGTGACGGTGTGCACATAATGTACACACCAAATGTTGGTGTTTGTTTTGTGACTAAGTAGTTTTGTTCTTTCATTAGGTATTGCTATGGGTGTGTGCTACCCTATAAACTGACTGCATGTACTGGCTTATATTTTGCCTTGGTAAAGTACTCAACCTCCGGACTGCTAGCTGCTTTGACCTTGTTAGGTCTAGTCAGCAGAGCTCAGAGTCACTGGCCGAACTCGGGGAAGGATAGTTGCATGAGTGGGCAGTTCTGTTGTCTATGAGTACTCACTTAGACACTGCTTTTTTTTCTTTTGCTCTTGTGTTCGCAGTCCGAATGCCACCTTTTTACTGACTACTGACCTGGTGGAGAATTATCGCTTGACGTTCCAGGCCAGTATGACATGGCCGTCGATTTCGCAGGACACCACACTGGAGCTGCCGCTTACTCATGTTGGAAAGGAGTCGGTAGGTTTTTGAATCGTTGAATAGAAACTTGCATGTTGGGTATTCATAGTGCCAGTGTTTGTTGCAGGCCTGGTCTGCTGGTTTTGTTGGCTTTAGCTCTTTTCTTGCCATAGCAATCTTGTTTGGAACAGTTACTTGTTTGACACCAACACTCAGGGTAATATTTGCTGTGTGTCCATCCACTATAATCTGTGTAGGTTGCCGAGTTCCGCGTCTTCAACCCGTCCAACACACGGCTAGTTGTACAGGTGATCATGCTGCATGACTACCCTGAGCCGCAGCGCATTCTGGACGTACTAAGCGACAGGTGAGCAACTCAATGTTGGCTGTTTGGAGGTGGTGGTCCAGGGTGGGTTAGGTCTTCTGGCAGCTGCAGTGTTATTCCTGTTCCATGTTGCTACCTAGACCGTAGCCTGTGGTGAGAGGGGAGAGTCCGCCGCATGTCCTGTCAGGGCAGTAACGTGGGCGTTTATTCTTGTCTAGGTGCCACGCGCTCATACCGTTGTGTTAGATCGTTGGGCGGTTTCTGAAGCGCTATCTTCACGTGTGCGTGTGTCTATGCCGTTGTGTTTCCTGGTGTGCCTGGAATAGACTCGATACTGACACTGTTGATCTGGAAGGCTCTCGAAATGCTTTCCACTTGATGGAAGCCCGGGTAAGCTATTTTTATGATTTACGTCTTGCATGATGATTCTGCTGTGTCATCTTCTTTCTCGGCGCTCAGTTTACATTTTCCTTTGTCTGCTTTGAGTGCTTTAGTGAAAAAGTCACTTCACTTATCCCCAGCATTGTAGGATATTGAATATACTCTCATGCATGACATGCTTACAGTAGTTGTGGATATATTTCTATGGTGGCCCTGGTGCATTTGTTTTCTGGTGCTGGTTGTGGGCTTTTTGAATAAGCAAGATCATTATGGCATGCTTCTGTTGTGATGTGTATGTGTGCTGTACAGCCTGAGCCAACCATCGGCCCGCCGTACACCGTCATACTTGTGCTTCAGGCCAACGACAGTAGCCTGGTGAAGATTGGGTTCAGGCCCAATGCAGAGAAGCAGTTTACTTCTATGGTCTTGCTGAAGTAAGTGGAGAGAGGGGGTCAGTGTGTGTGTGTGTGTGTGTGTGTGTTTGTGTGTTTGTGTGTGTTATTCCCTGATTTTCCCATCATTTAGTGGTTCACTTGAACAGTGAAATGTTATCTGGCAAAATTTGAGTTGTAACTTATCTGGCATCGACGATGTATCTCGCTCCGCACTTTTGTCCACATTCCTAACCTACTCTCCTACTGGAGATCTGCAGAGTGGCGCATCATGCTGACCAAACCACTTCTGCGGTGGCACATGGGAGATAATCTGTGTTGACTGCTGTGGTGAAGCATCGTAGTAAATTTTGATACATGGCATGCTCAACTTACATTTTCTGATTTACCTGCATTCAGGAACAATTTGACTGTGATGGATGCGGTTCAGTTGACTGGGCAAGGAATTACCGGCTCGCTAACTGTGAACGGCAATCCTTGTAACAGCCCATCACCAATTGTCTTTGCCATGTCTACCTCTTTGGCTGAGCAGTGTACAAGTAAGTGTTGCTCCAGTTTATTTTCTCTCGCTGCTGCTATCTGCAAGTCTCTCTCTCTCTCTCTCTCTCTCTCTCTCTCTCTCTATTTCTCTCTCTCTCTATTTCTCTCTCTCTCTCTCTCTCTCTCTCTCTCATCCTGACGTAGTGCATTCAGGACCGTCCTGTGTAACCGATTGTAGTCGTTATTTTTTTCAAAATGAAACGATACTCCTAAACCCCACCCACAAACATGAGCAATATGGTCCATTGCAGCCGATTTTGTTCTGGTGAATGTTGCGAAACCTCATGAAAATCACCATGCATTGAATCTTGACTGTGTGCGCTTTACTGCTGTGCGCAGGAGTGACACGGCCCCTGCAGCTACAGCGCACTGTTGTTGCCCATAACAACGGCTTGCTCCCACTGCTGATCGTGGGCATGTACGTCAACGACATGGAGTGCGAGGGCTATGGTTTCACCGTCAACAACTGCCGCCGCTTCTTACTAAAGCCCAATGCGACGAGAACACTGAAGATAACGTGAGTGTTGTTGTCGTTCGTGCTCTTCTTCTGCTGTACTTTCCCCGTTGCAGAGGGGCCCTACAGATGCAGTAAAGACAAAATGACCAGAACGCAAAATTTTGATGTGCAGTGGTCCCTTTACAATCCGGCACTATTTGTGCACCGGCAATTCTGCTGCATTAGGGAGGGTGCTGGATTAACAAATCCTGATTTACTGCTGCAATGTACATGAACAGGACATTTTGGCTACTGAAAAGTGTACTGGTTTTTGAAGTGCTGGATTAAAGAGGGACGACTGCAATACATTTGTTGTGTTAAAGCATGCCTTGTGTTGTGCTTGTGTGTGTTTTTGCACAGGTTTACCCCTGACTTCAGCATGGCGCGCGTCTCCAGGAAGCTTCGCTTTGACGTGCGCGAGATCGGCTTCCTGGACGTGAACCTGGTGGGCACGATTCCGCGCGACCTGCTGCCGCTGTGCCTGCAGGCGATGCCGCGGCCCTGGTGGGAGGCCTCGTTCACGTCGTTTCTCTTCTGCGTGGCGCTCGCCTCGTCCTTGTGCATCACCTGGTTGGCCATCAGCCACTCCAACCAAGCCTGCGATCAGCTGAACCGCACGCCGTCCGACCTGCAGCCGCGCTTCGACCTGCGCAAGAACGTCATATCGCGCACAAAGCCCGGCAGTAGCCGTGATAATGATGACGACCGGAACAACAGTCCTCGACCACCGCCTACAGGATCAAGGTTAGTCATAGCATGTACTTGTATGCTATGAAGTGGTGCAGCTGCAGTTGTTGTAGGTGAATCGGACCCACCAGCGTGCATGTCTGTCCGAGACCGATTCTCTGTATCAATGCCCACATTTATACTTGCACTTGCCTATTGAGTGACTCTGTCTGCAGCCTACTGTCACAATTCTACTCGCTCTTGAAAGGGGAATTTAGCTCATGTTATCTATTCTTTGGGAATTAGCCCTCAATGGAGATGGTTTGGTCCCCGGTCTGTCGTATTATTGTGGGATGGAGCTGCCACCGCCATGTATATATTAATGAATCTTCTGCATGCCTGCCCTGCTGACATGGAGTGTGACTAACTTATTGTCTTCGATGTGTGGTCAAAGTGCATCATTTCAACATTGCTTTGTGTTTTTTCTGTGCTCCCTGTTTTTTTTTAACATGAACAGTAAGGTACCAGTAGACGCGGAGAGCGGTGGTTCTGTGCAATTACCGAGCACAGAGCTACCCAAGGAGGCAGCCCGTGAGCCCATTGTCTCTAAGAAAGTAACAGCAGTGAGCGCCACGGCCAGCAAGCCTGCGAAGGGGAGTCCGAAAACTGCCCATCGCAAGACTCCCGCAACACCAGCCGTGCTGTCCCCCATGGCCAAGCCAGAATCCACGGTGGAACCCCTCGTGCAGGCGTTGGCCCAGACCAATGCAATGACCACTGCGCCCAGCAAGCTATCGTCAGCTGCAGCGGCATTGTCAACTAATCATACCGCTCGTAGCTCGTCCGCCATTTCATCTTCAAACGGCACCAGTACAACAAGCACATCTGCATCGGTCTCTAGCAGTAGGAGTAGTAGCAGTAGCAGCAGCTTATCACCAGCAGCGACGAGTATTGGTGCCAGCCATACCTTACCCTCGCCTACATCCAGTACAAGTGGCCCATCGTCCAATGCTAGCCACGCCGAGTCAAGTTCATCCGGTGCACGGGCATCGGCAGCAGCGGAAGCAGCGGTAACTGCCAGCAAGAAGACGGCAGGCAAGGGACTGAAAAAGACCGCATCTCAGACACGCTACTCACCCTCTCCCACTGAGTCCAAACCACGGCTGATCAAGCAGACGTCATCAGAGTCGCTCTCGTCCAATGATGCTCCAGTGGTCTCGAGTCCAAGTGTCGAACGAAGTGCTAGCGCCGCCACTGCCGCCAGTGACAAGAAGGCGTCCAAGAAGACCAAGGCAATGCTGCGTGAAGAGAAGCGAGAGCAGAAGCGAAAGCTGGACCGTGAGCGATTGCAAGCCCTGCAGCATAGCATGCCCAGTGGCGGCAGCTGCGCCACGACTGTAGGCATCAGCACTGCTAGTAGTGCTGCCAGCTCACAAGCCGTAGATAACCTAGACCTACTGCTGTCCTCGGTGGATCGTGACAGCAGCGTCAAGGCCGGAAAGCAGACGAAGTCGTCACTGATTGCAGTTGTCAAGCCGGGTATGTCCAGGGCGACAGCACCACCAGAAGTCAAGGACGTACCGCTGAAGAAGGAGAACACGCGCTCCGGTACCAGCGGCATGGCGGGCCTAGCTCCGTCCGTGTCCATGGCGGCTGCGAATATGAAAACCGGAAGTCCCCTGCTGCCACACCGGCCCGTGAATCTGTTCAAGCCCGGCAGCACGGTTAGCAGCAATCCCACCAGCTCATCATCCACATCGCCTGTCAGTGCAGGGCCCGCTGTCAAGCCACCCACGTCACCGCACATGCTGGCTTCGGCAATCGCCTCGCAGGTCGGCCTTGTCGACGGTGACAAATCTAGCAGCAGAGCAAGCAGTAGGGCGTCGTCGGCCGGGCCTTCAAGAGGGCATGCGAAGGACGCATCCAACAGATTAACAGGTAGGAGCCTTACAGTGCATTCCGAATTTCAGATATGTCCGAGAATTTAGGCTCAAACACCAGTTTCTTGATTCGTAATTTGGGCTTTTGACCTGCAACTCAACAGATTAACAGCCAAGAGACTTACAGTGTATTCAGAAACATCTGAGCTTTATGCTTTTTCACTTTTTTCTTACCCGATTTAGGCTGAATTTTGGATGGGAAGTCTGGATTAGGGGAGTTTGCATGTACTGGTAGATGTGTCGGGGGTGGGGGTATGTAGCTGAGTAAGAGGGAAGATTGCTAATTTTGAACCCGACCTGCTGTGTTTGTGTCTATATCCAGGACCGATCCTACAGCAAGATTCGAAGAAACCGTCTCCTCCTCCCGGCAGATCATCGTCTGAGGTGTGTTTGGTTGTGCGTACCCGTGTGCATCTGCATTGCATCCGTGTGCTTCTCTCTGCGCGTATTTATGTGTGTCTGTGTGTGTCTGTGTGTCCACGTGTACCTGTGCATGCGCACGATCCTATGAATATCATGTTTTCTATTGTACTCGTGGCAATTACAACTGAGAGAACAGAAGATCGACAATATTAGCACTATTTCTTTGGCTCACGCTTTAACCCCTTTAGCGCGAGCGTCGTACTAGTACGACGCACATGAGTTGCATGCCCCACGGCCGTCGTACTAGTACGACGCGCGCTGTACACTGTACACTGAACCTGCATCTCATAGTCGTGGGGTCCGTGTTGAGTCCATAGTGACTTGTTCAAACTATCGTAACTCACTCAATACTTGGTCGATTCTCACAATCGAAACATGTATCTGCAAGAGAAAACTCTCAGCTGGCGATAGAAACAATCGCCGAAGCGATGCGACCACCGGTTGTTGAGATATGCGACTCGACACGGCAAATTTCAACTCGATTTTTTTGCGATTTTTTTGCGCAGTCTGCAGAACGCGTATTTTCCATCATGGATCATTTGTGCGCTACCTGCTGCCATGGAAACAAGATTGAAATGATGGTAGTGGATCCCGTGAGTCCTCACAAAAAATTTGAGCTCGATACGAGCAAGGAGACCGAAATGGCAGCTGAATATTTGAGCTTGGTTAGTCTTGGCCGTGCTCAAGTCTGTCGAGCGCGTGGATGAAGTTTGCCAGACTGTAGCACGGGGTTTTGGTTTCGCTCCGAGCTAGGTTTGACACCAGTTTGTCACTCGTCTCAAGACCTTTCCAGGAAGCTCAAGATCGTGGAATTCGTCCAAGGGAAGGTAAAGTTATCGATCCTTGAGCAGCTAGTACTTTCATGGGAAAATGCGACTTTTACAGGTGTTGTCGCGTGGGGCGCGCTCAGGTAGCGTCGTGCTAAAGAGGTTAATCTTAATTAACAAAAAGCCTTCGTTGTGTTGGTGGTTCTGCCAATACATTCCAGTTTGCAGGAGTACTTAGTTCCGGTGATACATTTCTGTCCGTCAACATACCAATAATCTTCCTGTACTCGGTACTTTTGTTTTCTTGTGTTCCAATCGTGCACAGGTGTTCCGCCGCTACAAGGACAATCCGTCGGTGCAGCCCGAGGAGTTCCGGCCCCGCGCTCCTGTGGCTGGCGGAGGGCCTGCCATCTCGTTGTCGCCGTCCACCTTTGCACGCGCCGGTCACACCACCAACACTGGCAAGTCACCCTCCGCTTCGGCAGCAGCTGCATCCGGCTCACCGGCCTCTGGCAACGGTGTTTGGTCGCAGGGATTGATAGCAACACGCTTACAGCCAGCGTCATCATCAGGCTCGACCGCGTCCTCTTCGATGTCCGGGTCACCAACGTCAATGGCATTCAGCCGACGCGCGTCATCTCCCATTTTGACCAATGCTGATCTTGTTTCAGGTCTTCTGGCACATCCAGGAGCAGCAGCAGCCACTGGTGCTGGCTTGCCCAGTGTCTACTCGCACGCCAGTATTGAGCAGCTTGCCATGCAGGGTGTCGCAGCAGCCAGTCGTAACAACAACGCCAGCGGCAGCAGCAATAGTGCTGCCGGACGTTCACCACAGCGCCACATCTCACCGTCACCGTCGACCAACGACCTGTTCATACCCGATCTTCTCGCTGCCGGCACTCCCATCGATCAGCTGAGCCTGTTGACTGGCGCGCAGCCGCAGACTTTCCCACTGCCACCCGGTTTCGAGAACATACCGGCGATGAGTCTTCCCCCGCCTGACGAGGAGCCATGGTCCGTTCTCCGTCCAGAAGGTGGCGGCAGCAGCAGCGACAGCAGTTCGCCTTCGTGGGACAGCCCCGGCGAGTCCGGCACGTTCGACGCCATCTCGGCGCAGTCGGCAGCGTTCCAGCGGATACGCTACGACGGTAATCATCTGCCTATGCCTACAAACACGCTGCCCAAGTCTTCGGCGCCTTCGTCATCGTCTCGCCGTGCAAAGCCAACCGGCGGCAGTGGACCACTAGCGGTCACGCCAAGCAACACTGAGCAGTTTGCTGCTGGCTTCTCGCCACCGGAGTTGACGTCACAGCAGGCAGGTGCACACGACGTGTGGCATGATGCAGTGCAGCGGACTGTAGCGCAGTCAAAGGAGGTGGGTGCAGTGTGGAGACGCACGCTCTTATTGCATGTACTGTGATGGGTCTATCATTATCACTAACACTTGCTCATGCAGTACATGCACTGGCAATCAACCATTAAGACCATTCAACATCTTGTATGTGGCTAGGCCAGAATTGCCTGTAAGGACGTTTCGAGAAATAGCTGCTCACTGTTCAGCACATGACGTTTTTGTCCAAATTCTGCTTGCCCACCCAATTGGTTTGAAGCCTTTCAAGGGCATCTGATTGGGTGGGGTGCATGGACATTGAACCGCTTTCTCCGTGTATTCTTGTGATTACTGTTGTTGTCGCGTTGCCAAGCTCACCCCCAACAGTATGTTCGTGTTCCCAGTGCACAATGTGTGTGTGTGTGTGTGTGTGCGCGGGTGTGTGTGTGTGTGTGTGTGTGTGTGTGTGTGCGTGTGTTGTCTATTTTAATTTTGTTCCGCTGAGTTTGAGCCTTCATGTTCTGTCTTACATTTCTCCTTCCGTTCTTGTTCAGTCGAGTTCACGGCAGTCGTCCTGGATGCATCCAAGTCCCATGACGTCAGCAGCTCATCCACCTTTCGGTTCGGTGAGCTCTCGCTATCTCTGTCTGTCTATCTCGCTATCTCTCTCTCTCTCTCTCTCTCTCTCTCTCTCTCTCTCTCTCTCTCTCTCTCTCTCTCTCTCTCTCCCTCCCTCTGTGTGTGCGTGTGCATATGTGTGTGTGTGTTTGTTTGTCTGTGTGTGTGTATGTGTGGGGGTGGGGGGTCTGCTTCTCGCTATGCTATGGCATATGTGTGGGTGTGCCATGACCATGTTTGTGTCTTGCGTGTTTGTTTCTTTTGCAGGTCCCATCAGGTTCTTTGTTCAGTCGCCGTAGCTCGTCCCCCCAGGGAGTGCCTCAGAGCAGCTGGGCAACAAGTGACTTTGCGGCACCCCAGCCTAGTGATGGCTGGGATCGTGGATCCTCAGGCTCCACTAACATTGCCACGAGAGCGCATGCTAGCTTCCAGCCTGTGGAGTCAACCTCTTTCTCTGCAAGGACTGATGAGATCCCGAGCGGAATGCGAAGGGCAGTGCGCAGATCAGTCGGTGCTGAGCAGAGCCCCATTGACACTCCGGTACGTGTGCTGTGCTGTCCTGGTCTTTTTGGCACACACACACACATGCACACTCACTCACTCACTCATTCACTGACCCACTCTCCTCGCGATCAGTTTCGCACTGGATCCTGGCGACAGAAATGCTGGACTTGCGACGAGTGCCTACCGTTACACATGTATGCCTGCACCACCCTACATTGGTTGGCCGAACGCACAAGCCGCTCTATGCTGTTCAGCGCACCGGCAGTAAAGGCCGTATTTGGCCGTCATTGTGTGCGGAATTGCGGATGCGAGTGGAGATTTGGATTACATGTACCCGAACACACCGGAGCATGCACCCAGTGTGCGGAGACTGCTCGAATACCACAGTGACAGAGCGTGTATTACACAGAACAACACGGGGCAAGGCAGAGCTACAAGAAACTAGCCTTGCCCCGTGCTGTTCTTCTATGTACCAGAACACACAATAGCAGCTCGCCAGGAAGTGTAGTGATAACTGGCTGTAGGACTGTACACTGTGCCTGTATTGCATTTAACAGTCAGCCGTTCGAATAACCACCTTCGGTCATGCACGAGAAAAGTGCCGTTACATGTATTTGCAAGTCGTCGTTATTCAGGTGGTTGAAAGCATGCAGTCAAATGTTCACTAGGTCTGAAGACTGTGTTGGTATTCGCGGTTTGTTGTCAGACCCGAGGCCGTTGGTCACGTGTTGTTGTTAAACCGGAGTTTGTCATGCGAGGTCGACTGTACACAGGTTGACATCTGGGTTTCGAAACTGCGTGGCTTGTCACAACTAGAATGTACATGGATGCATTCCATAATGTGCTTTTTTCCTTATTTTAGCGGTGTATTACTGAAATGTTTTGCTTATTCTTTGGCGTTGCCCTTATCGCTCAAGGGATGTGGGTGGGTAGGTGTGTTTGTTTGTTTGTTTCTTTAGCAATTTGTTTGAACTCCGTGAGTTTATGTGTTTTGTGTGTGTGTGTGTGTTGTGCTCAGTCGGCGTACTCTAAGAAATTTGACACCATTGCGCCAGAAATCAAGGGTATCTGGGGCAGCAATGACGGCGGCTCTACTGCTTCCAATGGAGCTTGTGCCATGTCTCATTCACCGACCTTGCCTCCCATTGGCCTCAGCTTGGCTTTACCAGCATCTCCGGCGAAGACAGCAGCAGCTGAGCAAAAACGTGTGAAGGCCTCACCGCCCGAGAAACTATATGATCCCTTCAACAGCGGCATATGGGGCTTTTCACCTTCCTCATTCTTCAAACCTCCCAGCGATGAGTGAGCGTATCTATGCTACTGTAGCATATGCTTTCGCTAAATGATAAATGTTTGTGTTGAGTGACAGCTCCACAGGATTTATACGCTTTGCACCTGGACCGTGGCAATATCCTATTCCTTGGAATTATCTCTGCCTCTCTTTCTGGCTCTCTCTCTCTCTCTCTCTCTCTCTCTCTCTCTCTCTCTCTCTCTCTCTCTCTCTCTCTCAGCCTTAGGCGTTATGTTTGTACGAATTCTGTCTTTTGCTAGTAGTAGTTTTAATACTTGAGGCCTGTCCCCTGGCTTGTCTTCGGGCGACATTAGTTAGTGGCCGTTGTTTGTTTCTGGCTTGATTGCCTGCTAGTTTGTAGCCGATAGTTTTTTTCCCCCTCTTTAGAACGTCAATGACCCCTGTCGTTGCCTCATCTGTCATTGTTTTTAAAGCAGCTCATTGCTGCGTTGTTCTTTGTCGTTGGTCGACTTATTTATTGGCGCACGTGGCTACTCTGTGCTCACACTGGACTTTTTCTCCGTAGCTAAAAGCTAGCTTGCCCAGGTCTCTTCATGGCAATACGTGCACTCCGTTTTATCCTGCCGCCGAGCCCTGGTGGCTGGTTGGGCGAGCCGCTGTTCAGGGCTTCTCTTCGTTACGTTTTTAACCAACTCGTGTTTCTCTCATCTTTTTTCTTGTCGTGTCTTGCCGCGGCAGCAGTTTTCTGTGTCTGCATTTGCATAATATACATGTAGGCTAGGTGTTCTGTGTATCAGAAGTTTTCATTGTGTCCACCCTGAAGCAATCCACCACCCACCACCGACCGTGGTGTCAGTGTCTGATTTTCAATTATTCTCGATTCTGCCTTGTCTTCTAGGTTTGTGATGGGGCAGCCCAGTCGGATCTTTCAGAATTTTAAAAATAAACTCATTTTGATGATCATGATTTTCATGTATCTGACATTGTAGCTGTGTGTGGGTGTGTGTGTGTGTGTGCCGTGTGTGTGTGCCGAGTGTGTGCTAGTGCATGCCGTGTGTGTGTGTTGGGGGGGGGGGGGGGGGGGGCTTGCGTGTACGTGACCGACATGAGCTTGTGTTTTGTTGCGCTCAGCTGATTACTGACCACCCCCTCCCTCTGTCATTGTGACAAGATACCAAGATGTGGGTGTTCTATGAAACATGCCGGTGGTGTTAGTCGACTCTTCTGCCGTTTATGCTGTTTGTTGATAGGCGACTGTGTAATCTCAGTGCGCGTGCGATTACCGGCAATTAGTTCGGTAATTAGTTCTTTTTCATTTTACTTCAAGCTTGAACCCTGTACCGTCTGGCGTTTAGCTAAAAGTTTGCCAATTTTTTTAAAAGTGTACGTGCGTGTTTGCGGAGCTTACTTCATGAAGTATAATTGTTACAATATTTTACCGCTCCCTTGAATGCATGCGCGTGCGTAGACCTACACGCGCGTGTATGTACGTGCGTGTGTCCACAGAAATGTGTTATTTTTGTGATTCATTGCCATGTGACAGTTCCGGACTTCGGTGTAGTCAAGGGGCATCCCCGAATCCTTCGTGCACGTGGCGCTGCGTCATACGATGATATGCCGGACGTGCCAAAACGTTTTTGCAGGAAAAGACAAGCAGACACTGATTTTGAATCCTTGTTTTATTTTTGTATCTTCCTTGTTCGATTTTTCATTGTTCCAAAACTTTGGTGACATTTCCCGGTACATGTATGTAGAAATACGGCAATCACTCCGAATAAGTGCTAGTAGAACGGTTCGGGGATGCCTTCACGCGTTGCTTCGATTTTCAGTGCACTGCTGGCCTTCCTGCTAGCTCACACCGTCCAATGCAAGGTTGTCAACGTCGAGCTGGACTCCAGGAAAGCTGCGCAGGGCAAGGGACAATACTTGACGAAGTTTTGCTTTCAAGGTACTGACTGTACTGTACGCTTCATAACATGAAGTGCATGTACGATGCACTGGACTGGAGCACATACTACATAGTCCAGTGAATACAATGTACATGTACATGTACCACTCGAAAATATATTTGCGTGTGAGTATGAAGCTCTCCCATTCCCTTGTTAAAGGGGAAGTTAAGGCAAACATTAAAATTTCACCAGTTGTAGTCTTCGGGGTGCTGAGTCGAATGGTCTTGGTCCGAGAAAGCTGAGACGCTCCCTTCCTACTTGAATCCCAATCGAACTCGCGCACTACCACCGAAACTGGGTGACTGCGCCCTACTAGATGGGGATTTGTATGCAAAATGTCACTAAAAGCGCCATTTCGTTCTTATAAAAGCACGGATGACCGCGATTGGCCCTTATGTTTTACTCTTTTGGACGCTGAGTCGACTGGTTTTGGTCCAAAAAGGCTGCGATGCAGCGTTCCTCCTTTATTCCCAATCGAACATGGTTGAACAAGCGCTCACGTGCTCCTGGGTGCCCAAATCACTTGGTCACCACGCCAGCAGGCGACAACTTTCACACCAAGGTTCAACTCGAGTTCAACTCGAGTGACAGGACTGCACCCAAAAAAGGTCAAACAGGCTAGTAAGTTGTACCCTGCAGGCACGGTGACCAGGTGACTGGCATACGCAGGAGCACGTGACCGCTTGTTCAACCATGTTCGATTGGGAATAAAGGAGGAACGCTGCATCGCAGCCTTTTCGGACCAAAACCAATCGACTCAGCGTCCAAAAGACTACAACATATGGGCCAATCGCGGTCATCCATGCTTTTATAAGAACGAAATGGCGCTTTTAGTGACATTTTGCATACAAATCCCCATCTAGTAGGGCGCAGTCACCCAGTTTCGGTGGAAGTGCGCGAGTTCGATTGGGATTCAAGTAGGAAGGGAGCGTCTCAGCTTCCTCGGACCACGACCATTCGACTCAGCACCCCGAATACTACAACTGGTGAAATTTTAATTTTTGCCTTAATTTCCCCTTTAAAACATTTGCTATAGGACAAGAAGCTATGGGAGTGACATCATCGCGGTGCTTTCTATTGGGTGGTAAACCAGTGCATGTGATGAGACTGATGATGTAGTTGCTGTGAAAGGTTGGGGTGTATGTTCGCTTAGTGGCACCTATCCAGTTTGTCCAAGTCTGGCTTCAATGCCTGGTGTCTAACATTCTGAGCCATGCAAAGCCGTTGTGCCCCCTCAACTTGCACAGCCCTTGACGCCCTGGAAGGGGCACGAATGCAGCTGGACGTGCACATGTACAAATACAGTGATGCAATCAGAACTGGTCCAGGGCACCAGTTTTGCACCATGGGTTGGACTTCACCGAGCTCAACTGTACTACGCAGAGCCACAGCCGGAGGGGGTATACCCAGCCGAAGAAAACACCTGTCAAAGAGTTTCACGAGATGCACATGCAGTCATATTCTCTACATAGGTCCACAAAAACGCGTCATCGCTTGGAACGGTGCCCATGTGACTTCTCCACCCGTTGACGGACATGGAAGAAGATGGCGTCGGCGTGCCCATTAGTTCAATGGAACTGGCATTAATACTCGGATCAGGCGTCGCTTGTAGTCAGCTCTGCACAACACACAACTACACTAAGCACACTTTAACAGTGTACATGTATAAAGCCGTGCAGTTGTGTGTGTGTGTGTGATGCTGATATTTGAACCATTTTTTTCTAGTGGTGTGCATGGGTAGTCGGGTACCCGTGCTACCCGTGAGGACCTCGGGTAGACGGGTAGAGAATAGTACCCGAAAACCCGAAGTCGTAGATTACATCAAGTACAGTGCACGTGTACAAATTCATGTAATACTCCGCATGTCTACCCAATGTGTAAGGGAAGGGGTGCATTGTGGTGTTACCATGGAAACATTACCCGATCGGGTACCCGTGCTACCCGTGGAAAACTATCCGAACCCGATACCCGAAGAAAATGCTACCTGACTCGGCTCTAATTGTTTCCTGTTGCTATCTTTGCAATTTGCCCCAGGTCAAACCGGCGTGGTACGGTACAGCATCAATGAGACGGTGGCTGGCGGTGCCCTGTATCTTTTCTATGACGAGGTATGGCCCAAGTTCCTCTCCTCTCAGAACTGTGCGGAGAGGCTGCAGCTTGCCAATATCAAACGTGAGTTGCTCATGTGCTCGTGTTGCGGCCTACGCGTCTTCCTACCTGACACGATGCTTCTCAGTTCAGGTGTTACTTCTTTGGCACTGAGATACAGTAAAACCGGTCTGAGACGACCGCTCAAGGGACCTTCAAAGTGTGGTCTCTGTTACCAGGTGGTCTCCTTATCCAGGGTTATTTGACTGGAAATAGCATCCCTTGGTCCTGGTTTCAGTGGTCTTCTTGGACAGGTGGTCGCCTTATCCAAGTGGTCGCCTTGACAGGTTTTACTGTGCCGTGAAAGAGATCAAACAGTTCAGTATAGAGTACCCCGAATATAACGAACTTTTCTCTTTGCACTGGAAAGAAAGTTTTTTGTTTAAAATACCATTGGTGCATTGTATCCTTTTCCAGTCATTTGACCTTGGATATAGAGTGCCTCGGATACAAAGTAGGGCTGCAACGGGTAGGGGTTTGGTCGGGTAATGAGTTCGGGTATTTCTATCCGGGTAGCATGGGTACCCTATCGGGTATTTTTTGACATAGTTTGTACAGTGAGTGTCCACTTGCGCTACATAGAAAGTGTACAGTAAGCACGTGGGCGTGCTTTTTACATGCACCGTTGCGAAAACACCGTACTCCAACAATCCAATCGGGTTCTCAGTAGCTAACTTTCATTGAGCAGCACCGTAGTGTACTGTATAACCGGAAAGTCTAATGAGTTACAAAGTCTAATGTTTTATTAACGACCGATTTTTTCGTTATTCGAAGAAACGTTATCGCGAACCCGGTTTGAGATGTCTGTGTAAAGCTGCGCATACAGATGCGTGGCCAGGTAGCCATCGTTAAACTTTCTGCACGTTATCATGCCAAAATTTCAAAAACGTTTAACTTTTTTGGTCGTTAAACTTTCCGGTTTTACAGTACTAAAGCTTCACTTTGCTAGTAATCCAGTACACACCTTTGTTGGACTGGCCATGTTTTCGGTCTGCTATTTCCTTGCATTCTTACTGGTTCCTTGTGTATTGATGCTCATGAGCCATGGCCATGTGGAATCGTTGATGAAAACTAGAACACCAATCAGCAAGTACCAATGGCTGCTGGTTTCCAATGGCAACTGTTTCTAACAACCTCTGCTTGTATGACCACTGTATGTCCAATGTCTCCCTACGACCACTGTTTTCCTACAAGCACTGTTTCCCTACAAGCACAGTTTCCCAATGCCCACTGTTTCCCTACGATCACAGTTTTGTGTGAGCACTGTTTGCCACTGACCACTGCGTTGTGTTTGCTTCTGATCATGTGTTTGAGCAGTGGACCTACACGATGAGGTAGCTGGGGAGCGCACCATGGCACAATGGTTTGAGCCTCACTTCTGGTACGTCATCTACGCCGACTCGAAGACCTGCACGGACGATGGCACATCGGACACGTCGCTGGTGACGGCGGAGCTGGTCTTCCTCAATCCGGACTCGAGAGGACTGGCCCGGAACCACTTCAGCGTTGACACCAGTGGTACGTTGAGTGCAGCGTGCACGTCCTGTCATTTCCTCCTGCTCCTCCTCTGTTGGAAATATCTGCTGTATTTGTGTTACTGTACAGTGGAACTCCAGTATTAAGTTGGGAACGTTTCTTGCATATTGCATGCCGTCGGGTACACAGAGTACTACATTTATTTATGAAGACCTTGCATAGGTTGTACCGTTTTACCTTGAGTGGTAATACTACCCGAAGTACAGTGTTTCATGGCCCTTGCAGGTGCATTGTGGCAACGTTTCGTGAATCTACAGTTGTATGCAATATGCAACTGATGGTTGTTATAAGAAGATTTTATCAAATGTTTTGGAGTATGGCTGTTGTGCCGTGTAATCCTGATGCCATGAGTTTAACAGCTCAGTACAGCCATGTACTTGTCGGTGTGCGTGCGCATCTGTGTGTTTGTGTGTGTGTGTGTGTGTGTGTGTGTGTGTGTGTGTGTGTGTGTGTGTGTGTGTGTGTGTGTGTGCGTGCGTGTGTGTGTGCGCGTGTGCACGCATGTGTGTGCTGTCTGTCTGTCTCTCTGTATATGTGGCTGTGTGTTTGTGTGTGTGTTGTGCATCATAATTATGTGTGTGTGTGTTGTGCAAGTATGTGTGTGCGTGTGCGTGCGTGTGCGTGTGTGCGTGCGTGTGTGCATGCATATCGGAATCATGTCTGTTCACCTACACACTATCATTAGGGTTGCTGACGTTCTATGAGCTGCTGTTCATCGTGAACATTGCCGGTGGCTACTTCTTTCTGCATCGCATGTGGCAGGGTATCAGCAAAGGAGGACCTTTGAACGCGGTAAGCGTGAGGGAAACTACCAGTGACAAAGACGGGTATGCATGCACATCAGTACTATACAATCCCTGTCCTGTCTCTTTTCCTGTTTACATTTACTGCAGCACGACTTGTTTTAGCTCATGTGTTGCCGTTTGATTAGTAACTGTCGTTGGACCGACTGGTCTTAGCTCATTCGATAATCAATGTATTGATCACAAGAGGTACACAAAAGGAAATAAATAGGGCTGTTTTTGTTGTAACTCAGAGTTTCTTGGCAAAAACCAATCATCAGACAACTCAATGTACTGATCATGTTGTGCTGTTCTGCTGTGTTCGCTTGCAGGCTGTGCGCATGGTGTCGGCTGCGGCCGTCCTGCAGATCTGCGCCATTCTCTTCATGACAATGCACCTGTGGAGGTAAGCTCCTTGCAAGCCAAGCATCTGCCTTTTGAGCACATGATCGGTGGTGGTGGTGGTGGTGTAAGTGATCGATGCATGGAGGCGAACCGTTAAAAACCAGCAAAGTTGTGTACTAAGTACTGTATTTTCAGGAGCAGAGCTGGGCTTTTCTTCATAAAAACCCAATTGAACCACAATCACCCCCGCCGCTTCTACCTCGAACATTCATTTTCACACAAAAGCGCCCAGGAATGCGACATTAACATTTGGCTTCCAGGAGTGTGTTGCCTCTTTGATCCCAGAAGTTGTAGCATTGAGTTTTTTTTATAGGGAAGTTGGTTACTCTCCGGTATGTTCTGCTTGCTCAAGTCGTTGTATTATACTTTCTCCTCTGTCAAACTAAACCTCGAACTCCTGCTAACCTTCCTCTCTCAATCTAAGTTACACCGAGGGTGTATACTGTATAGCAGGAAATTTTCGGACGGAATATATTTTCGTACGATTTCGTACACGGCCTCTTTTGTACTAAAATTATTTCCGTACTAAAATTTGTTCGTGTGAAATTATGTACACTATACATGCGTACTGCTTGCGAACACGTGCATTTAGCCTGCAGCACTGTACGAAAATAAAATCCGTACGAAAGGTCGAATTTTGGCTTTGTCCGAAAAATATTTCCGTCCGAAAATTTCCTGCTTTACGGTATTTGGTGTTAGCAGAGAGGCTACATCGAGGGTGTATATTTGGTGTTTGCGGAGAGGCTCTGCTTTACGTGAAACATTGCCATGTTTGGAAAGGAAAATTCCCAGTATACGTTCCATGTGATTGTTGTGTGAACGGCTGAACGTAGACCAGATACGTGAAGCCCAACAATAACTTGATTACTCTAATCTCCATGTTTTGCATTTCCACGTCTCTCTCTCTCTCTCTCCCTCTCTCCTTTTCTTTTGTTCTGCTGCAGGTTTAGTAGCAATGGAGTTGGCTTCACACTACTCAAGAGTTTTGCTGAGTGTAAGGGATGAGGTTTGCTTATGTGCAAGGGTTGTTTTACAGGATTTTCCTTTCCAAGTGGGCACTACAGCCTAGCCACTTCTCGCCAATTTCCTCATCCAGCAGTGCTCAGTTGCTCAGGTCTCTCTAGTTTCTTTGCGAGGTGTTCCGGCCTTGCAATGGAGATTTAGCTAAATCTCCATGTCTTTTTCTCTGCCACCACCCCCCCCCCCCCCTTCTTACCTCATGACGGCTCCTTTTCTGTGTTCCTCTCTCTCTCTCTCTCTCTCTCTCTCTCTCTCTCTCTCTCTCTCTCTCTCTCTCTCTCTCTCTCTCTCTCTCTCTCTCTCTCTCTCTCTCTCTCTCTCTCTCTCTCGCCAATGTTCAGTTTTGGACACGGTATCGCAGTTTGTGATGCTGACCATGCTGATCTCGCTGGCGTTTGGATGGACGTTGGGCCCGCGCGATCGTGACCTCTGGGCCGACAGGAAAGTGACAGGTAGTCTCACGCTGGTGGCTGCACTCATGGTAAGACGCTGCTGCTTTACAATATTGTAGTGTTGTTTATGCATTCCGGCTCTTGTTCAGTAGACGTGCTGCGTGTGTGCGATGACAATACTTGCTCTTATACAGTGGAATGGACTATGTAGTGCTAGTGTGCGATGAGCCGATGACACATTGACACTGCATGCTTGAAAGTACACTATACCTGGGCCAGTGTGTAATCCAGCAAAGTACAGTGTACCTAGTCGCACAAAGTCCGCTGTATACTATGCTATAGATAAACCTCGCTGTTGGTCGCCGAAATGTCACATTAGAGGATAATTTTGGCGACGGCTGTGTTTCATATTGTGTTCCTAGGCGGGATTCACAGAAGCTTTTTTTGCGATGAGAATCTGGGAAATCCCCAAATCGCATCCATCTCGCTCGGCCATCGCGGAAGTTGAGCTTGGCTCAACTTTCGCGATGCGGCGAGCGACTTGGCGCACGATTTTGACCTTTTCTGCAGCAAAGTCATACAGAGGTTCAAGAGTTGCTTGTAGATTTGTAAAAGTTGTTCCAAGTCAAGCGAATACCATGGTGACGTACTCACCTGCATTGACCTTCGCGCCAAATCAGCAAAGCGACGTCGCATCGCTGACTTCTTCTGTGAATGGTGTTTCGCGAGTTTGCACTGCACGCCGCCATCGCAGGAAAATCTTCTGTGAATCCCGCTTTACTCTTGTTGCTGTGTTCTGTTGCTGCTTGCTGCGCCGCAGCTGTGGCTGTTTGCCTGGGAGCAGTCGATGGACGAGCAGCACTACGCGTACCGCTCTCACCTGACGCGGCCCGACATCCTGGCCGTCGTGCTGCGCCTGCTACTGGCCGTCGTCTTCACCATCAACCTGCACAAGACGCTGGCGGCGGAGAAGAGCTCGCTCAAGCGAGAGTTCTACAACCAATTCGCAACGGTAAGGCAGCGCTGCGACGTATCACTGGTGTGGTGTGGCATTACGTTGCTTTGACATGTTCAGTGGACAAACTCTGACACACTGCTGCCATTAGTCGACCACAGCATACAGACACCGATGCGGAAAGCTGTTTTAGCTTTCAAGTTCATTGATGACACTGAAAATGACAAGAACACTTCGCTGCAAGTTTCTCACAAACCCATTGCCGTTGACTTGTCGCCTTGCCTATCATGACACACGTTGAATAGAACTACAATGTGCAAATAATTGTTTCTACATCAATACTCCATCTGCGGACAGCATGCTGTTTCGTTCTTTTTGAACTCATCAGCGCAGCACAGAGGAAATGAGGCCGAACCTGATAGCAATGGAAATAAAAATTTCCAATCAGGCCCGAACGTACCTTGCCAGAGTGCTCAAACTGACAAGTCAGTGAGCTCTGCATAACGCAAACAGCAAAGGCACTGCCCCACGCAAGAGTGCTCAACTGCTACAAGAGCAGGAGCGAAATACTCATTCTACATCAATATAATGCTCTTGGTTTTTTGTTCAATCCCTTTGAGTGACGACAGCCATTGAAGAGAGTCACAAGAAAACATTCTGGTTACCATATTTACCCACATACAAGTGCACGCCCTTATATGCGAAAAACTGCGTTTTTCCATTTTTCATCAGGAAACAAAATGTTCCGGATACAAGTACAAGGGCATGTCTTTCAATACGAGTATTCAAGTCTTCAAAATACACTCTTGGGTCTTGGGTTTTTTTTCTTGCCTTTATATGTGGAGGTGCCCTTCTATTCGAATATACAGTCCATTCATCTGAAACAGTCCCGCTGGCTTTTGAAAGTCTGTTTTGGGCCGACTTGAGGATCAAAAACCCACTTTAAAGGGGAAGTATACCCTAAAATCAAATTTTCACCAGTTGTAGTCTTCTGGGTGCTGAGTCGAATGGTCTTGGTCCGAGGAAGCTGCGACGCTCCCTTCCTACTTGAATCCCAATCGAACTCGCGCACTTCCACCGAAACTGGGTGACTGCGCCCTACTAGATGGGGATTTGTATGCAAAATGTCACTAAAAACGCCATTTTGTTCTTATAAAAGCACGGATGACCGCGATTGGCCCATATGTTGTAGTCTTTTGGACGCTGAGTCGACTGGTTTTGGTCCGAAAAGGCTGTGATGCAGCGTTCCTCCTTTATTCCCAATCGAACATGGTTGAACAAGCGGTCACGTGCTCCTGGGTGCCCAAATCACCTGGTCACCGCACCAGCAGGCGACAACTTTCACACCAAGGTTCAACTCGAGTTCAACTCGAGTGACAGGACTGCACCCAAAAAAGGTCAAACAGGCTAGTAAGTTGTACCCTGCAGGCACGGTGACCAGCTGACTGGTGTACGCAGGAGCACGTGACCGCTTGTTCAACCATGTTCGATTGGGAATAAAGGAGGAACGCTGCATCGCAGCCTTTTCGGACCAAAACCAGTCGACTCAGCGCCCAAAAGACTACAACATATGGGCCAATCGCGGTCATCCGTGCTTTTATAAGAACGAAATGGCGCTTTTAGTGACATTTTGCATACAAATCCCCATCTAGTAGGGCGCAGTCACCCAGTTTCGGTGGAAGTGCGCGAGTTCGATTGGGATTCAAGTAGGAAGGGAGCGTTTCAGCTTCCTCGGATCAAGACCATTCGACTCAGCACCCCGAAGACTACAACTGGTGAAATTTTGATTTTAGGGTATACTTCCCCTTTAAACCTCAAAAATCTGGGTTTGGGATCTGCTTCTCCATACATTTTGCCATGGCATACCTGTCCTAAATTAGTAAGACCTGGCTGAATTTCTATTTCCTTGTTCTTGGACTTTCATGGCCTCAAATTTGGCAAGGAGTAAGTGCATGGATCACACAATGCAGGATGTACTGTTGTTTTCACGATATCTATAACTATGTGCGGGAGACACCAAAAAGTTAGGGTGCCAGTCTCCAATGAATGGACTGTAAGTGCGTGCCCTTTTATGCACGTGTATGCGGTAACCCTTATCGGGCTTATTGGAATGTGTGTGTGTTTTTTTCAATGACAGCACAGCTCATATTATTGATAGCTACATGTATATCGTAGTGTTCCATCTTTCTTTTCCTTTGCATCATATGCGCATATGTCCACGTGTATGCATGCATCCTTTGTGCGGTGTGTTGCTGTGTGTTCATGCTTTGCAGGGCTGTTACATTTGGTTCTTTGCCTATCCGTTGATCATCCTACTTGGATACTTCTTCTCAGAGTGTAGACGTCACTCGGTAGGGACTTTTCTTCAGTTTTCTGCCCGTGACGACGTGAACTGTTGTTGTGTGTATGTTCCTGCCTTATACTGTTACAACTATGGCCACTCACTGCATGTATGTTTGTCTGCAAGTTGTGCTTCTCTGTGTGTACGTGTGTACATCAGACAACTGTCATCAGTTGCGGCATGAAACTCAGAGTTACAACCAACCTGAACGTTCTCTGCTGAGTCTGCTATGTACTAAGCTTTGTCTGTGGCATTGAGCACTCTCTGCAGCTCGGGGATCAAAAGATCTGCGTACATGTGCATGTGTGCGCATATGTGTGTGTGTGTGTGTGTGCATATGTGTGTACGTGCGTACGTCTGTGTGTGCATGCATATGTGTGTTTACATGTGTGCACGTGTGTATGTGTGGTGTGTACGTGCTCTGTGCTCTGTATCTCTTGCCAACACAGCTGATCGTGATCGGTGTAGGTCTTGCACAGACCGTCGCCCTCGTGCTGCTGTGTCGCTTGTTCCTGACACGTTCTCTCTACTGGTCGGTGTCCTCTCTCGGCGGGCCCATGCTGCCGCTACGGGCCGAGTCCTCGTCGCTGCGCTCCGACACCACTTTCCAACAGAAGTCCTACGGCTCGAGCGTCTACCGTGCCAACTCCTACACGTAGCATTGCGGCGTGTGCGTAGGGTACCGTGCTGTCCCTCTGCCTCTGCGTGTGCGTAGGGTACCGTGCTGTCTCTCTGCCTATTTCTCTCTAGGACTCTGCCTTGACTGCCTTAGGGCTTGGTTGGTCTGGTCTGTGTGTACTGATGCAAGTAACTGCTGTGCTCTGGCCAGGAAACGGTGCAGGCGCTGGTGCTCCATTGCCACTTAACCTTCAGCATCGTGTTACTCAACAGATGTTATCAGCAGCAGCAGCTGTATTAAGCACGCCTTGACCTGCCCTCCCGGAGACCGGCGGATAGACATCGCTGTGCAGGCCGGGACTGGTCGGATATTCCCTGCGGCACGTGTTTGTACAGTGTGGGTGGCCGAGTGGAACATGCCATGCAGAATTCCCAGCATCGCAACATGTCTCCGTAGTGTGTCGGCTACGTAGCTACTCTGCACCATAGCAAACTTGTCCACAGTTAGCTGCCACATATATCAGTGTGTCGGCTACGTAGCTACTCTGCACTATAGTAAACTTGTCCACAGTTAGCTGCCACATATATCCAGGAATACATATCACTCAACTAGTCGGCCGGCCGACGACGTAGCATGCCGGCTCATCAGTGTAATGTAGCTCCCGGCTCGGCGACTGCGCCGTAAGTACAGTGGTGTTGAGCAACTCCAGTATTGCTCAGAAGTGTCCAACACACTTTAGGACTACAGTATCAGCCCTCCTACAGGTATGTGCATGGTCTGCAAACGAGTTCCTGACTCGCCCAACGAGCTACTGCTGTCCTTGTTTACGCTGTAGTTGCATCTTCCGTATGCTGTATCCCGTTTGCTCTCTTACAGTGCACACTGGATTCCTTGAATACACTCTGTAACTTACATTGCTGGCATATACTTCAGAAATAGTTGCTCACCGCACACACAGTCAAGGTTGTTTGCACCCATACTAGCTGGATTCTACATTGTGTTTTCAATTTTAATTTAATCATCATAATGCCAGCTCTCCGCGGGTGAATTCTCGACTGTATTTGACGTGAAGTCCTGCAAAAATTGTGAGCGGCATGGCCAATTATTGTCACGGTCTACTTGTGTATTGTGTGATCCAGCCAAACATACAAGAAGACCCTGTGTTTCCATGTGTGCGTGTGCGCGCGTGCGTGCGTGTGGTGAGAGCCGGAGAGAGACAGAGACGCAGTCATATCTGCACAAACTCATCTTGGGGAGAAAGACGGAAATACAGTCATGTGAGTAATAAGGAGAGTTGGGGGGGGGGGGGGACACTGGTTTCGCCATAGGGTGAAAATTAAAGTGTGCATTTGTGTATCTCGTGTAGACCTACAGCATATCCTTTGAAATCCAGTCCAAGGAGTAGCAAGAGTTCATAACTCAAGTCAAGAGTTCATGACCCCAGTCAAGAGTTCATCATAGTTCATGCCCCCAAGTACAGTCGGCCACAAGTGACAAGGCATAACACCAAGAGTTCATAAACTGTTTATGGACTCTTGATAACACGTGGAATTTTACTTATGGATTCTTGTGTCACTGGTGCAACCCTCATCATGTAGCTGTGATAGAAGTAGACTACATGTATGTCGGTCCGTTGCCCACATGTTCGGCTTGACCAAAAAGGGCAAGATATGTCCAAAAACAAGGAGCTCCGGAGTGCTACTACCAAGAGTTCATAACTGGGGGTTATGAACTCTTGCTACTACATATACGTCATTGAATTTGTACTGCTACTGGTACAATCATCTTCATAATTTTGTACTACTCACAAATGCAGCCATATGGCCACGCATACAAAAATTCCTCAGCTTCGACTTCGAACTTCGCCCTTGGGCGCGGTGGTTCATTTGTTGCGGCGGGAAATGAACTCTATGAAACTTCGATGGTCCTCGATCAATCATGAATCTGCAGCATGGATAGCTATCCCGGCTCTGATTATTTTCATGTTTCGCCCTTTCTTCTGGCTGGCCTGATTCTGAAAGGAATCTGGACGATGTTGCTTTCTGAATAATGATACAGGAGAGCCCGTCCCTCTTCCAGTTGATTGCAGATTTTGAGGCTGCCCTCTTCTCCAGAGGCCGAGTTGCTGCAAGTATATTGTAGTTGTGAGCTTCGAGACGTTTGAGGTCAATTCGAAGAATCATGGACACGGCAATCATGGAGAAGGCAATTGCTTTCGGACAATCGGTGATCACGCAGCAGGTGGTCGAGGATGACCTAGAACCAGTCGAGCACGGCCGTTTCTTCTTCATCGTCTACACCGTCTTCTACAAGCTGTGGCGAGCACTGTATTTCTTCACTAGGATTTGCACGACGTTTTTCTGCGTGCTAGCCTCAGTCCTGCTTCTTATCGCTATCCTGAACGGTGTAGTTGGCTTCATCTTCAACTTTTACCAGCCTGAGGCGCTGAACCTGAGTAACTCGTTCCTGGTCAATATGTCTTGCCTGTTGCTGTCGCTGATCGCGCTTGTACCCATCACTAGTCTGATATGGATAGCATTTCACATGATTCCCGAAGTATGGTCAGCGGATGAGATGCCAGGGGCTAGAATAATGATAAAATACATCATGTCGGATCTGAAGGATGCCAGCATGCATTCGTTCGGTCGCAAGGGGTCTCTGTGTTTCCAGTTCCTGAAGCTGCTCACGTTCACAGTGGCACTCATCGTTTCCCTGTCGATCAGTGACGGCACCACGTACGGCATCATCGAAGTGTTTGTGTTAGCCGGCTGCAGCATTGGTGGATTGATCTACGCATTCTGGCTGCCATTGGTGATCATCACCGAGCTTGCCAAGTACCACAAGAAAGACCTGGTCTTCCCGGACGCGCGCGCCTATCGCAGCCTGAAGCAGGTGAACTCCAGCACCAAGGACAGCATGGACGTCACGCAGGGCAGGTCCAGTTGCGGCACGTTCGTGATCGGCTTTGCCATGATCACGCACGGTCTGATCACCATGATCATTCTGCCCATCACCATGCAGGGTATTGGCAGTACGAGCGGGGCCATCGCCGGCGCCTCCATCTGCCTCATCGTCTTCACGTTCTTGTCCTACTGGGTGTTCTTCTCGTCGCACTGCATCTCCGCCGATGTCATTCCCAGTCCCAACGAGGAGCCCGAGGTGGTGCTCACCATTGAAAAGAACCTGAAGCTGCTGAGCTTCGAGCCGCTGCCGCCGCGCAAGCTAGTGCGCAACGTAGCACTGATCCTGGCCACCATTGGTGTTTCCATAGCGATGCTGGTGCTCGCCACCCAGTTCTCACGCTCGCTGTTTGACGACACGTGCAATCCACGCTCCATGCTGGGTATCGGCGGCAGCGAGTTTCCGAACGGCACGCGGACGCCGGACCAGTACAGCTCGGAGATCAAGAGCAGCGTGTGCCACCAGCGCTGGCACACCAGTCAGCTGACGGCACTCGACATGGCCTTCCTGGCGCAGGCGGCGTACGAGGACAACGCCAACAACCGCGGCGGCGCCTGCAGCACGCTGTCGGCGGTGACGTGGCTCAACGACGTCTACAGGTACACACAGGTGAACGGCGTGTCAGGCGCCGACTGGGAAGTACGCTCCGTGTACGGCAAACACACCGTGGTGCATTACTACGAACTGTACAGTAAGAGTCGGCAGGTGACTGTGTTTGTGGTGCGCGGCGAGCTCAGTGATCGCACCGCTGACATCCTGGAGACGTTTGACATGTACGCGCCCGCCGCCTGCTTCCAGTTCTTCTCGTTCTTCGTGCCACTGTCGTTGTCGCTGCCGGCCAGCAAAGTGTCCAACCTTCTCTACTACGTATCGTTCACGGACCGTCTCTTCTCTCGCCCCCTGCCCACATACTACGAGGTGGTCGGCAAAGCAATCCGTCAGGCCATGGACCGCACCAGCACTCATCCGTGGCACGTTGTCGACAAGAACAGTGTCTACGTGGTTGGACACGGCCTCGGCGGTGCAGTGGCCAAAGCGGCTGGGTCCGAGTCCAGCATCAACATCACGTCGGTCTCGTTCAACGGCCCCGGTCTGCTGTTCTCGGCCAGGAGCTTCGGCCTCAGTGCATCCACTGTCGAACAGAATGTGAACAACATTGTCGTGACGGATAATCGTTTTGCTCTGCTGCTGGACAGCCTTGGTGGCAGCACGTTCCGCATTGACTGTCTCAAGGGAAACCTGGCTAGCTGCCATCATATGAAGGCCATCATCTGTAAGCTGCTGTCGCTGTGTGGATTTCCCAACTACAATTTCATGTGTTAGCTGGCGATGGCACATGACTGAATGGCTACCATGCACGTGTGTGCATACATTATACACATACATACACACGCTCAGATGCGAACGTGCTCGTTCAGCGCTGCTTTCCTGAACTAAGTTCTCGCTACGCTGTGCGTACGCGCTGGTATATGCTAGTGAAACCCTGCTGCACGTCGTCTTGCAGGTGAATTATGTACTATGCATGAGATGAGAATACAACCACAGCATCCGGTATGAAACAGTGTGATATACACTATCACACGCCAATCGCCATGCATCAATAGGCTTGCAAAGTGCCCCTCTCTCGCACCGATGTCAATGCCCGTGTCGCGTCCCCTGTCAATGACTAACCCAAATTGCTTTCCTTGTTACTCCGCCGACAACTTTACTTCATGTGTTCTATTTTCCTGAGTAGTCATACCGAACCTTTTACGACTCAATCCCACTGCCATCATCATGATCCAGAGCTGATCGGAACTCTGTTTATCTATAGTTTTGAAAATACTCTCGCCCACATGACGCCTCTGTGTCTATAGTATCATTTCAAAGGTTTTTCCAGTATTAAAGTTATTATAAAACTCTTAGCAAAGTTGGCAAATTACTCAAAAATCTTAGCACAGGTTTTTTTATGTTTACTCAGCTCACTCAACACTCATTTTTAGTTATTACTTACCTAGTATTACTATTAGTTTGCATACTTCAAATTACGTTCATACAGATTTCATGGTAGATAATGTTGTACATTGTAGTGCTATAACAGGATCACAATGTTTCTCCATGCCAATGATTGTGCTGGTGTGTTACATGGCGACACGATGCAGTTCTAATTTCCCTGTTGGCTAACAGCCATCGTGGAGGATGAGAATAATTCCCAGTGTGCAGGAAGTGTCTGTCTGTCAGGACTGAGTAGGAACCAAGAACCGATAGCTTGGCTATGGACTCTTCCTAGTCCCTACAAGGCTACAGAACCCCCGTGTCAGAGTACAGTTAATCTACTGCTGGTAGCAGGCAACTACGCTATCATCGCTATGTACAGTCATGCAAACAACAGGGTATGAAGTGCTTGTAGGACTTGGAATGCACCCCTGAATACTGTAGTCTGCAACAAGCGTGGATGTGTGCATGATGGGGAGGCTGCAGGACATTATTGTAGACAAGTATATTAAATTATTAGTACTTGTACATTCAAGTCCATTTTCCAAAACGAAAATTATAATTATACAGGTACAGCTCGGGAGTACAGTGCTCAAAATATACCAGTCAAAAATGGAATTCGCATCACAAAAAGCGCATATATTCTGTGGTGTAATTCGGGGGTTGGGATACTGTAAATATACAAATTTTCGGCAGCTATTTAATTTCGGCTATATTCGGCACCGACCCAAAACGCCTAAATTAAAACGCCGATGAAATTGTTCACAGCATCTGTCGCACTATACCATGCCCTCTACCCCACGCCGAAAATAAATCGCCGCCGAAATGTCAAAAATCGTGAAGTACCGAAATTTTGCAGCGCCGAAATTTTGTATATTTACAGTATTACAAATTTACAATAGCCTTATATTGACTCGAAGATGAAATTTGATATGAGATAAGATGCCAACGCTTTGCATCAATTATCCAGCAATTTTCCAGCAGGAAGTGTGTACTTTCTACAAAACGTCTGGCCAGGTGTACAGTTGCACTGCAGGATCAGGAGCTGTCAAGCAACGCCTCAAACTCCTTCGCCTTGTCCGGATAGAGACGCCCGATGACGGTCAGGAACTTGGCAAACGAGTCACGGCCGTGCGGCACGATGTACGTCAGAAGCAGTGTGTTGTGTGCAATGGGGCCTTGCTGTTGTACCGCCTGCAAGGTCAAGATCATCTCCTCAGCCAGCAGGCCAGCGAATATCGCCTCGTTGCGCAGAATCTCCGAATCGATGCGCAGAATCCAGCCGCGGTAGCTCCTGTCGTGAAATAGAGGGTGTTTCCAGGGATCTACACAACAGTAAGACAAGTGAGCCACACCCGGTCCCCAGATTAGCACACAGCATGCAAAAGAATTGATCATCTTTGCTACAGCAAACCCACGGCAATTGAATACGTGCATTTAAGTTAATGTCCCCAGCTCCCTCACCCCGTTTTGGTTGAACTTTCTTCCGACCAGTGTCGAAGCTATCTACCCTCACGCAAAGCTCACTGTGTTTCTCCCAGCTAGAAAACTCCGGGGTTGATGCTTTGAGTCAGATAAAAAAAAAATCTGTTGTGCACTGGTCTTCATTGTTATTAGTTCGGCCAGTCACTCTAATCTCTGTTGATAAGACCAGTAACACGGTTGCAACTGATAGCTGTCTGGAGGCAGAGTGTAGCTTGGTTGCCAACGTACCCACCCACACCTACAGTACATTCATAAAAAATATGATGACCTAGCTTTTGGCCATAAACGGGTCAAATTTTGAGTTTTCACACTTTCTTTGAAATCCCCCATGGAAGATTCAAATTTCTCCCCACTGTACCATGTACGATAAAATAATGAAAAATCACCAAATACAGTACAGGAGCTCGCTAGAGCCAGCGCTCATCTTTTTTTTTATGAATGGACTGTAGATGTCAATAACTTCATGACGGATCATACACGGGGAAGTCTGCACATATGTATGGTGTGCTAATGCTCTTACCGTCCCTGTCAGCCGCAGAACGCGCTGCATCGAGCGACTCAGACTGCGCACGAGTGACAGAGCGGACGAGGTCAGGCAGTGCCGGATGCGGCACTGGCTCCGACTGCATGTGGCCGAGGTGCGAGGTCGCCAGACTGTGTTGCGGCTCGGAGCGAGTGCGGTTCAAGCCAGCAGGTATCCGCCGCTGGTCTAGCGGGTCAAGCTGATTGGATGGTACGGAAGAGGAGCAATCGCTCATCAGCTGGTCTACTTCATCCACAGCATCACCATAATCATCGCAATGAGCATCGGATACATGCGACGGCGAGATTGATACAACTGTTGTTGTTGCTTTCTCTGTACTAGATGTGGGCTGCCATGCTTCGTCAGCAGAGTCATTCTGTACACAGAGATCAAGCCGTGGAATTCGGAATACTGAAGTCCGCCACTTTTGAAAACCATTCTGAATGTGCCAACATCAAACACTTCACAGAAACCATGCCAAGACGGAGTGTGACATATCCAAACATTGCCAGAAAAGCCATCAGGTAAACGTTCATGCCAGCAAACAAGGCCCTGATGAAGACATTCCCTCTGGCCATACTAACCCTTTCCTCGTCTTGGAGGCCGTACGTGCCTTCCTTCTGGCAGGTGTCTGAGCACACACGAGGACATGAAAGCAACACATTTATTGCCAGTGGGAGGTTTGGGAGGTGTGTAGAGAGAGGGAGAGAGAGAGAGAGTGAGTGAGTGAGTGAGTGAGTGAGTGAGAGAGAGAGAGAATGGAGAAAGAGAGAGAGTGAGCATGACTTCGCCAACGGTGGCAGTTTGCACGTCAGGAAATTCGACAGTAGTGCAATAACATGTTATCGGAATCGTTGCATGGTTCACATAACCGCAGGGTGACAGTACACATCGCAGTGATACGCGGCCACTCGATGCACATGTAGAAATGTACGTTCGTTTTTTAGCTCTTTAAAAGTTAATAGAGAGGTTCCGGGGTACGATTTTCCGTGCCAAAATCCGTATGGGCGCTACGGATTTTTCCAGGCGTGCTCCATACGATTTTTCGGCACGAGAATCCGTGTGGACTGGCTTTCATACGAACCATGCTTCGTATGGAGATTTTGCGTCATCGGGTGCAGAAAGATTTTTCGCGTACAAATTTGGTACGAGAAACATCGATTTTTCGCGGGAAGTTTTGATCTCGGTACAAATTTTCAAAATAAAAAGGCATAGCGCGGGAATGTGACGTGTTTGCGATCGTAACCTAGGCAATGACGGCAAACACATAAGTTCCGTACCCCGGAACTTTTCACTGCTCGAAAACGACGTATAAAAAATCCGTAGAGCCTCCACGGATTTTGGCACGAAAAATCGTACTCCGGAACCTCCCTAATGATAGCTTGCATGCCCTCCTACCGGTAGGACCCAAGAAATCATGCTGCAAAAGTGCTTTCGGTTGAGAATTTTTTTGAAAATTGTTGAGATGAGGTCCGGCTTTATAAGGCAAAGCAATGGCGCAAAATGCGAGACTATGTCCAGAGCATTGCACAGGTGCAATTAATATTTTATCAATTGCCAAAATAAGCCCATTGTGCATCGCCAAATATGGAAGGTATGAGTAATACATGTGAGTACACTGGGATCAGGAATGCACTAAACACCCCAGACGACCATGCCCAGGTGGCTGCTGTGAGTGCTGTCTGGGGTGTTTATGCTACAAATTACGTCATTGCACAATGGGCTTATGGCCGCACATGCTCCTGTCGGAGCGCTAGAAACTCCGTCCAAAGTAAATTTTGACCACGGCACATCGATCGTGGGGTGAGGACCTAATGTCTTTCTCAGCCTGCCATGGCAATGGAATCTAAAATTCCATACTCCATTGCCATGGTTACCATGGGCTGTTGCCATGGAATATTGAAATATGCCTTGTACGATCACGTTTAAAATGTGTCGACTCCTTGATTAGCCCCTGAGGCCGCGGTCTCACCAAGTTCAGCCGTTTTTGGCTTGCGCTGAAAGTGGCTTGCGACTAGCCAGCTGATGGTCACACCAAAACTGGCTGACGAGGGTTTTCCCAGTTTTTTTTATGTGGAGGATGACCCCTGTGCCCAGTATACGTGATTTGCGCACACACTACGTCCTAATTTTGAATCTCAAAGTGGGCCTCGTCGTGGATGGAAGGAGAAGTAGGGATCTGGAAAATAGATAGAAAGAGAGAGGAGTAGAGAGAGAGAAGAGCGATTTGTCACAGTGGATTGAGAATGGATTCGGAAACGAAGAGCCGCATCGCTATCTGTATTTTATTATGTACAATGGTGATGATCCGAATAATTTCCCCTGAGAATCACCTCACTTTGCCGATGGTGACGAATACCAGGCTTTGTCGCCGGAGGAAGCGGCACTTTTTCGACTTTGTTGATGAAGACGGCCCCGGCTTCATTCGCAGAAAACTTTTTCAGTTCTGCGAAGATCCAGGCTCGTTTGCTCGTATCCTTTTTCATTGTCGTCTGATATCGCGCTTTTGCTTCGTGCCGCAGCTCGAGCAATCGGCGCTCCAGTCCCACGCTCCGACTATCCATGGCTGACAACGAAAACCTTCAAACACTTCACACAACTACGGTACAATACAGAAGAAGAAACTATCTGATTACAACAAACGTCAACTCATGTTCTTCAACTCATCTTGCACTGTTGCACTTCAGCCAAAATTATTCAGCCACTTTCAGCTTTTCAGCGCTTCCAAAAGGGCTGAAAGCTGAAAGTGGCTTGTGCCCCGATTTTCAGCCGTTTCCTTGGAAACCTCAGCCGAAAAAAGCGCTTTTTTTGGCTGAACGGCTGAATCGAGCTCGGTGTGACCGCGGCCTTAGCAACAATTCATGGGTCAAGTTTCAGGTCAATGTTAGCCTTAGAACAGAGGCCGTGCAGCATGTCTGTGTATGATGGTCCTACCAATAGGACCGAGTATAACAGGAAGCATACTAGCTCCACTCGACACTACACATCAAACTCACTCTTTCTGGATTAACCAAGAACTGAGGGGAAACCCTCGTATTGGCCAGCTTCATATTTCAGAATAAAATGTAGGGAGTCTCATTCGACTTCCTGCTGTATCCGAAGTACGGTGTAAGAGGAAGAATACGGATGTGTAGTTGTGTAGTTGGATGGCAAATGAAGTGTGTTCCTAAACGTGGATCGTGCGTAGAGTACTAGCTGTTCATGATACATGAATAATAACGAGAGAGCTTGGAAGCTCAGGACCCTACGCTATGCTTTTTGCCTTGAAGACCTAGACAAAAAAAAGCATAGGGATGTTATAAATTCTTTAAAAAAATCCTTTTTTTAAGACATAACCTGGGATTCGAACCCGCACTATCGCGCGCTCTGCATGCATCCCCCGATACACTTCGCATACATACTAATTCTTCCAAGTTGCTTCACCACCAAGTTGCTTCACATTGTGATCTTGCATTTGAAAGCCCTATATGAATATGCATTGTGGCCAGCCGTCTTTGATGGTACGGTACGGTAGGTGATACGATCGAGGGTAATACGACACCGTCTCCCGTACCGTACCGTACCGTACAATCAAACACAGCTGGCCACATACAGCTGCCCGCAATATTCAAATAGGGCTTTCAAACGCAAGATCATAACGTGAAGCAACTTGGAAGAATGGGTATGAATGCGAAGTGTATGGGGGAATGCATGTAGGGCGATAGTGCGGGTTCGAATCCCAGGATATGCCTGAAAAAAAATAGGAGAATTGAAAAATTTATAACATCCCTATGCTTTTTTTGCCGTCAGATACGGGATAGCGCCAGGCGTGACACAAACAAACAAACAAACACACAAATACCAAATTAAAGCTGTGTGGACCCTGGCTAGCGCCAGACGTTACTGAAGTAACGTCTTCTGCATAGCTACGGGAATAATTAATTTGGGTATCACAATACAGAGCATGCATACATGCGGAAGGAGTGTAGATAATTACGACGAAATGAGAATGGAAAGCCAACGAGAATGGGAGAAACAGTCTCTAAGACCATTCCCGTCACACCGAGGTCTATGCGAGCTATTCGATTAACGATGAGATGGTGCATGGATAGCATAGCGGCTATGATAGCTGCCGCTTACCAACAAAGCTTGCTTGACCTTACCAGTGTCTGTTAGCCTGTAGGTGACCCTGTTCAGAATGTCCAGAATCATCGGTGTGTTGACTTTCATATCTCTGAGATGCTGCTGTAGCTCACCAATGCTAAATGAATACAACACACGCACACATGCACACACACGCATATGTACGCCAGTGCGAGTGCGTGCACACATGCACACACGTGCACCATACTTGGCAACATTGGCATGACCTCCGCCTTGTCACCATGCCGCTATTCACAGTACCCCGCATGCATCTAACAAACAAGGAACTCGATTGCCAGGCCCATCGGAACCAGCCCGGTCGGTCATCTCATCTCATCTCACCACCGGACCAACTACAGTCCGTTTCAAAAAGATTTACAACCCTGGCGATCGCCCGCGGAGTTTGGCGTCTTACCGTATGAGCACTCGAGCGCTGCCTGGAAAAACTCACTGTGAACTCGAAGAAATATTCCGCGCGAAAGGAGGAAAAATGACAACTCACTCACGTTGACACAGTCATGGACGTACGTCTGGTTTACAACAAACGAGTTCTTCCTCGTATCGATAATGGAGTCAGAGAGGACATGTCGAAACGAAAGTGTTGACGAGCGGCATGTGTCCCAATCCGTTTTGTGACCAAAATAGTTTCTTTGAGCTGCGATGCAATTTACTCACCGTGTGACGAAAACGACATCGACACGGACTCATTCCCAAGGCCATGACTTGGCAAAGCTATCCGTGTGACTTCGACGACATTTTGAGAAAAACAGACGCTTGTGAACGCTGATAGAAGACGGCGTTGACTGCTAAATTCAAATAAATTGGCGATCTTGAAATACTAAAAATAAATCTCAAAAAGCTACAGCGCGATGACTTCCATATTCACTCACACCATTGCAGTGTTGTGGGTGTGTTCACATGGCGTGAGCCAGTCAAGTGTCAGTCAGTTCGGCAGGAAGCGCGACCTCCAACAACAAGTCGTTTGGTGCAGCCATCTTCTTTGTCTTGTACCAGCTTGATCACCAAAACAATGAAAAAAAGTTTGACTTGAGGATAGGTTGGGATTTGAACTCACAACTTCATGGTCAGCAGACAGCATTCATAACCACAAGGCCAAAAGGAAAGGATAAATTGTGGGTTTTGATAAAAAATCGATACTGGCTTCCTGGGCAAATTGTAAACCATGGGAAAAGGCCGGAAACCTGGCCGAAATTCTAACTCCTTAACGGTTGGTCCAATTGTTCCGAAACCTTCACAGAACAATTTGCCGTGTCCTAACAAGCCATTCTATGTACAGTAAGTATCGTTTATAAAGTGACCGGATATAATGATATACCGGTTATAGTGATAGAACACGTCAAAATCAAAATCAAATCTGAAAAAATACAGCTAAAATATCACTATATACACTATTATCGGCTATACCGATATATCGCTTATTGTGATGGCCTTCAGGAAGCAAACCATATCAAATGTACAGGAAAATATCGCATATAATGATCAAGAGTGATCTTTCTGCATGCTCTTGTCCGTTTCTGGCTGTGTTGCCTCTCACGATGATGTTGCCAACTCACGTACACAGCCACTCATGTCTATTTCTGGCTCTACGCAACTCGTTGGACACCGAGTAGATCTACGATCTACGTGACCACGGATCCAGCTCAGGCTTTTTTTGGAGAACACGCTGAAGAAGCAGCCATGCCACATGATGTATCGAAGTTCTAGTACATGTACAGTCTGTACTCGTACTGCACTGCCATGCACTGCTCTGTGTCATGCACCGGTACACAGTCCGCGGAGCATGCATGCACTTTCAGCATGCTTTTTCCAGCGTGTACGCATCATTTCATGTGCAGTCATGTGCCATGTGTCGGTCAAACATGCAAATCGGCTATAGTGATGCATCGGATATAGTGATACATTTTCGAAAATCAAAGGGGCACGTTATATCCGATATTTACTGTACTTTGTTGTCCAATTTTCCCTTATCTTCATACTTTTTAAGACCCAAACCTGATTGTAAATCTTTTTGAAACAGACTATAGTTGTTTGAAGAAGGGCTGAGGCTTCCTGCAGCTTCATCTGTGAAAAGAATTCGGGTGGACACACCCATTCCCATAGCGCTGCATATCACATCCGAACCAGTTCCGTTATTTTACAACGTTTCGGCACTTGGCCATCATCAGGTAATAACAATGAATACCGTGGAAGCCACACAAGAGCAGTATATACGCAGAGTGTAGCGCCAAAAAAGATGCGAATTATGTCACCTAGTATGACAGAGAGAGAGAAAAGGCGCAACTAGCACATCACGGAGGAGAAGCAGCAGAAGGTAGCGCGCATTGTGCTCTGTGAATGGCGTTGCACAGAGTGTAGCGCCAAAAAATAAAATGATGCGAGTTATGTCACCTCTATACAGAGGGGGGGGGGGGGGGGAAGAGAGAGAGAAGGTGCAACTGTGCACATCACGGAGAAGAAGAGCGCGCCGTTGTGCTCTACGAAGTGAGGGTACATGCCAAATAATTATGGTGTTAATTCTAGCACAGGATCTAGGAGGGGAGCACGGAGCCCCATGAGTCAATGCACTATGAGGTTAAAACTTCCATGCCAAACTGTTACCACCAGGGACGCGACGAGGCATCAGGAATAGAATGGTTTTGAGTGACCCGCCTCATATTATAATTATTCAGTGATATTGAAGTAGCAGCAGGGGAAGCTGAGAAAATTCACAACAAATCCCATCCGGTGCTTATGTTCACATGGGGCTTGGCATCACGAATCTCAATCGCCTCGCGCAGTTTGCGACGGGCTCGATCAGGCTCTCTTCCTATTACTTCAACTGCAGAGAATGCACTTTGCCCATAGTTAAGCTTACATCCAGGGTGAGTGGTGCGAAAATGTTGGCCCCATGGCTTGTCGAGTTCCTGGCGTCTTGCCTCACCATTATGTTCTTCCAGGCGAGTTTCCAGAAAGCGGCCAGTCTCACCAACATATTGTTCCGGACATTCTTTGCACTTCAGCTGATATACAACATTCTTCTGCATACATACATCCTGTCCCCCGGATATACACGAGATACATGGCCCCTTTGGGCGACCTCTCTTTTTCGGTTGTAGCGGATTTGCAGCCTTGACACATAGAGGAGGAACGAGGGCGGAGCGACACAATGTGCGCCTCAGGCTACCAGTGTGCTCATATACGACTCTAACCGGAATTTTATACTTTCTGATTGCTTTATTCACTGCTTGATGTACTTTATCTGACTTATATGGAAGCTTTAGAAATGCGCAGCATGGGTTGGCATGGCGACGACGCTTTGGCCTTATGGAGGCAGTGCGTGCCTCTTCAATGATTTTCTCTGGGTAATTGTTCAATCTTAATTGCTCATGAACCATCGCTTCACTTTCTGCACGCATTCTGGTATTCGATGAGAGCCTCTGAGCTCTTAGGAATTGTGACGAAGCAACTGCCAATTTGATATGGTGGGGAACTGCCGAAGTATAATCAATGAGTAGACCACTAGCACATGCCTTCTGGTACAGCTTGTATGCCAGCTTGCCTTCCTGGATCATAATTGTGATATCCATATAATTTATGGAGCCACTCACCTCGCTGAGCTCATATGTGAAGTTGATACTTGGGTGTGCAGAGTTGAAAAGCTGCACAAACCGCATCAAGCTCTCTCTGCCGTGGGTCCATAGCAGCAGGATATCGTCGATGTAGCGTTTGTAGAGGAGCGGTACTAACGGAGAATCCTGCAGAAGCCTGGCCTCAACCGTATGCATGAATAGAATCGCAAATGGGGGTGCAAGATTGTTACCCATTGCAACCCCGTCCACTTGGTGATAGATCTGATGGCCGAATCTGAAATAGTTGTGGCTGAGAACAAACAGCAGCAGATTCCGTACCCCGCTCACACTCAGCCCAAACATGTCGATCCGCTGGGAATACTGCTGCAGCATATCCACCACTGCCTGAACGCCCTCCCGAATAGGTATGCTCGGATATAACCCGACTACATCCATGGACATAACAATGGTGCCATCGGGGGCGTTCAATCCCGGACATGCGTCACAGATGTGGGTTATTGCTTCCGTCGTGTTAGCCAGGTGGGCCGGGACAAATTGAATGAGCTGCTGTAGGATGCGCTCCAATACAATAGATACTCCAGTCGTTGGGCTGTCGCACGCTGCTACCACGGGTCGCAATGGTAAGTTCTGCTTATGGTCCTTTGGAAGACCGTACCACTCGGGGAACTTCGTACTGCTTGGTAGGATTGACTTTAGGAGTTTTGAATCCATGTTCTTGCACTCTGACAGTATTACTTCTCGTGTCTTGGTCTCGTAGGACTCTATGGTCAAATCTACTTTCTCATACATGGTCATGTTCGATAATATGTCTTCTGCTTTCTGCAAATACAGCTCCTGTCTCATAGCAACGAGTTTTTTACTTTTATCCGATGTTTTGATGATGGTTTCTTGGTCTGTGCGAAGTCGCTTCAGCTCCACCCGCTCCTCCTGCGTCAGATTGGGCTTAGAGGGTGTGTGTCTGTCGTAAGCTCGTAACACCTCGTCGCGGAAGTTGGCCATGTTCCTTTCGTCTTTGTCGTCCATCTGTGGGGGCTGCTTAAAGCCACGCTTCATCAGCTTCCACAATTTCTTGTCCTGTCTCATCTCTGGCGGTGGGTCCTCCTCTTTGAGGTCCACACCCTGAGGCTGGGGCTGTTGCCACCGGAGGGTGAACGCCATCCTCTCAACCGATGTCTCAACATCTGTTCGTTCTTGCTTGGTGAGCCTCCCCGTCGACGGGACAAAGCTAGGTCCATGTTCCAGCAGACGCCTTGTCTGGTCGGACACACAGTCGCCCACCACCAACGCCCGCTCATTGACTGGCTCAGCATTGGTCGTATGCCCACCGGGTGACGCAACACCAACGGCGGCAACAGGAGTTGGGCCGCGGGGTGAGCTGTTGGTTCCCGCCACACGTTGATCCGCCTCTCGAAGCCCAGAAATCTTCCGATTTAGTCTGGCGTTGGAACTTATTCGTTCTTCGGTAACCACTGCACGTTGAAGAGAACGGATCAATAGGTAGTCCGACTGTGTAAACGTCCACAGTTGCTCTCTAGACTGCTTGTATCGCCTCCCGCGGTAATCTTTCTCTGCGCATTTGTCTTCGATGGCATCGCAGAGAAGACGGCGGCAGTACTGATGTCTCCTGTGTTCTCTGATGGTCTTGTGACTCGTTGATGCTGGCTTCCGCACACAATTCGAAATAAATCTGGGGATCAATCCCTCTCGCCGGCACTGCAAAAGAAAAGACAATTGACACTCGCTCCTCTGCAGCTTCCAAGACCATTGTACAAACCGCCACGCTGCCTCGCTCCGGGAAGAGGAGAACCAAGTTTGAAGAAGGGCTGAGGCTTCCTGCAGCTTCATCTGTGAAAAGAATTCGGGTGGACACACCCATTCCCATAGCGCTGCATATCACATCCGAACCAGTTCCGTTATTTTACAACGTTTCGGCACTTGGCCATCATCAGGTAATAACAATGAATACCGTGGAAGCCACACAAGAGCAGTATATACGCAGAGTGTAGCGCCAAAAAAGATGCGAATTATGTCACCTAGTATGACAGAGAGAGAGAAAAGGCGCAACTAGCACATCACGGAGGAGAAGCAGCAGAAGGTAGCGCGCATTGTGCTCTGTGAATGGCGTTGCACAGAGTGTAGCGCCAAAAAATAAAATGATGCGAGTTATGTCACCTCTATACAGAGGGGGGGGGGGGGAAGAGAGAGAGAAGGTGCAACTGTGCACATCACGGAGAAGAAGAGCGCGCCGTTGTGCTCTACGAAGTGAGGGTACATGCCAAATAATTATGGTGTTAATTCTAGCACAGGATCTAGGAGGGGAGCACGGAGCCCCATGAGTCAATGCACTATGAGGTTAAAACTTCCATGCCAAACTGTTACCACCAGGGACGCGACGAGGCATCAGGAATAGAATGGTTTTGAGTGACCCGCCTCATATTATAATTATTCAGTGATATTGAAGTAGCAGCAGGGGAAGCTGAGAAAATTCACAACAAATCCCATCCGGTGCTTATGTTCACATGGGGCTTGGCATCACGAATCTCAATCGCCTCGCGCAGTTTGCGACGGGCTCGATCAGGCTCTCTTCCTATTACTTCAACTGCAGAGAATGCACTTTGCCCATAGTTAAGCTTACATCCAGGGTGAGTGGTGCGAAAATGTTGGCCCCATGGCTTGTCGAGTTCCTGGCGTCTTGCCTCACCATTATGTTCTTCCAGGCGAGTTTCCAGAAAGCGGCCAGTCTCACCAACATATTGTTCCGGACATTCTTTGCACTTCAGCTGATATACAACATTCTTCTGCATACATACATCCTGTCCCCCGGATATACACGAGATACATGGCCCCTTTGGGCGACCTCTCTTTTTCGGTTGTAGCGGATTTGCAGCCTTGACACATAGAGGAGGAACGAGGGCGGAGCGACACAATGTGCGCCTCAGGCTACCAGTGTGCTCATATACGACTCTAACCGGAATTTTATACTTTCTGATTGCTTTATTCACTGCTTGATGTACTTTATCTGACTTATATGGAAGCTTTAGAAATGCGCAGCATGGGTTGGCATGGCGACGACGCTTTGGCCTTATGGAGGCAGTGCGTGCCTCTTCAATGATTTTCTCTGGGTAATTGTTCAATCTTAATTGCTCATGAACCATCGCTTCACTTTCTGCACGCATTCTGGTATTCGATGAGAGCCTCTGAGCTCTTAGGAATTGTGACGAAGCAACTGCCAATTTGATATGGTGGGGAACTGCCGAAGTATAATCAATGAGTAGACCACTAGCACATGCCTTCTGGTACAGCTTGTATGCCAGCTTGCCTTCCTGGATCATAATTGTGATATCCATATAATTTATGGAGCCACTCACCTCGCTGAGCTCATATGTGAAGTTGATACTTGGGTGTGCAGAGTTGAAATGCTGCACAAACCGCATCAAGCTCTCTCTGCCGTGGGTCCATAGCAGCAGGATATCGTCGATGTAGCGTTTGTAGAGGAGCGGTACTAACGGAGAATCCTGCAGAAGCCTGGCCTCAACCGTATGCATGAATAGAATCGCAAATGGGGGTGCAAGATTGTTACCCATTGCAACCCCGTCCACTCTGTATAGAGGTGACATAACTCGCATCATTTTATTTTTTGGCGCTACACTCTGTGCAACGCCATTCACAGAGCACAATGCGCGCTACCTTCTGCTGCTTCTCCTCCGTGATGTGCTAGTTGCGCCTTTTCTCTCTCTCTGTCATACTAGGTGACATAATTCGCATCTTTTTTGGCGCTACACTCTGCGTATATACTGCTCTTGTGTGGCTTCCACGGTATTCATTGTTATTACCTGATGATGGCCAAGTGCCGAAACGTTGTAAAATAACGGAACTGGTTCGGATGTGATATGCAGCGCTATGGGAATGGGTGTGTCCACCCGAATTCTTTTCACAGACTATAGTTGGCCACCAAAGCATGCCTGCTACTGATTAGATTATGTGTACCCATTACATCATACACATAATCTCATCAGTAGCAGGCATGCTTTGGTGGCTGTTACATAATGCACTGTTACATCATACACTGTTACATCATACACTGTTACATCATACACTGTTACATCATACACTGAGGATGAAAGATTATGGTGTGGCCAGACCAATCAAAAACTGCTTCTGGCCGTCCTGATTGTAAATACAGTCAACTTTGCGTATAACGACTCTCGGCGGGGCATCAGAAAAGTGTCCTTATTCACGAAGTGTCCTTATACCCGAAGTCGCATTCTATGTACTTGGTCCGCGTCAGCAATATTGTCGCTTATCTTTCGACAATTTGAACTTAGACTTTGGACATGAACGCGTGCACTTGAAGTGATAAAACTTGGTACGATGGACGGTAAGGTATAGAATGACAACTAGCTGTAAGGAATTTATTGTCCAAGGAAGGGTTCCTACTTTTTTCGGTCCTCCTCGTCGCTGCTCTCGACGCTGGCGACATATATTTTTGCTCGGGATCGACTATCTTGCTTTTGCAAGCTCATCTCTCTACCTCTCCGCTGCCTGGCTATTATCTAAACAGAAGTTGATCGTGATGGTCGCCTTCTCTATAGGACTTCGCGTGGGCAGTACGACAGCCTGTGTGGTTCAAATCAGACGCCGTTCTTTGCAAGATTTTATTTTGAACGACGACGACGACGACGCGTACAGTACTTGCAAATCTCCACGATGCGCTGGATACTCCGAGCGTTGAGTTGGAGGTAAGGGAGCTGAGATCTCAGCTTGACGAGCGATCCCTGAGGTGAGCGATCTCGGCCGTTCAGCAAAATAGAGCTGATTCCGAGTAGCCGATTACTTTCTTGTGGCTTGCGCTGCTCTTGCCTGCACAGCGTAACAAGATAATCTATTTTGATGCGGCGCTGTATCAATCAGAATCACCCACCCGTCGCTCTCGAAATCCACTCGAACTGTAGCTAGACCTTTCAGGTACTAGTAAACTAACTTACTAACCAAAATTTGGGATGAAATGGGCTGCCAAGTGAACTTTGGCGACATATAAACAAAGCTGAAAGATAAGCGACAATATCGCTGACGCGGACCAAGTATTACAGTTAGATGGGACTTTGCTCTGGGCATGGAAATTCTGTCAGTATTCGCGAATTGCCATTATATCCGCAGTCGTTATTAGCGAAGTTGACTGTAGACCTTTCTTGTGTTGCCAACTCACATGTTTGGCTATCCAAGCGCCCCACACAAAGCTTACCAGGGTGTTTGCCCAAGGAACGATACTGTCGTGTCCGCGATGCAGATAGAATCACCACCACAGTGACTCCTTCCTGACTCCGTGACACCTGAACAGACAGAAAGGCGCACATCAACTCCTGCAACACACCAGGTGCTCCTCAAGACGCAATACAATCCTCTTATACCTCGGTTTAATATCCGGACCCGCAGGTTACGGGCACTTCGGTCTGCCGGGCACCCTTTCGGAAAGTTTCAGTGGAAATATTACTACTCTTTTGTCACTTTTTGTTGAAATAGTGACGTCACATGCCATATCTATGGCCATATCTATGGCCTTTCCCCGTCAAAATGTATGTGATTCGGATTTACGGACGTTTCGAAGTTATGGGCAGTGTCCGGTCCCGGTCCGCCGGGATAAAGTAGGTGTGAGTGTAGTTATGTACAGCGGCAAGGGATGGTTTTGACAATGAGAAAGGGAGCTCTGAGATACTTGTGCAGCCTTACCAACTGATATCGGGGACGGTGGCAGAACTGATGCGGTTCTTCAGGCCATAGCTGGACCAATTTTTCGCCACAAACATGTGTTTCCTGCTAAGGAGGGCATGTGTATCCACCATATCCTACACAACGCAGGGGAGAAACCAGGAGGGGTTCCAGGGGTTCCGCGGAACCCCTAAATTTCGTAAATGTACTACTGGCAACCATATGCGTGTCCACGTACATGTATCAGCTATTCAGTTTTGACTATACTGGAACCCCCCTGTACAGATCGCTGGATCCGCCGCTGCAACGTATGAAAGGCTATGGTATGGCCGGAGTGCCGGGCCAATCAAAGACTGCTTCCACCAGACCTGTTGTAAAACTATGCACCTGGAGGAGAGCGTACCCAATGCTGCAAATAAATTGTAGCTGTAGTGATCAATTGAATATACAAATGGAGCCTCCCCAAACTTACTCTCACAGCCACTCACGTCACGAGGACATTCAGACACTGGCAGTGTTCCAGTTGCGTTCACCGACGGGCTTTGCTTGCACTCCGAATAGAACACATCTGGGAAGCCACGAGACAGCTGAACAGTTTTACAAATGAACACAAAAAAGGAACGTTTTTAGAAGTTTTATTTTTGTACCCAGCAGGGTGCTAGCATGCTGGCAGTGATAGGGCGTTTGCAGCCTCGAAATAAATAAACTCTACCGTCCGATGAAAAATAATGGTATGGTCAACCAGCCAAGAAGATGCCCTGGTACCTACTGGATAGCAGGCTAATGAGCTGTGGACACTGATGTGCGAGTGTGCATGACATCCTGGAATGCACTGACATACCCCGCCAGTATCTACAGCTGTGCTCGGCGAAATCCGACCCAAAGTACATGTTTGGTGCCCTCAACTCGCACGGCCCTTGGCACCCTGGAAGCGGTACGAATACGGCGGGACGCACACATGTACACGTACAGTGATGTAATCGGAAACTGGTACAGATTTGCAGTGTAAGTCGGATTTTAGAGAGTGCAACTGTACATTGGACGAACTGGGTTAGGTGATCCTCAGTCATCAGTTATCTAGAACTGTATAGGGGTTGGACACCTAGTTCCACATTGGTGATCATGCAGCATGAGCACTGTGATCAGAGAATTTTAGATTTTCTTCTCCGGTCGAATTTTCCAGCCAAGAACCACTACTGAACACTGATTGGCTGAGGGCGGTTGACCAGCCAAGGGCGGTTGACCAGCCGAGGGCGGTTGACCAGCCAAACCAGCCGAGGGCGGTTGACCAGCCGAACCAGCCGAGGGCGGTTGACCAATCATTTCAGGTGTGAAGTTCAGAGCCAGGATAGCCTATCTTTTCTGGTAGGGGATGGTGGTCGGGGTTCGGGATGGCCAGAATTTTGGATTTTCTTGTTCCAATGGGATTTCGGTCTTTGACCACTTTGTGGTGGGTCTGATCTACTCACCTCCCACCGCTTAAGAACTGCATCTGCGCCTTGATCCAAGAGGGTGGTGGCGTTCCTGCGGATGCGGAAAACTGGGCCTTTGGCCGAGTCTCACGCGAACCGTGAAATTTTTTTTTTTTTTTTTTTTAAATTTGTTCCAATAGGATAGACTTACTCTTTCCTCCTGAACCTCCAGCAGCTGACAAATCACCTCCAAGTTTGGGCTCACTGCTCGACCGTGCACCAGTAGGGCATAGAGTGCGCTGGTGGTCTGACCACTGCCCCGTGTCATCCAGGTCTCAAGCGTACGCTCGCTGTCCGCCGTCACTGCGGTCGTCGACGCCAGTATTCCCGGCTGTGGTCCCTCCGAGAGCTTGAGCAGACCGGACAGCTGCGTTGTCGGAACGCCGGAGATGAGAGCTCGCAGCGTGTCACGCATGTCACGGGGCAGAAGGTGTACGTGCGTAGCCGGCATCAACAGAGTGTCCATGCCACTGTCAGTGAATGTGCCGCTCGGCGTCACCAGTGGCTTATTGCCGCAGGCGAGGGAGGAGTGTACGTATGCTACGCCGTAGGATTCCAGCACTGTATTTCTGGACTCAATTGTGAGCTGTAGTCGAATGGATGCTGGACTTAGGACGCGCTCCCCTTTGCCGCCGATCACGGCAGTTCCTGGACTATACAGCGAGACGGTCGCCAGGAATTTGGAGCGCAACAGATGCAGCAGACAGGCGGCGCTGTGTCGATCCTGTTCCGGCGCCACGGCAATGATGTACGCCGTGAGGTGCGTGGGCGCAAACACGACCGCGCCGCGTATGCCCGGACGCATAGCAAGCACAGAGACGCTGTTACGCTGCAGCTGTGCCCGCGTGTCGTGGAACACGTCAAAGTAGTCGTGCAGGTGGGTCTGCACTTGAACGACAGCTGCCGCCGAGAACGGTATCGAGTGCTCACAGTTGAACTCCAGCCCACAGCACACACTGTCGGGATCCACCATGCCGAGGCCGCCCAGCAAGGACGAAGCTTCGGGCAGGAATGCCGGTGCCATGATCTGATCTCGGTACGGTAGAAGCACGCCAAGCTGCCGTAACATGTTCAACAGGCAAGCACCATGGCTGCCTGTAGTCAGAGTGTCCAGGATGTGGATCACCTCAGCTGATGGAGCCAGTCCGTCACTGAAGACGACGTGCGGCAACGGGAAGTGCTGCGGCGAGAACACGATTCCGACGACATCTTGCAGCAGCCACGGCGGCTGATTCACCACAATATCGGACAAGGCACCACCGTGCTCAAAGGACACGACCTAAGGGGAAAGTACCCCAGGACACGGAAACAAACGCAAAACACCGCAGAGTCTGAAATATAGCACGGCTCCTCCTATAGAAGAATGCAATTAGCAAAGCAAGTTGCGTATTAACCACACACGCCATTAACAATATTGATACAGCACGCATTTTAATAGCGCATACTTTGAAGTATACAAATCAAATGAGGGTCACCCATCTGTCGAAAAACAACGCCCACCCAGTGCATTCTGTCCGAGGCAAGTTGCCACGCTTCCAAAAAGAGACATGTTGAGAAGTAGAAGAACATTCCTAATGTTCTCTACCCATCTGGTCAATCGGCGGCCTCTTCCCCATTGCCCCCCCCCCCCCAAATTGGGCAGGTTAAAATATTCTTTCAAGGAAGTTTAAAAAAACCGCTTTCCGTTGCCAACTAATCAGAGGATTCTACTGGTGAATGAAAATCAATTAAAATGCAATACAAATAGTTCCTGATGATGGCCATAAGGAAGCCAGATATTGATTAATCGAAGAAGGATAGATTTGCCATCACTGTGCATAAGAGTCATACTGTAGCTCAGTTGGCTAGAGCATTGCTCGCGAATAGCAAGGTCCCTGATCCGAGTCCCGGCGGTGTGACTGATGATTTTTTTCTTTCTTTCGTATCTGGCTTGCAAGTGTTGAGTTTCGGAGAGAAAAGAGCAGTGCGAGGCATGTGGCCACTAATTAATTTCCTAATACTTTGAACTTCTCCGTAAAGTCCAAATTTGAAATTTCAACAAGCAGTATAGTAAAACCAAAGGAGCTGAGGAGAAAAGGTACAAATGAACACATTTCCAGTCACAGGACAAGCAATACACTCCAACAGCTTTAGAGTGTTTATATTGCCATGTTGCTTGATTGACATGTTCCACTTCAAATCCTCTGACAAGGCGGCAACAAAAAACTTGGTTGCCCCCGGTAACGTTAAGGTTGTGTGCAAGAGTACATGAAAACCAGAGTGTGCAGCTTGGGGCCTTTTCTGCTATGGGTGTCTGTCACGGCGGAATTCCGTGATAACATCATTACATATTTGGCGCAGATCTGAGGCGGGATATGGCGTAGTGTGTACAACTGAGCTGCAGTTGTGCAGAAAGAGAACTGCATGAATCCTGCTTGTACGCACTGCATCACTAAAATGATGTAATCACGGAATTCCGCCGTGACAGCCACCCATCCGAGCTGCACACTCTGGTTTTCATGTACTCTTGTCGTGTGATGGAATCATGGATGAGCACCAGCTCTGTAAGGATCTAGACTGAAGGGAGTTCACTTGCCTTTCCATAAGCCGCGAGGATAGACACGTATTTATCAATCAGTGTAGAGCTCTCCTCCCGCTCGCCAGGAACCTCAACATCAATTTCATGGCACAACGCCTCCAGAAACTCCTGCTTGGTGGAGAACGGCCGGCCGAGGCGCTTGATGATCTTCTTCAACAGGCTCTGAGCTTGCCGAAGTAGCTTGGGTTGCGGAGATTGGTCCTGCAGGTGTGTACGGGCAATCAGTTCAAGATAACATCCATAAGCGGCTATGGGAGTTGACAGTTATGGCAGCATTTATCCTTGCTCCAAGATTCCCTTGACCATGATTCTGCCTAAAAACTTCAGTATAGCGTACATTCAAGGGTCAAACAATCGAGGTAAACACGCAGTGGACAGAATGGAGCTTAATTCTTTGCGTGAACTCCGGGTTTCAACCCGGAGACCAATCATCAGACAACAATCATCAGACAACAATAATGTCTGGCCCGCTCTGCATTGCGACATTGAGCATTGTCATAGCAACAATGGCTGACTGTGTGTCGCCATGGTGACCAAAGTGCTCTTTTCCAGAAGCCAAACAACTGGAGGAAAGGACATGTTGAGTCACCAATAGTATATTATGTACTTTACATTCAATGGCAAGAGAAAAAAATGTGTTATTGGTGGGTGCAAGTACCGTACTCGCGCGACTAGAGCCCTCTCTTGAATATTACCCCATCTCGAATAGTGCCTCAGTCTCTAAGAGCCAGTGAAAAATAAAGACCTCTCTGGAATAGTGCCCCCCCCCCCCCCCCCGAGCTCGTAACCAAGCGCATGTGCAAGTTTGCAGTTTTTTGCCTATGTTCTTGTCCATGTCATTGCACTGGTGGTTTCAGGATCAAAATCGCAGGTCTTGTTGCACTTTCTGTTGAGTCGTGATAGTTAACAGTACACTTTAGGCTCTGTTTTTCTTTGCCTTCTTTGTTTTTATGCTGAATGACGTGAATTTACCAGCATTGAAAAAATAGTGCCCTCTCTTCAATAGTGCCCCTTCTGTGTTGGAAGAAGGGCTGAGGCTTCCTGCAGCTTCATCTGTGAAAGGAATCCGGGTGGACACACCCATTCCCATAGCGCTGCACATCTGAACCAGTTCCGTTATTTTACAACATTTCTGCACTTGGCCATCGTCATCTTTGTTGGACATTGAAAGGTAGTACACTAATCGCGCGAGTAAGGAAAGTATATTAGTATCTAGAGTGCGGATGCAAGTTTTTGCGCTCCGCGGTCGAGTTTGTTTCACCGGTGTAGCTGCCTTCGACAGGACCGCACCTACACTGATTTGTTCTAGTGTTGATGTATGACTCAATAATATGGCGACTAACGAAGATATGGACTTAGCTCTGCTGACATACGAGGAGCTGCTCACAGTTGCCCGAGCTACAGGACTGACCAACCCGGAGACAATGGGCCGACAAGACTTGGTCGTTGCCCTTCGCAAGGAAGGACTAGGAATACGGAAGTCACCAGACCAAATGGTAAGCGACCTGCTCTCCACTTTCCAGCTGCTTAACGAGACTATAAAAGGTATGGCTTCAGAAATAGAATGTCTTCGAACGAGCAAGACAGACGCCATTGTCTCCTTGCAAGTAGAAGTTGCTCAACTGAAGGGAGTAGTAGAGAGAATGCAGTCCACAAATCCCGTACCCGTAGCGTCCCCAGCTGGCACTGACCAAGAGAAATTGTACAGTAGCACTGCAAGGAAAGCTGCCTCACCAACAGGCACACACACCAGCACGGACGGTAGTACACGTACTACTACAAGAAGTAGTACCCCAACGGCCAGACCTGACCTGCCCGCCAAACCTCAAACGCAAGATACAAGCACAAGCGACAATGGGTGGCAAAACCCACACCGCCGCCGCCCTGCACAAGCCGACGCCAACACTACCAGTAGTCCACTGAAACGCACTATCACAAGCCAGTTCACAAAAGAGCCAGCCCGTACCAAACGCACTGACCTTCAGGGCGTGGAGCGGGTGAAGCGCACGGCTTTCTACCTTGGCAATGTAGACCTTGGATGCGATGCTGCCTCAATTGAACTGTGGTGTAAAAAGAAAGATGTCGAAGTTTTTCACTGCTCAATCTCAGAATCACGGTACTTTGGTACAGCTTATGCCCACCTGGTTGTGGGAGAGAACTGTGTAGACAAGATCCAAGGGCCTGACTTCTGGCCTGACAAAATTAGTATCCGGAAATCGAGGTTCCACACTGACCAGACTGAATCTGAACAATGAGTAAACCAACACCTCAACTTGACCCTAACGCAACACCCTTCTATCCTTCAACGCCCCTAGCCTCCTTTCCCGTAGCCTGCATCAATGCATGTTCCCTTAGAAACAAATCTGCTGAGCTATCTGACTTTCTCACGACCAACTGTCCCCTTGTTGTTTGCATAACTGAAACCTGGTTGTGTCCACAAATTTCCCTCTCCTTCCCAGGCTATGAATGTTTTCGAAGGGATCGACCCACCTCCGAGAATAAAATTAACACCAACGACTTCCTGGCCTATGGCGGTGTTGCTATCTTAGTAAAATCAAGTGCATTTGGTCCTATTACCCACCGTACAGACCTACATCTTCCGCAATTCGAAGCTACCTGGGTAGAGATATCGCCATCCACTGGAACCTTTGCTTGCCCCACGCGCCAGCAGCCCATCCAAATTGCGGCTGTCTACCGCCCACCGTCTACCGACCCGTCGGTGATAGATAACTTTTACGCCTCATTTCAAAGCTGCTTGACTAAAATACGGACCCCTGGCTCGCCAGTCCTCATCATGGGAGATTTCAATGCTAAATGTTCCACCTGGTATGGAACAACAACAGACACTGCAGACCACCACCTTTCATGTCTTCTTGACATGTTTTCCTTGCAGCAACACGTCACATTCTCGACCCACCGCTCCCACAAAGGCAATGAGGCTGCTCTGGACCTGATGATCACTGACACTGCAGCCAGCATCTGCGATCCGCGCCCCTCAGCCCCTGTCGGTCAGTCGGACCACTCAATTGTTCTCGGCCGTTTGTGCATCCCGACATGTACCGCATCACCACCTGCACCCAACACTACACTGCCCTCCCATTCCTTCCAGATACCTGACTTCAGTCAGTTTGACATCTCCTCCATTCTTCCCACTCACCTAGTTGCTCTAAATGAATCCATTGCTATTGTGAACTGGCATGCTGCTCTCCAGTTGAAGCTTGGAGATCCAAACCGTACTGCTCCAGCATTTTATGACATCCTTCATGGTCTATGCTCCGCTTTCCTACCCACCCGGTCGCGCTCTTCAGCCCCTAGACGACGTACACCAAGTCCCCCGTGGCTGACACGTGCTGTTAAAGCTCAGCTGAAGAGGAAGCGAGACTCGTACAGCTTGTATCGCAAGTATCCTACCCCTAGCAATCACGAGCATTACAAGTGCGAACGTAACAGAGCACGAATCCTATCTAGAGAGGCTCACCGCCAGTATGTGTCCTCCATTAGCACTAACCCCTCATCCATTATTGCATCCACCCCTAGTTTTAAAATCTTGTAGGACGCATCACGCAGCTTCATAAGTAAAAAATTGGTTGTGAGCAACACTGGCTCACACTCAAATAACTGCTTTTCACCAGAAAAATATTATATTTCAACGTTTCGGTCATGAAATAACCATCATCAGGAATGAAGTGGGCACACCGGTTAGGATGGGTTAATATACGAGGAGCGCTGCAAACTGATAACAAATCACACCTGCATGCACTATGACGAGAGAGAGAACAAAAGAACAAAACATCACCAAAAAAAACCCAGGTATAGAAATAACGCAATACGCGACAACTCTAAATATGGCACAGGTACAAGCAACAAACAGAATGTACATGTGCACTAGGTGCGTGCAGACATGTAATTGCAGGCGCTAGCAACAACAGTAGTAGTAGTAACAGTGCACTAGTTCAAGGGGTGCAAAACCACCACCATCCAGGAAGAGCGAGTATCAGGGCCAGAAATATGCACAAGGCCTCACCAGAGAATTCACAGGAGGTCCCACCCTGCGTTATTGTTTATGCTGGGGCTCATGTCGCGAATTTGTATTGCTTCGCGTATTCTCCTCCTGGCCCGATCCGACTCCGTGGCAAGGACGCGAACCTCTGTGAATGCCGACTCGCCAAGCGGCAGTACCTCGCCGCCATGGTGAAGTCGGTAGTGCTCGCCCAGGGCTTTTCCAGACGTCTTGTTGCGTGAGTTATCATTGTGTTCTTTTGTTCGCGTTGCTACACTGCGGCCAGTCTCTCCAACATATTTCTCCGAGCACTTGCAGGTCAGACAATAAACCACGTTGCGTCTTGTGCATTCTACCTCGCTCGATTGGCATGCAACTTCAAGCGCGAGGTCATGAATATCTACCGAACAGCGTCAGCTCCCCGGCCTAACATGTCTCGAAAAGACCGCGAGCGGCTTACCGACCTCCGCGACGATGATTCCGTGGTCGTCAAGAGGTCCGACAAGAGCAATAAGTTTGTGGCGATGAAGATGGCAACGTACCTTGATAAGGCCGAGACTATCCTGTCAGATGAGACAAAGTTCACACCCGTCAATGTCACCATCGATGATTGGGAGAAGCAAACGCGCACCATCCTTCAACGCGTCTGTGGTGGTACACTAGAGAAGGACCTGTACCAAGCCATACTCCCTGGCGACAACAGGTTTCCGGAGATGTATGGCCTACCTAAAGACCACAAAGCCACGGTACCGCTTCGGCCAGTTGTGTCAGCTGTTGATAGCCCGGTGACCAATATTTCTATCGTCCTGGAGCGTATACTCAACCAATGCCTGAAGTATGTCCCAGCACATCTGAAAAACACGCTGGAAGCACTGGAGGATATCCGGCAAGTGTATCCCGACCTACAAGCCCCAGCAGGGACCATCATCGTTACAATGGACGTGGTCGCTCTTTACCCAAGTATCCCTATCGCTGAAGGGGTGGAGGCGGTTGCTAGAGTCCTGCAGCAGCACATCGAGTCTGTTGACACATTTGGTTTAAGCGTGGAGCAGATCGAAGAGCTGTTAACCTTCGTTCTAAGATCCAATTATTTCAGATTTGGTGAGAAGGTCTACCACCAGAGGGAAGGCATCGCCATGGGTAACAACCTAGCGCCCCCGTTTGCGATTATCTTCATGCATGACCTCGAAACCTCGCTGTTGCTTAACTCGCCTGGTGCTCCCGTACTCTACAAGCGTTATATTGATGACATCATTATGCTGTGGACACTGGGGGCCGCGCTTCTCCGCCAGCTGATTGCATTCTTCAATACCGCCAATGCGAGCATCAAGTTCACGTATCAATCTTCGGAGGAAACTGGGTCGGTTGACTTTATGGACACGACTATTCATGTCTCCTCCGAGGGCGCAATATCATTCGAGCTGTTCCGCAAAGCTTGCCACAGTGGCCTCGTCTCAGACTTCAACTCGTGCGTTCCGCAACAGCAAAAACTCGCCATCGCGTCTTCGGAATTCCTCCGCGCGGCCCGCCTTTCCTCTGATCCTGCAGCCCGCCAGCGAAGTGAGCAAAAGGTTATTGACACATTAAAATTCAACAACTTTCCTGACAAAGTTATCGCGACTGCTCATGAACGAGCCAGACGACCTGCTAAACAAAAGAAAGACTATCGATCCACGTTGAAGTTACCATTCAAAACGGATGCCATCCACTACAGGGTCCACCGTCTTCTAAACAAATACAATCTAAATGTACAGATAATCTACAAGAATGCAAGGCTTTCCAACAGCGTCACTAAGTCCAGCCTCACTGGACCTTGCTGCCTTAAGTGGGTGGATCCCGCTGCCCCGAGGCGACGAGGAAGGCCTAAAGCCGCCTGCGTTGCATGCCAATCGAGCGAGGTAGAATGCACAAGACGCAACGTGGTTTATCGTCTGACCTGCAAGTGCTCGGAGAAGTATGTTGGAGAGACTGGCCGCAGTGTAGCAACGCGAACAAAAGAACACAATGATAACTCACGCAACAAGACGTCTGGAAAAGCCCTGGGCGAGCACTACCGACTTCACCATGGCGGCGAGGTACTGCCGCTTGGCGAGTCGGCATTCACAGAGGTTCGCGTCCTTGCCACTGAGTCGGATCGGGCCAGGAGGAGAATACGCGAAGCAATACAAATTCGCGACACGAGCCCCAGCATAAACAATAACGCAGGGTGGGACCTCCTGTGAATTCTCTGGTGAGGCCTTGTGCATATTTCTGGCCCTGATACTCGCTCTTCCTGGATGGTGGTGGTTTTGCACCCCTTGAACTAGTGCACTGTTACTACTACTACTGTTGTTGCTAGCGCCTGCAATTACATGTCTGCACGCACCTAGTGCACATGTACATTCTGTTTGTTGCTTGTACCTGTGCCATATTTAGAGTTGTCGCGTATTGCGTTATTTCTATACCTGGGTTTTTTTTGGTGATGTTTTGTTCTTTTGTTCTCTCTCTCGTCATAGTGCATGCAGGTGTGATTTGTTATCAGTTAGCAGCGCTCCTCGTATATTAACCCATCCTAACCGGTGTGCCCACTTCATTCCTGATGATGGTTATTTCATGACCGAAACGTTGAAATATAATATTTTTCTGGTGAAAAGCAGTTATTTGAGTGTGAGCCAGTGTTGCTCACAACCAATTTTTCACCCCTAGTTTGTTCAAGTTTGTTAAGCAGCTTCGTTCGCCGACCCCTGTTGGAAACCCTATCATCACTGAACTCCATGAAAAAAACACTGTACACAACGACCCTACCCAGATTGCCAATGCTCTGAATCGCCAATTCATCAGCTTTGGAACACCAGATGATCCTGCATGGTCTCTTCCTGGTATTCCATACCACGGGCTCCCAGCACTACCCTCTTTTAGCACTACTCCCGCCGCCATTGCCCAACACATCCGTCGCCTAAAGCTCAAGAAAGCGGCAGGTGCAGATGGCATATCCCATGAACTCCTAAAAGCCCTGTCTCCTAGTATAGCTATCCCTCTCAGCCTAGTTTTCAACCAGTCCTTCGCCACCGGAATCTTCCCTGATGTCTAGAAGGCAGCTGTGGTTGTGCCTATTTACAAGAATAAAGACAGTAAACTGTCTGCATCCAATTATCGGCCGATTTCACTCCTTTCCACTATTTCAAAGCTCTGTGAACGTGTGGCATTTGGCCACTTATACCAACATGTGAACCCGGTCCTTGATCCGTCACAGTCTGGATTTCGGCGAGGCGATTTGACCGCCTGGCAGTTGCTGAGGCTTGTGCAGAAGCTCTATGAATGCAAGGATCAGAAGCAATTTAGCCTCCTATGTTTTTTTGACCTGAGCAAAGCATTTGACACTGTCTGGACAAGGGGTCTCCTCCATAAGTTAGCAGCGTTTGGCGTGGCCGGGACGTGTCTGCAGTGGCTCACCAGCTATCTCACTGAACGTCGACAGAGTGTCCGAATTGGACATGCCCTGTCCGCCCCTCTAACAGTCCCCTCTGGAGTGCCCCAGGGCTCTATCTTGGGGCCTCTATTGTTCATCGTATACGTTAATGATTTGGCAGGTTTGGATCATACCTCACTCTACGCGGACGATAAAGCGCTCCATATAACCGAGCCAGGATAATTACAAGCCTGCGACTCGCTACAGTATCACATTAATCAAGTTGTGCGCTGGATGTCGAAGTGGAAACTCCGCCCCAATGTGTCGAAAATGGCAATCCTTTGTATCCCCCCACGACCCTCCAGTGACCTCACCCTCTTTACGACTCGGCTTTTTACTTTCCCTGATGATCCCATTGCTATCAACATCGTTAAAAATCACAAACACCTTGGTATATTTCTTGATGAACACTTGTCCTGGGATTCGCACGTAACCTATATTGAAAAGCGAGTTTGCTGCGTGATAGGCTGCATTTCTCCTCACATCTCCCATCTACACCATGGTTGTCGAATACAAATTTATCACTCTTATGTTCTTCCTTTGTTTGATTACTGCTCTCTCGTTTGGTCCTCCGGTCTATCCTCCGCTCTTATGCATCGGTTAGAAGTCACCCACCGTAAATTACTTCGATTAATATTTCGCATGCCCCCTCTGACCTCCTCTCAGACGCTATACATTTTGGCTTCCTCTTCCCCTCTCTCAGAACGCTTTCCCCACTCGGCATGCAAATTCATTCACCGTATTAAGCTTCAACTTGCTCCTCCTCATGCACTTGCGCATTTAAGCTGGTTCAATAATAGCTCGCGTACTAGATGTTCTCTCCATTTCCCACTTGCCAGATCATCGATCCTTTTAAAATCCCCTCTGTTCAAGTCCTATTCTCATTGGTCTCGGCTTCCGCAGGAGGTAAAGTCTCATGACACCTTCGCTGCATTTTGTTCCATTCTGCCCGCGCCTAAGTCGAATTGAATTGAGTTCGTTGTTTTCCATTGCTAGCCTAATCTTCATACTGCTCTCTCCAGGTTCCTAAAGTACTTCTTTTGTTTTGTTTTCTTTTCTCTTTTTGTCTCCTTCTTTTCTCAGTTGTCCCCACCATGGCTGGTTAAAATCGCCCGCATCACATGCTTATTTGCACTATGTCATCGTGATTGTGGAATAATAATAATAATAATAATAAAATAATAATGGTATGTGTAAGTGTGGCCCAAAGATCAAAGGTCAAAGGTCAAGAGTACGGGTGGGATGCATGCATATGCGCATGTGTATTCCTCGCACAATAGTACTTCACTTACTTTCCTTTGCAGTAATTTATTTAATTAATAATAATAAGTGCTCGTTTTCATTTACCCCGTTTGATATCAGAAGGATTTTGCCTCCATTGGCTGAACATTCCTGCCACACACACACAGCCACTGACTTGGCAAGTTAGTAGTCGAAAATTTACCTTCAGCAATTGAACCACAAGCTGTCGAAAATCCTCACGGAATTTGCTCATCTTCTTTGAGCCCGCAGAGCGAGCGTCCAGACACACAAATATCCTCAGCGACAAGAAACCTTTGAAGACTCTTAGCGATCTGCACACCGTTTCATAGACCAGCTGCTCACTCTGCCGCCTGACTTTGTCACCTCTCGTGGCGACTACAATGATGGGATGTGATTCTGCATCCAACACAGAGACAAACACAGCACGTTCCAGAATAATCAGAAGTAATATGCATACAGCAACATACAGATATCGTCTGATGATCGCCTTGTGTGTGAAACCCGGAGTTACAAAGAACTCTTCATTCTCTTCTTCTTTTTGTTAACATACAGATAGATTAGCCTTGCCAAAAGATCAAGCTTGAGCTCACATTACTCTACTGGAAGACACTTAGCTCGTTACTCAACAAAGAGACTGGCTGGACACGGCTAACAGACGCGGGGAGCTCATATTCGAGTTACGTCATTACCGGTACAGATATACATGTACATGTGCACATACGTACCTTGTACCTGTATACATACGTATACATAATATTATTCTGTTGTATATACACACATACACACATACACACATACACACATACACACATACACACATACACACATACACACATACACACATACACACATACGCACATACACACATACACACATACACACATACACACATACACACATACGCACCCCCCCCCCCCCCCCCCACACACACACACACCATGTACCATGTACCATGTATACGCCCGTCGCAAGAGAAGCACGCAAATCTGCAAATGCACTGGATGTGCACCCACAGATTTTCTTTTATAGCAACGATAGTGAACAAGATCTGAATGAGACAGATCAAAACTTGCGCCAGATAACTGTCTAATCCACCCAACTGGCGAAGCCATGTGAATCGACCATCAATGTACACCTGGTCTACACCACACGGAGTACATCGGCATGAAACGGCCAAGACAGTTACCTATGCACACCCTGCACTTGCTGGGGTAACCAGTATAGACAGCACGCTGCTTTGATAGAAGCTGACACTAGATGGTGCCCCCCCCCCCACACACACACGCACACACACACGCAAGCACGCACACAGGAACTCGTGGATTCCTGATTGTGTCCAATGCTCACAGCAGAAGGTGGAATCTGCAGAGCCCGTCCCACAGACATCAGAAGCAACTACCATACCAAGTAAAGTCTGACCTGATAGTGTTATGGAGTCCTGATGCACACACACGCACGCGCGCGCACGCACGCACGCACACACACACACACACACACCCTTGGGACAAGCAAAGTAGGGAGGCTAAAATATCACCGCCAGAATGCTACTTCAGTATAATTATACCCAATTCATTTCGCCAGGAACTTAACACGTTCATTCCTCTTGGGCACCCTGTAAGAAGACCTTAGGGTCTGTTGGGAATGCTCAAGTAAAATAATAAAAATAAAATAAAATACAATAGTGTAGTACTCATCTAGTAGTACTCTGCGCTGTTATCCCTTTTCATGCAGCACAACACCAAGAGTACATACCCCCCCCCCCCCCCAGAGTGTACAATGCCTGATCCAGCTCTGCATAGGGTTTTGGTTGAGCATAATCGGATCCTTGCGTCATAATACTGTACACATCTGAGGGGAATCCAGGGAGTCGCGGGAACTCTCGGATCAAAAACAACTACAACGATGCCTTGCCTCAAGACAGGCCTTGCACTGGTGTGGAGTGTACGCATCACACCAGAACTTTCAGAAGATCCGACTACGCTCGACCAAGACCCTATGCAGTGCTGGATCAGGCGTTGCACACTCTGGGGGGTTATGTACTCTTGACAACACCTGGCAGGCACAGTGGGTTCGTCAAAGACCATGATTGAGATACGAGAGGTACCTGGTTTAAGTCCTCCCTGGGAGCGGTTTGTCCAGCCGTGCAGCTACCCATAGTCAACTGGGAACCTGTGGCCAGGCACAAGGGGTACATGAATGCGGCTAACGGGGTTTCTCGGCACTTGTGCCAGTGGTTGTGAGACTTATCCCCTCACCCTTACCGTTAGGCGCTGCATCTGCCGCTAGGGTTTATTGGGTGCTAGCGGCCGTCGTGAGATCCCTTTGGGAACGGACACGACGATTTATTATTTACAACACCAGGCTGGCGCTCGATTGTCCAGGTTTGGTCAACGGGTGTCCCGGTGATCTTTGGGCAATGGGGCAGGCTGATGAAAACAAATCTTCACGTTACCTGGTTTGTTTCGAGACGGTCGGATGCGACTCAAGATGTTGCCACCGTAGACCATCACATCGCGAGTGATCTTGCCCTGGTCGTCAGTAGCGTTAACGAACATGCAGCTCAGCATCCGACTCGATGGAGCGGAGATGGAGAAGAGGTCGTGCGTGACTGCAAACTGCTCCTGGCCGGCAAGGTCACGCAAGTGAACGGTGTGGCCGAGGAGCACATCGACATACTCCAGCGATGCAATTCCCTTCGTGCGGCGGCCCAGGTCTGTAGCCCCTGTGTCCGCTTGGTGCTCTTGCCGCAGCAGCTGGCGAACACGACTCGTTGTGACCAGCGATTCGGCCATTGTCGACTTTCCGGATCCTTCCGCTCCGACCAGATCCATAGTCAGAATATCAGGCTGCTCCATGCCGTCCATTGCAAACTCTTTAGCGATTAGGAACTCCTGCAGTTAACGCACAGGCAATGGGGGGGGGGGGGGCAATGGGGGGGGAGGCGGGCATCATTGCAGTAGCAGCACTGTGTGCATGTCTGCGTGCAGCAACAGCGATGGTTAACAAACTATCTGTCTGCCCGCCCGTCTGTCTGTCTGTCTGTCTGTCTGTCTTTCTGTCTGGTTGGCTGGCTGGCTGGCTGTCCATCCGTCCGCCCGCCCGCCCGCCCGCCCACCTGGACGAACGGACGGACGGACGGAGGAAGAGGGAGGGAGGAAGAAGGAGGGAGGAAGAGGGAGGGAGGAAGAGGGAGGGAGGAAGAGGGAGGGAGGAAGAGGGAGGGAGGAAGAGGGAGGGAGGAAGAGGGAGGGAGGAAGAGGGAGGGAGGAAGAGGGAGGGAGGGAGGGAGGAAGAAGGAGGGAGGAAGAGGGAGAGAGAGAGGAAGGGGAGGGAGGGAGAGGGGGAGGAGGAAGGGATGGATGAATATAGGGATGGATGGATTGATGGACGGATGTATGGACAAACGGATGAATGGATGGATGGATGAATGGATGGATGGATGGATGAATGGATGGATGTATGGAGGGACGGAGGGACGGAGTGCCAGAGGGAGGGAGTGAGAGGGAGGGTCGCAGGGAGGGAGGGAGGGTGGGATGGATGGGTGTATGGATGGGTGGGTAGATGGATGGGTGGATGGATGGACAGGTGGACGGACGGATGGATGGATAGATGGGTTGATAGGTGGATGGATGGATGGAGGGAGGGACGGATGGATGGGCGGACAGATGGACGGATGGAGGAAGAGGGAGGGAGAGGGGAAGGGGAGGGAGGGAGGAAGGGATGGATAGATATATGGATGGATAAATTGATGAACGGATGGATGGATGGATGGATGGATGGATGGATGGGTGGATGGATGGATGGAGGGAGGGAGGGAGAGGGAGGGAGGGTGGCAGCGAGGGAGGGAGGGATGGATGGATGGGTGGATGGATGGGTGGGTGGATGGATTGGTGGATCGATAGGCAGGTGGATCGATGGATGGGTGGGTGGATGGATGGGTCGATGAATGGATGGATGGATACACAGAGAGAAAAGAAGGACAGGTAGCAATTGGCAGGCTTCAGAACCAACACAACATTGAAAAAAGTGAAACTTCGCAACTCAACAACTCAACACCACCGCTAGACAGCAGGAGGAATAAAGCCCTCTTATATGCAGCACAGCAGAATGGACCTTGTAAGTTGTACTCCCGATTTACACCAATGGATTCTTCGAACACTTCCTTCGTACATGTATGTGGCGATAACAAGGCTGCGTGTCACGGGGCTCCAGACTAGAAATAGTACCCTGCTAGTATAATGTGTCCAGCACATACCTCCAAGATTGGCTGGCACTTGAAGAAGTTGTTCTGCCTTGAATATCGGTAAGCTTTCTTGATCAGCTTAAGGGCCTGCACTGGCACAAGGTCAGAAGATAACGTTAGGGAGGCTCTGACCAAGGCATGGTGCCTGGATCTGTTCTCAACAATTCAAACACCACAGCATACGTATTCACTGCTGTAGACTAGCTGGCACGTGCATTGTCGGTCGCTGTGCCTGTGTCTTCGCTGCGATATGGAATGAGAGCTTATCACTAGGCTCCCTGAAGCTGATTTGATCTTCAGGTAACCGTCTCTCTCTCTCTCTCTCTCTCTCTCTCTCTCTCTCTCTCTCTCTCTCTCTCTCTCTCTCTCTCTCTCTCTCTCTCTCTCTCTCTCTCTCTCGCTCCCCCCCCCCCCCCACACACACACTCACACATACACACCCGTGCACACACACACACACACACACACACACACACACACACACACACACACACACACACACACACACACACACACACACACACACACACACACACACACACACACACACACACACACACACACACACACACACACACACACACACACACACACACACACACACACACACACACACACACACACACACACACACACACACACACACACACACACACACACACACACACACACACACACACACACACACACACACACACACACACACACACACACACACACACACACACACACACACACACACACACACACACACACACACACACACACACACACACACACACACACACACACACACACACACACACACACACACACACACACACACACACACACACACACACACACACACACACACACACACACACACACACACACACACACACACACACACACACACACACACACACACACACACACACACACACACACACACACACACACACACACACACACACACACACACACACACACACACACACACACACACACACACACACACACACACACACACACACACACACACACACACACACACACACACACACACACACACACACACACACACACACACACACACACACACACACACACACACACACACACACACACACACACACACACACACACACACACACACACACACACACACACACACACACACACACACACACACACACACACACACACACACACACACACACACACACACACACACACACACACACACACACACACACACACACACACACACACACACACACACACACACACACACACACACACACACACACACACACACACACACACACACACACACACACACACACACACACACACACACACACACACACACACACACACACACACACACACACACACACACACACATATACTGCTCT
>NC_088647.1:33851141-34112296 GCF_964019385.1 Sycon ciliatum
AAGTACAGGATTCCTATCTGTTGCCACTGACAACTGGTTCGGTGGAGACGACGTTACTTTTGTTTGTCCCCAGTGGGATCGTTGCTATGCGTATCGAAGGAACTGTGACGTCATCACTAACTTAACAGCCCCAAAGATCTACACCCGGGTACCCGGGACTCGGCAGGGAGGGAGTCGTACCATACCACGGTATATATCTGGCACGGCTCCGTGAAAGGGCCTGATCTACACTCAGTGACTGAAAATGATTATGTAACAGATAAGTAATGTTTAGGCCGTCAAAGGTCAAAAGTTCACCGTCCAGAGTTCGTTGTTTGTTAGTGCCCAAATGCATACCTGAAGTCATGTTGTCAATGCAGTGTCATGCATAAGTCACTGCAGTGTCATGCATAAGTCACTGCAGTGACCCTGCATTCTATTCTATTCTATTATTTCTGTACCTAATTATGCTTGTATTGATGTTGCAGTGCCTATTGCTGTATCATGGTTCCTTCTCCATAGCTGAGACTACAATGTCATGTAGATCTTCTTCCATGCAGTTTTCTCCGGAAGTCCACATTTGATCCCGAGTACACATTCTATACATTTTAGTGGTATTAGAGACCTTTCGCTAACGATTTTCGTACACCATTTTCGTAGTGCGGGAACGAGGTTACGAAGATCTTACGGAAGTTCGTCTGATCTGGACGGAAAAAGCCACTTTCAACGAATATTGCTTTCGTTCTTGTTTGGCGGGATTTGTTTCAGATTTTTCAGACTTTTCCCTCTACTCTTTCTCTTATCCCTAACCGTAAACGTGTCAGTGTACTATGGCTTCAAATTTACCTGCACCTGTTCCTCCGACACCTATTACACCGGATAGGCAACGGATAGTTTGGGACTCAGGCATGGACTTGGTCCTGCTCAGACAGATTCGTGGATCAGGAAATCCTTTTGTCCGTGGTTCGTCGGTAATGGATGATGTCGTGGATGAACTATCCTCACAAGACCGGCGATTCGGCAATTTAAAAAAGAAAGGCGCTTCAGATAGGCTGCACCTGCTGATGTCGAAGCAGAAATCCAAAGATAGCAAAAGCAAATCGGCCTATGGTATTGTAGAGGACTTCTCCGAAGCAGACGTGCTTCTAACCGAGCTACAGGAGCTGAAGGCCGAGAAGGAGCAAGCCGCAGTGGCAGTGGTGACAGCCAAGCATGCGGAAAAGGCTGTGGCCGAGCAGATGCGAGCCGATGCTTGTAGGACCCTTTCGGAGAAATCTTCAGCGGAAGACCGGCCCCAGAAAACCAAGCGGAGCAGCACGTACGATCAAGCGGATCCTATTATTACGTACCTCGAGAAGAAAAATGATGCTCTTCTCAAGATTGAGGAGAGAAAAGTGTATTTGGAGGAGGAGAAGTTTGCTGCTTCTCATGGTGCAAATGCAGTCGCACTGGAGGAGCGAAGACTCGCGCTGCAGGTATGACCCATTTTTACTTTCATGCTGTATAGAATAAATTTCAAGAGAAAATGCTTCAAATTGTTCATGTGTTCAATTGTTTTTTTGTTTATTGAATTTTCTGATTTCTGTTGGTGATTCTGTTCATGTTACCCAGGAGAGGGAGATGGCCCTGAAGGAAGAGGCTCAACGGGACGAGCTTGCTTCAAAAAAGAAAAAGGAACAAGAAGAGAGCAAGAAAGCAGAAGATGACCGTCAAGATCGCAAGCAAAAGGCAGAACAGGACCGCGAGGAACGCAGTATGTTTCTGCAGCTAATGGCAGCCACTGTCAAAAAAATGCAATAGCTTTTTCACTTCTTCACGAAGGAACAGCCCTTGCTTTGTAGCTTATCCACTAGTCCCGCTTTCACCCAGCACTTCACAGTTGTATACCTGTAACCATTCCAATGTTAACGTCATTCTAACCAGTGTTATCAATGCCTTTTGACCAATTTCACCATGGAATTTCATTGAACAGATATAACAGAGTCTTCACCATTCCATAATTGAATGAATGACTAAACGTAGTCTGTTTTTAAAACTGCTAAGTAGAGGGAATATCCACAGCCAAGATGTTTACAGTTCTTTCATGGTCTAAGTGTTTGTTGTAAAATGGAGAGATGGCACAGCAACAGAATGATGTAGTGCTGACATCATTAGTAGGAAGGGACGAGCGGGTTCTGGGCCAGGGGGCGCCCGGGTCCCAAAAAATGGGGTATTATTGAAAAATGGGGTACTAATAGTACCCCATTTTTGCGGTGAAAATTATTTTTGGCCCGGTTTTTTTGCGGATAAAATATGTGCCAGGGGGTGCCCCTACCTCAAAAAAAAGGGGGTATTATTGAAAATATGTATTGGGGTGTTATGCTCTACCCTAAACAATAAGGTAATATGGTGTCATGATTTGGAATTCTGCATGTATCATTAATTTTGATTTTTAGGGGTGGGTAATATGTCCTGCCCTACATCATAATATTGCATTCCGATGTCTAAAATATTACTATTTCAAATGTCAATGTTATCTCACTTTTTCCAATTTTATATTAATCAGAACTCATAGTTTTGCAGTATTTTGACTTGTAATTTCAATTTTTCGGATCATTTTCCGGACTCTCAACACACGTCACGGAGAAGGCATTGAATAATCATATGATGTACTGCAGTGAACATCCTGAAGCTACGGTGGAGATGCCAAAGGCTGGTGATAGAGTGATGTTCAGGAATGTGAACAAGCAGCTTCAAGCCCCATTTGTAAGTAGAACACTTAATCAAGGTGAACACACTGTGGTCTGTTTTTTTTTTTTCTTTCTTTACTGCACATGTTTCTTGACTCTGAGTGTTCACCTTTCTGCTGTTTTACTCGGTGTTGTCTCTGCAGCTATTCCTAATTCTCTATCTGTCTTTTCCGCTGTTTTACTCGGTGTTGTCCCTGCTGCTATTCCTACTTCTCTCTCTCGCTCTCTCTCTCTCTCTCTCTCTCAAATGCAGGTGATCTATGCCGATTGTGAGGCCTTCATAGAACCTCTGTCCGCTGACAAGAAAATCGGTCATTCGACATTCCAAAAGAACAAGCATGTAGCCTGTTCCTGTTCGTACATTGTAGTACGATCTGATGGCGTCGTCACGAACCGTTTCTTCTACCGTGGAGAAGATTCTATGTTCTGTTTTCTGCTGTCACTTGAGCAAGAGGAGGAGACTATCCGTGATGAGCTTCTAGCATGTAATGCTGGTCAAATGATCATTTCAGAAAGTCAGCAACGTGAATTTGAAACGGTAGTCTCCTGTTGGATCTGTGGTGAAGCGTTGGGTAGCGATCGTGTACGTGACCACTGTCACATCACCGGTGCTTACCGTGGTGCAGCACACAACCATTGTAACCTGAACATGCGGATTGAGCCGTTCAAGATCAAGATTCCTGTGATCTTTCATAACTTGAAGGGATACGATTCTCATCACATCATATCTGCCATTGGGAGAACGTCCACTGATGAGATTACGTATGTGAACGAGAAAGGACAAGAACGGGTACGTTACATATGCGTGGTGTGTGTGTGTGTGTGTGTGTGTGTGTGTGTGTGTGTGTGCGTGGATCATGATGTTTTTCTAAGAAGGAAGATCATTACTATGTTGGTACTCATATTCACGTTTATATGATTGATATTCATCTTTACAGCTGCACCTTAAAACTGTGTCTCCTCTTTTTCTTTCTTCTCAGACCAAGCGTCTCGGTGCTATCAAAGTGATTCCCATCAACAGTGAAAAATATGTCACATTCGGATGGAGACAGTTCCAGTTCATCGACAGCCTGGCATTCTTGAACACCTCCCTAGACCGGTTGGTTTCGGCCACACCACCAGATGCATTCGCCCTTCTATCCGCACGATTTCCAGACGAGGATGAACGCAAACTGTTGACACGAAAGGGTGTCTACCCGTATGAATATATGGGGTCGTACGACCAATTCGAAGAAACGCGTCTACCACCCAAGGATGCATTCCACTCAACGCTAACGAACACGGTGAGTAGTGTGATAGATATAGTAGATCTTTCTCTCTTTCTTTTTTCACCATCTTACTTCGAAGTACTAAAATAAGCCAAAATGTGTTTGAACGCTTCCTGCAGCTTCATACTAAATAATTGATTGTGTGGGCGAACTACTAAAATAAGTTCGTTGATTTGTTTTTCTTTTTGGTGTACATTTTCTATTCCCTAGGGTATCAGTGATGAAGACTATGCCTATGCGCAAACAGTATGGACTGCGTTTGACTGTGAAGATCTAGGAGACTATCACGACCTCTACCTGGAGACTGATGTGCTGCTGTTGGCTGACGTTTTCGAAAACTTCAGAAGAACTGCTCACGCAACCTATGGATTGGATCCCGCTAATTACCTCACCTTACCGGGATTTGCCTGGGATTCGCTGCTGAAAATGACGAAGGTGTCCCTTCATCTCATTTCCGACATTGACATGTTCAACTTCATTGAGCATGGCAAAAGAGGTGGCATAAGCATGGTGTCCGCTAGACACGCCACCGCCAACAACAGATATCTATCGGAGTACAATCCAGACGAGCCGTCAAGCTTCATCCAATATTTAGATGCGAACAATCTATATGGATGGGCCATGTCTCAACCCTTGCCCGTGTCGGACTTCTGCTTTGAAGCAGTGACGGATGATCTTCTGGAGACGGTACTCGATCATCCAATGGACTCTTCGACGGGATACATGGTGGAGTGCGATTTAAGGATTCCAGATGGTGTGCATGACATGATGAATGACTATCCGTTGGCTCCTGAGAAGATGAAGGTGACACGAGATATGCTTTCTCCATATCAGACCCACATGGCAGAGAAACTAATGGTAAGTCATGGTCTATCTGGTGGATATGCTTGTATTAATCTTCTAAGGTTTGTGTATATCTATACTGTACTCTTGTAGGTGACCGGTTTGGAAGCGAAGAAACTGGTACCAAATCTACTACCGAAAGAGCACTATGTTCTGCACTACAGAAACTTGCAGCAGTATGTGTCCTTGGGTGTGGAGATTACAGATGTGCATCGTGTGCTCTCCTTCACACAACACCCATGGATGAAGCCATACATCGACACTAATACTGACCTGAGAAAGCTATCAACTTCTGATTTCGAGAAAGACTTCTATAAGGTGGGTACTCCACATCATGTGTGTGTGTGTGTGTGTGTATTTAGCAATAGTGTGGGATCTAGTATGTACTGGAAGTGTGAATGACCTGAAGATAACAGTTTTCTTATTGTTGTTTTTCTTGTCTTTTCTTTGTATGCCTGTTTATCGTAGTTGATGAACAATGCTGTATATGGCAAGACCATGGAAAACGTTCGAAACAGAGTAAACATCAAGCTCATTCGTGAACAGGATGAAAAACCACGTCTCCAGAAAAGCATCAACAAACCTTCGTACATCCGCAGTGTAGCCTTTGAGAACGATCTGATAGCAATCGAGTTTGCCAAGACAAAGGTGACTCTCAATAAACCCATTTATGTGGGTACAGCCATCCTCGATCTGTCGAAGCACTTGATGTATTCCTTTTACTATGAAGTTCTCCTACCCCGCTATGGACAAAATGTACGTTTGCTCTACACTGATACTGATAGTCTGATCGTACATATTCAAACGGATGATCTGTACACCGATATGTCAAACAACATAACAGCCTATGACACATCCAACTATTCACCATCCCACCACCTGTACAGCACGGTCAACAAGAAGGTGGTAGGGAAGTTCAAGGACGAACTAGGTGGCAAACCCATCAAGGAGTTCATTGGTTTGCGGAGCAAGATGTACGCATACCGCTGTGAAGACAACGACGACAATGGCAAGCGTGCCAAAGGTGTGCAGAGAAGCGTGTTGAAAAACACCATAACCGTCGATGATTATCGAACATGTCTCGTCGAGGAGTCTCAGCTGAAGAGAACAATGAATGTTCTTCGAAGTCGACGACATTGCATTCACGGAGAGGAGCTACACAAGATTGCCCTCTGTGGATTCGACAGTAAGCGTTACATTCTGGAGGATGGTATCAACACCCTGGCATTCGGACACAAGGATATTCCAAAGCACTGAGGGATTTCCACACATACTAGAGCATATGTCATATCTTCTCATGAAATACATTGTAAATACTATGCGATTCATAATATTCACGTTAATCCAAAGCATGAGCTACATTGTACATATGAAATGCTAATACTTTTTGAGATCATTCACATCCTTCTTTGTTAACCAGGTATGGAATTTTTCGTCTTGATAACCCTTCCATTTGACGAGCCGACTGTTCTTGTTGTATTTCAACACCTTATCGAATCTCAATCCTGTGTGTCTGGCATGTTGTAGCTCAGCTCCATAGAACTGTCCTTGAATGACTTCTCCCATCAGGTCTTGAACACGATAGGTGTGGGGTACAGTGGGTAGGACATCGTTTACCACGAACACTTCCTCTGTCCAGTTGGGCGTGTACCCTTTCTCGAAATGACGTTTAGCCACAGCCAAACGCACATCATCACCCACTTTGAATTTAGCTGGTGATTGCTTCGAGTGTACGTCTGCATCTTTTGGTTTTCCATCAAGAGAAGCTTTCGTGGGACTCATGCCGATACTGCGATGTTTCGAGCTGTTGTACTTGACCATAAGCTGAGGAAGGACGTCAAGATACTGTGTCGTAGCTTTCTCCGTGAAATGGCGCCACATTCTGCCTTTCAGTGTTCTATTGAAGCGTTCCACCACCACGGCTTTTCCTTCGTTGTGGGTGCTGTACATGATGATGTTGTGATCCTTGACCCATTGCTTCATTGTTGCATTGTAGAACTCCTTGCCTTCGTCTACCCATAGTTTTTGTGGTACCCTGTTCGATGTTTTCAGGATCAGGTCGAATGCATCCCTGACAGCAGAGCCAGTTTTGGTTTTCAGGGGTACTGCCCAGGCATAGCGACTGTACAGATCGATGACGGTCAGCAGGAATTTGTAGTTCTTGTTGCTTCGGGCAAACCGTTGCATATCCACTAGATCGGCACTCCAGATGTGATCCACAGACCTGCTCTTCACCTTGCGTCTTTTGAAATGCACTCGTCTGGGTTTGTGCAATTCGTTAGCCAGTTGCGTGTGGAATGGTGTGGACTGCGACTTCTTCTTCTGTCTTCCATCATGAAGTGCTTTTTGCACTTTCGTATCCCACAAGGCTCCACCACCTCGCAAGGCACCTAAACTGAGAACCAGTTGATCGTTTTCCAGCTTTTCATCCTCATCGAAGACTCTTCGGAAAATTCGAAGTGCTTCATCCAGACCATATTTGGAAAATAGCTTTCCCATCAATATGGCATACCATCCACATACTGCTGTGCTTCTGTCTTGAACGGCTTGGGTGTTGGTGATGATCTTACAGTCTACATAGGCTTCTTTAAAGAAATCGCACAGTGCAGGTTCAGTGTAATCTTGCTCCATAGTGTATAGACTGCGTCCGAAACTGTCAAAAACCAGGATCACGTTTTGCTCGCGACACACGGTCAACCAATGATGTCCACCTTCCGGTGCATCGTACACCGGTAGAACGTTGTCGGTGTTGACGATACAAAAGTCTCCATTGTTCAAGGGTGGTAAGAGATCGTAACTTGTACACCCCACGAACCCTCCAACACCATTCAATCTTCCTTTGATGTCGGCACTGCTGAGAGGGTAGTCCATTCTTGATCATAGCCTGAAAATTTTCGCGCACGTGATCACATTGAACGTCCACTCAGGATATCCTTGATGATACGAGTGATCCTGCTTTTATCCTTCAGAACCTCTTGAATGAATGATGCATCGTCCACCATCACCTTTTGTGCTCTGATCATGAAATGCTCGGGATGGATCAATTTTGCTTCAGTTGTTCTACCATACGTAGAAGTCATATCGTTGAGATCTTGAAACTTGAGCTGCGATCCTGGTACAGCTAGCACTAGGGTGGCTAGTTCATGAATCTTTCGTTCTGATCGAAGGAATCCATCGACATGTTTGTGGATTCCCACCGCACCCGCTATGGTTGCAAACGGGTACCTGGACATGTAGATGCGATTCGTCTCGTTGACCAGAGTAGTGTAGTCGTTCATCGTCTGCGTCTTCAGGGCATCCGCAGCCGCTTCCACCCGACTCCTGAACCTCAGTCGATCTTCATCGTAGAGTTGCAGCAGTTGTGATCGGCTTGTGAAATAGTTGCTCTTCAAAAAGGTTGCCGGTATATTTGTATGTCGGAGGAAACTGTCCAGGATTTGTAGGATCCATCGGTCAAATTCGTGGTCTTGTAATAGATTGAAAGGCACTGATGTTAAAGGTGCCTTTCTCTTCTTCCTGACATCTGCAACGGAATCGCGAACTTGATCGGTAGTGGAATCATAGTTGAGTATGTTGGATGCAATCACATTTCTCACAGACGGGTAACTGATGTGATCGGGATTGTTTTTGAAGTGGGTGTCATATAGACGCTTTACTCGCGGATCAGCTTGCAGTTCCAACAGGGTGGAGGTGCTCAAACTGTGATCTGGCACTTGGGAAAGAACTTTCTTGACGCTTTTCAAGTAGGTATTGTAGTTATTACCTCCTTTTTGCCGCATGAGTGGTGGTATACCGAGAACTTCCCACGAATTTACTCTCTTCTTGAGGATGTGTTGAGGATGTTTCGACATAAACTGCAAGGTTTGCAACCTTTTACGCTTGGGTATCGAGAAGGATCCCTTTCTGGACCCCACCCTCTGTATACTGCTCGGTAGCCCATTTGAGAATTTCACCGTAAGATGCTCCATTCTTATTCATTATTGGAATTTTTTTTTCAATGTTTCGGCTAACTTTTCGGCTAACTTTTCGGCTAACTTTTCGGCTAACTTTTCGGCTAACTTTTCGGCTAACTTTTCGGCTAACTTTTCGGCTAAACACGCACATCAACGAGGTTTTTATTCAAAAGTCACCTTTAATGCAGTGTCTTCGCAATACGTGTAGTACTGATTAGAAGAGCAATCAATGGTTAGGATAGGTCTGCGACACACCGCCAATAACTTCTCATACAATCTAAAGATAATGGATGACTTCGTGCACAGACCACCAAACAGAGTATTGAGATAACGCTTGATATTGCTTTTATCAGTGAAGCGAAATAGATACATAAAGTTTGCATTGATCTTCATGTCCTTAATGTTATCAAAGCTCTGAGAGAGAAAGAACACGTTCAACTTATGATGATGACTGTACATGGTGAAGAACTTGTAGAGACACTCTCTTTGACTGCCGTGCTTCAAACCCATCACTCTGATGTCATCAATGATCACATAGGTGTTAGGCTGGAGATCCATGTCTTCGATACACTCGGGCATGGTGCTGTAATGCTTGAAGGATTTGAGGCTTGGGAGACGATACTGATCGGCCGGCGTGTTGGAGATGACAACTATACGCTCAGGTTGCACACGTTTCAGGAGCTTGATGAGAAAGTAGGATTTACCCATGTTGCTCTGTCCCAGAAACAATACGTTTTGACCCCGGGATTTCAGAGCAGGAATGATTTCCGTGAACCAATCCTTAGACTCGAACTGAAGACCAGGAATGTGCAGCCCGTGTCGAGCAGTGGCCGTGGTCGGAACATCGTCGTTCCTTACGGGACTAGTCTTTTTCTTCCTCCCGATTTCCTGTCCAAGGAGCGAGATAAAGTCCATGATCAGATGTAGGATGGACCGATGTGAGCGGAACTCATAGAAGACGGTCCTGCACTGTTAATGTTCTGTCGAATTTTTTGAGCAAATGGAGTTTCAGGACGGGTTAGGGATCTACGAGGTGCAGACAGGAACGATGAAGCTTCGTCGAGGGCACGATGTCCTAGTTTTTTGAACAATACCCTTCCTTGTTTCTTTATTCCTCGTGCCCTGCGGCCTTTGGAGCGAACTTGACGAGCTGGTTTCTTGGTTTTTCGAGATGCTCGTTGACGAATCTTCTTCGGTGCATGCCGACGACGACGACTTTTAGTGCGCTTCATGGCACCTGCTGAGCTTCCCTTCCTTACTCCTCTGCCGAATATTTTATCCATTACGTTGTCACCCAGTGATGCCATGGTACCCATGGCCAAGGGAGCAGCCAGGTTCGTCAGGAGTGGTATGGCCTTGGCGGCTAATCCTGGTGGAATGGCTAGACCTCCTCGGTGCATGGCAGGGTTGTAAGCTGTTTTCATTTGCGCTTCCACAATGTCTCCGGACTCTCCTCTCCCCAAAAGCATGGGAAGAAGTGTCATTCCTGCCATGGCAGCCAGGGGTCCAAGTCCACCGCGTTGCATTGCATCTTGTTTTGTCGTGGGTTCCGCCATCTGCTTTTCCATCTCATCCGGTCCAGCACCGATTAGGTTTTTCCAGAAGCTCTTTTTCCAGAAGAATCCACCGTGTTGTCGACTCGATGTTTTCAAATCACCACCGTAGACACGATGTCTGGTCTCCAGGTCACCACCTTCCATGATGCCCTTTTACTACTAGGTCGGAATTAATTCATACAACTTCGGCTTTGATACCTTCATCTTTGCTCATGGTGTACAAGTACTTGTCCATGCAGAGAAGGTTGACTTTGATCGAGGCGCCATTTTCGCTAGGTCTCCTCACGGGGGCGTTTGTCACGTCGCTAAATTGATAGTCGATGGACAGATTTCCTCTCGATCTTGGATTGTCTGTGGTCCGATCCAGATTCAAGTTGATAGGCACCATAAAGTAGTGATTGCAGTAATCTGCAGCGGTGATGGGGATTTGCGTTCCATACGTCTTGCCGAAAAAGTCTTGAACCAGATTGTAGCCACGCAGGTAGGAGGATTTGTTGTAATCGTAGAAGTATTGCCCTTCAGTATTACGACTCACATCCCACTGGAACTTGAGCGGGTTGTCAAAGAGCGTCTGATCGTTGACAGTGACACGAAGTTGACTGAGATTTGCATGAATCATGGCCAGTCTGTTCGAAGAATGCGATGCTTCACCTCCAGCCAATGCTGGCTGTGTACCATGAGTCAAATCTGTGAAGAACAGGATCATCCTGCGTGGAATGTCCGCATTGTGAAGCAGTTCCAGTGTACCAGCATCATCTGAAATGCTCTTTTGTATGAGACGAGGGCACCACGTGTGGAAATAGAGTTGTTTGGGAAGGCGTACACGATCGGTGAGATTGGGTTCCATGCGATAGGTAGTGTACACAAAGTCCAATTGGAGTAGATCGATCTCAATATCACCGACGCTCAGAGCACTGTTGGCACCACCGCCTTGATCGCTAAGCATGATGTATCTGGAAAGCTCGGATTGTGGCAGATCAAAGCGAAGCTTCACCTGTGTACCCGGGGGTAACCAAGCATCGTCCTGATTGAAAAACGGTAGGAAGGGTCTCAGCTTGTACTGAAACCGTCCAACAGCTGCACGAAGTGCATTTTCCTGAACCGTGTTGGAGAAGCCTTCGTTGGTGACAAGCTCGACGGTGGGTGCACGCCTGAGTGTGAAATCATCGACGAAATCCGGTGCTTGTGCTGCATTAGCGTTTGCAGCGTTTGTTTCGAAGGCATAGCCATGCTTACGCTTCACACCAAGTTGATAGGGCGATAAATCCACACCTCTCAATGCTCTTTGCGGATCCAGTTTCTGTAGACCGTAGAGATCCGAGTCCACGTACTGAAGGCGTTCGCTGCTGCTTTCCATTAGACTGAGGATATGCTGAACCATTTGCATGTCGGCAACTTTACTCGATTGCGTGACCTCTGTTCCGTTGATCTCCACTCGAATGTTCTTGAACCACGAAAAGGCTGGTGACGTGGTGCACACCCATCGCGTGTAGTCCCCAGGCTGGTTATTGAGATTGTTTTTGACACTATAGCGCATTTTCACGATGAAATAGCTCTCCCCCAGAGCAATGAAATTCGGCGACGAGATGTCTAGTTCATTGTTCAGGGATGGTGGTGATCGATCTGCTGTGGAAAAGAGTCGTACTCCGCGTCTACCCTCAAGCAACGAGAGTTTCTTCTCCGTCCTGTCGAGGATGTTCTTCTGAACGATCTTCGTGTTGGTCAGGAGTCCCGTGAAGGACTCCGGAGCTTGTGGTGAGTATATCTCCTGTGCCATTCTTGCGAGTCACATTATAATAGGGGTGAATTTTTTTCAAAGATCCAATATCCAGTGTCTTGCGAAAGTCGTTCATCATCGATATCAATCGTTGATGCTCCTCGTTAGTGAGCTTCCCATCTTCAAGAGTAATGCCCAATTCCAACATGAACGAGTCTTCAGCTCTCTCCATCTGCTGCAGTTGTTCGATACACGTGATAAGTTGACGTTTGGTGTCGAGAACGTGTTTACCAATGCATGCCATGATCACGCCGATAATCGTGCTACTGATGGCGATGATTCGAATGCGATGTTCTCCAGATACGGCACCACTCCCTTGAAGAATGTTGAGAATGGTTTGAATGAGTATGAGAAAGGACAAGATTGCAGTGTTGTAAATCACGTACTTCTCCCGGCAACGCACCTTTTCGCTCTCCAATTTCTTTCGTTTTGCTATATCCTCCACCATGTCACGCACGTGACGGACACGAACATCTGGAAGATCCATCTAAGTAGTTGTGTTGGTGATCCGAAGATCAAGGTAGACGGGATATCCGGAAGTAATGTGTTCACCGGTGTTGAATTTCAACCAGAACGAAATGCTAGTCACGTTTTCGTGTGGAAGCAGCAGTCGTTTGTCTTCTTTCCCGAACACGTAGTTATTCAAACCGTTGAGGGTTTGAATAAGAAAAGTCTTCAGCACCCTCGAATCAGTATTGTCTTCGTACTCCACAGCAGGTCCAATGAGGTCGGTGTAGAGCAGGACAAGTCTTCTGCCTTTCGTCAGATCCACAGCGAACGGGAACGTGTGAGATCCCTCGATCGTGTATGGCTTGAGAATAGTGCCCACACCCAGCACCAATGCGGGTGAGTCCTTCTTCAACAAGCACCGTTTATTCCTGGGTACCGAGACACTTATGCGGCTGGTGTGACGAGAGTAGGAAAACACAATGTCTCCGTGTCCTGCTCGTTTCAGAGTGGCATTGATAATAGACACCAAATCGTCTACATCGCTGTATGTTCCCGTCTTGATGGAAAGTCTATCCTCTTCTTCTTCTTCTTCTACACCATGTACCACATAGAGTTTGTTCGTTGCCTCGTCTATGTTCTCAAAGTGTACTTCAAACTGAGCCGATTCAACATGCAGGACTTTATCACGCGTATCGAGCTCCTTCACATTTAGAGTAAAGTTCGGTTTGTGCAATCCCCTGCTCACGCCCGACGTGTTGTTCGCCACTGTCAATATCACAGACATTCTGGTGTTGTGATGACACTCACTATAGATAGGTTTTATTTTTCATTTTCATCTCAAGAATGTAGTGTAGCATGTGTGCTATATATTATGTACAATCAAAGTAGCACTTTCATATATCGTAGTGTGCCATGAGTTCTGTGTGGATGCGCTGGATTGTGTGAGAAGATAAACTCTCTGCAAAGTGCAAATGACAGAACAACTTTGATGAAGTGCCGTTGAAGAATTGAGTACCACCAATACTATAATTGCAATCTTCGATTCCATTGGTCCTGGAAAATGGGACAGTGTCTAAGTTGGAATGTATCAAAATGGAGTTTACGTATAGAGTGAACAGGCCTTCTGAATTCCGAGCGTAACTTATGACACACTTTGTACCCAAGAGATCCGTCATACTCGACACAGGTTTATCCAAAGCCGCCGATAATTGGCTGACTACAGACGAAACGGGTATGTTGAATGATGAATGGCCGGGACGCGTGAAGTAGTTGCCGCTTATGTGGGTGGCAGTGAACAACACGTACAAACTATCCAAGCTGAAATTTCCGACAGTATTGATATCGAATGCCTTCAATGCCATGTTTCTAGGGTCAGGTGCGTCCACTTGAATTACTTGGAACATTGCAAAAGACATGTTGTCGTGAAACAGATTGACGAATCGTTCTCTAATGGAAACTTGGCTGGGTTGTGTAATGTTGAGGTAGAAGTGATCGTCTCGGAACATGTCGATGCTGTTCACGTTGATTCTCTTGTCCTTCATGTCAACGAGATTTATCCCTCTGTATCTGTTTCTGCTCACCCTGGTGACGGATTCAAATCTGCTAGGATGAGAGTATATGTAGAGGTAGGCGTTTCTCCGAATGAGAGGTAGTAGATGAAACGGATCGGATAGGTTCTGATTTGATTGCGGACCCATGGGGCCTCTGGTTCCTTGAGGACCTATGGGGCCGATGATTCCTTGGAGACCCACGGGACCTCTGTTTCCTGGAGGACCGGTTGGACCGATGGTTCCTTGGGGACCCATGGGACCTGTGGTTCCTTGATCACCTTGCACACCACGTTCACCTTGTGGGCCGTCTTGCCCATCTTCTCCTCTAGGTCCAATCTCACCTTCAGGCCCGACCAATCCACGTTCTCTACGTGGTCCAACTTCACCTCTGGGACCTTCTGGACCAGGTATTCCTTGATCACCTTTTTGACCGCGTTCACCACCTTGCCCATCAGCTCCTCTAGGTCCAGTCTCACCTTCAGGACCGATCAATCCACGTTCTCCACGTGGACCAGCTTCACCTCTTGATCCATGAAGCCGACCAAACGCCTTCCATTTCGAGCTGAATTTCTTGTACACGATGAGCGTGGTTGCATCGAGATAGAAGTCACCATTTCTCCCTACAGAGTTCAGTGGCATGCCACCTCCGCTAAGCCATCCCAATCCCCGATCACCACGAGGTCCTTTCATCTTGCGCACAGTGTCCATACCAGTTTGCAATCTCGATGATGCTTGTTGGATTTCATTCTTGACCCAACCGGCAGGGACAGCACATGTCAAAGAACTATCATCGTACGCCAAATTACAGATGGAATGCTCGTTCATGTTGAGGTTAGCATCCATGGACACGGATCCATCTGTTTTCACGTGCAGCTCATCAGCTGCTATGGCTTGATCTGTGTAGCGCGTAGATCTGTTTTCCACATCTTCCACTTTGCTCTCATCGGCTTTCACCTCTTTCAGTTTCTCCACATCATGAACCAAGGTGTTTTCGGTGTCATCGTTCCCCACAACTGATTGTATTTCGGTAATATCATTCCGCATGCTTTGCATGTGCTTGAGGGAAGTCTCCTCCCCATCACTCCTATGGAAATGCGTAGCCCAGTACGCCATCTTCACACACACACACACACACACACACACTGTTCTAATTATGATAGGAAATATTTTCTTTCTCAAATAAATCATTATGATACTCATGTGTGCTAGTGGTAATCTAATGAAGCGATGATATGTTAGCAAGAGAGAGAGAGAGAGAGCAAGAGAGCATGAAAAAAAAAAAAAAGGGTTAGGATATAAAGTCTTTCTGATCAATCAATGTGGTAAGATAGACTAAGCATTTAGCAGATTCAAGTCCAGTGAATTGTCCGGTAGGGTGTCAGGGAGAGACGCTGCCGCCGCCACCGTTGTGTCAAACGCAATGTCAGCAGTCACGTTGTCAGCAGTGCTCCACTTCTTGAGGAATGCAATCACCAGTCGAGTCAATTCAGTCTCGGGAAGGTCTTGCACGGTGTCGTGATCCCTTTCACAAAGCCGTGAGTCTACAAACATCAGGGGGATTGCCGAAAGCCATGCCTTGAATTCGCACTTCTCCCTGTTGAAAGATATAGTGGAAGGATGCAGATAGAGCTGACACTCTTCGTTCATCGGGAAGTTGGGCACACCCTTGGTTGGCTTGAGATACAAAGCAGTCACACTCTTCCCTTGGTACATTGCAGGGAAGATGTTACTCCGTATCCTGTTGATATGTGGAGATCTCACGGCACGTCTCAAAGGTGTTGAGGTCTTCAGGAAGAATTGAATGAGATCGTCTTGTGAAGCCTGGACGTACAGCTTAAGTTGACCAAAGCGTCCTTCACATACCGTGCCATTGACAAGCATGCCCGGTAAATCACCGCGCGTATAGTAGAAATCGGTGCCAGGAGCAACATGATAGTCGTGGGCGGTCTTGCTGTACATTGCTTGAACACACTCTGCTGCCCCATCCGTAATAATGGTGGCGACACCTGGTAGTATGGTAGGACGAGGAGATGGCATCTTGATCTTAGGCAGAGGCTCCAGATTCGGATTACGGCTAGCACGTCGCTTGTAGAGACCGGGTTTCTTTATCGTCTTGATAGCGAACGGGTCAATACCCAAACAGTCCACAACATCTTCACCAGCAACAACAGCATCAGTGGCCATCATGATATCAGTCACGAGAGATCCAGTGAGATCCAGAGGGAGAGAGAGAGAGAGAAGGCTTGAGCAACGAAACAACAAAGGCAGTTGTGAGTGAATGGAGGACTGTGCTTGCACATATATACCCTTTTGACCGCCGCAGAGTTTGAAATAACATCCTATGGGAGGTGACGACCTTGGAGAACACGGTGAAATTGTTCAAGAATCAACCAATCAGAGGACACGGTGAGCAGATGATAAGATTTAACCAATCACAGCACGACTTGCACTTGACCTGTCGGAACATGTCTCGGTCATGACTGAACGTGTCTCGACCATGTCTCAGAACAGGTTCCCGAGAGTGTAAATCTCCAACGCATTGCTAACATTGATGACGTACTGCAGTCTTGGTAAATTGATAGAGTATGTTGGCAAGATCAGGTGGGAGAGAGGTCACGTGATCTACTAAATAATCCAGACTGTAGTCATGCCAACAATAGGCATCTATTAGAAGATGCATCATGGACAGGTCTGCAGGTGACATCAAGGACAAATTAACTTTCAGAGTGTTCAGCTGTCTAGCGGACAGAGGACCCTTGATGTGTTCCATGAGATGTAGAAGAAACATCAGTGGAAAACATGATGGAAGAGGTTGTGTAATGCGGCTGCTTCTCAACCATGATACATTACTGCGCGGTAAAGAAGAACGCAGTGTGCGCACTGCATCATGATCCTCATGAAGTATACACGATAATGCTATTGCATAGTTCATGCTTTTATAGCTGCTGGACTTCTTCATTGCTTGCAGTGCCTCTTGAACAGGGTGAAACTGTGCATGCGGTAAAGTGAAGTCGATCTTGTTGAGAAAATGTACAAGATGACGATTCACACCTTGAATGCGATCGGAATCCGTGTAGGTCTTTATGCTAGTACAACGCTCTCTCCACTTTACCTCGGGCATGTAAATGTCAGCCATTACCAATCCACACTGAGAACAAACTCTATGACCAGCATGCTCAACTTGTTCTTCACGATGATAACACACTTCTTCACTTTCCTCTATCTCCTTCTTCTTCTTCTTCTTCTTTTCATCCAGCGCACATTGCTTCTTTGAACGTACATAAGCATACAGGATCTCAAATTCAGAATCCATTTTCACTGCACCACAACAACTTGAAACTGACTGGATCATCATTCAAGAACACACCTTTTATACTTACATAATCATGACACCATATTACCTTATTGTTTAGGGTAGAGCATAACACCCCAATACATATTTTCAATAATACCCCCTTTTTTTTTTTTGAGGTAGGGGCACCCCCTGGCACATATTTTTATCCGCAAAAAAACCGGGCCAAAAATAATTTTCACCGCAAAAATGGGGTACTATTAGTACCCCATTTTCAATAATACCCCATTTTTTGGGACCCGGGCGCCCCCTGTCCCAGAACCCGCTCGTCCCTTCCTACTCACACACACACACACACACACACACACACTGCTCTGGGAAAGACACCACACTAAATCCCTAGAATAGCATGTCAGCTCATGACTTACAGGAATCAAGCATTGCAAGCTAAAGAGCAACAGTCACAGCATCTCATCTAAGCACTGAGGGTTGTATGCCGCTCAAACACGTACGGCATTCCACATTCCAGGGGTGTCGGAAGTTATTTTATGGTGGTACGATTAGCAACTTGAAGTACAATTTTCTTGTGGGGTTGGGATGGCTCCACTGAAGTGTTTTCAACATTTAGAGCCCAGACCAGTCAGCGGCATGTCAGCCCAGACCAGTCAGCGGCATGTCAGCCCAGACCAGTCAGCGGCATGTCATTGTTTCTCGGGGTGCCTGGGGCGAAGAGTGGTACGGTCAATACCATGGTGTCCATAGCGTGTGCGACGTGGCCCCTGCATTCTCCTCAGAGACTAACCTGACTTCGGCTAAGGTGCTGCCACATACAGTCCAACATGACGCCAACACTGTCTGTATTGTTGTAAGCCACAGCAGCCTCTAGCGCTGTCCTATCAACCTACATCAGTACAGGAAACAAAACAAGAGTACACCTGTACTAGAAGCTGAAAGTCCTGGAAATCCACAGGCAAGAAAGTAGTGGTGACTGCAGTTAGGAGACACGGAAGATTTCTAGTAACTTCACCGCGGCTATCAGGCATCCTATTTTTCGGCTGCACACCCTCCTGGGTACTGTAGTCGACAAATGCTCGGCCCATTCAAAATTCGGCCTCCAGGGCTAAAACAATTTCAGCCGCATCACATGTTCGGCCTGTACTGCTGCCTCCTGTATACACTGTCATACTGGACCTTGCAAAACTTATTTTCGGCTGCAACAGATTTCCGGCCAAACATGACCAGGCCGAAAATATTCGAAAATAAATACGCGCCGAATATTTGCTGACTTTAATACAGTACTCTAGCCCAGTCGTGGTCTAGCCATTGGGAACGTTGTGGGTAGAGACTAACATGCCACTCGCTGGCTTGCACAACAAGTGGGTATACAGTACATGTAAAAGGTAAAGAATAATTTTAAAGGTGCTGTATTAAAAACGGCTAGCATGCACCTTCCATGTTGAAAGCTATCATAGTGTGAGAGTATTGCACTCACCTCGTCAGTAGCCATGAAGTTTGCTACTGCTGCAGTCAGTGGGGGGATAACGTTGGGATGATTTCGATCACAAGCCAAATGCAGCGGCGTATAGCCGTTCTTGATCAGAGAAACACAGGAAAATAGTGAACGTCAATGGCCAGGAGTGTTCATCATCATAATCAGCGTCAGCACCGTCATCGCCGTCGCTATAGTTACCGCTCTTCTCTTTGTAAACCCGTTTGAGTTGACGCGGCTCCGGATTTCCTGGCACCACCCGTCTCAGTATGTGTGCATAGTCATTTGCTTGGCCTCGATCTAGCATCGAGGACGTTGCACACCAACTGTGCACTGTCACAGTCTCGTAACATAGTGCTGCCAATTCAGTCAAAATCGGGCTTTCAAAAGCCAGCGGAACTATTTCAGATAAATAGACAGAAAACTGTATTCTGCCCCGGAATGTTGCATGATAGTAATCTTGGGCGAAAATCCTGACAACTTCCCCTACGGCTTGGTGCGAACATGAGACCCCACGATCTCTCCTTAGTGCACTCACCGCTGCTTTCCAAGTAGCTTGTTCCTTGCTCCTTTCTAGCAAGTACTTGACGGTGTTCAGCTGTCCCATGAACGCAGCACCGTGGAGTGGTGTGAAGCCACCCTGATCGTGAGCACATTCAAGTGGACACACACACACAAACACACACACAAACACACACACACACACACACACACACACACACACACACATACATACACTTGCACTGTACAAGCAGAAAGTTTTCGTCGGTCAATAATTTCGTCCAACTCCAAAGGAAGGGAGTTCGTCCGGTTGAAAATTTCGTCGATGGATCATAAGAGTGTATGGAAATTATTATTATTATTATATGCATTTCCGCGGCAATGTCAGCCGCACAATGGCAACCCACATATTCGCATATGTCGGAAATAGAATGCTCTGCCAAAAACATAAATCAAATGACATCAGATATATCCGTTCTGTGCAATCCAGTCAAGGGGAACATACGACGGCACAGAGTCCTCTCCACCCTGCACGGTCCCTTGCCAGGATCCGGAGGCGCTGCAAGTCACCAAGCGACACAAGCCTTTCATGATCCGTTCCCGCCAGGTCTCCCGACAGCTTCGTGACAATTGTGACACGTGGGCGTCCTCGCCAGGTCTTCTCATCGTGCGTGAAATACGCCGCCATTGCCAATGATGCTGGGGTGTCCTCTGGCAAGCGGAGAATGTGACCAAAGAGTTGCCACCGCAGACGCTTGAGAATGCTGGTGATTGGCTCAGCTTTGCACCTGGCGTACAAAGAGACACTCGTCATCTTCTGAGGCCAACTAATGCCAAGGAGTGATCGCAGTTGCTGACGGTGGAAGGAATCGAGACTCTGCTCCAAAGCCAACGTCAAGCCCCATGTTCCGCCGTTGTAGGTCAGTACTGGTATGACAAACGCCTGATAGAGCCTCAGGCGCAGCTTCTCACTAATAAGCTCTCGTCGACACCATACAACAAAGACTGACCTGAAAGCTGCTGTTGCGAGCTGCTTCCTTCTGATCACGTCTTGTTCATCACCCAGAAGTGACCCAAGCTAACGTGTCTTTCTCCAGATTTCCGCTAGACGATCCCCTTCTCTGCGTAGTGTTGTTTGCTCAGTTTTCTCTTCGTTCACTTTGAGATGCCATTCTCTGAGGACCTCAATTATGCTCGGGCTGATACTGTCCAACCATGTCCGTGAGCTGCTCAGAAAATCCGTATCATCTGCATAGATAACTTCCCCAGGCAAGAGATCATCAGCTGGCGGCCTGGGAGGTAACGTGGCCCTGAGATCACGTCGCGCTGATTCCAAGTAAATGACAAAAAGAACTGGAGATAGGCAGTCGCCCTGTGGGGTGCCGATCGTGGTCTCAAACTCCGATGACTGCTGCTTACACACGAGCACAGATAGGCTTGTATTGGAAAGAAGCACTCGGATAAGTCGGACTTCATCCTCCTTCACGATGCCATTGACCACCGTGAGCAGCTTCTCTCTCGATATTGTGTCGAATGCCTTGCTCATATCTATTCCGTGTATCTCGATGGTGGCATGGTACTTCTGGGTGATAGCGGCTAGCCAGCGATGCGTCCAGACTGCATCAGCCGTGGATCTGCCAGGACGGAAGCCACTATGGGATGCACTCAGATAGCTGTCCACTGCTGGCTGGATGCGTCGCAGTGTAAGGAGAGAAAGGGCCTTTCTGGTTGAATTCAGCAGCACAATAGGATTTCCGGGAGGTCCCTTCTTTTTGTTTGGCTTCGGCAGGGGTATTAACATGCCTTGTCCGAGTTCAATTGGATGATGCGTCTCAAACATGCAATTCAGGCATTGAGCCAGCGCTTGGGCCAGCGTCTCACCTCCGTACTTTAAACATTCTGCATTAACCCCATCGCGTCCACAGGCTCTGTTGTTGTTGAGTTTCTTGATGCACGAATACATTTCATGAGCTGTAATCGGGTTTTGAAGAGATCGGGGATCTCCATGAAACGGGAGGACCGGTGAAGCATCAGGCCGGTTAAACTGTGTATTGAAGTGGGATCTGATGATGTCAAGGGACTCAGTAGTGTTACCTACAAGTCTACCTTTGTCATCCTCCACCACCAGCTGCTGGGCACGTTTCCTCGTCATTAGAGCAACTGCCTTGAACATCTTTGCTCCGTCCTTCAGTTTCTCAACTTCCTCAGCCATTGCGTCCAGTCTCCTTTCCGCATCCCTCTTGCATCTCTGTCTAATTTCATGTTGAACCCCGTTGCGATCTTGCTTAAGCCTTGACCTTTTATCTCCATCCGGGGCGTTGATCCAGCTCAACCTGAGCTCCTTCTGATATTTTGACAGCTTCTCAATTTCGGGATCATTCGATTGTTTTCTTGTCTTGGTTCTCTTTACTTGACCGACAGTGCTGTGTGTGGTTTCTTTAACAGCTGTCACGATGTCATTGTAGACTTCGTCACATGGCCTGGCATCGTCACAGACGGGAGGTATGATGGAGGACAGCCTCTCTTGGTACCGTTTCTGCATTGCTTTGTCCTCCACGAGTAAACTGACATTCAGCGCGAGTCCTGTGGATGCGGTGCTGTGTCTTGCACTTGACGGCTGACATGCTCCAAGAACACCGTAAATCCTGGCTAGATCCAAATCCGCAACAACAAGCTTGTGGTCGGTGCTGATCTCCATTCCTCCGTAGCTCCGGCAATTTTGCAGCATTCTCTTGTGGGATGAACGGCACACAATGAACAGTAAAACCTGTGACTAGCGACCACCCCTTGGTGCCAGCAAAAGCGGTCTTTAGTAGCAGGTGGTCTTTAGTTAGAGGTTTGCACCGCGTGACCATATGTGGATCCCATTATATGATATGTATGTCAAAATGCAGCTAATACAATTCCCCAGGACTTGCGCAATGTCATTCTTATTTCAGGTCAAACAACACTTGGAGAGAAAGACGGAGAGATGGAGAGAGACAGAGAGAGAGAGAAGATAAATTTTTTGCAGACTTCAAATTCAGCTGCTACTTCTGAAGCCAGGAGTCAAACGTTCCCTGGGAAGTTTCGTTTTGCGCTGGGCTTCAAATTTGTTCATGCGATCAATCGTACCGACTGTCCTTGTTGTGACTTCTCGATTGCTTGAACGCGATCCTTCAGCATCAGGACCTTGCGGTGCTGCTTTGTTTCTGGATTCCTTGATGCCATCGTCGATTCATCTGTATGACTGGGGTGACAGAGCCGCCCAGTCTTTGTTTCTCCTCCGAGTAGTAACATCGATCAGAGAGCGCTTTCAATGCGCTCTCCAAGACGTTTCCTATCATGTTTATTCTTGACAGCGCTTGAAATTTTGACAGGTGTAGTGCAGTCCACACCGACTCCACAGACAAAATTACCTGCGTTCATTTGTTCAGCTGTAGTATCGAAAGATTCCTTTCAGGACCATGGCAAATCAGCAAAATTTCAAGAAGGAGCTTCGAGCAACATTTGATTTCCTACATCGCGGTCGCTAGTTACGGGTCAAAAATTGTCTTTGGGACAGGAAAAGGCGGTCGCTGTTTGCGTTCAGCAGGTAGTCGCTAGTCACAGTGCATTTTGAATGTGAGACCTTCCGTGCCTGGCGAAGTGGTCGGTAGTACCAGGCTGGTCGCTAGTCACGGTGGTCTTTAGTTACAGGTTTTACTGTAATCAATTTGGTTGAATATAGGCACTGTTTTCCCAGACGCCACGTCTCTTCGCCATCAAGTCCACGTGGTTTTGTGCCTAGCAGCATGCTGGAAAGTGGTATTGGCCAGGTACAGGCCATTGCTGTCACAGTAGTCCACAAGTGACTGTCCAATCACATTACGAATTCCTCTGCCATGACTCCCCACAGCAGTCTCGCCCGGTCTTCTGACTCCAGCTTTAGCATTGAAGTCTCCGGCAATGTAGAGCAGTGTGTAGCCTCTGACCTGCTCGTATGCAGTCGACAATGCTGAGTAAAATTTGTCTAGCTCGTCTGCTGACTGTGAGCATTTTGAGCTTGTTGGCGCGTACACGTTGATAACGGCGAAGGAGAAGTTTGCCCTCTCTGGCTTGTTGTCAGCATTCTGACATGAGTGAAGAGTAAGTACCGCAACTCGGTCGGAAATTTGCCAGAAACGGTGAATCTTCGCAGCATAGGATGACGATATTGCGAAACCTAGGCCGTAGTGTCGACATTCCGGCAGAAAACAGATCTGCCGATACCCGCCTCTCTCAATATCTAACCCGGCCACGAGCTTCGTCTCCTGTAAGCAGCAAATGTTGATTTTGTACGACGATAATCCTCTGCTGAGCGCGTCCTGTTTGGACTTCGCCGAAATTCCTCTAACATTCAGGGTGGCAATTCGAAATGGCGTTGAAGAACGCCGCTTGTCACTCTTCATTTGCTCTCAATATCTAACCCGGCCACGAGCCTCGTCTCCTTTAATTTAAGCAGCACTGAAACGTTGATTTTGTACGACGATAATCCTCTGCTGAGCGCGTCCTGTTTGGACTTAGCCGAAATTCCTCTAACATTCAGGGTGGCGAAATGGCATTGAAGAACGCCGCTTGTCACTCTACATTCGATGTCTTAGTCTATTTCCGATAAATACATGCCTCTCCAAAGAGAGAGAGAAAGCGTAACCTTCCTCATCCAAACTGCAAAAGCTTGACAAATCGACATTAGTCCGGCATTTAATTTAATCGAAAAGCTCCTTGGACGAAAAAAATTCAACGGGTTCGCGTACCGGGCAGGTCAAGAACAAGGAGTCGTACAACTCCCTGGTCAAGAACCACCTTTCCTCTTCCGAAAAAGACCAAATTAAATTCCAGATGAATATTTCCATTTATACAGTACTTGTACTTGTTGCTCACTTGTTGCTCACTTGTTGCTCACTTGTTGCTCACTGCCAAAACTGGTCACGTGGGTCTCCCCGGGAGAGGGGAGAGAGACTCAAAAGGAATCTTGGAAAGATGACTCAATTGGCTATTGAACCGTCCAACGGCCGACACCCCCTGAAATCCCCAAAACTCTGGGTGGCCGGGACTGGAAAATGATCCCATTTATGGGCTCACCACACCTCAGTAAGTGGGTGAGGACAAGGTGCAGAAAAAGGATTGACGGCATCAGGGTATCCGTCCCGGGATCCAACTGCAGTTACCCCTGCCCCCAGTGAAGGTAATACTTGCTACTAGTGTGGGTGGCTAAATCAGAGTGGATCTGATACAAGCTTCACTAGCACCATGATTACACAAGAGTTAATCTAGCCAGAAGTAGTCCATGGTTAACAGGTATGTATACTTCAAATAGAAAGTATATGAACCCTGAAACCAACAAAGGTGGTAGGTACAACATTACACCTTCAAGCAGCCGAGCCCGTTGGCAACAGACCCAACACTATCCGGCATAAGTGTACCTACCAACCAAACTAGCTGGCACACATACACACACACACACACACACACACACACACACACACACACACACACACACACACACACACACACATGCCCGAATGCACATAAACGCATGTGTACATGCAGAACACACATTTTGTAAAATTGTAATGATCCTCCATCACCTTCTACTCGTCTCTCTCTGTCTCTCTCTCTCTATCTATCTATCTATCTATCTCTCTATCTCTCTCTCTATTTATCTATCTATCTATCTATCTCTCTATCTCTCTCTCTCTCTCTCCCTCCCCATCCCTCATCTTCAATTCCCTCTGAACTACCAGGCGCGTGCGCCAGTGCCCTTCAAGGGGAAGGGGGGGTTGCGGGGACCTCCCCCGGGAAAAATTTCAAAAAATGAAGCAAAACCCTGCATTTTGAGCGAAAAGGGGGGGGGGGGGTTCCGGGCACCCAGGAACCCATACGGGGCACGCGCCTGACTACCCCCTTCCCAGTTACTTCCTTGCTGTCGAGCACTGTTACCTTGGGGTCTTGAAATATCAAATATTAATTTGCCAATAAAAGGCAACGGCAACAGCAGCAGAAGAAGCAGCAGCAGCACAAACAAGAAAAAGAACAAGGGGACAGCAGCAACAACAACAATAGCCACCGCTGCCAACAGGGGCAACAACAGAAACAGTGACGGTGATGCCCAGGCGCGTACGCAGGGGGGGGGTTTCCCGTTGCCCAGAAACCCCCCAAATGTTCCAAACGAGCAACATTTTTGGGCACATTTTGGTAGGGCGTGCTATTGATCTGACCGGAATGCAAACTTCAACAGATCGTAACTCAGTCAAATCTGGCTCAATTCCAACGATCCAAATATCCAGGTGGAATAGAAAACTCTCAGCTATCGGTAGAAACAATTCGCGAAGCGCTGCGAGCAATGGTGCTTAAGATATAGCATTCGTAAGTTGAGCCGCGATCTCAGCAATTTCCAAAGCGCGCAGTGCGACTTGAGTATCGAGAATTTGAGACTATTCGTCACATTGACTTGCTCAAATTTGCAGGGGCTTCACTTTGACTTGTGATATTCTCAAGAGTAAACAGCAAAACAATCGAAACTCTGCGATCGAGAAAAACGAAATCGCTGGAGCAGGATGCGTTTGGGCCTTTGGGGCATTTTTGCACCGTTGCTGCACTCTAGCGCTGGATACAGGTACAGTGCAGCAGTGTAGCAGCCGGTCCGCGTCCACGTGGCCGGACCAATGCCAAAAGTGCCCAGAATGCAGGATTTTGAACCGTAATTTAAAAAATTTCCCGGGGACACCCCGGACCACCCCCAACGGCGGTGCTAAGCGCCTGCAGTGTCCTGGCTATCATCGTCGACCTCATTCTCTTTCTCTCGTGGATACCATTCCACTTCCAGGAAGCCCAAGATTATGATGATTGAGTGAGTAGAACTGAAGTTATGATCCAAGGAACGCGACTTTTGAATTTTTTAAAGGGTTTAAAAAACACATTGTAATTCGGTTGGAAACCCCCCTAGAGGTGACCCTGCGTACGCGCCTGATGCCAGTGTTGTACACATCTCTAAGTAAACAAGTCAGTTGGCCTTTTGGTGCGTGGCGCGGTCGCGCAAGAGGGGGGGGGGGGTAGTTCGTCCCTTTTAGCTGACGGCAACAGCAGTGAGAACTGGAAACCTATGCATGAATAAATCCAAGCATTCCACCCCTCCCTCCTCATCATATAGCTGACCAGTCCGGCAACTCACTTGTGTACGGAATGACACTTGTTTGACATTGATGTCCAGTAGACACTCGGTGACGTCACGGAACCCCTCCCGTGCTGCATAGTAGATAGGTGTTCTGTTACGCTGCACATACAGTCATACACACACACACACACACACACACACACACACACACACATATATACACACACACACACAGGCACACACACACACACACATATACACACACACACACACACACACAGGCACACACCTTTGACCTTTGACGCCCATCGCCGGAGGCAGAAGCCATAGCAACTTGTGCTGGGATTGCACCATTCAACAGCTTGCAAGGCTGAAGAATTGACCGTCACTATTCAGCCTGGTCCACACCATACAGCTATTTGAAGTGACTTTTTCTGGCCAGTGAATCCCTATTTTTGGTCTTTTCATTTTTTTTTCCTGCACAGGCGCACGCACATCACACCACATACTCCGGCATGCACTGGCTGTTGGTAACCACCCAGGAGAATGAAAGAAAAGTCAAGAAGAGTCTGAGAAAGAGAAGAAAGACCATAATCGTCGGGAATTGAATCCGCAACCTATCGATTGAAAATCGCTGCACATACCACTGCACCATATGGGACACACACACACACACACACACACACACACACACACACACACACACACACACTTGTACTTGGACGTGTTGCTCACTGCCAAAACTGGTCACGTGGGTCCCCCCGGGAGAGCCGGGAAGAGAGACTCAAAAGGAATCCTGGAAAGATGACTCAATTGGCTATTGAACCGCCCAATGGCCGACACCCCCTGAAATCCCCAAAACTCTAGGGCAAGTTTTACTCTGCCCCCCCCCCCCCCCCTCCCTAGCTCGGTTCTCCTGCACCTGACAGCAGCACTGTATGGTTGTTCAAATACATGACGAATGTCTTGTATCACATTGTCATTGTCTCCTGAGGCCCGGCACCTGACAGCACCTTTAGTAATATGTTGTTCAAGTACATAATTTCTACACTTGTATCACATTTTCTCCTGGTGACTGGGTAGAGCAAGAAACTGGAGGACTCGTATCACCATCATCATCACAAGACCATAGCCCTTGCCGTCGGGGCATCACAGAGCAAGTATGAACAAGCGAGCGCCATAAAAATCGATCGCGTGCAGCAGCGAGCAGGGACTGTACATCAAGTGCAGTCCATGAAATAATATTATCAAGCCATGACATTCTAGGTCCGCCTCGGCCACGACCTCCAGCAACACAACCCTGAAGAACAGTCAATGACAAACAGCCAGAACGAACAATATGACCAAAAAATTGCAATTTCCTTTTACGAACAGAAACAATAAGTGGGACTTGTTTGTGAATACTATTTATTTCCTCTCTAACAGACACATTCGTCCGGTGATCAGTGAACGGAATCCTGATTGAAGGCGTCGATAGCTTCTCATTTCGAAAGCCTCGATCTTTTCACAATTTCAGCAGTTTTAAAAGGTCCAAGACTGGCAAGCATAAAGGAGTATGGATAAAACAATAGCATTGAGTAGACGTGATTTCGAGCCGATACTGATGTTTCTATCCCTCCAGATTGGACTTGTATACTAGTAGACACATTCCACCATGGGCTTTTTGTTGTGTGTGTGGGGAACCTCTGGAGTGATGATGCAGGCTGTCAGCACTCTCATTCTCGGAGCACTCTGACCTTCCTTCAATGATCCTCCTGTGCATAAAGTGGGTTCACATCTTGGTCATGTGACTAACTTTGTATAAGCGGCGCGGAGACAATAACTTTATCATGGCAATCAGCAGAATCAGCGAAGCGGACATTGGACGTAGCAATTCAACAATAATAAAACGAGGATAACAAAATTTCCTAACGAGTTAAATGTCATTAAACTTAGACTATTCTCTTAGAATTCACACACACATACACCCACCCACATACCCATGCACGTACTCCTTACACTTCACCCACTCTGAGCCTCACATTGTTATTATTTCTCACCTCCTCGTCATATTCTTTTGTCTTCGCCCACCCCTGTTATTAGTTCACACTTCTCTAGTCTTTCGCACTTCACCTTTGCCCGTGGAGTGGCGCACCCAGCACCGCACTACATTTGCTAAGCACCTTCAGACCATGCTAAAAGAAGTATTTTGATCTTCTTTTCAGCAAACGCCCTCATTGATCTGCACCGCCTGTATTGTATAACTGTGTTTACTGCGTTCCTAGTTTAAATTCGTTTTTAAAAACATCTCTTTAATTCTTGCATTATCCCATTATGACCATGCTTAAAGACTTCTTTTCAGAAGTATTTTGATCTTCTTTTCAGCAAACGGCTTCATTGATCTGCACCGCCTGTATTGTATAACTGTGTTTACTGCTAACTGCTGCTTTATTGTTCCAAGTATAAGTTTAGTTTAATTAAACATCTCTTATTATTACACAAGAGAGAGTTTGGAAGCTTTGTCACAACTCCGAGTTTCACGTACTTCAGTATCTCTACGATCATCAGGCAACTGATGGATCCAAAACGGGCAGCCAGAACATAAGGGGGAGCAAGGTGGGAAATTCCGAGGGGTGTCATAGGCGACGCGTATCATAGCGCAAGAGTCAGGTACAGGCGTGAAGTTGCCAAGTCTTCAGACTTGGGGCTATGCAGCAGTAGTTCCGGCATGAATGATATAGAATAGAGCTGGGGGCAGATGCCAAATCCACACATGCCCACACCACAACACAAACATACACCCACACTCTCTCCCTTTTCTCACATACACATACACTCACACGCGCGTCCGCACACACATTCTCTAAATCTCTCTCTCTCTCACACAAACACACACACACATTCATTCTCTATATCTCACACATGCACACGCACACACACATTCATTCTCTATATCACACACACACACACACACACACACGCATTCTCCAAATCTCACACACACATTCTCTAAATCTTACATACACACACACACATTCTCCAAATCTCACACAAACATTCTGTCTCTCTCTCTCTCTCTCTCTCTCTCACACACACACACACACACACACACACACACACAAACGGCCACAATACCCATCCTTTCATTCTCACACCTACCGCACACATACTTGCACCCGCACTTATCCAATCACCCACACACACTCTCTTTCTCACGAATGCACACAAACACACACACACACACACATACACATGCGCGCTCACACTCACACACACTCACACACACACACACACACACACACACACACACACACACACACACACACACACACACACACTTGGCAGCGGGACTACCAGCTAGATTCACTTGACCTTGCGCGCAAAGTTACAGAGGTAGAACTTGTTTTCATGACGGCACTTGGACACAAGCTCTGACCTCTTGTTGAGGGAGCGGGTCTTGTCGGCCCAGGCAATCTCCAGCTTCTCGACCAGACACAGATTGCAGCGCTTCGAGATGTTAGAGTATGGTGCGGCTCTCCTCACAACGGACCACCTGATACTGTAAGGTTTGTTTTCATCCTTCAGTCTCCAGATGTGTCTGGACAGTCTCGTTGAGGTCTCGTGCTTCTTGTGGCGAATAGTATGTTGATGACCATTGAATCGCGTCTTGAATGTCCCTTCCGTTAATCCAGTGTACTCCTTCATGTCGCTGCCGGTTACATGTGCCCTGTACACAATGCTCGATGCTAGACAGTTTCCTTCCAAGGGGCAATCATTTTTGACACGGCAGTTGCAGGTTCTCACATCCTTGGTCTTATTCTGGTGGTCGCTGCGGAGGATACTATTGTTGTGTTGCTTGATGATGGTGGCGACATTTGGCATGCAACTGTAACTGAACTTTAGCGTGTTCCGGTTAAATATCTTTTAGCCCCATCCCTCACACAAACAAGTCAACAAAGAGGCATCTTTGGATTGAGGAGCGCTGGTTTCGAAACAACTGGTTTGAAGCTCAAAGTAGAGCTGGTGTTAGCTCAGAGCAGAGCTGGTGTTAGCTCAAAGTAGAGCTGCTGTTAGCTCAAAGTAGAGCTGCGGTTAGCTCAAAGTAGAGCTGCGGTTAGCTCAAAGTAGAGCTGCTGTTTGCTCAAAGTAGAGCTGCGATTAGCTCAAAGTAGAGCTGCTGTTAGCTCAAAGTAGAGCTGCTGTTAGCTCAAAGTAGAGCTGCTGTTAGCTCAAGGTAGAGCTGCTGTTAGCTCAAAGTAGAGCTGCTGTTAGCTCAAAGTAGAGCTGCGGTTAGCTCAAAGTAGAGCTGCTGTTAGCTCAAAGTAGAGCTGCTGTTAGCTCAAAGTAGAGCTGCGGTTAGCTCAAAGTAGAGCTGCTGTTAGCTCAAAGTAGAGCTGCTGTTAGCTCAAAGTAGAGCTGCTGTTAGCTCAACGTAGAGCTGCAATGCTAAATGGATGTAATATAGCGCAAGGCAGAGCCGCAGCAAATAGCTAGATAACACCAGTTGTGAGAGTGGACCCATGAAACCAGCACTCCGTTAGCTAAGCACTATTGACGCACAGCAAGGGTCAATTAATGTCAGCACAGGCAAGCATTGCGCAGCTAGAGTTCAGTAGCTCATTACTCACCCGAGTTGGGGATCATGGCATCCATGGCACGGCAGCAAGCCGGGATGATAGCTGGCGCTATGCGCTTGTTGTAGTCTGGATGTAGCGTAGACACGCATCGCTCTTTCCACTGACCTGCCACTCGGAAGAAGGAGTCGGGGCACTAGCCATAGCAGCAGTGGTGGCTGCACCAATGTGGACCGAATGCCCGGAGTAGTTCGACTGGGATGGTACACCGGCCGCAACGACAAGAGACCATACTGTTACTGTGAATGACTGCCTGGTCAGCTGCTGTCTGTTCGAGAGTACGAACAAGAGTTGCTCCGGTCCCTCGCGACGAGTGACAGATGGGTAGCTAACAATGGCACGGACCGGGCAGTACGGCGGTACAGACGGGCCAATGTCACTAGTAACGCCTTTACCGAATGGGTCCGTCTTGGATGAAAGCAGGAAGAGTTGCAGGCGTCCGTCACCAGGGGAGCTAGTACAGCCCCGTGTGATGCCATTAGTGAATTCAGCGCACCGAAGAAATCCAAAGAAGCAGCATGACGGCTTGGCAGAGCAGCTTGTCATGGCCATTCAGGATACTACTTTTCCGGCGTGCATCCGTCAGGTGTCGTAGGATTGGCATAGTTATAGGAAGGCGAGGGGTGAGTGCAGCCGTACCATGGCATCGTTGGATGCCCTTCAACACCCTCTTCAGAAGCCACGCATCTACTAAGGGCCAGCAAACCCATTCTCAAGGTGGGCTTTATGCACCGCACTCGCATACACAGATACAGTTCAGGGCACGCTGATCATAGTTCACGCATGAATGTGTGTCCAGGAACGATGACTCGGGCAGCAAAAGTGAGCTTCCCCAGGAGGGACTCGAGTTGACGCTGGCCGATGCTGCGCTCGCTGATAGTAGCCATGAGTGGCGCACGGATCTCGGACAGCTTGTCCTCTGGTAGCCGAGCTTCGTGGCGCTCGCAGTCTAGGACAATACCAAGGAAGGTCAATGATGGTGATGGCCCTTCGAGCTGGGATGGAGCAAAGAGTGCCGAGATATGTGAACGCCCGGAGGGGGATGGTGAGTTGCTGGTTGGCTGCAGCCAAACCAGTGGAGATATCGAGAAAGTCATCGAGGTAGTGAAGCCGGTGATCTATAGCAAACTCGTGCTGCATGATCCAGTTGACTGCTGTGGCTACTGAGTCAAAGACGGCTGGGCTGGAGCGGAGGCCGAAAGGCAGAAAGCGCTCGTAGTAGTAGGAGCCTTCCCAGCGAAGTCCTGACGGCGGACTGGGATCTGCCGAAATGCACTGCGTACATCGAGCTTGGACAACTACACAGGCTGTGGGCATGACATGATGATGTTGATCGCGTTGTCAATGCTCGCGTAGTGCAGAGAGAGCGGCTCGGCAGGAATGCTGTCGTTCGCGCCGGTGCCTTCCGGACTAGACTGATGGTGGATCATTCGCGGCTTGCCGTTCTTTTTGGGGATGGCACCAATACCAGAGCGCATGAACTGAAATGGAGGTGACGGAAATGGGCCTGTGGTCTCGCTGCGGGCGCAGGAAGCAGCTAATTGCTCGGATATAAATGCCGAGTGAGTGAAAGCCAATGGTAGATTATTAGAGAAAACCGAAATGTCGTGTTGGCCGGCAGATCCAAGAGTAAAGCCATGGCCATGGAGAACATACGCAACACATGATTGATCTGAGGGGTTACGTAACAGGCGGGCAAAGTGGTCAGCTAGCAGTGTGGTGTCTGCAGAGTGTATGGGAAAGAAGCTACGTACCGAGTCAAGCGATTCAGTAGCCATTCTGCTAGGAGCGGCGGGGTGGCCAATTGGCTCCGCGCTGCCGCTGGTTGCACATGATGCATGGGTGGTCCTTGCCACACTGGCTGCAGGTGTGGGAGAAGCGGCACGGCGACGAAGAACAGCGACCTCCATTGAAGTTGCGGCAGATTTCTTGGCCGTCGCTGGTATGGCTGCGACCACTGGAGGCAAATGCTGATGGCTTCGGGACGAAAAGGACACAAACCGCCCCTGGATGGACCGTCTTACATTGAGCGCATTTTGGGTGTGCATGGCCTGTGACAGCTATCTACCATAGGTTCACGTCTATGGTGTCCAACCTCTTCGTGCCTGGTTACTGGGCCACGAGCATCCGCAGCTGGCGGTCGTACTCTAGCCACGCGCTTGGGAAGAACTGGCAGTTAGCAGTCAGGATCAACTGCTGGTACGCAATCAGTTCAGCAGTGCGGTGTAGGGCAGCAGCCGTGATAACAGACATGTATGTGGTCCATGCCTCGAGCCGGGTAGCTACATGTGTAATTATCATGAACCTTGCGACGCACCTGCTTCGCGTCATCCAACTCAACGATATTTAGCTGGCTATCGTTATTCGGGCTGTGCACCAGCCGGAATGTTGGGCCGGAAGTGTGCAAGAATTTCAGGCAACAAACTTGAAAAATCTACGAACTCCCCTCGCAAGATACGTTCTTGCACAGCCTTGGGCACAGCTGGTGCAGGTGGCTGATCGGGTGGGTTACAGGAGCTTGGCCTGGCGTAGTGGCGGCAGCTGCCGCATTGCCTTGGCCTTGGGTGAGGAGCGGCGCCGAGAGTGAATGCTCTCCGATAATGAATGGCGGCCGACAAAGCCGACTACACCTCGTCCCGTACGGGAGCGCAGAGATCCGTTGAGCTTGCGTCACCTGAGCTGGCGGAGGAGGCATTGGTGCACGTCGGGCTTCTGGGCTCGCGAGCCGTGTCCGCACTGTCATGTTGCTGGTTCTCCTGGCCGGAGCAGACCTCCCGGAGCAGACCTCACTACCAAGGGCTAGTTGTGCCAGCAAACGGTCCTGTCAAATACTTTTACTAAGTTTCCTTTCGGATTCAAGCCGCGCTGAGAAGGCTCGCCGCGGAGGGCTTGGCAAGGCATTGCCTTGACAGTATCGACAGTAAGGTCAGACATACTGAAGAAATACAGTGTCGAGGTGACACTCGGGCTGGCAGCAAAGCTACGGAAGGAAAAGAAACACTGCTGAAGCACGATCCGTTGTCTGGAAGAGCACAACAGGGCAAGCAAGATTTGTTTTTCTTTTCCGCAAAAATGGGCTGGTGCCATTTGTGATTACGCAGCAAAACAAAGCGCATGACGTCAGTCTTGAATGCAGTACAAAGCAATGCAGTGCAGTGTGTGCGCTAGTTCGGATTGTTGCTAACAAGTACTAGCACAGCTAGGACTCGTACACCAGTATAATTTGCAACCCTTGTGGAAGTGCTTGCTGACGAGTTGCAGGAATCGCTGACCAATGTTCGTGGACACATTCTTACTGAACGGTGGGTTAAATAGCACATTAGAGCTTGCGGTAATGTAGGTTAACACATTGCACAAGCCACCACTTCACACGCGCTCCAGCGGCTTCCAAAGAGCCCGCAGATCCCACGCTATTCATTGATGCATGTCAAGTAACACGCACATGCACGCTGCGGTGGCATGTAACATGCGTACGCCGGAACTCACCTGAACTCGCCAGCCAACCAGCCATATGCGGCTGCAGCACACATCGGAGCTTGAACCCGTAACGCATACACCATACTTCGCGCTGGCCACATTGCTACTTCATATTTGCTTTGCTTGCGCCGTGAGAAGAACACCGGTTTGTTCCTTTCTGCATTCCGGCTAATCCCTGTGCACCCGTCCGATTGGTCTCTACTTGGTATTCAGTGGCAAGGGCAATATTACTTTGACCGAGTGTTGCCGTTCGGCCTACGCTCCAGCCCGTTTCTATTCGACCAGGTTGCCAGTGCCATTGAGTGGATCATTACTACTAACTTTGCCATCCCTCACCTCCTTCACTATCTAGACGATTTTCTTAATATCAGCCCTCCTCAGCGAAGCCTTGCTATCCAGGCAAAGGACGTCATCCTGCAAGCATTCGAATACCTATCAATCCCACTAGCCGAAGAAAAGCTCGAGGGCCCGTTCACATCCCTGGTCTTCCTCGGAATTGTGCTGGACACGGTGCGCATGGAAGCCCGTCTCCCAGACGACAAACTGGCGGACCTCCGCGAGCTCCTCAGCGAGATGTCACGCTGCACCCAGACCACGCAACGCAAACTCGATCACTTCCTGGGGAAACTCTCCTTTGCGTCGAGCGTCGTCGTACCAGGCAGAACATTTACACGGCGCTTATGGGATATCAACAAGAGGTTTAGCCGCGCCAAGCCCTATTTCCGTATCACTCTGACGGGCGAGGCCAGGAAAGACATCCGCTGGTGGCAGCTTCTGATCCAGCACTGGAACGGGAAGGCATTCCTCCTCTATAACAGCAGTACATCGTCGGCCGACCTTGGACTGTACACAGACGCTAGCGGCACTCTCGGCTGGGGCGCATTCTACGGCAAGGAGCAGCGCTGGATCCAGGGCAGATGGACAAAGGAGCAAGAAGAAGAGAGCATCGGATACAAAGAGCTCTATGCCGTGGCGATGGCTTGCAGTACTTGGGGCCATCTGTGGTCCCGGCAACGTATCGTAATGCATTGCGACAATCAGTCCGTTGTCGAATGCGTGAAGTCAACCTCCAGCAAGTCACCAGGCATGATGTCACTGCTGCGTGCATTGTTCTTCGTTTGTGCAACTCACAGCTTCACCATTACTGCCAAATATGTACCTGGCCATCTGAATTCGATCGCCGATGCTCTGTCTCGTTTCAACCTGCAGGCATTCCAGCAGCTGGCACCATCGGCACGGCAAGCCCCGGACACTGCAATCCACCTCCCCCTCCTGGACTGATGCGGGAGGTCGCCGACCTGGCAGCCATGGCAATCGCCCCGACAACGCGGCGCACGTACACCACTGGCGAAAGGAAGTTTACGCAATTCTGTGCGTTGCAGAGATGGACGCCCATGCCGGCTACAGACACGATGCTCAGCTGCTTCGCAGCACACCTCACGCAATCGGTTCAACCACAGACAATTCACGTCTACATGGCCGCAGTACGCAACATGCATCTCGAAGCCGGATTCCGAGATCCAACGATGAACGCGTTGCTGCTGCCACGTGTTACGCGAGGCATCAAGAGGACGGTGACTGACTCAGCAACCCAGCGCACTCGCCTCCCAATCACCATTGATTTGCTGCGGAAGCTCCTCAACCAACTCAGCCTGGACCAACGGCGTCACCAGCAGGACAAGTGCATGCTCAAGGCGGCAATGGTGCTCGCCTTTTTCGGATTTCTCCGATGCGCGGAATTCACTGCGCCTCCGGCCGGGTTTGACCCGGCCACTCATGCCACGCGCCAGGATGTGACTCTGGACGTCACTCAAGGACGCACATATATCCGCTTCCACATCAAGCAATCGAAGACGGACCAATTCCGTCAGGGACATGCAGTGATAATCGGTAGTACCACTTCACAACCTTGCCCGGTTGCTGCCCTCCTGGCATATTTTACAGTCTGTCCATCTGACGCCGCTGACGCACTCTTCCGCTACCGCTCTGGGAGACCGCTGACCAGGCAGGCGCTGACAGAAGAGCTCCGACAGCTTCTCCCACTCACGGGAACACCCAATTCGCGCGATTACGCCGGTCATTCGTTCCGCATCGGTGCCGCCACAACGGCAGCCATGGCGGGTACCCCTGACTGGCTAATCAGGGCAATGGGCCGATGGAGGAGCGACAGCGTCTTGCGCTACATCAGGACCACCGACACAGACATGGCGCAGCTGACCCAAAAGCTGTCAGAGGTACAAGCGCATCACAGAACGCATTGAGGTATGTAAGAACCCGCCACGCGGGCACACAACTCACACCCATGCATGTACCCGCACGGCTGACTGTTTGGAACAGCACAGCAACTTGCTCTGCTAGGATTGTGCTGACAAAATGCGCTGATAGCAACAACAGTGTCATTCACGTGCATTGCAATATGTCACAACTTAGCATGGAGGCTGGGCAACCATGGGCCAGCTATCTCCTCTCATCTGGCAATTATCACGGCCTTCGGCCATCACACTCATACTCCCACACTCCTGCCTCCTAACGGGCATTGCACTTCGTGCGTGGGCCGTCCACACTCCGTCCATTTCATGGGCGCCCATCTCATGGGCTGCACTTTGTGCGTGGACATACATACACACTATCATACAGGCTGTCCACACTCCGCCCAGTTCATGGGTGCCCATTTCATGGGCTGCACCTCGTGCGTGGACTATCCTACATGATTATCACATGCCAGATTCGGTTGCCCAGCACTCCATGAATCCTCCATATGATGTGTGCTCTCCATTGGTCTGCAATAGCGAGTGCATGCGTGTTAATAGCACATTAGAGCTTGCGGTAATGTAGGTTAACACATTGCACAAGCCACCACTTCACACGCGCTCCAGCGGCTTCCAAAGAGCCCGCAGATCCCACGCTATTCATTGATGCATGTCAAGTAACACGCACATGCACGCTGCGGTGGCATGTAACATGCGTACGCCGGAACTCACCTGAACTCGCCAGCCAACCAGCCATATGCGGCTGCAGCACACATCGGAGCTTGAACCCGTAACGCATACACCATACTTCGCGCTGGCCACATTGCTACTTCATATTTGCTTTGCTTGCGCCGTGAGAAGAACACCGGTTTGTTCCTTTCTCACCCACCCACCTCTTCCCATCTATGAATAATATTGATATCCTTGACTCAACACAGGTATCATAATTCATACAAGACGAAAATAAATAGGAGTGCTGGGCCAGCTATCTCCTCTCATCTGGCAATTATCACGGCCTTCGGCCATCACACTCATACTCCCACACTCCTGCCTCCTAACGGGCATTGCACTTCGTGCGTGGGCCGTCCACACTCCGTCCATTTCATGGGCGCCCATCTCATGGGCTGCACTTTGTGCGTGGACATACATACACACTATCATACAGGCTGTCCACACTCCGCCCAGTTCATGGGTGCCCATTTCATGGGCTGCACCTCGTGCGTGGACTATCCTACATGATTATCACATGCCAGATTCGGTTGCCCAGCACTCCATGAATCCTCCATATGATGTGTGCTCTCCATTGGTCTGCAATAGCGAGTGCATGCGTGTTAACCATGTGATATTCCGGTGTCTCTTCCTTTGTCTCTTCCTTTTCCCACTCTTCCGTTCCTCCAAGAACTGGACGGTCTCATTGTACCCGCTGTCTCTGAGCGCATTGTTGTACATTTGAGATGCGTCCTGGAATGTCTCCTCATCCGTTGATATGTCCGTTAGTCGTCGGCTGATGGAAGAGGGCAAGTTCTGGATGATGATTGGTGGGTGGTTGGATTTGTGATGGACATACAGTGGCCGGTCGTTGGGTTTCCGATATGGACGGTATTTGCCAGTGCGTAGGTCCAGCGTGATGTCTAGGAAGTCGACTGATTTCAGGTTTGCCTGGATGGTAATTTTTAGTCCTAGGCTGTTGAAAACTTTGGTCATGTCCTTTCTGATCCTGTCCACTTCCGGTCCCGATACGTTCCGGAACACTGCCAGCCCATCGTCGCGGTAGAGTCCAATGTCACTGCCGTTGTACACCTCGGATAGTTTGGCCAAGGCCAGCGTGCCGACCAACTCACAGACTTCAGCACCGTCATAGCATCCCATCGTCACATCGAATACTCCGCTTCCCTTCTTCAACCACTCTTTCCCGAGGCCGAATAGCAGGGATTTCCGTGCATGGAGGATAGCTTCCTGGTCCTCCGAAGACACCGACGTGAAGCCTCTGGCAAACTCCAACGACGTTAATAATAGTTCTTCCGAGATAGACGGGTAGAACTCCACGACATCAAAACATACAAAAACGCAGTTTTGCTTTTCCTCCAGCCCCTCGAACCAGTCGATCACGGCGGATGTGTTCTTCCAGGCATTTGTTGGCAGTTGGCGCCGGATATCCTGGACTATCCTTTCCAGGATCGCCTTTGATACCTTTCCGACCTCGCTCTTCGCCGGATTGATGAGGCGGCATGGGAGGTTGTCGTTAAAGTTGTCTTTGTGGTCTTTTAGAGTCACGTACGCGTCCTTTTTTGCCATACAATCCATTCTCTCGTCCAATCCACGCGCATTGGCTATATTCCTAGCCTCCACATTTATGTCGTCGTATGTCTCTTCCGGTGCTTGCTTGTAGTTCTTGGTTACATTGTCATGCATCATTTTCTCGTAGCGGTCCTTGTTGACGGCATACATGTTCCTTGTCTTGTCCGCTGCCACGAAGATGTCGCTTGACTCCCGGATGTGAGCGATGTCATCCTCGAGCCGCCGCTGGAAACTGTCCGTTGTCCTTTTAAAATCTACACACTCTCTTATTATTATTTTTCTCACCCCACACCCCTCTACTCTGTTATCGGCCCTCCTAAGAGTTGTATTCATCACTGTTGAGGCTTTCGATGGAAAATAAAAGAATACTACTACTACTACCTTCTTTTCTCCTATTTTCTTTCACATAGTGCATTTCGTACTCTTCCACGTATAATTATGTTGTTGTTTTTTGCTAGATTTCATTATCATCAGACGTATTTCCCTGATGAATGTCTCTTGAAAACTTGTTAGGAAATTTTATTATCCCTATTTTATTTTTGTTGATTACTACGTCCAATGTACGCTTCGCTGATTCTGCTGATTAACTAAATTTGTGCCTGAGAAAGTGATCATGTCATGTGAACAGTGAAACCAACATGGCTGACATCATGTGACCCATAGATGCATGGGATGAGTGGAGTTGTAACCAACATGGCTGCCCTGCATAGTCATGTGACAGATGTGAAACCACTCTACTACATCATCAGTGTACTAAGAGCATGAAATGAGTGGAGACAGACAGACAGAAACTTGAGAGCAAGCATCAACAATCAGTGCGCATGGTGTGTTTACCTCAGCCATCCAGAGTACCTGTTGGGGATTGCACTCTAGCAGGTATTTGACAACGGACAGGTGGCCTTCACCGGCCGCTATGTGTATTGGTGCCTTCTTGAACTGCAGGAAAACCAGACGACGTCGCCATAGAGACACATGCAAACCAAAAGAAGTCTGAGCTATTCATCATGGATCGGGTTGAAATACAGTGAAACTTGTCCATGCTCTTGCTTAGTGGTGGCATACAGTTTGATAAGGCATGCTTGACTGAGCGTCCTTGCTTTGTACAGACACTCTCATAAGGCATGCTTGACTGAGTGTCCTTGCTTCGTACAGACACTCTCATAAGGCATGCTTGACTGAGTGTCCTTGCTTCGTACAGACACTCTCATAAGACATGCTTGACTGAGTGTCCCTGCTTCGCACGGACAGACCTCGCTTACCCGTTCCTCTTGTATCCGGATCCCTCGCCATCCGGAAGAACCTTTGGTGACCGAGTTACTGCATGTCATGCATGCATACAGTATGTGTGTCTGATTATCCAGTTCCCTCGCCTATCCCGGGATATGTTTGTGGAAAACGGATGTGTGCGGTTATGCGAGGTGTGACTGTACTATCGTGTAGGTATGTACAGTTAGGTTGTCTTAAAGGGGAAGTATACCCTAAAATCAAATTTTCACCAGTTGTAGTCTTCTGGGTGCTGAGTCGAATGGTCTTGGTCCGAGGAAGCTGCGACGCTCCCTTCCTACTTGAATCCCAATCGAACTCGCGCACTTCCACCGAAACTGGGTGACTGCGCCCTACTAGATGGGGATTTGTATGCAAAATGTCACTAAAAGCGCCATTTCGTTCTTATAAAAGCACGGATGACCGCGATTGGCCCATATGTTGTAGTCTTTTGGACGCTGAGTCGACTGGTTTTGGTCCGAAAAGGCTGCGATGCAGCGTTCCTCCTTTATTCCCAATCGAACATGGTTGAACAAGCGGTCACGTGCTCCTGCGTACACCAGTCAGCTGGTCACCGTGCCTGCAGGGTACAACTTACTAGCCTGTTTGACCTTTTTTGGGTGCAGTCCTGTCACTCGAGTTGAACTCGAGTTGAACCTTGGTGTGAAAGTTGTCACCTGCTGGCGCGGTGACCAGGTGATTTGGGCACCCAGGAGCACGTGACCGCTTGTTCAACCATGTTCGATTGGGAATAAAGGAGGAACGCTGCATCGCAGCCTTTTCGGACCAAAACCAGTCGACTCAGCGTCCAAAAGACTACAACATATGGGCCAATCGCGGTCATCCGTGCTTTTATAAGAACGAAATGGCGCTTTTAGTGACATTTTGCATACAAATCCCCATCTAGTAGGGCGCAGTCACCCAGTTTCGGTGGAAGTGCGCGAGTTCGATTGGGATTCAAGTAGGAAGGGAGCGTCGCAGCTTCCTCGGACCAAGACCATTCGACTCAGCACCCAGAAGACTACAACTGGTGAAAATTTGATTTTAGGGTATACTTCCCCTTTAAATACAACTCGCTGTATTCTGATAAGACAAACTCTTGCTTAGCACGGTCATTGTCCAGGTGTTGATCCATACTGAAGTCTGTTAGAATAAGAAGTACCTCGGATGCTAAAATACACTTTCCTGCTGGCCAAGGGGGGGGGGGGGTACGTCTCATAAGAATTCTACAAAATGTCCCTGGAGGCTCCACAAAGAGTGTGTGTTTACCTAGAGGAAGGGAATGATTGATAACCTAGTATAATATGGGCCGGGAGGCCAGAAAAGGGTTTTGATGTCTCAGCTGTGACTGGAGGGCTGGTAGTAATTACTGGGGACCAGGAACCTCTAGGAGAACTTAGCTGCTAAAGAGTCACAGTTTAAAACCAAGTAGGAGCTTCCCTGACCAGGTTGTCCCGTGTGACTCCAAGCAATTACAGGCCTGAGTAGGGTCAGGTTACCATTGCTCAAGCCAAGCGCGTCACACTCAGCTTCATGCATGGAGGCCAAAACAAATTATAATCATTGTATAGGGTATACAACACACGCACATACACACCACGGTACACATGTGCACCAGGGCTGAATTTATTCGGTATTGCATCGCAGTTTGCTACTCAAAAATCACAGTGACATGCAGAAAACTGCCATACATACATGTACAGGCTATCCATGTTTTTTGTAGCTTACGCCACAATTGAGATTTTGCACAGCAAAATTTGCATATGACAGTAAATTCATCCCTGTGCACATACACACACACATGCACACACGTACACATGCACACACGTACACATGTACACACGCATGCACACACACACACACACACACACACACACACACACACACACACACACACACAGAGGCAGTGCTAGTACATACGGTGTTACTCGTGGATAGCTGATTGGCGTCTTTCTCCACGATCCACTTCACAACGTCCAAGTTACCGTGCTCTGCGGCATAATGAAGAGCCGTCTCCCCCATCTGTTTTGGACATGAAAACAAAAATGTAATGATCAAATGGTCAGACCCTATCAGGGAAGTACGCCACTGTGGAGTGAAGAACACCTTGGTCTGTACCTGCTTTGCGCAGATTCGCACCGGACCACCATGATTGTCATAGCTACGCACAAATACACGTGCTTTCCAACTCTCTTACGGCCGTTGGAAGGCGTAAAAATAAATAGCACAATGGCTTTCCAAACAAAGCTATCTGTGTCTCTCTCAATTACAGCATTGTGATGTTGCTGCATCATGTCCATTTACAAGGTTTGTGCACCAGTTTGTTTGTTTGTTTAGCTTGATTTTACTTCATCATAAGCACAGTGTATGGTCCCTGCCTAGACCATACAATGATCTAATCATGCAGTTTATACACACACGTAACTGGCTCACTCTGAACTGCTCTGAACTCGGAATGTAATTATCTTCAACCAGACTCAGCTGCAGCAAGAGAAGACTGCCTCCGAACATCCCAAAACCAACTTCACACGAGCATGCATCTCTAGTGCGCATGCTCGTGAGAAGTCATAATAATATGACTTGACTGAGGGACACAACAATTCCCCCACCACTAGAAAAAGACGAACATGGAAAACAGTAATAAGAGTGGTTCAAATACGTATGGATGGCTACTATGCGAGTGTCTGATCTGCAACCAATTATGTCATCATTCGCTATAGAATTATAACCGATACCCATGGCTGACATAGTAACTATTCATGTATTTATGACGGCTAATACCTATAATTATTTGAACTATTTACAGAAACAAGATTTGTATACACATTATAATACAGTTCATGACCACTGCAGTAACTGGAAACCACTACTTGGCTTGAGTGCGGTACCGTTCAGGTATGACAACCTGGCGGCCGGACCGGGTCGTACTAGTGTTCTGACCAGGTGTCGATGGTGTTGGCATTCTAGACTCAGACTCACTATCCGTAGGTATTGTCGTGGTTGTTGGTGTAGGGCTGACTGTTGACTGACTTGACGGTTGTTTCTCAGCGGTAGTAGGACTTGAACTTGAAACTGTACCGGTAGAAGAAACACTGGGACCAGTATCAGCGGATGACGATGGAGCCTGATGCGTCGATTTAGGGGGAGCTTCAGCCACATCCTCCCTCACAAACTCAGACAAAGGAACTGAACGTGCTCTCAACTGGTTGCGATGACGCTTCCACAAAGCATCCTGAACTTGAACTTGGTAGTTGACTGGACTGATGACTGACACGATGCGACCTGGGACCCACTTTGAACCATAAGAGCCAAAATTTAGAGTGAACACAGCGTCGCCTGGTTGGAATTCTGGGGTCTTGTTCATGTTGCGTTCGTAAGCGTCAACAGACGGTTTGGCGGTCTGTTTTAGCGTGTCAAAACGGGTACGTGGTTGACGCATCATAAGCATCTCAGCTGGTGACTTGTTGTTTGCTGAAGGGGTTGTACGATGTGACAGGAGGAAGCGTTGTAGCGTAGCGTGTAGGTCACCCTGCGTACCCATGGCTTTCAATTTTGACTTGAAAACCCCAACATAGCGTTCTGCTAACCCGTTGGTTGCCGGATGTCCAGGAGCGGAACAAGTGTGTCGAATGCCATTCTTGTGTAGGAATGATTGAAATTCTTCACTCGTGAATTGTGAGCCGTTGTCCGATACGATGTGATGTGGTAGGCCAAACAAAGCGAAGACACGGCGTAAAGCAGCGATAGTAGTAGCGGACGTTGCACGGTCCATAGGAACAATATCCAGAAATCGAGAATATGAATCAACAATGACAAGAAACATCTTGCCCATGAAAGGACCGGCGTAATCAATATGTAAGCGTTGCCAAGGTCCCGTCGGCCATGACCAGCTACCAAACTCCTTCGCTGGCAGGCGTGCTTCAGCTTGGCATTCCGGACACTGGGCGCAAACCTGCTCCAAATCTCTGTCGATACGAGGCCACCACATGTAGCGACGTGCCAAGCGTTTCATACGAACTACACCTGTGTGTTCATAGTGAAGATCGTTCAGCAAGAACTCACGTAATGATTCTGGAACAATGACACGATCGTTCCAAAGAAGGATATTGTCAGACACAGACAACTCCCAGCGCTTCGCAAAGTACGGCTGTAGAGTTTGATCAATGGTTTCCGGCCACCCATTCAGTACATGGTGCCAAACTGTCTTCAGTATAGGATCCCGTTGCGTTTCGGTAGCAACTGTGTCCGCATTAATGACTTCGCTTTCAATGAATAGTACCTGTTCATCAGCTACCTCGTCGGAGCAGGGAGCGCCAGGACCAGGTTGGCGCGACATGAAATCAGCGAATGGGTTTTGGCGCCCTGGGATGTGCTTGATAGAGTAGTCGTATGCCGCTAGGGCCAACTTCCATTTCTTGAGTCTCGGTGACACCAAGTACGGAACGCCGTCTGTACACCCAAGCAGTTTAACAAGCGGCTGGTGGTCTGTTTCGAAAATGAACTTGCGACCGAGAAGGTACTGGCGGAAAGTAGTAGCTCCGAACACCACGGCAAGCGCCTCTCGCTCGATGTTAGAGTAGTTCTTTTCCGCCTTGGTCAAAACACGCGAGGCATATGCAATGGGACGGAAATGACCAGGTCGCTCTTCTTGCAATAGCACCGCTCCTAGACCTACGCCTGAGGCGTCAACTTGGACCTTGATGTCCTTCGTAGTGGAGTAGAAAGCCAACGTTTCAGTGGCGCAGAGTGCACATCTGATTGCGTCAAACGCGTTGCTCTCACTAGACTCCCACTTCCACACAGCATCTTTTTTGAGTAAGGCGTACAACGGTGCCATGATGGTGGCAAAATTCGGAATGAATGCTCTGACGTAGTTCGCAGAACCGATGAACGATTGCAGTTAACTCACAGTAGTTGGAGGTTTTGCGTCTTTCATGGCTGTAGTGCGCTCGGCTGATGGCGATACACCCTCCGCTGAGAATGTGTGCCCCAAGTAGGAGATGCTGTCAAGCATGACTTCAAACTTCTCGAGTTTTAGTTTCATGCCGACTTCTTGCAGGCGCTGGAGAACTTTCACAAGGGTCGCTCGATGCTCGTCAGGTGTTTTGCCCGTAACCACAATGTCATCGATGTATACAATGCATCCATCGATGCCAGCCAGCACAGTCTCCATGGTGCGCTGAAAAATGGCAACAGCCGAGTGTACACCGAACGGTAAGCGCACATATTCAAACAAACCACGGTGAGTATTGATAGTGGTGTACTTTCGGCATGATTCATCGAGCTCGAGCTGGTGATACGCCTGCTTGAGATCGATTTTGGTGAATTTCGTACCGCCTGACAATTTAGCGCGGATCTCAGCGATTGTAGGTAGCGGATAGCTTTCCAGCGGTGAATGTGCATTTAGAGTGCGCGAGTAATCCGCACAAATGCGAATCGAGCCATCCGGCTTTTTGACCGGAACAGTTGGCGTTGCCCATTGTGAATATTCAACTTTCTCGAGAATGCCATCGCGCTCGAGTTGATCAAGAGCCTCATCGTATTTCTCAGTAATTGCAAATGGGACTTTGCGAGGCTTGAGGAAAACCGGGTGTGCGTCGTCAACACGCAGGTTGACCTTCATTGTGTTTAGTTTGCCCATTGAGGTAGAATCAAACAGATCTGGAAATTGGGCCATAATTTCCTCACGCAGTTGAATTTGTGCCACGGTTTCATCAATTCTAGTTTTGACAGAGAAGATTTCATTCCATGGTAATTGAAACAGTTGTAGCATGTCCCTTCCCAAAAGGGATGGTCCCGAGACATCTACAACTCTGAGCTTAACGGGCGCTGTCGTACCATTCAAGGTGACATTCATTTCAAGCTCGCCCAGGCAGGTAATAGGCTTATCAGAGAAACCCCTCAACAGTACGGTGGATTTAGGTAAGGTAGACAGAACCCCACCCAGCTTCTCGAAATCCCGTTTATTTAGTATGGACACACCACTGCCAGTATCAACTTCCATGCGAATAGGGATGGGTACCTCATTGATTACAACATCCACAGCAAACGGGGGTACGCTGCCTGTAGTATCACGTACAGTATACATTGGAACGCTCTCACCTGCGTCTTCACAGTCAGAGTCGGAGGTAGAAAGATCCTCACCCATGACATGGTGACAGTCACGCTTGTCTCTCTGCAGTTTAGTACGACAAACCTTCTCCAGATGCCCCCGTTTGTGGCAGTACCGGCACTCGGCGTCCTTATGTCGACACTTGTTTGCCAGGTGCATATCCGACCCGCAGCGAAAACAATGCTTTCCGGACGCCATCGGCTGCTTGGTGGATCGACGTTCCTTCGTCATGTGTACGGGAATGTCCGTGGGAGACCCGATCGACGCAGAAGCAGCAGAGGGTGCAGTGAATTGTTTTGAGTAGGAAATGGCCAGTTCCTCCTTGCTAGCCAGGTCGATGACTTTCTCAAACGTGTCAATATCGGACTCCTTGGAGAGTAACAATTTCCGTCGTATCGTCGAGCTTGCCATGCCCGAAATAACTGGTCCGTGAGGGCTCGGTCACGATGGGAGCCAAATTGACAATCGACAGCAGCACGCTTGAGTTTATTAGCAAAATCGACTGTAGTTTCACCCGGAGCTTGGGAGACTTGGCGAAACTGAAAAGCGGCGGTGGTTGGGGTAGTGTTCTTTTTGTAGTATTTCTCCAGTACAGCACAAAGCTCGTCATACTTCTTTGACGCGATCTCGTCAGGTAGGATCAGGGATTTCAAGGTTGAGTAGACCGTCTTAGAGAGCAGGGAAATTAGATGCGCTGTCATTCTCTTCTCCGCTGCTCTCTTTTCACCAGAAGAGGCATTGGACGCCACGACACCAATACTATTGGCACAGAAGAAAAATTCAACGCGTTCGCGATAGTCTTTGAAATCACCCCCGTCGAAAGGCTCGATGGTGGCGGCGTAGGGCAAGTAAGTATTCGTCGCCATTTGTATGGTCCCTGCCTAGACCATACAATGATCTAATCATGCAGTTTATACACACACGTAACTGGCTCACTCTGAACTGCTCTGAACTCGGAATGTAATTATCTTCAACCAGACTCAGCTGCAGCAAGAGAAGACTGCCTCCGAACATCCCAAAACCAACTTCACACGAGCATGCATCTCTAGTGCGCATGCTCGTGAGAAGTCATAATAATATGACTTGACTGAGGGACACAACACACAGGCAAAATCTGCCTTCTCACTGGGCGTACTGCCACAGTTCTTGCAAAATGATGAAGACCTCATTGCAATCTATTCGCCAGTCACCCTGGGCTCGGCTGATGAGACAACTACTAAATCCGACAACAACTTACATCAGACACCCAGGAGAGTTGTACGGCGTTCAGCTGCCACAAGTACTCGATGGCTGCGACGTGCCCTCCCTGTGCAGCAGCATGCATTGGGCCACAGCCATCCTGCAAATCACACGCATGGAAATGGTGGAAAGTGAAACCAGCGCACGTCACAAGGAAGCCAGTTGCAAGTCCGACGAGGCCATTCTTATCATTGCTTCCTTAGAAAATGTCCACAGTGACGCACAGTGACGCACATACAGTGACAGAAAATTTGTAGACGGTAGAGATAAGGTGCAATACAGCAACGCCAATTCATAGAATTGTGTTGGTGGTAAAGTGCACATCCCGCTTACTAGCATCACGGCCTTCTCCCATGGACGGGTCGGCAAGACACGTGCAAACAATAGCACAAACTCATGCACACCCAAGGGAATTACTTACAAGGCGCCGTATCGACGTCACACCGGGATAGTTCTCGCCAATCCAGCGTAATATCTCCAGCCGGTCGTAGCGAGCGGCACAGTAAAATGCTGTTTCACCAGCCTAGCACACAGTGACAAACACACACACACACACACACACACGCACCCGCACACACACACACACACACCTGTCCTGTCCTGTAGAGCCACTACCACTAGGGTCACGTGGGCCCCGGAGGGGCAGCAGAGAGAGAGAAGGAGCACACCACCCGATGGCGCTCCAGATGCGAGACTAGTCGGAACCGGTGAGAGCAGATACACATATGCGGGAACTTGTCCCGTTCTCTGGCCGTTGGACGGTGGCAGTGCGTTGAACAGCGATGGCGGTTGCGTTCCTGGGTTGAGCGGAAACAACGATTGCAGGTGCCACAGTGAGCATTGCAGCAACTCCGAGCGGTAGAGTCAACGGTGACAACAGCAGCTGGTTCGGTCGGTACTGGGCACGAGGTAGAAGCGGAGCAACGACGCACAGCCAAGCCTCCGCGGCTTCGGAACCAACGATGACACCGAGGGCACTGACATGCGCCTCTCTGCTCCGAAACCAGCTTCTGCCGTTCAGCCGTGCACTTGTGCCTAGCGAGGTCGCCCTGGCGTGCGAAGTGCCGGGCGCATGTGAAACAAGTCACCGGTGCCGGTACGAGGGGATCCGGGGCGTCCGAGGTGTAAGCCAACCCCCAGTCTGGACGAGAGTCACAGGCCACTCTGTACCAGTCCGCTTCAAGGTCTCGTGAGCGAAGGTCCTTTACAGTGCAGTCTTTCCACCGCCGACGTGGGCCATGTGCCGGGCGACGAGATGGCAGGGTGCCGAACAGCAACTGTTTGGGCAATCGCACGTCGTCCATGCGGGCGACATGGCCTAGCCACTCGAGGCGCCGATGCTGAACCTTGGTGACGATGGTTTCAGAGTCACCCCACCACTCAAGCAGTTGGTTGTTTGATATGTGGTCATCCCAGCAACGATGGCATGTGATACCCAATATCGACCACACGCATCGCATGTGGAAAACAAACATGCGACGAAGGTCCTGCTTCAGCGGCGCCCAGCACTCGGACCCATACAGGAGCAGAGACAGGACACAAGCATTAAAAACACAGCGTTTAATATGAAGATCTAAGTTCTTGTTCCTGAAAACAGATTGCTGCAGAGCACCACAAGCCCGGGACACACTTGCCACCCGAGCGCTGATATCCTGCGAAGATCGGCCGCGCCACAGAGGATGATACACCCCAGGTACTTGAACACCGGCACACACTCAATGTCCACACCGGCAAGCTGTATGGGCGCCTGGTCCGCAGCCGTGACGCCAGCTCCCGCAACCAAGAACTTGGTTTGGGTCGCGCTCACGGTGAGGCCGAACTCCGAAGCGGTCGAGTTGAACAGGTCCAAGGCAATCTCAGCACCAGCACGCGACGTTGCAAACAGGGAGGAATCGTCCGCGAACTGTGCCTCTAGGGCAGTGGCAGCGGTGTCAGCCCGGCGTGCCTTGCGATATAGTTGACCCTCACCATAATGGTAGCTGAACTCGAAACCAACGCCAGGAATACCTCTGACCCTCTGTTGCCACTTGGTGACTACTGCCCACATGAAGATGTTGAAGAGGACAGGAGCCATAGTGCAGCCTTGCCGCAAGCCGTTGGTGACGCTAAACGGATCCACGTCTGTGCCACTCACGCGCAATACTGCAGACATCTCATGGTGGAAAGATCGGATGACTGCAAGCATGGGGGGAGGGACACCAGCACGGGAGAGCACCTGCCAGAGGCACTCACGGGGCACGGAGTCGTAGGCCTTCTTCAGGTCAATGAAGACGAAGAAACCCTTGGCTGTATGCTCGATGGTCTTCTCGAGCAGCTGACGTACGCTGAACATCATGTCCGTGCAGCATCTGCCTCGCCGAAAGCCGCATTGTGATTCCGGGAGGAAGCTGCTGGCCAGGCCCTGGAGTCTCGTCTGAATGAGACTCGCCAGGACCTTGCCGACAACATCGAGCAGCGCGATGCCACGCCAGTTGTCGCATCGGGTCAGGTCCCCTTTCTTCGGGATTGGCACAAGGGTAGCGTCTACCCACTCCTGCGGCACTTGGCCGTGCCGCCACACATCTCCGAATAGCTCCACAAGCTTGTTGTTCAGCGACTCACCCCCTCCCTTTACCATTCTTCAAGTGAGCAACGGCGCGGCACACTTCGCGCAGCGTTGGAGGTTCAGCAAGGTCTTCGGCAAGCGGTAGTTGAGGGATACCATTCAGCGCATTCGGTGTCCAAGTGCTCATGACGTTGAGCACTCCAGAGAAGTGCCTTCCCCGGCGCTGTCCCTGCTCACGCGGTGACGTGCATATATGTCCGTTCTCGTCAACGATCGCTGCTGTCCGTACTGGTTGGAGGCCACGCCCAGCAGACTGGAGGTCATGGATACATTTCCACACGACAGCGCCATTGAAATGGGCGTCGGTGGCCGCCTGAGCTTTAGATTTGATCCAGTCTACTCTGGCCGTTTCGATTGCTGCACGTGTGTTCGATCAGGCTGCCTTAAACTCCTGATGAAACGGAGTGTCTCGCTGCTGGCCACGGCGAAGCCAATCCTCGTAGGCCGCATTCCGCGTGTCCAGTAGGTGTTGGATGTTTGGCAGGGCTTCATGGAACCAGTCCGGCTGACGCCGTTTGGAAAATCCAAGGGCTGTGGATGCAGCAGTGTCAAGGGTGGACTTGATAGAGGACCATTTCTCACTAATGTTGGCACACACACACACACACACACACACACACACACACACACACACACACACACACACACACACACACACACACACACACACACACACACACACACACACACACACACACACACACACACACACACACACACACACACACACACACACACACACACACACACACACACACACACACACACACACACACACACACACACACACACACACACACACACACACACACACACACACACACACACACACACACACACACACACACACACACACACACACACACACACACACACACACACACACACACACACACACACACACACACACACACACACACACACACACACACACACACACACACACACACACACACACACACACACACACACACACACACACACACACACACACACACACACACACACACACACACACACACACACACACACACACACACACACACACACACACACACACACACACACACACACACACACACACACACACACACACACACACACACACACACACACACACACACACACACACACACACACACACACACACACACACACACACACACACACACACACACACACACACACACACACACACACACACACACACACACACACACACACACACACACACACACACACACACACACACACACACACACACACACACACACACACACACACACACACACACACACACACACACACACACACACACACACACACACACACACACACACACACACACACACACACACACACACACACACACACACACACACACACACACACACACACACACACACACACACACACACACACACACACACACACACACACACACACACACACACACACACACACACACACACACACACACACACACACACACACACACACACACACACACACACACACACACACACACACACACACACACACACACACACACACACACACACACACACACACACACACACACACACACACACACACACACACACACACACACACACACACACACACACACACACACACACACACACACACACACACACACACACACACACACACACACACACACACACACACACACACACACACACACACACACACACACACACACACACACACACACACACACACACACACACACACACACACACACACACACACACACACACACACACACACACACACACACACACACACACACACACACACACACACACACACACACACACACACACACACACACACACACACACACACACACACACACACACACACACACACACACACACACACACACACACACACACACACACACACACACACACACACACACACACACACACACACACACACACACACACACACACACACACACACACACACACACACACACACACACACACACACACACACACACACACACACACACACACACACACACACACACACACACACACACACACACACACACACACACACACACACACACACACACACACACACACACACACACACACACACACACACACACACACACACACACACACACACACACACACACACACACACACACACACACACACACACACACACACACACACACACACACACACACACACACACACACACACACACACACACACACACACACACACACACACACACACACACACACACACACACACACACACACACACACACACACACACACACACACACACACACACACACACACACACACACACACACACACACACACACACACACACACACACACACACACACACACACACACACACACACACACACACACACACACACACACACACACACACACACACACACACACACACACACACACACACACACACACACACACACACACACACACACACACACACACACACACACACACACACACACACACACACACACACACACACACACACACACACACACACACACACACACACACACACACACACACACACACACACACACACACACACACACACACACACACACACACACACACACACACACACACACACACACACACACACACACACACACACACACACACACACACACACACACACACACACACACACACACACACACACACACACACACACACACACACACACACACACACACACACACACACACACACACACACACACACACACACACACACACATACACACACACATTAACTACAACACACAGCAGCTTGCGGTTAGGAGGGTGCTGGCCAGCGAAGTGAGAGGCTACAGAGAGAGCAGGATCCTGGCGGGGCCAAGATGATAGTCACGTCCAAGGGACGAAGACCGAGAGCCCTGAGTAGCCGGAAATGAGCATGGCCAACACCCCTTTATTTACTTTATCAAAGTAAATGAGAGATGAGAAATGGGAGGTGGGTGGGTGAAACACAATGATCTGACAAGAGTGATCCGCTCACAGAACGAATCGAAATATAATACACACTACGAGCAAGGAAGAATGATTGTCGCAGAGAACGGATCGAAAATATATAGCAGAGCAAACTCTAGCAAGACATGCAACGATGCATGCCACCCACGTTAAGCTACGAGCAAGCGTCATCATAACGCAGCCACACGCCTTCCACATCGGAGGCGAGCGACACGCATGAACGCCAAACTTTAGTATGCCACACGCCCTCCACATCGGAGGCGAGCGACACGCATGAACGCCAAACTTTAGTATGACACGTTGAGTGCCTACGACGCATGCCGCCTACGTTGAGCGTCGCGCATGAATGAATGTCGCGTTGAGTGTCACGTTGTATGACACATAGAATGCCACGATGCATAGAGTACCATGTGAGCACGTACAGCGCACGTTCATAGCAGCATAGTTTGAGTGGTAGCACGAAGCAGCCGCGTGCACCCATTAATCTGCATTATTACTATAATGCTACACACACACACACACACACACACACACACACACACACACACACACACACACACACACACACACACACACACACACACACACACACACACACACACACACACACACACACACACACACACACACACACACACACACACACACACACACACACACACACACACACACACACACACACACACACACACACACACACACACACACACACACACACACACACACACACACACACACACACACACACACACACACACACACACACACACACACACACACACACACACACACACACACACACACACACACACACACACACACACACACACACACACACACACACACACACACACACACACACACACACACACACACACACACACACACACACACACACACACACACACACACACACACACACACACACACACACACACACACACACACACACACACACACACACACACACACACACACACACACACACACACACACACACACACACACACACACACACACACACACACACACACACACACACACACACACACACACACACACACACACACACACACACACACACACACACACACACACACACACACACACACACACACACACACACACACACACACACACACACACACACACACACACACACACACACACACACACACACACACACACACACACACACACACACACACACACACACACACACACACACACACACACACACACACACACACACACACACACACACACACACACACACACACACACACACACACACACACACATACACACGTGAGGTCAACTTTGGCCTTTTTGTGCCTACTAGATTTTACTTTTTGTAGTCTTTCCCTTCCTGAAGATGCACCTTGATTGTTTTAGGTATGACTTTGTATACAGCATAGTCGATGTGTGCTTTCCCAGAGACCGTTTGCATGGTTTGAAGAGTGCAATGAGGGTGTACGCTTGGTCTTTCCCTCGGACAATCATACTTATACCACACTGGCAGTTCTAAAGCACACCTGATCATTTTATATCGTATACAGGGGCTCTTGGAGAGGAAGACTTCGAAGAAAAGCAATGCTGAACTGACAGCAAAACATCAAAACCATAAAACTCTTCTTGTTCCCAATTTACTCTAATTTCAGAAATTTTCGGTGCTCAATATTTTCGGTATGAGGGCAACAGGCCAGGTTAGGTGAACAGAAATTTTCGGTACAGAGAAGCAGTTCCCTTTTGGATTATGTGTGTTAGTGTTTGTTCGGTGTATTGAAATTTTAGGTATGAAACAGACGCACCGAAAGTACCGAAAATAAAAGTACACCGAAAAATTGTGAAATTACAGTATTCCATTTCGCACTAGTGGCTATAGGTTCTTTTATTAAAATAATCCTGCAATTTTCTCCCCACTTGAGCACGTACAGAGGCCCTGGAAGATAACTCCTCGCCGTTGTAGAACGAGTCCAGGAAGGACTTGACTGTTTCGAGATGGCCAGCAGCTGCGGCAGCCTGGATAGGACCAATACCGCCCTGCAGTGAACAAAAGAAAGAAAAAAAGAAGCAGGTAGCGCATACAAGTCAAATCTGATCGTATGGGTCAGGAGCTGTTAAATGTAGCCCATAGTTAAGTCTGATCGTATGGGTCAGGAGCTGCTATAGACCTACTGCTTCAATGAGCTCGACATCGTGAGGGCAATGACCCACAGTGTGCTGACAGCAAAATAATTATCAAAGAGAGAGAGAGAGAGAGGGAGAGAGAGAGAGGGAGAGAGAGAGAGAGAGAGAGAGAGAGAGAGAGAGAGAGAGAGAGAGAGAGAGAGAGAGAGAGACTCGGAGAGAGAGAGAGACCCGGAGAGAGAGAGAGAGAGAGAGAGAGAGAGAGAGAGAGAGAGAGAGAGAGAGAGACTCGGAGAGAGAGACTCGGAGAGAGAGAGAGAGAGAGAGAGAGAGAGAGAGAGACTCGTTATGGATTCGTTCTCGACTTGCCGTCGGTGTGACTTACGTTAGCGTGGATGGTGGCATGTTTGGTGTCTTTCTCCAGGAGCTGGGTCACCACAGCTGCCCTGCCCTCCTCTGCTGCATAATATAGTGGCGTTTTACCAGCCTGAAACATAGAAGAGCAAACGGAGGAAGCGGGGAAGGCACAGGAAAATCATAACATCATGTTGTGCTAAGTAGGAGCTGCAGAGAACTATGGAAACACTGCCGGATCAAGAGACAGGGGCATAGCTTGCACGTCTTTGGTGTGGTAATCAATCAGGTATCAGATCGACATGTCCATGGTGTGGTGACCATGTACCACCGGCAACCTCATAGCCGCCATATTGCTTTGTACCACCGGCAACCTCATAGCCGCTATATTGCTTGGTTTGCCTATGTAGTACCAATGACGGCCATTTGCTGGTGTTGTGATCGGACTACGCTAACTACACACAACTTAGCGGCTAAGCTTCCGGAGAGGGTTTATAGCTCCTTGCTCCCTGCGCCGATGCAAGTACAGTAAAATCTGTCAAGGTGACCACTCTGATAAGGCGACCACCTGTCCAAGAAGACCACTGAAACCAGGACCAAGGGATGCTATTTCCAGGCAATTAACCCTGGATAAGGCGAGCACCTGGTAACAGAGACCACGTTGAAGGTCCCTTGAGCGGTCGTCTTAAACAGGTTTCACTGTACATACACAATGGCAAAAGTTTTATTTACAGTGCCCTCTCCCTTTCATCTAAACGTGTGCAGCACATTTCCGATCAGGACTGGAATGTTACCTGTCTTGTTTCACCTTTTTTTTGGCCGTCAAGATAATATTGGCTAGGCTGGAAGCACTGCTCCTTTCCTAGTGTGCGAGTGAGTGGGTGAGTGATGGAGTGTGTGTGTGTAAAAAAATATAAAAAATGGAAAAATGGAAAAATAGGGATTCACTGGCCAGAAAAAGTCACTTCAATCAGCTGTGTGGTGGATACCAGGCTAAAAATAGTGGCGGTCAATTCATCAGCCTTGCAAGCTGTTGAATGGTGTAATCCTAGCACAAGTTGCTATGTCTAACATAGCTGTTCGCTATCATCGCTTCCGCGATGAACAGGTCTGAGGTCTGAGGTGTGTGTGTGTGTGTGTGTGTGTGTGTGTGTATGTGTGTGTGTGTGTGTGTGTGTCCTTCATTTATCTGGGGTCCGTCGTGACACCGGATGCCCGCTCCTCTACTGACGTCAGTCGCCGCATAGCTGAGGCTTCCAAAGCCTTTGGAGCTCTTCTTCCAGTCTTGTCGGATCGCTCGCTGTCATTAGTCAGTAAGCGAAAGCTATACGTGGCCTGTGTCTTGTCCATTTTGCTGTACGGCAGTGAGTGTTGGACGCCCTTGAAAGCTGATAGTAGACGTTTGGATGCCTTCCATCATCGCTGCATCCGCACAATATTAGCCATCCCTCGCAGTCAGCAGCAATCCGATCGCATCACGTCTGCGCAGTTACGTCGTCACTGGGGTGACCCAGTGCCACTCTCTGTTAAGATGCGCCATCGTCGTTTAGAGTGGCTTGGTCACGTGGCTCGGATGTCGGAGGACCGTGTCCCATTGCAGCTGTTGTTTGGTCGTTTGTTGGCTGTGCGCCCCTTCTGCGGTCCCAGGCGCAGGTGGAGAGACGTTGTGGCTACTGACACGAAGTCCATTCCAAAATGGTTTGATTGCGCACAAGACCGGTCAGCTTGGCGAGAGCAGGTTCTGGTTTTTCAGCCTCCTCGGGCAGTAGAGAAATCCGTACTCTGCTCATCTTGCAACCGGGCTTTCTCTCGTCCTCAAGACAAGGCACGGCACAAGTGTTTGGCTGAGCGCCAACTTCCCGTCCACCAACAGCGTGGTTCAGCACAGTGCGTCAGTTGCTGCCGATGGTTCCGTAGTAAGGGTGGGCTTGCAGTTCATCGCTGCCAGCCTGCACTCCCTGATCATGCAGATACGGCATTGACGGCGTCTCTCGCTAGTTGCTGCCTTCAGCATTGTCAACGCTGCAATCGCTGCTTCAAGTCCCGGGCTGGTTTTAACCGCCATAACTGCAACCGTGGAAAACGTCTTGCTGCAGCCGATAGGGAATCACTGCCGCTGATCTGCATGCATTGCCCGAAGCGTTTCCGACGACAGCAAGATTTAACGAGGCACCAGAAGTCCTGCCAATGACGGTGCCCTCCAAACTCTGGCCCCCTCCGGGGGTGACATTGCCCAATGGGCAGTCATGCTATAGTAGTAGTAGTAGTAGTAGTGTGTGTGTGTGTGTGTGTGTGTGTGTGTGTGTGTGTGTGTGTGTGTGTGTGTGTGTGTGTGTGTGTGTGTGTGTGTGTGTGTGTGTGTGTGTGTGTGTGTGTGTGTGTGTGTGTGTGTGTGTGTGTGTGTGTGTGTGTCCCTGCTGTTGTGTGGCTCTGAGTGCTGGACGCCCCTTCAACATGACCTGCAGAAGCTCTCAACCTTCAGCACGAGGTGCATCCGATCCATCCTCGGGGTCTCTTGAAGCCGGATGTGGGACGAACACATCACCAACGAAGAGCTGCTGGTGCGCTGGGGAGACTCCGAGACGATTAAAGACAAGATTGCACATCGGCGGTTGGAGTAGTTGGGGCATGTGGCGCGGATGCCGGACAACCGCATCCCGAAACAGGTGCTGTTTGGCTCCTTCTTGCAGCGTCGCCCGGCACATGGCCCATGCCGCATGTGGAAGGACTGTGCTGTCCGGGATCTACGTGCCCGTGGTGTGGAGGCATCATGGTATGATGTTGCATGTGAGTCTCGTGCGGAGTGGCGCAGCACCTACCAAGAGCCTGACAATGCACCTGAGCCTCCGCCCCGAGTGGTATGTACGGTATGCGGACGGGATTTTGCACGGAAAGGAGACATGGCTCGGCATAAGTGTCTGGAGGAGCGTGCGCGGCCTGTGTCTGAGCAGCGGGGCGCCAGTCAGTGCGGGCGGTGTGGACGGTGGCTGAGAAGCCGCGGTGGCTTGGTCCGGCATGTGTGTGCCTCGACGGTGGATGCCACAGTGCCACCTGGAGCTACCGGAACGTCGGCACCGGCGGAGGGATGTTGTGCCGCGCATTGTGACAGGTGTGGTCGCTGCTTTCGCGGTGTCCGGGGACGGGGCAGGCATCGCTGTTCAAGGGTGGCCCATAGACCAACCTGAGCAGAGGAGCGCTCAACCTTCCAGCACGTGTGCATATGCGGCAAGCGGATGCGACTACCCGTGCACCTGGAGTGTCATCGGGCGTCGTGCCCTCTCTCTCTCTCTCTTCTCAAGTTTCCCAGTGATGGGATCACGTGACTCTTTTGCGGCAGTGACTTAACAGGACAGGACAGGATGTGTGTGTGTATGCGCGCACGTGTTAACCTCATTAGGAGATAAAACACACCACAAATTAACACTATCCGCATGCAGTCTCCACCAGCAAGCGCGCACAATCCAGTATCCAGCATCCCATCATAAATATTCCACCTACACTAGATTTCCACGTGAGCGGTTCATCGCTCTGCTCCAGTAGATATTGGACTGTTGGCAAATGTCCGCCGGCACACGCTGCGTGAATCGCCACCATGTTCACCTGCAGCAAGAGCGAGCGAAACATGCAAAGCAGAAGCGTGTGACTTGTGACCCCATTTCATTGCAAACAATTATATCAAAATCATGCTCGGCATCAGTTTATAAATGTCGCAATAATCTCACCTGACCATTTCTTCCAAACCTCTTGTGAAGCAGCTTCCCAAAAAACAGGCCCACAGAATCCAAGAAGGCTTCAGATAATTGAACTTGGACCAAACCAGTGCAGTACTGTAAGACCAGTAATGTTAATGGTGTACTAGCTGTGCTAGTACTTGTTAGCAACAATCCGAACTAGCGCACACACTGCACTGCATTGCTTTGTACTGCATTCAAGACTGACGTCATGCGCTTTGTTTTGCTGCGTAATCACAAATGGCACCAGCCCATTTTGCGGAAAAGAAAAACAAATCTTGCTTGCCCTGTTGTGCTCTTCCAGACAACGGATCGTGCTTCAGCAGTGTTTCTTTTCCTTTCGTAGCTTTGCTGCCAGCCCGAGTGTCACCTCGACACTGTATTTCTTCAGTATGTCTGACCTAACTGTCGACACTGTCAAGGCAATGCCTTGCCAAGCCCCCGCGGCGAGCCTTCTCAGCGCGGCTTGAATCCGAAAGGAAACTTAGTAAAAGTATTTTACAGGACCGTTTGCTGGCACAACTAGCCCTTGGTAGTGAGGTCTGCTCCGGCCAGGAGAACCAGCAACATGACAGCGCGGACACGGCTCGCGAGCCCAGAAGGCCGACTTGCACCAATGCCTCCTCCGCCAGCTCAGGTGACGCGGGCTCAACGGATCTCTGCGCTCCCGTAGATCTACGTGACGAGGTGTAGTCGGCTTTGTCGCCCGCCATTTTATTATTATCGGAGAGCATTGTGCCGCTACTCACCCAAGGCCAAGGCAATGCGGCTGCTGCCGCCACTACGCCAGGCCAAGCCCTTGTAACCCACCCGATCAGCCACCTGCACCAGCTGTGCCCAAGGCTGTGCAAGAACGTATCTTGAGAGGGGAGTTCGTAGATTTTTCAAGTTGGTTGCCTGAAATTCTTGCACACTTCCGGCCCAACATTCCGGCTGGTGCACAGCCCGAATAACGATAGCCAGCTAAATATCGTTGAGTCGGATGACCGTACGCGAAGCAGGTGCGTCGCAAGGTTCACGATAATTATACATGTAACTACCCGGCTCGAGGCATGGACCACATACATGTCTGTTATCACGGTTGCTGCCCTACACCGCACTGCTGAACTGCTGAGCTGATTGCGTACCAGCAGTTGATCCTGACTGCTAACCGCCAGTTCTTCCCAAGCGCGTGGCTAGAGTACGACCGCCAGCTGCGGCTGCTCGTGGCCCAGTAACCAGGCACGAAGAGGTTGGACACCATCGACGTGAACCTATGGCAGATAGCTGTCACAGGCCATGCACACCCAAAATGCGCTCAATGTAAGACGGCCCATCCAGGGGCAGTTTGTGTCCTTTTCGTCCCCAAGCCAGCAGCATTTACCTCCAGTGGTCGCAACCATACCAGCGACAGCCAAGAAATCTGCCGCAACTTCAATGGAGGTCGCTGTTCTTCGTCGTCGTGCCGCTTCTCCCGCACCTGCAGCCAGTGTGGCAAGGACCACCCATGCATCATGTGCAACCAGCAGCAGCGCGGAGCCAATCGGCCACCCCGCCGCTCCTAGCAGAATGGCTACTGAATAGCTTGACTCGGTACGTATCTTTCCTATACACTCTGCAGACACCACACTGCTAGCTGACCACTTTGCCCGCCTGTTACGTAACCACTCATATCAATAAGGCGTTGCGTATGTTCTCCATGGGCTGCGCCGTGGCTTTACTCTTGGATCTGCCGGCCAACACGACATTTCGGTTTTCTCTAATAATCTACCCTTGGCTTTCACTCACTCGGCATTTATATCCGAGCAATTAGCTGCTTCCTGCGCCCGCAGCGAGACCACAGGCCCATTTTCCGTCACCTCCATTTCAGTTCATGCGCCACTCTGGTATTGGTGCCATCCCCGAAAAGAACGGCAAGCTGCGAATGATCCACCATCTGTCTAGTCCGGAAGGCACCGGCGCGAACGACAGCATTCCTGCCGAGCCGCTCTCTCTGCACTACGCGAGCATTGACAACGCGATCAACATCATCATGTCATGCCCACAGCCTGTGTATTTGTCCAAGCTCGATGTACGCAGTGCATTTCGGCAGATCCCAGTCCGCCGTCAGGACTTCGCTGGGAAGGCTCCTACTACTACGAGCGCTTTCTGCCTTTCGGCCTCCGCTCCAGCCCAGCCGTCTTTGACTCAGTAGCCACAGCAGTCAACTGGATCATGCAGCACGAGTTTGCTATAGATTACCGGCTTCATTACCTCGATGACTTTCTCGATATCTCCACTGGTTTGGCTGCAGCCAACCAGCAACTCACCACCCCCCTCCGGGCATTCACGTATCTCGGCACTCCTCTTTGCTCCATCCCAGCTCGAGGGCCATCACCATCATTGACCTTCCTTGGTATTTTCCTAGACTGCGGCTACCAGAGGACAAGCTGTCCGAGATCCGTGCGCCACTCATGGCTACTATCAGCGAGCGCAGCATCGGCCAGCGTCAACTCGAGTCCCTCCTGGGGAAGCTCACTTTTGCTGCCCGAGTCATCGTTCCTGGACACACATTCATGCGTGAACTATGATCAGCGTGCCCTGAACTGTATCTGTGTATGCGAGTGCGGTGCATAAAGCCCACCTTGAGAATGGGTTTGCCGGCCCCTTAGTAGATGCGTGGCTTCTGGAGAGGGTGTTGAAGGGCATCCAGCGATGCCATGGTACGGCTGTACTCACCCCTCGCCTTCCTATAACTATGCCAATCCAACGACACCTGACAGATGAACGCCGGAAAAGTAGTATCCTGAATGGCCATGACAAGCTGCTCTACCAAGCCGCCATGCTGCTTCTTTGGATTTCTTCGGTGTGCTGAATTCACTAATGGCATCACACGGGGCTGTACTAGCTCCCCTGGTGACGGAAGCCTGCAACTCTTCCTGCTTTCATCCAAGACGGACCTATTCGGTAAAGGCGTTACTAGTGACATTGGCCCGTCTGTACCGCCGTACTGCCCGGTCCGTGCCATTGTTAGCTACCCATTTGCCACTCGTCGCGAGGGACCAGAGCAACTCTTGTTCGTACTCTCGAACAGACAGCAGCTGACCAGGCAGTCACTCACAGTAACAGTATGGTCTCTTGTCGCTGCGGCCGGTGTACCATCCCAGTCGAACTACTCCGGGCATTCGGTCCACATTGGTGCAGCCACCACCGCTGCTATGGCTAGTGCCCCGACTCCTTCTTCCGAGTGGCAGGTCAGTGGAAAGAGCGATGCGTGTCTATGCTACATCCGGACTACAACAAGCGCTAAACGCCAGCTATCGTCCCGGCTTGCTGCCGTGCCATGGATGCCATGATCCCCAACTCGGGTGAGTAATGAGCTACTGAACTCTAGCTGCGCAATGCTTGCCTGTGCTGACATAAATTGACCCTTGCTGTGCGTCAATAGTGCTTAGCTAACGGAGTGCTGGTTTCATGGGTCCACTCTCACAACTGGTGTTATCTAGCTATTTGCTGCGGCTCTGCCTTGCGCTATATTACATCCATTTAGCATTGCAGCTCTACGTTGAGCTAACAGCAGCTCTACTTTGAGCTAACAGCGGCTCTACTTTGAGCTAACAGCAGCTCTACTTTGAGCTAACCGCAGCTCTACTTTGAGCTAACAGCAGCTCTACTTTGAGCTAACAGCAGCTCTACTTTGAGCTAACCGCAGCTCTACTTTGAGCTAACAGCAGCTCTACTTTGAGCTAACAGCAGCTCTACCTTGAGCTAACAGCAGCTCTACTTTGAGCTAACAGCAGCTCTACTTTGAGCTAACCGCAGCTCTACTTTGAGCTAACCGCAGCTCTACTTTGAGCTAACAGCAGCTCTACTTTGAGCTAACAGCAGCTCTGCTCTGAGCTAACAGCAGCTCTGCTCTGAGCTAACAGCAGCTCTGCTCTGAGCTAACAGCAGCTCTGCTCTGAGCTAACAGCAGCTCTGCTCTGAGCTAACACCAGCTCTACTTTGAGCTTCAAACCAGTTGTTTCGAAACCAGCACTCCTCAATCCAAAGATGCCTCTTTGTTGACTTGTTTGTGTGAGGGATGGGGCTAATGGTGTACTAGCTGTGCTAGTACTTGTTAGCAACAATCCGAACTAGCGCACACACTGCACTGCATTGCTTTGTACTGCATTCAAGACTGACGTCATGCGCTTTGTTTTGCTGCGTAATCACAAATGGCACCAGCCCATTTTGCGGAAAAGAAAAACAAATCTTGCTTGCCCTGTTGTGCTCTTCCAGACAACGGATCGTGCTTCAGCAGTGTTTCTTTTCCCACCATCCCTCCCTAACCAACTTATTCACACCATCATAATTATCGTACCCACTAATCGGGTCCACTCTCACAACTGGTGTTATCTAGCTATTTGCTGCGGCTCTGCCTTGCGCTATATTACATCCATTTAGCATTGCAGCTCTACGTTGAGCTAACAGCAGCTCTACTTTGAGCTAACAGCGGCTCTACTTTGAGCTAACAGCAGCTCTACTTTGAGCTAACCGCAGCTCTACTTTGAGCTAACAGCAGCTCTACTTTGAGCTAACAGCAGCTCTACTTTGAGCTAACCGCAGCTCTACTTTGAGCTAACAGCAGCTCTACTTTGAGCTAACAGCAGCTCTACCTTGAGCTAACAGCAGCTCTACTTTGAGCTAACAGCAGCTCTACTTTGAGCTAACCGCAGCTCTACTTTGAGCTAACCGCAGCTCTACTTTGAGCTAACAGCAGCTCTACTTTGAGCTAACAGCAGCTCTGCTCTGAGCTAACAGCAGCTCTGCTCTGAGCTAACAGCAGCTCTGCTCTGAGCTAACAGCAGCTCTGCTCTGAGCTAACAGCAGCTCTGCTCTGAGCTAACACCAGCTCTACTTTGAGCTTCAAACCAGTTGTTTCGAAACCAGCACTCCTCAATCCAAAGATGCCTCTTTGTTGACTTGTTTGTGTGAGGGATGGGGCTAACGAACATCTAATTGCGAGGGTCCCTGGTTCGAGTCCTGGTGGTGACAGTCAATTTTTTCTTCAGACTTTTCCCGTTTGTCTCTTTCCCTCAAACTAGTGAACATCTAATTCTAACGATTTAAAGGGGAAGTTAAGGCAAAAATTAAAATTTCACCAGTTGTAGTCTTCGGGGTGCTGAGTCGAATGGTCGTGGTCCGAGGAAGCTGAGACGCTCCCTTCCTACTTGAATCCCAATCGAACTCGCGCACTTCCACCGAAACTGGGTGACTGCGCCCTACGAGATGGGGATTTGTATGCAAAATGTCACTAAAAGCGCCATTTCGTTCTTATAAAAGCACGGATGACCGCGATTGGCCCATATGTTGTAGTCTTTTGGACGCTGAGTCGACTGGTTTTGGTCCGAAAAGGCTGCGATGCAGCGTTCCGCCTTTATTCCCAATCGAACATGGTTGAAGAAGCGGTCACGTGCTCCTGCGTACGCCAGTCACCTGGTCACCGTGCCTGCAGGGTACAACTTACTAGCCTGTTTGACCTTTTTTGGGTGCAGTCCTGTCACTCGAGTTGAACTCGAGTTGAACCTTGGTGTGAAAGTTGTCACCTGCTGGCGTGGTGACCAGGTGATTTGGGCACCCAGGAGCACGTGACCACTTGTTCAACCATGTTCGATTGGGAATAAAGGAGGAACGCTGCATGATCCAGACCCTGTGATTTGAGGCGAGCGATCGCTCTCGCGCGCCATCGCGCGCCTTATTTTCTTGGAAGGTGCACTTTTTGTCGCGCGCCTGAAACTATTTTTGGCTGCATGTACGCTTTTCGGAGTGCAGCGCAACTACTACTGTACTATGACTAGTACGAGTGTATGGTGTCAAGTGCACTCATCGATCCGTGCGCAGGCCGGAACTGTGCCCGCTCGCGCTGTTATGAAACAGACTAGACAGTGAGTTAGTCATGACTGTGTAGTGACATGCACAGTAGTCAGTACTGAGTAGGCAAGTAAGTTCACTGCACGTAGGTCTACACTGTGAGTGTGACACAGGCACTGCACTGGCATGGCGCCCAGCTAGCCTGGCATGACCTCGGGGCATTTCACACGTCTGGATGAATGATTGCGGCTTGAACTAGTCAGAGCTGTGCCGCGTAGATCTACCACCACTCATGAAACACTCCAGTTCAACGGGTTTTACGGACCCCTGCATGCAGCGCAGGGGTCCGTACAACCCTCTACAGTCCATTCATAAAAAGATGGGCTCTGGCTCTGGCGAGCTCCCGTATTTGGCGGTTTTTCGTGATTTCATCGTACACAGTGCATGCTGCGAACTTTGAAATTTGAAAAAGGGTCCAAAAAGGGTGCCTGAACTGGGGTTCGAACCGCAGAATGCACTGTTGCCAGGCGGGGTCAAACGGCCAGGATTTTGATGGTTTTCCCAATTCTGTGCTTTTGGGGCAAAACCTGGCCGAAATCCTATTCTTGCTATGGCTTGCTTTTTGGACAAAAAAACTTCAGAAACATAATTGGAAGAGGATTCCATAGGGGATTGCCAAAAAAAATTCTAAAAAAACTCAAAGTTTGACCCATTTATGGCCAAAAGCTAGAAGTTCATTTTTTTCTGAATGGACTGTAAACTAGCGCCTGGCGGGTCCGAGTAGCAAGATAGACCGCAGTCTGACATAGACTAGTAGTTCTGGAAGTTCTGCTAGTGCATGCGTTGCAAGTAAATGCACCCAAATGGCGCTTTCGTCCTCTTACTCTTAGAATAAAAGGCCAATTGGTCAACTGGAGTTGATCATACCAGTTGTTTTCTTTCCTTGCGACATGATCCCTTGCTGGTGATCTCCTGCTGCTGCTAGCAGTAGAAATGTCGAAAGGGAACAGTGTGCAGTTGTCCACTTTCCTCAGCTGGAAAGTAGATGAGGACATAGGCTTCAACTCGGCGAAGAAGGAAGGTAAAGAGCTGGTCGTGAAAGTGTGGTGCAAGTCGTGTGCGAAGTATTCTGACGTTATCCGGAGCGACTCTATGGCTGAGAGGTCAAGCGAAGGTCGATGCGTTGAGGTTTGTGGAGGGATCGGACTACATGACGAAGCACGCTGTCACTCGACATTTGTCTGGACAGGTAAGTGGTCAATTCAATGTCGAAAGTAAAGTCGATCGGACTCGCGACCATTCTCCTTGTTTTCTTCGCTTGTTGTCATGTAGGCGCATAGCATCGGAGTGAGCCATGCGAAGCTATTGGGTGACACCGACAAATCATCGTCGACGTCTGCATCAGGGAGCAAGGCAACACAAGCGCCTCAGCAGCCACGCATCCACACAGCTATTCTAGTCCAAGCGGAGGACGCATACGAAAAGCTCTTCCACACTGCATATTTAATGGCAGTTCACGGCCAACCGCTGTCATCTTTCAAGACAATGGTGGAAATTCAGAAAGCATCCAGAATTTTTTCTCTAAAAAAATGATATCAATAATGTGCTGTGTTGTTGGAGTGAGAATTTTTGGATCACTCTCCTACAGCTCGCCTGACACAGGCGAGGAGAGCGATAGATCACTCGCCACCTATTTTCAAATCACAGGGTCTGCTGCATCGCAGCCTTTTCGGACCAAAACCAGTCGACTCAGCGTCCAAAAGACTACAACATATGGGCCAATCGCGGTCATCCGTGCTTTTATAAGAACGAAATGGCGCTTTTAGTGACATTTTGCATACAAATCCCCATCTCGTAGGGCGCAGTCACCCAGTTTCGGTGGAAGTGCGCGAGTTCGATTGGGATTCAAGTAGGAAGGGAGCGTCTCAGCTTCCTCGGACCAAGACCATTCGACTCAGCACCCCGAAGACTACAACTGGTGAAATTTTAATTTTTGCCTTAACTTCCCCTTTAACGAATTAGAAAGAATCGGTAACATTAAAGTCGTTATGTGCAAAACGATATGTGCATGTGCAGTCATTTGCCGGTTTTGAGACAGAATTCGTTAGAATTTAACCTCTCCAACCCACACAAATCCGGAGATTGTGAACTTTAAACTCGGACACTGAGCCAGGAAAAAATTTAAAAAAAGAGAAGAAAACACATGAGAACGAGTTATGCAGCAACTATCCACGACTGTAACAAGATGATAAACGGTCAGAAAGTGACTGTGCGATAATAGGGCACAACAGTGACAGGCTACTGGGACATTCAGCGACCCGAGACCTAGCTCTAACACATTTCCAGTTCGCAAACCAACAGCCTTCCAACTTGGAAGGTTCATAGTTACGTAGGACCGAAGAGGGGAAGGTAAGCGCAGCGAAAATGTGCACAAGCTAAGTCCCGCGGCAACAAAGAATGCCGACTGTTACAGGACGATGACGAAACCAGTTAATAACATGACAATGCGGTCTGACTACAATTCGAAGCAGCAAAGCAACACACCACCCAACTTGGGTGGGTCAGCAATATCGGAGATAAAGGAAGGGGGAAGCTTTGCGAAAACGAATTGTACAAAACCGGACGCCAATATCTAACGGTACTCCCCATGCATGACACTATTGTGGACGAGTTGACTACAATAACAAGTAGTTCCACACGACGTACGTTTCACCGGGTTGTTAGTGACGGCTCATCAGGTGTGCAAAATTTAACTCGGATACTGAGCAATAACCATGAACCTTCCACGTTGGAAGGCTGTTAGTTTGCGCACTGGAGATGTGTTAGAGCTAGGTCTAGCTAGGTCTCGGGTCGCTGAATGTCTCAGTAGCCCGTCAGTTTCGTGCCCTATTATCGCACTTTCTGACCGTTTATCATCTTGTTACAGTCGTGGATAGTTGCTGCATAACTCGTTCTCATGTGTTTCTTCTCTTTTTTACATCGTTAACTTTAATTGACGTTAAAATATCTGGTCTTACTGTACATCACTCACCGGGCTTTTAACTGCCAGCTGACCAGGCTCCATGCTGTGCAAGAATCGCACCGTTTCCAAGTGCCCTTGCCGCGCGGCATAGTGCATCGGGGTCAGGCCGACCTGTACAGGATAACAGAAAGCGTGGAAGCCCAGCACGGTCTAGGACGACATGCAAGTCTGCAAGGGCCTGTCACAGTGCAGCACAAACGCAAACTGGTCTGCATGTGGTAGCCCGGGTTCCGCACTTGGATCCAATGCCGCTAGTCACGGCGGATAGGCAACGACATACACGCACCACAGAAAACAGTAACTGAGAGCTGTGCGCAATTTTGAAGCAAAATTTGTTTTTGTCTTTGAGGTGTGCATAGCAGGGATACCATGCCTGTTGCTATGCTGCGTGCACTTACATCCGTGCGCACATCGATCTGTGCTCCGTGCTGCAGGAGCAGTTCAACTAAAGGCAAGAAGCCGCGGTAACAGGAGAGATGCAGTGCAGACCATAGCGATGGCTGCACACGTTGCAGTGCGGGTATCAGAAGAGAAGCAAAGAGAACACAACAGAACAGAGTTAGGGAGAAGAGAAGGGAAGGGAAGAGAAGGGACGGGATGGGACGGGAAGGAAAGGGGAGAGAAGAGAAGAGAAGAGAAGAAAACTTGACTCCCAATACAATTCAAAAAGTATTCAAGTTTTGAAAGGATCCCAGTGATACATCTCTAGCAGCCACGGAAGGCCTTGCTTCTTTTGCCAACGGATGCATAGGCTGATTTTTTTTAAATAGACTTCTGACATATCTCACCGGCGTGTCATGCACATCTCCGAAAGCCCATATTTAGTTCTTCAGAGGAACATGCAGATTCAGTATATTGACGTTTGGATTACCACCATCTCAAACACATTCACAGGCTTTGACATGTCATCGGACGAATGTGCACTTTGCTATGCATGCCTGATTGTACTATAGTGTCATACAATTGTGATGTCATAGAATTGTAATGTCATACAATTGTGATGTCATAGAATTGTAATGTCATACAATTGTGATGTCATGCATATTAATTGTGATACACATAACAATGACCTTGGCGGATTCTGCCTCGTCGTGACAAAGAGTGTTACTGAGCAATTGGTTAATGGTGGTCGGCTTGAGCAGCGGCAGGATTGCTTTGGCACATTCCACATGCCCAGCACGGCAGCTGTCAAACAGGATCAACGCCTTTTAAAACATACACAACCACACGCACACACACACACACACATACACACACACACACACACACACACACACACACACACAAGCAGTTGCATTGCAGTGCACATAATCATTGGTTCACACATGGAGAGAGAGACACACGCACTTGTGCACGCATGCACACACACACACACACTCGTGCACGCATGCACACACACACACACACACACACACACACACACACACACACACACACACACATACACACACACACACACGCACATACACACACACGTATACACACACACACACACACCTTTTGACATTTGACGCCAATCGCCGGAGGCAAAGATAGCGATGCTACAGCAGAAGCCATAGCAACTTATGCTGGGATTGCACCATTCAGCAGCTTGCAAGGCTGTTGAATTGGCCGCCCCTTTCCAGCCTGGTTTACACCACACAGATGCGAAGTAGCTTTTTCTGGCCAGTGAATCCCTACTCATTGGTCTTTTCATATTTTTTCCCACACACACATCACACCACATATACTCCGGCATGCACTGGCTGTTGGTAACCACCCAGGAGAATGAATGAAATGTCAGGAGTGTGAGAAAGAGAAGAAAGACGTGTGTGACCATAATCGTCTGGAATCGAGTCCGCAACCTCTCGATTGGAAGTCGCTGCACATACCACTGCACCATAACAGCTGCTGCTGACCTGAACTCATCTTCAATTCTTTATGATATCAATACTAAATCAGCAGAAATGTGCAAAACATCACCGCGTGCAACTAGAAACATAATAATGAAGAATGTACCCAGGCAGAAAACAGAAAAAGAGAAACACATAAATCGGTAAATCTAGTCCGTTGACTTCCCTCTTACCGCCAATGGTTCATCTCTTCCATTCTCTGAATGCACGCATCGTTCCGTGATGCTCTCTTTCAGCACCGCTGCGCCGTCGTCAGCCGTGTCTGAAATGTCCAACGCCAGTCGCCCACAAGCGTTCCGGCTGCAGACGCCCAGCAGAGGTACTGTCGGATCAGCTGCCGAGCTCTCCAGCTCTGGGGTTGTCATCGGCAACCCTGTGTGCGGCAAGGTTAGAGACGACACTGCAGCAGGACAGTGAACTGACTTCAGTACAGGGTAGTAAGCACAAAATTCTGAACCGGGAAAAACCAGGCCTTGAGCCATCACCTGTGTACTGTATAACATGTCAGTTTAAAACTCGGGTATTGAGCCAATAATAAATGTAGAAAGAAAAAGGACATATGGAAACGAGTTAAGAGTAACTCTCCACCACTGTAACTAGATACTATATACAGTCAGAAAGTGCAACAACTCGGCACAAAACTGACAGAGTACTGAGACATTCGACGTAATGACACCTAGAGCAGTGTGATGGACAGTACTCTGTCAGTTTTGTGCCTAGTTTTTGCACTTTCTGACTGTATATAGTATCTAGTTGCAGTGGTGGAGAGTTACTCTTAAAGGGGAAGTATACCCTAAAATCAATTTGTCACCAGTTGTAGTCTTCGGGGTGCTGAGTCGATTGGTCTTGGTCCGAGGGAGCTGCGATGCTCCCTTCCTTCTTTTTCCCCAATCGAACTCGCGCACTTCCACCGGAACTGGGTGACTGCGCCCTACTAGATGGGGATTTGTATGCAAAATGTCACTAAAAGCGCCATGTTGTTCTTATAAAAGCACGGATGACCGCGATTGGTCCATATGTTGTAGTCTTTTGGACGCTGAGGCGACTGGTTTTGGTCCGAAAAGGCTGCAATGCAGCGTTCCTCCTTTATTCCCAATCGAACATGGTTGAACAAGCGGTCACGTGCTCCTGGGTGCCCAAATCACCTGGTCACCGCGCCGGCAGGCGACAACTTTCACACCAAGGTTCAACTCGAGTTCAACTCGAGTGACAGGACTGCACCCAAAAAAGGTCAAACAGGCTAGTAAGTTGTACCCTGCAGGCACGGTGTTGTAAGAGCTGTGCCAGGTACACATGCACCTGGTTGGTTTGGAATCCTAGACCTAGAGCAGACACTGCTTACCGTAATTCCGCGCATATAAGCCCATGGGCTTATATATGGGCTTATATGTGAAATAATGCAGTTTGGGAATAAAATACCCAGTCAAACATGTTTGTTTTTTAGCCCATGGGCGCCGGGCCAATATTCGAATTTTGAAGGTTCACAAAAAAATACAAGTCCGTTCTCATAGTGGGTCTATCATATTCTACTGGTAAACTACTAAACTCCACTGACCTGCACTGACCTGCACTGACCTGCACGGACCTGCACTGACCTGCTGTACCATGGTAGCAAGAGTCCATAATTATTGTGAAAAAAATTCTACTTGACAAGTGAGTCGTATGTGTGCCTGTTTATTAGCCCATCAGCTTATAAACGGAGGTGGGCTTATATCCGGATATAGGCCCATGGGCTTATATCCGGGGCCCATGGGCTTATATGCGCGGAATTACGGTATGTACTCTTGGCACTATGGTATGGTATAAATAATTATGTGGATGATATTACATTTTAGTTTACTGAGATAACTCAACAGTATTACTAAGGAGAACGGAATTGGGAACAAAGGTACCGGTATTACGGAGCCATGCACCTGTTATCAACTCCTGCAACCCACTCCCTCACCTGTACCAGCGGCAGAGCTAGCAGGCAGCTCTGATGCCAAGCCGATGATGTTTCTGCACTGAACTCCAAACTAGGAAGTCTCGCGATATCGGCACGATACCTGACGTCGATAGAAAGCTGGGCCCGGCCTGAAAAGGTCGTGGTGGAGGTCATCCAATCCTCGCTAGCGCCGCTAGCCAAATTAATTCCACTTGTGCTCGTAGACTCTATGGCTAATCTTGTAGTCGTAGTAATACTAATAGTAATGTACTAATGAGGCGTCCGGGGAAACACAACCGCCATGACACAAGCATGCAGCAGCAGGAGAGAGAGAGAGAGACAGGGAGGTATTTGTTTACCTCTATCACTTATCAGTCTATGATTGTACATGTACTTCCTTGTCAATGTCACTGCACTGCAAGCATGCTGTTTAGTATGATTGTTTTGTCGATCCGACGATACAACAGTTACATGTGTGTGCCGGAATAGATCTACTGTCGTGGACATGGAAATCCGGTCGATTGACCGGGGCCGGCGCCCTCAGCGCGTACAGTGCACGACCAGCGATCGAGCTGCAGCGCGTAAATCTACGTATGTGTGTTACCAAGAGTACATAACCCTGTTTATCTACTCTTGGTGTTACCCACCACGGCTGCATGGCCAGCGCCCTGGGGCCGCTAGACGTGTGACCGGATTTCCATGTCCACGACAGTACAATGTCATATACAAAGACTTACTGAGCCTGGTTCACGGCAGGGAGTCGTAGAATCTATGACTCGGCCTGCCATGCTACGTAGCAAACTGTACAGAGGTATGCACACCTTCAAGAAAAATGTCAACGACCACTTAAAAGTACTTGGAGCGCAGCAAGTGGGAGTGCACTAGTAGTAGTGGGCCACAGACACTGAGACAGGCTAGGCTATGATCTCTCCATCGCAGCCAACACACCACCCATACTGACCGCACTCCAGCTCCCTTCTACCCCTCTTTGATCCTCTTCGCTCACAGTTCTCTCCATCTCCCTACCTGCCTACGGTGCACTGCTTTTACTATTGTTTTGTCCTATCTCAATCTCAAATTCTCCCCATTATCGTTTGCAAAGCCGGTGCTTCCCTCTTGGATGCACATGTTTTCTTTTCTCCTATGTATCGGCGCACAAGAGTAAGGATGATTCCGAGACCTTTGGTCGGAGGAGTTACTTTTGCCCCGCCCCTACTTCCATCCAATATGCCACCGCGGCCCCCGCCGCTGTGCAGCATCTGATGGTTCTGTGGTACATGTATTCAGTAAAAAATAAAAAATAAAAACACAGAACTGCATTGAGCAAGAAACTCGGATGTCGCACCATCTTTCAAGAAACTCGGCGACAAACTCTACTGTTACACACCTCCTTTCATTGTTTCAAGGCTTTGTGCCTTTTGTGTGCACTGAATAGTGCTCCTGGGTCCACCCTCTCCGCTGGGGAAAGGGAACCTCTTTGCTTGATGTAGACACTCTTTCAAGCATAGATGTACATGTACATGTATGTGTATGTGTGTACATTGTACAATCAGAGTTACAACCATTCACACACACACCACACAACACAACCGTGACAAAACTAGAGACACTGATTTTACTCAATCTGCGGACAGCATGCATGCTGTTTTGACACTGATTTTATGATGCCGTATTTTTCGGAGTATGGTGCGCACTTTTGACGTGCTATTTTAGGCCCTAAATCGCAGGTGCGTACCAGGGAGTAGTATACAATACCTTACTACTCCCTGGTGCGCACTATGCTCCGAATATGAAATGCATGTACTTCAATGAAGATTGAATTGCGCACCCTCAATGAAGATTGGGGGTGCGCATTATACAAAGGTGCGCACTATACTCCGAAAAATACGGAACTATTGTTTGTTTTTACTACTAGTAGATCTACTACCAAGAGTATTATAACCATGATAACCCCCCTGGGGGGGTTATCATAATAAAAGTCTTGGTACTAATACTGACAACATCATGATTGTGTACTTCAAAGACATACATGTACATGTAAGTAGTACTACTAGTAGTTAGTTTTGCTGTAGTAAGTAGTTGAGAGTGTCTGTCAGGTCGCTACCTGCGCAGCTGCATAAATGACTTATTATCAGGGAGTCGTATGTACATGACTTGTACATGTATCTACATGTACATGTACATGTAAATTACGAGGTCAATATGAAATAAAAGCCGAGTAAAAGACCGAGGCGAAGCCGAGGTCTTTTACTACGAGGTCTTTTATTTCCTAGTACGAAGTCAATACTAGATTTATCACGACTAGCCAAAGCCTGTGTTCAATCTAGGCCTCGACCAAATATGCTTGCGCATATTTTTGTGAGACAGTTCATTATGGCATATTGAGCGACAAAGGGAATATTGGAATGAAGCCAGCATATAATTCAAATATTCTGAAGAAAAGGAGGACAAACCATTCATATTATGGACAAAATGCGTTCACAAATGCCTTTTATGGATGAATTTGGAATGGTTGAGGCGTTTGCTACATTTCCCCATGGATGAAAAGTTTTGAAAACTATCGCTACGGTTGCTGGGGACACACCCCAGCCATACTATTCTGCATGTGTTTTGATTTGCACCATAAACATGATAGCCGTGAAGCCAATGAATATTCCAAGGTTGTAATTTTACTGAAATGATCTACACTTTCTGCTTATGTCGAGCATACTTTGGCATATTTTGGCATATCTTTTTGCATATCTTGATATTATGGACGTTTTCCCTGATGATGCGACGAGCATAATAATGCTCTTTTTTTTAGCATATTTGGTCGAGGCCTAGTTCAATCGCTAAAAAGGAGTCAAATATAAGCGGTCAATAGCCCTAAGGAGTGAAATATGCAGGAATATTTGACTGCTTAGGTATGGTAAAAATCTATGGGAGTCAATACTAAGGGAGTGATAAAGTAGTAGCATTACTTCGCCCTGTTTCCCAGGTTTTATGGCGGGAGCGCACATGCTCCCAGTACTGGCAGTAGATCTACCGACCACCTGCTGCAGAAGGCCTCCTACTCCTAGTCCTACTCCTACTGTCCTAGCCGTCCGATCGATGGGCGCCGAGCCGCCAGAGCGGCGGCATGTATGGCCTAGTTACTAGTATGGCCAGTCTACCATGGTCTACCGGGTGGCAGGATCATCTAGCACATGATATGAGCTACACTGAAAAGCCTGAACTGAAGTCTGACTGAAGAGTGAAGTGAAGCCTGAAGGATACTTTTTTTGCCACGCACTCGTTTTGCTGGACAAGACTTCAAGAGGCTGCGCGACGAGCAAGATTGTGAATGCGGATACACGGGAGTCTTTTCCTCGGATCCACACATTTCGCAGAGCCGCAATGCTTCGCTGCCTGGTCGACCTGGCCGTGTGGCTGCTGCTGCTGATGCTTTTGGCTCTGGTGTCCGTCAGTCGAGGTCAAGATGATGTGCGCAGTTATCCATTCGATAGTCCAAACAGCATGGGAGTAAGCAGCGGTGCTGGCGACGACGCCGACACCGGTCGGTCTACAACTACCGGTAAGAATGCAGCCGACATGGCCTACACAACGACGAGCGGCAAGGCAATAAAGGTGTTCGATGCCGTCGCCGACGCCAATCGCTTGGAGCTGTTTCGCATGGCTGCCGAGCCGCAGATATCGGAATCGTGGCAATTTCTACATGAAGATCGACAGGCAGGTGGTGAGGTGCAACAGGGAAAGGCGTCCGGGAATATGCCCTGGTCGTCACGAGTGGATGCCAGCTGGTTTGCCAAGACTGTTATTGGCAGGTCACTGACCGGCCTGGTATCTGGCAATTGGCAGCGACCGCTCCTGCCGTACGACATCCGTATGCTAGCGCTGCGTCGCGGTGACGACACGTTAGTGAACGACGGTGTGTCGAACGAGCTGGGTGAAGTGTGGAGTGTGCTGCATGCCACGTACGGCAAGTGGAAGGCGGACTACTACGGCGAGTCCATATTCTACGATGAGAACGAGGAGATTGTGGCAGCGTGTCAGCCGAAGTTCCGTCGCCTGGTGGCGTGGGACGCCTCGATACCCTACCTGCTCCGTCCGCCGTCGATGACCTATGCCACCGCGCAGTATCTGGTCTTGATCCGCTGGACAACCAACGCGTCTCTCGTCGAAGAAGCGGAACGAGAGCGCGCAGCTTATCAGGAGGAGACGCGCAACGGTCGAGAGAGCGGCCTCTTGACGAGCGGCGATCGTAGCGTGCCGGACAGCCTGGACGTACGGCAGTACGAAACGCAGCACGTCGTGACGCGCACCACCAGCAAGAACGTGTTTGTGTTCGACGACCTGCTGAACCAGAGCGATGTCGACGCGCTGCGTGTGTACGCGAAGCGCTACGGCGGGTTTGCGTTCAATGATTACAGCGTCGGCGACGAAGGCAGCGACAACGTGCAGTGGATCGGAAGCTTTGACATCGGCAAGTTCATCCAGAGCAAGTACTGGAAGATAATACAGAGGGTGGTGGAGTACACGAGCGGTGGCATTGACACCTGGTATCCGTACGATATCGCCTGCAACGTCGTGCGCAGTACTGATCACACTCGTATCCATAGCGATGTGCGCAACAATCGCGACGACGAGTGGACACTGCTAATCTACCTTAGTCCGGAGTGGAACATGACGTCTTACGGTGAGACGGCCTGGTTCACTGGGCACGAGGGCGACGACATGACGAACGACGTGGACATCGAGACCGAGGTGCAGCCACTGTACGGACGAGTGGCCATATTTGAAGGCCAGATCCCGCACGCCGCCCGGCCACCCAGCTCAACGTACCGCGGTCCACGGTACTCGTTTGCCGTCAAGATGGCCGCCACCCAGTGGCTTTCGTCTCGCAACCGCATGTTTGAAAGCTTCCACGAGAAAATGGACCTGCTGTCGTCGTTCGCTACAATGGTCAAGAACTACAAGCAAGTCATGAAACTGGACGCGGACGACAGCTTCAATGGCAGGTTTGCGAAGAAATACTGGAAAGCCTACATGGCAGGTGATGATGGTTACCGAAACGAGCTCCTGGAACAAGCATTTCAAACTACCCGCGGCAATGGCGAAAAGTTGAACTCTTTGCTGAACTACCTAGTCGGCTTATTCTATTCCAGACTCAGGCAGTTCATCGACGAAATCAAGCAAACCGTATAGTAAGGCAGGAAATCGAAAGCGTCCTTTGCGGTTGTTATCAGGCACGGAGCACGGTGGCCATCCTGTGCCTCTCGAGTGTGTGCTGTCCAACATGGATTTGTGTGCGCCGCCCGTGCCAATACGTACTGTACAACCTCCAGGCTTCAAGTCCCGGCCTTGCGTTCAACTTGTGTGGTGTCAGCCGCGGTGCCCCTGAGCGCCGGAATGGTGCTCAGTTTTGGTTCCTGCTGCATGACTGACTGTAGTCTCCTTGCAGATCGCTTTGCAACGGTTCATAGCTCTCATGCCCATCCCCGTCCTACCCACTTTGTCACATGACTATAGTATTCTATCATAGATAGAAAGTTCTATTTGGCCGAAAGTTTTGATCCTAATATTTTTATGTTGAGCAACCGTGACCTTATTCAGGCTATCTATATTTTTTTGGAAAAGATCAAAATTTCTCTATACATGTATCTGGCACTAGCTGGTACCGGTTTCAAAGCAGCTGAATGCCATTATGCTGCAAGTGTGTGACCATTGTACTGTTCTGGATATCTGCTTCCATTTTGAGCTTATAAATCTGACGATTTTATCAAAGTATCGTGATGCCGGGCAAAAATATAGTATTTTTGTTATTGAAGCCGGTGACGTCCTCCCTTCTTATCATGCGGTGGTTTGTTGATGCTTGCAGACACTATTTTAGTATGCTGCTCGTGGTGCTGGGCTGCGATGTGCTCCAAGGCATAGTTTATCATGGTGAGGTGGTATGTTCCTGGAGCCTTGTTCGCTGGCTGTTGTGGAAATGCTCTCCATGGAGGTGTGCCTTGGCGATATCAAGGAATACGGTCCGGATTCCGTGTTGTACAGCAGAATTGCATAGTGGCAAACGGTATGGAGTATGGACCACACAGTGTGAAGTTCTGTGCGACCGAATGAATACAGCGGCGCTGGTTTCGAGCACACTGCATAGTGTTTGCAGTGCGAGAGCTACCAGTAGTACATGTATGCATCGCCACCATGGCACTATGCTATTCAGGTTGAAGCATGCATGATAACCAGTCTCTTGCTACCACTGCATGCACTTACCAGTAAACAATTCTATTATTTTAACATTCTCCCAGTGCTAGTGCTGCAAAATAAGTTTCTCCCAAACTCCCTAGGCCAGAGTTGGCCCATGCACCTCCGCTCTGGACGACCAATGTGCAATGAGCATGCAGTACAATTCTTGTGTTGTGCTTTTCTGTCAAAGTTGGAAAATTCTTTCTGGATTGGTTTTCGCAAGAGTCTTGATAAGTTTTTCACTCTGGTACCCGAGTTTTCGCAAACAAGAAAAACTTTCCTGCCGTGCCCGAAGGGGCTAAGCTCCAACGTCAAACGTTATCACCCGAAATCATACAACAATAGTTTATTCTGCATGGAAGTCCACGTGCTTGCAAGACATGTAACCATGGTAACTGAGAATAGCCAGTGAAGCACCCAATGCAGACATCGAGGAGAGTGTTTTCAGATCACGACAAAACACTTCTTGCCTAATCTTGGGTTTGTGAAAATTGAGCTTTAGATTCAAATACACTATGTCACCTTGTAAAATGAAGAACCAAATTCGCGTACCGCAAAGCGAGTACACATTTGTGACAATATCAACAAGTTAGTAGAGGTGGCACGCCAGCAGGAGATAGCCGGCACTCCACCAGCAGCTTGACACAGACATGCCGGTTGGCTTTCCACAGTCTTCATTGAACAAATGTACAACTGATGTGTGTCAAGATGGGAGCGACAAGTGCACCCAAAATAGACTTTTCAAAATTCAAATGCTCCTTGGCTACAAACAATTCTAATCAAAACATGACAGAACAAGAGCACGAGGCATGGCTGCGGCATAGCCTCTAATTCAAGATAATAACGAAACGGGTATGTACAAATACACAGGCAGCTGGGTACTAAAAACCTTAAAAAATCTTACAAAACAAGAATGATACACCAAACCAGCGCAACAAAAAGCGACAACACAAAACGTACATGTACATGTATTTACAGAAATGGACAGCGGCATCACAACACACCACACAGCAGCCAAATTAGCACCGCATATGTACAAGCAGAGTAGAATAAAAGCATACAGTGGCTAGGCGGTGAACAGCAAGCTATACATAATATATATATCAGGCCCTCAAAGTTGCTCAATTCATAATGATTATATAAAAACGTATTTAGTTTGCTTGCCGGCGGTCACGGGGTATGTACTTGACGTTTCTTCCCTCGTCGAGTTCCTGGATGATGTGCTCGGGAAGGCGTCCGCTCACGGATATGGCGTAGATACCTGGCACACATTCGCCTGTATACGCACAACGCAGCATGTACACACAACACACACAGGGGAGGCAGGTGCGCAGACATCGACATGCGCATACGCACCGGCACACAGGCACAATGACACGATAGTTACGCACTGTACACCAATTGCAACACGAGTGCCAGAGAAACTTGCACAGCACACAGTCGTGGGTTGTAAGCTTTCATTATAACAAATGATTGAGTATTAACAATCAAGGTACTGGTGTGGACTTTGAAATCCGGTGGAATGAACGGGGCCCGGCACCCTTACTGCCTCAGCGCATAAACGCACTGTAGTTCACGTACACACTGCAAACATGGGCCAGCAGCGCTCCCGGCTGCAAGGCCAGCGCCCCGTGGCCGATTGACTTCTCAACGGATTTCATTGTCCACGACAGAAGATTCACTGATGAGCATAGCAAGAAAATGGGCTTTTGAATCCAATATGTATCAACATTTCCCATTCTCTATCACTCACACGGTTTTTCGTGATGATATGGCGCTTTTTCGCCATTGTATTCAATGCTGGTGAGAAATGCAATGCCGCCAATTTAGTCACTTGGTGTCTTCGTGAATTCGAACCACTGAAAACTGCTCCGTGCAACTGCTCAGTGCATTGTGCTGTGGATGCTACAATCGAGCATGATCCAGATACACAGGCAAAACCTGACTTCAGGGATCACCCTATCAAGGTCTTTGAACGCAGCTGGTCTCTGAAACCTGGGTATCTCTTCCATCCATATTCAGCACATCCGGTGCCAAGATAGGTGGTCCCAGAAGTCTTTTACAGATACATTGGCTGAATAAATGACCCAAAATTACATGTTTTACAGTACAGTCGAATGTCACTTATCCGGTCGCCAGTTATCCGAGCACGCCGGTTATCCGACAAGCCCGGGAGTGGAAATTTTATGACTCTCAACGTAAAATTCTATTTTTTTGTGTTTATTATACGGTGTAATATGCATTTACTTGAAGTAGATGTGGTCAAGTATGCTAACATGCATGTGTACATGGAGCAATTCATGAATATGCATGAATATATTTGGGTATTGTGTACATAAATCAGTGAAATCCAGCCATATATCCACATAAAAGATGATATCAGTTATCCAATATATCCAGTTACCCAACATTAGGGATGTCAGCGAACGCACTGCGCAGGCCTCTGCGCATGCATTGCGTCATCGATTTTTTGAACGTGATCGCGGCCGACAGAGAAAACATGGCCGCGGTCTGTTTGCACCGCTGGGAGTCGTAAAATTACTGTTCTTCTGTCCCCGCGACCATTCAAATCATACGCGATACAGGAGGACCCACGAGCTCACCACGTTCTCCCCGGTCGATTTCTCTGAAAGTTTGCACATCGTGAAACACCAGTATGAGAGGTGTTCAGGCCAATTTTCAAGGGATTACCCTGGTTGGATCGTTCCAAAATCGGACTTGCATTTCTTGCTCGCGGCCATTTCTTGCGCGATGGAAGCGCTCTGCCCAGGTGAGTAACCAGCGTCGCGCTTGGTAGAGAGTTGCTGCAATCAGCTCCCTGATGTCTTCGCTGCCATTGTCAGAAGCGATGGACCCTGAATTTGTTTGAGAGTCTCTGGATGCTACTTTTCCTCAGCCTAGTTTTCAGCCATTCCGTGCATCTTCTTCGCACGATTTATTTTGCAAAAAAATGAAAGGGTTCATGAGTTTTCTTGTCGGCCGCGCGTAGATGGGCCAGGCTGACCTGCGCAGATGGGCTGCGCAGTGCGTTCGCTGATATCCCTACCAACATGCCTGATTCCCGAAGTGGTCGGATAAGTGACATTCGACTGTACCAGGAAGTACAAAACCGCCATTCACGGTATCTGGTGGGAAACTTTGTGCTACTGGTATAACAAAAGATATTAACCAACGTACATGTACCATGTGACCAGGCTGGTCATGCCAAGCCAGCGTGCCCTGAACGGAAGAAGTGGCGAGAGGCCAAAGCTGTAGAAAGAGTAGCGGCTACTGGTACGTCTCAGAGTGGGAGTGATAAGTGCCTGCGTGCGGTTTCCACAGAAGCTCCCCCCCCCCCCCCCGCCAAGGATTTATGTGGACGTCGAGTTGGCAAAGCCGAATGATTGGTGCCGTGGAGAGGCCATGTTGGACACCGGGTCGGCTCGCACGTTAGTGTCGTCTAGCTTCGTGCGTGCGGCTAAGCTTTGCAACAAAGTTTCGGCGGTGAAGGAGAAGAAGCTCCTCGCCCTGGATGGCGAAGCCCTGCCGATTTTGGGGTCGATTCCATTAATGATTCGTCGCCTGGATGGACCCGTTAGTTTGCCGCCTACACAAATTTGTTGTTCCAGAGCTGTCCGATATTAATGCTGACCTGTTGCTTGGATCTGACATTGTCCGTGCCGTCGGTGGCGTGAGGTTGCAGTACTCGGAGTCAGGTGATCTGCGGTCCGTGTTGTTTGGTTCGTCAACCGCCAGTGACCCTGAGCCTGTGTCGTCTGTCATGAGCGATGCTGTGCAGTCGCCAGATCAACACCCGTCTCGGCATGTTAGCGTGGTGCAAGATGGTGAGGATGTGACGCTATCCATCGAGGATGGTCAGATTAAGTGGTTAGCAGCTGATCAGTGTTGGCAGGCAATGTGGAGGTGGAAGGATGACAAGCCACCTACCGGACGCATCGCAGCGGCATTGGGGAGTATCCCGGAAATTGAGTGATGACCAGGAGAAGTTGTTCCAGCAAGAAGTGGACTCCCGGATCAGCAATGGATGGCTCGTCGAGCATGACGATGAGATACACGGAGCTCATGCGGCTAAGCTGTTGCGTGTTAGTTGTTATTTTCCGAATATGGCCGTTGTTTGTCAGTTGTTGATTCAGTTGTGTGATGTGTGTGCTGCTGCTAATTCTAAGCGTGGGCCTGTTAATGAGCCAACACGTCCTGTTATTCTGTCTGGTCCGTGGAATGTAGTGCAGCTTGATACCCTTGGATTGGGCCCGAATAGGAGCCACCGTTATCATTGTGTTCTTGTTTGTACTGATATGTTCCCCCAAGTGGGTCGAGGTTGTCCCATTGGTTCGCCATGCTGATCAGTCTGTAGCAGCTGCGTTTGTTGATGTATGTTCCCGCTGGGGTGTCCCAGCAGTTGTGCGTTGTGATAATGGCACAGAATTTGTTAATCAAGTAGTTACGTCTCTGTATGATGCATTTGGTGTTGAAGTGCGACATGGTGCAGAGCGTCATCCGCAAAGTCAAGGTGGTATCGAGCGTTTCAACCGGCCATTGCTGAATTTGATTCGCAAGACCGTGCAAGAATCTGATGATTCGGTGTGCGCTTTGAACGTATCGTTGTATTATTATCGTATTCGTCCCCATTCTGCGCTTGGTGTTTCTCCTAGTGAGGCCATGTGTGGCTGGGTTCCTCATGGCTTGATCGTGGACGATGAACGTTATGACATGTCCCCCAGTGCATGGGTCGATAGCTTGTGCAGTAAAGCGGCTGTCGCGCGGGACTATTTGGAAAGCGAGTTGTCCTGAGCCCTCTGCTGACTTTGTTCAGCCTGTTGAGTGTGTGAACCCCTACAGTGTTGGTTCCCCGGTGATGTTGCGGCAGGGAGATCGCCGCCAGAAGCGAACAGCGCCGTATGAAGCCGGGTGGACAGTTGACAGTGTTGTGTCTCCATCAACTGTTGCAATTGTACGAGACACTAACGGTCGACATTCTGTGAAGACTGTCAACATTGATCTGATTAAACCGTCAAGCATGAGTGTGCCTGAGTTTGATGATACTAGTGATTCTGATTCTGATGTACCAGCCCAACCACTTCAAGTTGGTGGTCATCGTCTTCGTAACCGTGCTGGTCTCGTTCCTCCTGTTCGTTACCGTAGTTAACTGTTGACGTGATGTCACCAGGGGGAGGTGTGACAATATGACAGTGTGTGTAGTGTGACGATACAATGTGTGTGTAGACAAACATTACGATTATGTATTTGTTGTGGTGACATCTGTCATCAGTGTGTCCTACCTCTTACCTCATTGTAGCTTCATCCGTAGTCCGCTTCCATTGTCCTTGTTCTATATTCTGTTCTATTTTTTCTAGTGCTACAATAGTCGTTTCACTTCTCATCTTTCCTTGCCAAAAATGGCACAACCAGATGGATGAACAATTATAAGCCCAGTGTCTAGTAGAAGTCTCTAATATAAGCCCAGGGCCCGGACTGGTCGGAAAAATAAAAGCCCAGGCCTTATAGACCTTATTCGATAAACGTCACAATCACGTGAACCGGGGTCCCAGGAACCAGGGAGTGGCAAGAGACCTGTACTCAGTGCACAGTGGACTCGGCGTGGGAACATAGGAGTAGAAAAATACTGGTATTTTACTCCTCCCTTTTACGAACTGGGCCTTTCTTGCCACTCGTTTCACGTAGGCGAGTCCAAAAATCACGTTATCGAATAAGGTCTATAACGGAGATAATACGGTATTAATAACAGTCCTTACGGATACGCTGCCATTTCGCTACCCAGCTGTCCAAGGGGCTGACCATTGACACAACTCTACACGGAACAAAGCCAGGCAAAACATGGAAAATGCACACTCGTCATAATAATAATAATAATAATAATAATAATAATACAGCACGCATATAGCTCATATGAAAAATCAAATGAGGGTCATGCATCTGTCGACAACGTCGAGCCAGTGCGTTCTGTCTGAGGCAAGTTGCTCCGCTTCCAAAAGAGACATATTGAGAAGTAAAAGGTCATTCCTAATGTTGTCTACCCATCTGGTCACTGGGCGACCTCTGGGCTTCTTTATATCTGTTATATTCATTGCCATGTGAAGGGCTTTGTAGGACACAGCGTCCTGCCCTTCACGAATGACATGTCCAAACCATAACAAGCGCCGGCGTCTACAGACTGCACTTATTGGGCATTGAGCAGTTTTAGCATTCGTCATAAAACACGCACAAATGACACTGCTGCTTTGTTCCATCTCTGCGCAAATCAGTGTATGTACTTAACCGCTTGCATACCAGACAAGCAAAGCATTGTACGCGTACGCAAGTTCTGCTACATCCCAACTCCAGTCTACTACTGCAGTGGACGTAGAAATCCGGCCGCATGTCTAGCGGCCCCAGGGCGCTGGCCATGCAGCGGTGGATAAGCGGTACACACATGCATTTATGCGCTGTAGCGCGTTGGTCGCATCGGATCAACATGTGCACTGCACGCAGCGTTCTGTATGCGCTGAGGGTGCCGGCCCCGGTCAATCGACTGGATTTCCATGTCCACGACAGTACGAGCATCTGAAGCTACCCTTGAAAGTGACAGAAACTCAGTAGCAATATTATAGTCTGAGCAACTGAAATCCAGAGTGCCGAACAGCGCGAGCCATGCTCAGCAGCAGAGTTTTACAGCCAGGAGTGATAGGAATGACGCAACACCCGGTGCTCATTGATACGGTTTTCTCAGTGGCAATTCCAATGAAAGCTACCTCAACTAAATTGCCAGAAGGCTGAACTTCAGCGCGGCATACAGTACTGGCTGGTGCCAAAGAACAGGGGTTCAGAGTCCTAGCCTACACCGTTCTTATTTTTCATGTCGAAACTAGACATTGCTATATAGTTGAGCCAACCTGTGCCTACGGGTATCCGGTATCTGGTAAAATTCTAGCCAGTTAGTTCTCTGGCTCATAGTTCTTCGGCACCCGACAGTATTTTAAGACTGGAATAGAATGATGGACCTACGCTGTACCACTCTAAAGCTGTGTTCACAACTGGCGCGTGTACGCGTGAAACCACGCGTTTGTGCGTATTTTTGCTGGCTTTTGGGGCGCCATGCGTACGGAAACGCGCCGAAATGGAAATTCCAACATGTTGGAATTTTCAGCGCGTATCAGGCGCATACCAGCGTACATGCCAGTCACTTTCACTGGCGGGGTCCAAAACTTAGTACTCGAAGGTGTCGCACGCGTTAGATACGACTCGGATTGCTGTTTTTTTGTGAAAGGCTGAGCGCGCGTTTGGACACGCATGAACCGCAAGCGTACCGCGTCCACGCGCCAGTTGTGAACACAGCTTAACAATCAGGTTTGCCCCCAGTTCCCTGTGCTGTGCTGATGAATCAGGAGACAAAACATTAAATGTTTTGATTTTCTGCCTGCAGCTTGAGGCACCACAACATAACTGTTTCGGAATCACTTCCAGGTACATGTACACATTACGCCTCGGTTTCCTGCAACTTTCGGCTCCAGCAGGCCATACACATCATCAAGCAGAGCAATCACAAGCAAAACGTGCCACTTACCCGTCGAAGCTGCTACTTGTACATTCCTGGATCATGGCGGCGTTGTTACGGAAGCCGAGAAGCTGCTCGCAATTGTCGCAGCCATCGTTTTCAAACTGATCAAAAGTCTGCAAGTGAAGGGACGAGCAACAAGCAGGAGAAGTGAAGTCAGCATACGTCTTCTCTTGCTGGTGAGATTTTTTTTAAGGTAGCACGAACCACGTTGACCATGAAAAATCTTTTACAAAAGAAGAGCTGTTTTTTCTGTTCTAAATTGTTCTCTAGAATGCATAGGCCCTATATATATAGGGTACTTGTGCATTTTGCAACTATTTTTGTTGAACTTATGGCCACTTCAAAGTAAAAAAAAACGCAATTTTCTGAACTTCGAGGCCCCATAAGTAACACAAAATGCATAAGTATCCCCCATGCGAATATCATTTCTGGGGCCTGTGCATGCTAGAGAACAACTTAGAACAGAGAAAACAGCACTTCTAACTCTGAGAAGACACATAGTCAACCTTGTGAACAATGACCTCGGGGGTACAATTGGTGAATTGCCAGTTGTACCCGAGCATGCATGGTCACCTGCATTCGAATGCTGTGATACTGTAAATCGGAAACCGTTGCGATCTGGGACGTTCTCAATTTTCACGATGCGTATGAAACAGCAAAAGTAAGCCAGCAAAGAACTGTACTGATACAACTAATGAAATTGACTCCAGTCGCAAACATTTCCAGGTGCAAATTGGCCTGTGCACGCACAGGGCGAACTAAAGCCGACGCAAGCGCTCCCCGGTTCACAGTACGCTGGTCGCATGGGTAGCAATGAAGCCAGATTTCACTGGCATCTATATCTAAAATGGATGAACATAGAAAGCACATATACAGTACATATACTGTAAGCCCAGAAACCTCTGTGATCCTGAAACGTCCGCGATTTTCGCGATGGGTGTGAAATCGCGAAAGTAAGGGGGCGCGGAACTGTAGACTCGAGTCAATCATCAAATTGACTCTACAGTCCATTTCAGAACTATAGACGCGTAGTGTTTTGCAAAATTCGATGGGATTTATTTAAATATTTTTAGTTTTTCTCCAGATTCCGTCTCTGCATCGCTTCACAATTCTGGCTATATACTTTGTTTTCGCTACAATTGAAGTTTATTTTTAGGCCAGGTTTTCCGGTTTTACAAGTAATTTCTGTTTTGAAGGGTTTGACCAGTTTGTTTTAAGGGTTTGACCAGTTTGTTTCAGATGTTTGCTCCTGCTGAGACAGTGCTGAGCCCAGACCATCGCGGGTGCATTTTTGTACGGGTCCTGGTAGCCTCGTGGTTTCGATCCGTGATTTTCAGTACAAGTGTGGGGCATTCGAATCCCATCACGCCTCCTGCCTTTTTTTCTCTTCTTTTCTGCATGTTTTGGATCTTGTTGGGTGAAATACAGTAGGGATGATAATTAATTTGATTTGATTTGAGCATCCCTGTTCCCTTCGCCTGACACAACGAGTGACAGTGGTTTCACTCACGCCAGTTGCAAGGTGAGTTCGACGACGAGGATTTCGGATACTCAAGCGTCAATCAAAATCCAGCTCTTGTTCGAAGAAACAATGAACACGACTAATCATATCTTTCTCGGCATCACTGAGATTCTTACGGGCCTTGGAAGCCATTACAGTCAGGCACTCAGAAAATGCAAACAAGAAGAAGACTCATTTGAGACTTTCATTTCTTTTGAGACTTTCCTCACACCTTTTCATTTGCGACTTTTCGTGTTTTGCATCTTTTGTATTTCCCGCGGCGACGAAGAAAAACCTGAAAAACACATCTGAAAACCAGAAAACACTCATGCAAAACTCACGGCTGTTGTGCGCTACAGTACGTACGACTCGTACGTATGAGTTCACGCGTCTATAGTTTTGAAATGGACTGTAGTCGCAAACGTTTGCAGGCGCAAAATGGTCTGCCCTCGCAATTCGTGAACTAAAGTGGGCACAAACGATTCCAGGTAGATCTACAATGATCACACCGCAATGCCACAACCAAGTCCTTCTTTGCTGTTTTCAGAGTTTTCGTCTTTTCAAAACTCTGAGGAATGGCAAAAATGGACTGGATTCTATCATTGTTGTGTGTGTACATGTACTGAGTCTCATGCGAACTGTGAACTATTCCGCACATAGGCATAGGTGCATATCAGGGAGTCGTACAATCAGGAGAAGGCACGGCTGTCTCTCTCTCTCTCTCTCTCTCTCTCTCTCTCTCTCTCTCTCTCTCTCTCTCTCTCTCTCTCTCTCTCTCTCTCTCTCTCTCTCTGTCTCTCTCTCTCTCTCTCTGTCTCGCTCCTGAGCTTTGCCGAAGGCGTACGGTGTCACAATAGTGAAAGGTTGCTGGACCCTGGCTTGGCCAGACATATGACATCACCAATATGTCACTATTACGTCACACATCTATAGCAAAGACTAAGTAAGGGATTGATATTGTACCAACCCCATGAAAATGAGCACACTCAACCTGTAGTCACTATACTAGTTCAAAAAAATATTTAGCGACGTCACAGAGGCATTCCCTCAACTTCAGGGCTCACAGTTGCGTAGAAAAGCGTCGATTAGATGGGGGCGGTGCACGTGCTCCAAAATGCCAGCTTGGCCAATCAGCAGTCAGCATTTCGTCGCATTTTTGCTCGAAGTAGGGGGTGTTTGAAGGAGTTAGCAGCACTTCAGCCAGGTTCTACGAAGTTGGGACTTGGCCCAGGCACAGATGACAGGTGTTCCAAAAGATTTACCGAAACAAATTTTCATTACTCACACGGGTATGCCAGAGCATATGCGTAAACTTCGTGAGATATAGTACAGCATTCGAAAGGAGTATCCAAAAACGTCTCGGTAAATTTCTTTGCCAGGGTCTCCTGAAAATTTTGAGCCATAGATTGTCCAAATCGACCAAGGGGGAGATGCTCTGTACTGATTTTAGTAACCCCGAGTCCCAGCGGCGCGCAACCGCTTGCGCGAAAATGTGTGAAGATCAAACAACAAGAAAAACGCATGCATGCAGCAGAACAGCAACGCGTGCCGTCGAAGAGAAAATCATTGTGCACAGATTGTTCAGTGTTCTCTCCTCAGTTCGCCCGCGGCGTTGGTTGCTGTGCTTTCATTCTCGCTGGAGTTCTTGTGGCAGCGCATTTCGCCATCATGGAGGAACTGGCACCCTGGGAAACCTGGTCTTCAGTGGCCCTCGACAAACGCCCGGTGGATTTGCTGGTCCCGATCACCTCCATCCGATCACCAGCTCCGTGTGGTATCATCATGTTCTCGGCGTTAACTGCCTGGCGAGCTCTGACTCGTTTGTGTGTCTTCTTACCTGTGGAATCATCACGATCGCTCATTGTAGGATCAGCTTTTGGTCGAACATGGCATGTTGTTTTTACTGGGACTAGCACAGGTTGCGTTTCGCCTTCTCCTCCAAAATATCGCGAACATCGGCTCTAAAACTACGAGAAAAGGCTACAAGTACAACTCAGGTTCTTTCTCTTCTCTGTTCTGTTTTGGATGCGTGGGATGTACACGATCGGTACTCTCCCGGGGTCACGCGACTCACGTGCACCAAACCCGCCCTCGCACGACGCTTTTGTCGATCCTGCATGCCTACTGTGAGCCCTGAACTTCCACTGGGCGAGAGTAAAATACAGATAGCAGTAGACACGATGATCCTGCTGGCACTAGTTTGTGAAGTGAGTTGGATAGTGGGTCAAGAGAATGATGTACCAAATGAACTGAAGTGGATAGTGAAAGAATGATAGTTGTTTGTTAGTACATGTGTGCTGCGAATCGAGTGGGCCTTAGCTCTAGGTGGCCATCCGCAAATAAACTAAAGCTGCATACTGCATAGCGCAATACCTGAAGCAGTGGAGCTCCTTGTTTTAGCACACGTACCTTGACCATTGAGCACAGAAGACATGCTCTAAGATTCCTCAGCTCCTTCGGGACGCTGTCCAACGACATGACTGTTGTCACCGGCTACACTATCGTCCGGCAGGGGAACCTGGCGACCACACCGACACCTATCACGCTCAGAATAAACTGGATGCGCTGCACCAGATGACCAAAACAACAAAGTTGATTGCTCACTTCCTCAAATATTCTCTTTTCGACTTGTCTTGTTCAAAAATGATCAGCCAGTTGATGATTGTCGAGTGCAAAATTTCCATCGCTTGATTTTTGTGCTCCCTGAGGACGAAAAATATTCGAGTAATCGCCATATTTGCTGTGGTAACCATTCATTGGCATGGAAAACCGGCGGAATTCGAAGAATTTCTGGCTCTTGACTTGATTCGACACGCCCAGCAGACGTGTTTGCGCTCAACTCGCGCCATTTTCTCTAATTTTGACTTTGCTCACGCTGTAAATCTCAACTCAGTCGACATCCAAATGCATGCCCGATTCAAAAGCATCTCACTGATCACGCACATGGCCAAAATGGGCAAGTCAAACTCGAACTCGAAGGCCGGATCGCCAAAGACGTGAAATACACGTACACGTACATGCATGTGCATGTGCATGTACATGACTTGCAGGACAGAAAATAGATTGCAGAGATCGAGAAGAGGCTTCTTTTTGTAAGCGTCGTGGAGCGTGTACCTTCTTCTCTCATACTGTTCTAGTCGTGTTGGGCAAACAGGTAGGAGTGGAGCTGAGTTCTGGTGCTGCACTTGGCGATTGGCTCGGCGTGCAAGTTTGATTTCGTGAGCACGTTATTCTCAGCGTTTGATTTCCCATTGAAATCATCGTGAATTATTATTTGGTGTAGGGCGAACAGGCCCCATAAGAGGACGGAAGTAGGCCGAAATGGACGATAATATGGACTGCAACGAAGAGGTGGAAGTGGTGGAGCTGGATGAGAACGACCCCAGAGGTGAGCTTTTGCGTTACGGGCTTTTTTGTGTCTGGCTATTTTGCTTTTGAGGACATGGTCAACAGTTTATTGTTTTTGGTAAAGTATGAATATCTCGAAAAAGAGGGATTGTGTTGTTTCCGACGATGTGTATACGTTCTATAGATCTAGTACACGACATATCATTCTCAAATCTTGCGTAGATGAACTGCACGCGCGCGCCCATCCAGTGTGGCTAAATGTGGCTTTGCTTGGGCCTGGAGGGTTGCTGGGAGTTCACGAAGTAATTGAATTATCCTGAGTGAGAGCTAGGGCAGGCTTTCATGCTAGCAAATGACGTCATCCCTATTGAGATTATGGCGTACTAGTGGCACTACTGCTGCACCCACCTCTAGTCTGGCCCTGTTGTGCAGTGTAGTTCTGGCTGGATGCCTAGTTCAAATGCATAGTTTGAATGCTCTGGTGAGGCGTTGTGAGTCCCAGCAAAGAAATTTATCAAGCACCAATGCATTCCGCTTGTACAAGATGCAGCAGCCGTCCGACTCTAGTGTGGTGTGCTGGTGTTTGCTTTGATATATCAGGGTTGTTCCTGCCCAGCGTAAGTGCAGATTGATGGGCAGATAAGACGCCTAGAAAGTTATGGCGGTGGAGAGCACCAGTCGTGCATTGCGGTGCACAGGATGATATTGAAGCATGTCCCCTCCCCCCTCCCCCAAAAAAACCCACACACATACACATTGTGAGGTTGTTCGAACTCCAAGCCGTAGCTTGAATAGGTTTCTTCTATTGGAAATCGGCCGTGCCTAGTGGAATCCAGCAGCATGTCTCCAACCTTCTTACTGTAGTATCAGTGAGTGATGTGTTCCTGGTCGTCGTTTGTGCATGGTATTGGGAATGCATGAGAATGACACCTGCAGTCAACCTCATGAATAACGACCCCGGGTATGTATAACAACAACTCGAGAAAAACGACACAATCTTCGGACTTGGTGACCATTTTGACTGCATACTTTGAGCCTCGCGGGCAAAGACAACGTGCGAATAACAACACTCTTCGCATGCACAATCCAGGGTTGTTATACGCAAGGCTGACTGTAACTGGCTAGGCCATGTAACGTAAAAGTGATGTTTCCCTGTGCTACCGTATGCCACTAACTTATGCAATGGCTGTGTCTGTCGACTGGTCCACAGTACTGTCGAGCGCCGAAAAACGATGCGCTGAAGCACGAACAGGCTGGAATTTTACGGATACCCGTCCGTACATGGTGGCTCAGCTACGAATATATTTCTACATGAAATAAGATCAGCCTAGGCCGGGACTCTCAACACACAGTTCTTTGGCACCAGGCAGTACTGTAGTACGATGAGACTCTGAGTAGCAGTCGAAAACGATTGCATCGCCACTGTTGAATTGTGTTAAAAGCTTGGCTAGTGTTTATGTTAGCCGGTCCGCCGTGCTTGGTGTATGCATGTGCTAGTTTGTGAACTGGTCTGAGCATTGCACGGCTGTTGATGTGTTGGTGGGCACTGGCATGGCATTATGTAACACACCCGCTGTATGTGTGTGCCATTGCTCAAAGCCAAGCATGTGTACATGTACTATTCTGAGCTGTAGTTCACAGAGTGCCAGATACTTAATGTCAAGACATCCTTGCGCTGTGGGCATTGAACATAGACGGAAGATGGGGCGTTGTAATTTTCAGTTTCACGCCCCATACCAGTCTTGAACACTAACACGATACGTATATCGACTGTAGGAGCAAAGGATGGCAGTGGGGTCCATCTACAGTATTGAATGTAGCACAGTAAATGTAATATTAAAAAGCAGTGCTGGTTTTGTGGGTTCATTTCCCACCTATTTCCTGCGCCCATCAATGCAGCTACTCCTGGTTTGGGCGTGTGCTACAGGCAGTACTAACCATTTTGTGGTGCAACTGCAATGCAATGTTTCCAATGGGCTTTCCTTTGTCTTTCCTTGCTGATTTGATTGTTTAGTATTGGGGTGTAATTATGGGCTTTTCCTGAGTGCCCCATATCCGTATCCCCACTGCATGCCTGCCTGGTTTCCCAGTCATGTCAGGGTGTGGGCTATAATTATATCCACTTTTCAGGCCAGGCCATGTTGGTACATGTAGCTGGGTCATGGCTTTAATGTAAACTTGAGTGCCACCCTTGTCCACTGAACAGTCAGTGCCTGTACATCGGTGTGGCTACAGAGTGCAGTGCAGCACTCGCCTGGTACGTTGTGCTCATGATCTGTGTTTGTGTGTATGTATGGGTGTGGGTTTGGATGAAATGGAACAGTGTGCATTATTGTACTTGACTACTTTTACAGTGGCTGCTGTGTTTGGTGCCTGGGCAACCCTGTACTGTGTCTGTGTGTGTGTATTTGTGATAAGCAGCCAAAGTAATATGAATTGGATGTGTATGCTGCTCTGTGTGTTTCAGGAGTACCAAATAGGGATACGTAGACTGTAGGGGGGGGGGGGGGCATTCAGTTGGTAATAAGCCTGACTGTGCCTTGATCCTTGGGAGTAGAGGCGTACCTACGGAAAAGTCTACTCTGCCGCACGCCATTTTTGCCACGTGGCATTCTGTTATTGAGTGGTTTCACAACTTTGTCATGCGACTTAATTTCGTGTAGGAAGTGATCATGGCATATGGATGGTGGACCCGGTATGGCCAACGACATCATGTGGCCCATTGATGCAGGAGTTGAGTGGAGTTCATACCAACATGGCTGTCCCGTATGGTCATGTGATAGATGGGAAACAGCTCTGTAGTCATGTAGTCATAATTATAGATGCATGAGAATGATGTGCCCATGCTTCATTGTGGTCGTATTCGAAATTTGTGCATGTGTGGGTGTGTGTGTGTGGGTGTGCGTGTGCGTGTGTGTGTGTGTGTGTGTGTGTGTGTGTGTGTGCCTGTGTATGTGCCTGTGTGCAGTATCTGCCCTGGATGAGATGGCAGACAACGCCAGCCTGGAGGGACAGCTGGACGAGAGTGACTACGTTGAGGAGCAGCAGGATGCGCAGAATGAGCCGAGCCGTGATGACGCCAGCGTAGTGTTCTCAACACATACAGGTAATGCATGTGTAGGGCTCTACATGATCTCTTCTTTTCAGAGTGGTTGTTGTTTTTTAATTCTTTATTCTCACGATGGCACCATCGCCAATAAGAGGTTTTTTTTGTTTTTTTTGAATTCTTTATTGTCACGATGGCACCATCGCAAATAAGTGTTGTTGTTGTTGTTGTTGTTGTTGTTGTTGTTGTTGTTGTTGTTGTTGTTTGTTGTTGTCACCCGATTCCAATGTTGACATTGAGTATCTAATATCCGTAGGCTTACTTCTTCCGGAAACGAAAACACTGTGACCCTTTTATTTGCCTATTCTGAAGTTACTGTCCTCAAGAAATGTGGATCAGTGAACAAAACACTTCAAGGCCATGAGTAGGTATACTTCTTTGAAGTGTATAGTGTACTATGTACACAACTATACGAAAGAACTAGGTACCCTTTGAGTCTCACACGGTCTCATCAACGCTAGGATTCCCAGAGCTCAGTGCACCAGAACGGGCAGATCGATCAAAGTCAAGAAGTTTTTTTCCCCCAGAAGAATTACTAGTGTATGAACTAAGCATGTGCGTATGCATAATACTTCATTGTCATTCCTCTGTAGAATACATGCTTCATCATTTAGACCTTCGATGAGTCGCCCTCATCTGCTCGATGTGTAACATCTGTTGTAGTTTGCTGATGCCCACAACAACCACAACTATCCAACCATGCAATGCAATGCAATGCAATGTAACCGTTAAAAGACCAAGACGATCAACAGCAAACTACAACAGACGTTTTAAAACATTTAGACTTTTTTATCTTTAAAACTTGCTCTAGTCTGATTTGGTTCTGTGCTTACTATTTTGGTTTGTGCCGCGTACTTCGCAGGGTCCGTATTCTCAGTGGATGTCAGCAAAAACGGACAGTACGTGGCCAGTGGTGGCGAGGACGACCTAGCGTACCTCTGGCAGATCCACAACGGCAACACCATCATGAAGTGCTGCGGTAAGGACTGACTATGCCGATCAACATGAGATTTGTTGCCGTTGTTCCGTTAACCCGTGCCCGATGTGCGACAATCGAGGGCAGTATTTTGGATTTGAGGTTTCAATTTATGGACAGAGTGCATGCACTGTTAGCATGTCTTACGAATGTTTTGTGCAGGGAACTAGGGTTTGTGGGAGGGTTACGGAGAGAGTTGAAAGCTGAAACGAAACAAGTTCATCATAGGTGCTTTTTCAACCTCTCCATTCGCGCTGAGCCACCCTAGCACAGCCGATTTGAACTCAATGGTAAACGATCGGCTTTCCGTAGTCCACATAGATTAAAAAGGAAGACACGGCTAGAGTACAGGATGCCCTTCAAACATGAGCTTGTGGGTTTGATTCTCAAATTGTGTGGAGATGATTACTACCCCCGAAAGACCCTGAATTGCATACCTGACTTCGGTTGGGGAGGCAAAGGCGACCGGGGGGGGGGGGGGGGAGATAAGCACCGCCCTTGTTACGCCGAGCTAATTTTTTACATTAGGTCTCTGCCATGTCTTGCCCCTACGATCAGAATTGACTATAGGCTACCTTGACCTTGACCTTGCTGCGCACCTCTGACTCTTGCCATGTATCTGTTGCAGGCCATAAAGACTCAGTATCGTCCGTAGCCTTCAACCACGACAGTAGTTTGCTAGCGACAGCTGACGTTGCCGGCAATATCAAAGTCTGGAAGCTGCCGTCGGCAGTGTTGTACTGGTCAGAAGATAGCAATGGAGTAGATCAGGAGGTAAGCCTGCTGTTGGTGGTGCTGCTGCTGATGATGATGAATGGGGCCCGGGCGCAACGTTGCTCCTGCTGCATAGTATCAAGTCAGAAACCTTTCTGGTTTTTTTAGGTGTGTGTGTGTGTGTGTGTGGGGGGGGGGGGGGAGGGGTGCTTTCAACACGTACATTTGCACGAGATGGCTAGTGTCTATTACTGGTGTTGGTTGCATGCTATTTTACATCAACAACCACACCATTACTGCGCTCTCCGAATGCCGAATGCTGCTGCGTACCCTTCCTGATCGCATTTGATTGTTCTTTTTTGTTGACTTGTAAGTGTAGTTGCCTGGAGTACCAGAGCTAACCATATGCCGGGCTGTAGTGTGTGGCAGTTCTTACCTACCTGTTTCGATTTTATTTTGTCTTGTATGATTTATGGATGACAGAATGGCAGAAGTGAAGCAAGGCCATTGAGCTATCTCTCTGTCTGTCTCTCTCTCTCTCTCTCTCTCTCTCTCTCTCTCTCTCTCTCTCTCTCTCTCTCTCTCTCTCTTCCTCTCTTGATTTCATTCTGTTTCTTTTTCTGTTTCTGCCATTCCTTCAGTGGATATCTTGGCATCCGTTTGCCAATGTTCTCGGCGCTGGCATCAATGATGGTGTGGTATGGATTTGGCAAGTACCCTCAGGACGATGCAAGACGTATCTTGGTAACAACTCCCCAACTCTATGTGGACACCTGATGAATGATGGTACGGAAATATGGACTTATGCACCTGTAGTCCTAGTGTTTAACTTGCCTTTTCTGTTCCACTTATCTCCCACCATATGAAAGGCACCGTAACCAATAGATGTGCCAGTGCACTCATCGGTGGACTGACGTGTTTGATGCAAGTAGATCAATGCTTATCTAGAACGTGTAGCGTTTCAGCCATGTCACAATTGCTTGAGGCTTATTGGGCTCGGTACGTCTCGTACTTGATAGGGATTGGAGACCGTGGAGTTCTGGACAGGGATGTGTAGTGTTGTGTACTGCTATACCGAACTAACCATGTCTCTGGACATTTGAGTAATGTGGCCATTGGTCTGGCTTTATCTGACTGCTTTGCTACCCTGGCCTTCTTGATACGGAGAATACATGTGAATAGGGGCTGCTTTTGCTCCGATCACATCCCCAATTCCAGTTGTGTCCGTCCTCTGTAGAGCAGGGGGTTCACGTGTTTCCGGGAATGCTACTTGTAGTTTCATCCCCCTGCTCGGCCTGGTTTACCAAGTGTATTGTTTCCATGACACTTGTGTGTGCGTGTGTGTATGGTGTGTTGCAGGAGCACATGCGATTGCTGGGTACAAGGATGGCACTGTTCGGGTATGGGATATGAAGAACAACACACCCATGGAACTGAAAGGTAACCTGTGTGTGTGTGTGTGTGTGTGTGTGTGTGTCTGTGCGTGTGTGCACGTGTAAGAAAAGTTACATAACTGGCTGTTCTGCTTTTTTAAATGTCTTGCAATTTGGAATGTTGATTGTTCTTTTCTGTGACCTGCTTTCTTCTCGTTGTTCAGTTTCTGCACCGACTGTAAACGTACTGAGCGTGGCATCACTTATCATCACCGACGAGGAGGACAAGCCAACGTCACTGAACCCCGTGGTGAAGGCGGCTGCGGGCTGCGAAGACGGCACCGTCACAGTCTTCCATCCAGGCAATGGAAAAGTGAGTGCTCCTTTTTGTTTGTTCAGTATTTAAAGCGTAATTTGCTCTATTTATGCCATCATGATAGATGAAGAATGAAAAAGGAGGATACTTTCCCACCAGCAGAAGTAAATGTTTGAGAATGATCTCACAGGCTTGCTGGAAATTGACTTGTAGTAGAGTGGGTGCCGGTTGCATCATTTAATCTCTGATTGTGAGGACTGGCCACTACCGACATTAGTGCTCGGAAGTGTCTTTACAACGGTACAGACCGTCACCAGATCACAGAGCTAGGGAGAATAGGGGTACACTGGTCAGACAGATGTGCAATGAGACCCTATTCACAACTCTCTCTCTCTTTCTCTCTCTCTCTCTCTCTCTCTCTCTCTCTCTCTCTCTCTCTCTCTCTCTTTCTCTCTCTCTCTCTCTCTCTCTCTCTCTCTCTCTTTCTCTCTCTCTCTCTCTCTCTCTCTCTCTCTTTCTCTCTCTCTCTCTCTCTCTCTCTCTCTCTCTCTCTCTCTCTCTCTCTCTCTCTCTCTCATCGTCTTCTTCTCCACCACAGTAGTCATAGTTTTCTCGTTTGCCTGACTGAACAGATAGCACTGCTTGTTCACCGGGAGCTCTTCAGACTTCTGCTGGAACCGTCCTGGATTGTGTGATTTCAGTCTTGCCTATGCTGCGTTGGTCTTCTTGGTCAGTCTACATGTACTGACATGCATTGCCATGTTTGTTCATGCATGCGTACGTCTCGGTGTGTATGTGTGTGTGGCGTGGGTGGCTTGCTTTTTTCTTGTCCTATCTGTTTGCTTGCCAGCTTTTTGCGCGTCTGCAAGCAGGCTTTGCAACGTCGGACGACGGATCGTGTGGCATTGAAGCCATGGTCTTCTCGCCTCAGTGAGTCCCGTACCAATATTGTGTCGAGCTGCCCTGTATCTTGCTCCACCGTTGCCAATCCGTGTTTGCTTTGTGCCCATATATTGTACGCATAGATAGCATGAATCATGCTGTGGTTACTGATGTAACGATGAGCACAAGACTGGAGTGCTGTAACCAAGGCAGTGGCCACAGTGTGCGAGCAGTGTGCTAAGCACTTTGATGCGTGTGTGTGTGTGTGTGTGCATGTGTGTGCTCGTATGTTTGTGTTCGCGCATGTGTGCGTATAATTATGGTTGTCCACATGTGGTTGTCCGCACAGAGACGGTCAGTACCTGGCAACAGCCTCTCTTAGCGGCACAATGGCTGTGTGGGACATAGCACGTCAGACGGCAGTGTACACGATGCCCCATCCGGTAAGTCCACGGTCCCTTCATCTACGTATACAGTGCAGTGGATCTGCCATTACAGTTAAACCTGTGACTAGCGACCACCCCTTGGGGCCAGAGAAAGCGGTCTTTAGTGGCAGGTGGTCCTTAGTTAGAGGTTTGCACCGCACGATCATATGAATGTGAGACCGTCCGTGCCTGGCAAAGTGGTCTGTAGTACCAGGCTGGTCGCTAGTCACGGTGGTCTTTACTTACAGGTTTTACTGTATTTGCATCAGACCAAGACATGATATGGTTATAAGGGTGATACTGTTACCGCATGTATGTGCATGGGTAACTACTAACTGGATTGTTTCATGTATATACTGTATGGCATATTGCATGATTTTTCATCTTGTACACTCTTTATAACGTCAAGAACGCTCGTCCTGCATGAATGCTCTATGCAGTATGCGCATACCGTAAAATCCCGCCAGAGCGCCCCTACCTCCGCCGCCCTTCGAGTAGGTCCAGGTGGGGAGGGGCGGATGGGCGAATCCTACTTACCGCATTCAGTACTAAATTAAAAAAAGTACTCACCCTACGAAAACTGTTCGTGCATCTCGCACACCGACCAAAGGTCAAGAGCCACGAGTCGTACTGACCCATCAAAACTCAGGGTTTGTGCGATCCCTGGTCAAGAGGGTGGGCACGGTTGCGTACATTTCCAACGGGTTCGAGCACTGCAGTACAGTACGGCATCACAGAGTCATACGAGGATACAATCAATCACTTCCCTGACAAGAAGTCAGGGAGGGGCGGATGGGAGAGACAGGGCGCTCTGGCGGGATTTTACGGTGATTATGCACTCTTGTATCACCTGCACCTGGCGTGCAGAAAATGATGCACATTGCTCGCCAATCATTGAGCGCGTTCGATTACACACATTTCGGTCTATTCTAGAATTACATGTAGTTATGGTGGATGCACCGTACGATTACACAAATTCCAATTCCAAGTCCGTTAATTCTGACGAGAGGGCGAAATTGCTAATTCTCCCACCAAAATTGATGCACTTGACGTACACGCCATGCTAGGTCCACGTGCGCGCGAGGGTGTACGGGATCGCACATGATCCCTTTTTACGATTTTACGTGTAGCCACCCAGGTTATCTTCGACAGGGCATTATTCCACCTGTGCTGTCCTCGTACTTAGCAGATGAAGAAGCCTCAGTCATAACAAGAGGACATGAAAAACAGAGTATGCAGCTTGGGGCCTTTTCTGCTATGGGTGTCTGTCATGGCGGAATTCCGTGATTACATCATATTTGGCGCAGATCTGAGGCGGGAAATGGCGTAGTGCGTACAACTGAGCTGCAGTTGTGCAGAAAGAGACCTGCTTGAATCCTGCGTGTACGCACTACATCACTAAAATGATGTAATCACGGAATTCCGCCGTGACAGCCACCCATCCGAGCTGCACACTCTGGTTTTCATGTACTCTTGGTCATATCATAACAATTACAAACAGGGAGTCGTCAAAAATATGACTCCCAGTATACAACTGCAGGGGAGTTCCTTTTCTCTGTCATCAGCCAAAGTAAATCTTCGTTAACTTGTGCTCTTGGCCTTGGTATTTGCATGAGCTCCCATAGCTCAGTCGGTTAGAGCGTCGTGCTAATAACGCGAATGTCGCAGGTTCGAGCCCTGCTGGGAGCACGCTCTTTTTTTTCTTTTTTTCTTCTTCAATACAGTTGTATGAAACTGGAATAGGGAGCGTTGGTGTCTGTCTCCTTGTGTGTTTTCTCCTGTTGACTCATAAAAATCTTTTTCTTTGTTTTGACTCTGAAAATCTCCGTTTCGACTCGGAACTCTGTCTGTGCTCTGCTCCGCACGACAATCTGTGTTGGCAAGAGATCTTGTTTTGTTGACGAAATTCTCTAATTTGTCTGTGCGTTTGTTTGTTCAGGCTAGCGTGATTAGAATCCGGTGGATGCCCCAGAGTGTGTTTGTAGTGTCGGCATGTCTCGATGGCATAGTGCGCGTATGGGATGTTCGCTCTGGACAGTGTGTGCGCGACTACCTGGGACACCGGGACGACATCCTCGACATGGTGCTGTCCGAGTAAGTGCAACTGGTTGTGCTCTGTCGTACTGCTCTGTAGGAACATGTACTAGTATGTCCTTGTGTGTGTGTGTGTCACTGTCTTTCTCTCTCTCGCTCTCTCTCTCTCTCTCTCTCTCTCTCTCTCTCTCTCTCTCTCATGATCTTTCTTTCTTTCTCTCCCACTCTCCATTTCTCTCTCCCTATCTCTCTCCCACTCTCTCTCTCTCTCTCCCCCTCTCCCCCTTTCCGTTTCTCTATCTCCATCTTTCTACTTGGTCCACCCAGTTAAAATTGGCGCTTATCTTCTCACTTGGTTTTTTGGTGTTCTGCCTGTGCCACACGGCATGGAACCACCGATTCACCATCCGAACATGACCATTGACCATTGCATCCGACGACATGGCAGCACAAACCATCACAGAAGTTGCGATCGGTTCGTTTGAGTCTTTTTGACGGAGCTGCCGCCGACGAACACTTCCGTCAGCGCAAGAAAACACTGCAACCTCCGCTCGAGTCCGTAAAATAGGTCAGGATGTTCGCTTTTCAGAGCGATGGAGAATAGAGTTTCTGTCTACTTCCAGCTGTCTGATGGCAAGGATTGTTTACCCCGGGGAGGTATAGAAAAGCTGAAAAAGCGCTTCGCGAGCTTGAATTTCAGTGCTTGCCCAGTACAGCGCCTAGTGAAGGGCTATCACCAGCAAATCGCTGACGAAGAAACTGCAGCTCATGTCGATGTCTCCAGTAAGTGAGACCAATCCGGCGGACACACTTTGAAGCTCCCAGAGGACAGGGCAAAGGAGTTAATCAAAGGAAACACCAAGTCCTGAGAGAAACACTGGTGCAAAGGACTTTCAGGAAACTAGCCGAAAAGCCTGGTGCACGGCGTTGTAGGTGCAGTACGCACAGGTGCTACATCAAGCGGAAGCTATCACTGCGCTGCATGTACAAGCACCAGCGGCTCGCGTGGGTACGGGTGCTGATCAGCAAGTACGACAAGCGCAAGAGGCGATTTGAAAAAAGGACACTGATATGGCGTTGCCTTTTTGTCTCAAACAAAGTCGCATTATTGCGACGAACGGGGATAACACTTACAGTCAACATGCGAGCAGTCTCACTCAGCTTCTGATGGGAAGGTGACAGGCACGCACTGCCTTTGAGCGTGATTCGAGACGAGGAGAAGTGGAACAAGCTATGAAACGACCCGTGCAGCAGCTGTCCGGATCGTACGTTTTGAGCTCTTCCTCCAGTGACGATAGTGGCGAGGAGGATGTGTAACTTGCTTGAATTTTCGACTGAGCTGCTTACTGACATGTAAATAATCATGTATATAGTGCTTTGTGATCGTGGCTTGCTTCAAATACTCGTATTTCTTTCCTGAGACAAGTGTGAAGATAAGCGCCAATTTTAACTGGGCGGACCAAGTATATGTTGTCTTTCTTCAAGGCTTGCTGCCAATTGTGAATTTGAGCTGTTGTTGTGTTTGCTTTCTCTCTTCACATGTCTGTGCAGCACAAGTAAAGCCGTTGTGTCAGCGTCATCGGACGGAACCGTACGTATCTTTTCGCTAGCGTAATGTCTACTGTACAGGACTCTCCCTTCTGGCTTGCTGCTGACGGACCATACCCCGGGGATTGGCAATCCTCAAAGCGTTTGCTGTGGATCATGGCACTAACTTGAGTGAGCGGGCGTATGACTTTGTCGTCTGTCCTGGGCTGACGGGCCCAGCTGGGCTTAGATAACGCCTCTGCCAGTATCCAACGCTGTGATGTACAAATACATGCTCAGACTGCTCCGTCGCTGTGCTGTACGCGTCGCTCAAACTGCGCACGATGGCGCTGCTCATGCACCGGCTGGCGAGGAGAAGAAGAAAACTATCCAACTTGCTGCGCATCAATGCGATCGCTGCTGTGATCTGAGTCCCGCAAGCTTTCCAGCGGTAGCCAGCTGAATCTCTAGCTTGTCTCGTCTGCTTCGTCTTGTGGACTCTAGTACTCGCCGATAGCATGATGTAACAAATCTAAATTGACGTCGCAATCTTTTATTATACTTCAGTAGGCTTTCCGGACTTCAGATTAGCTTGGTTCTTTCTAGTGCCGTCTAGTGCGTCTCGAATCGACTGGACACCGAGAGATATTGATATGTGTTGCTTACATGCGCGTGCGTGAGTGATCATAACAGCGTTCTGCTTCTAACCAATCAAGGGTCTCCCAAGAGAATTTCCACCCGTGCATGTGTATATGCTACTGCTGTGCTCAAGCGTAGGCGAAGATGTGTGCGAATTGTCTAGTCAGTCTTCCGATATCATGCAACTGCTTTCTAAATCTCTCTGTAACGTTATTCTCATCATCTTCTTTAGACTAGACCCTCTCTGGTCGTGATTTATGTTCTGCGGAGCTGGAAATTTTTACACGGCAAGTGCCTCTCACCCCGGAGGTAAAGCTTTATCAATTTGTTGTGTCTCTCTGGCTGCTGTGCGCTGTGAGGTGGTGTTGCTGTCTTGCTTGGCAGCGGTGGTGTTGGCAGGGGCTGTGCTTCATGCTGAGGCAGAGTGTGTGGCGTCCGCCGCTACTCTTCTCGTATTTCGATAGCGCCATGTGGTGTAGCACACACACACACACACACACACACACACACACACACACACACACACACACACACACACACCTGTCCTGTCCTGTCGACCCACTGCCTTAAAGGTTACGTGGTCCCATTGCGGGAGGAGGGAGAGGAGCAAACACGCCGGTGCCGGGTCAGGTCCCTGGACTGCCGAAATCTCCGAGAGCAGTGCTGACACATTACCGGTAGTGGAAACTTGGCACGTTCATCCGTTGTTGGGCGGTTCTGGCGAGGTCTACAAGGAGCGGAAGCGGGCTGGCTAGCGATTGAGGCAGGCTGACACCTGTGCACAGCGAGTCCACCCCTGCTACGGTACCATCTCCCACAATCCGCGCATTGACATGCACCACGCTGCTGATGGACTGGCTTGCGACGCTCCGCTGTGCACTTGTGGCGCTTAAGATCACTTGGTCTAGAGCAGACCTTTCCACAGGTGGGGCACTCAACGGGGGCTGCTGCGGCCAGTTCCTTATCCTGGTCTTGGTATCTACATCGCCATTCCACGCGAGATGTGTTAGCGGTCTGGTACCAGTTCACAATTTGGTTATGTCGAAGATCGACCGACACGCAGTCCTTCCACCGTTTCCTTGGTCCATGGGCAGGTCTGACAGGTGGGAGCTGGCCAAACAGAAGGCACTTCGGCATGCGGGTGTCATCCATGCGCGCCAGGTGACCTAGCCACTCTAGCCGACGATGCCGAAGCTTACAGGTGATGGTCTCCGGATCGCCCCACATACGCAATAGTTCAGCATTGCTGATGTGGGCATCCCACATCTGCTGTCTCGACACACCAAGGATAGAGCGGACGCAACGCATATGGAAGGTGGACAGGCGTTGCAAGTCGCCCTGAAGGGGGACCCAGCACTCAGAACCGTATAGTAGTAAGGACATGACACACGCGTTGAAAACACACCTCTTCAAGAACACAGGAAGCTGACCATTGGCAAATACAGGGCGCTGTAAAGCACCACAGGCCTTGGAGGCACTCGCAATGCGGGCGTTGACGTCCACTGCCGAACGGCTGTTGCTGGCGATAATGGAACCCAGATACCTGAATTCAGCCACATTCCTGATCCCAACATCCGCCAGCGTGAGTGGGACACAGTCTGCATCTTGGATGTTGCTGCCGCACACCATGAATTGGGTCTTGGTAGTGCTGACAGTCACACACACACACACACACACACACACACACACACACACACACACACACACACACACACACACACACACACACACACACACACACACACACACACACACACACAACATGGTATGCACCCACGCACGCCACGCACACACACACACGATCCCCGTGCGGGGCACGACGTGGACACAGCACGGTCAAGCACCACAGGCACTACTACTGCATGAGCCTGCGAAACAGTCCATCCCTACCTGTAGCTCTAATCGCCCGGGTACTTCATAGAATCAATGACTAGGATTCTGGCTTCCTTCCTGTCCATTCTCTGTCTGAATTAGGGAACATCAATCTAAAAAATTATCCAAGGAAATGACCAATGCCAACATTCACACGCAGTCATCATCTGGCACAGTATGAATAGAATTGATTGGGTTCTGTTGGCAGCAACAGTGACCATGATGACATGCAAGACTAAAAATACCACGAGCATACTCTGCATTGCCGTGCATGGTCTAAAACTATTAGTAGTACATGTACTGGTGTAAGGAGAAGTGCACCTGACCTGGTTAGAAGTCTTGAACTGACATGGGGAAGCTGAACATAAGTTATTAAACTGCAACCACCATCGCTTAGTCGCCCAGTTTTGCCTTTTAGTAGTGATGCATTACATTGTATTAGAAGTTCTCTGGTCTATCCCCATATCCAGACATACCCACACACATGCACACTAACGTTTAGAAAAAATGCCAACCATGATTGTATTGTGCTGTGGCAGAATGCTAACCAGGTTCAGGGGAGACTTTGCTTTGGTGAATTTAAAATTGTGTTGTCGTAGCAGATATGTCCGTACTACAGTCCATTCAGAAAAAAATGAACTTCTAGCTTTTGGCCATAAATGGGTCAAACGTTGAGTTTTTTTAGAATTTTTTTCTGCAATCCCATATGGAATCCTCTTCCAATTATGTTTCTGAAGTTTTTTTGTCCAAAAAGCAAGCCATAGCAAGAATAGGATTTCGGCCAGGTTTTGCCCCAAAAGCACTGAATTGGGAAAAACCATCAAAATCCAGGCCGTTTGACCCCGCCTGCAACAGTGCATTCTGCGGTTCGAACCCCAGTTCAGGCACCCTTTTTGGACCCTTTTTCAAATTTCAAAGTTCGCAGCACTGCACTGTGTACGATGAAATCACGAAAAATCGCCAAATACGGGAGCTCGCCAGAGCCAGGACCCAACTTTTTATGAATGGACTGTAGTACTGGTTCCTTTCCTTGCAAATTAAGGCATTTATGGTCAGGAAGTCATGCCCAAGTACATAATAGTCTTTATTAATTTTCAGGATTACCCAAAGGCTAACGCCTATCTGGGGGATCTCCTATTTGTGTATGTACTAGTTACATAGTTTTAAGTACAATGTCATGTACATGTAAATCACCGCCTTTCCAGCTTGGGCTGTTGAAGTACAGTACAGTATTTTTGAAGTGGGCCGCGCCGTCTTCTGTGTGGATACAGTCGCGGCCAAAGAAATTCGACCCAGGAGCCAGCTGCTCTCGGGTCGGATTTCTTTGGTCACGTCTGTGCGTGTGCATGTATATGTATGCGGCGATTGTCTGGCATGTTGTGAAGGCAGGAAGTTCACCTACAGTTCTGGCCAAAGAAAGCTGACCTCATTATAAAAGAAAGAAAAAAGTAGCTCTATGCTCAAGTGAGCAGAGCGGTGTGAGTGGTGCCAGGGCTGTGTAGCATGGGTTGTCATGCAGATGGTCCGGCCAAATGGATGGTACTTGACAGGAAATGAACATTCTTTAAAATAACGAAATATCCTGTTTTGCATGAGTTTGGGTGGGTCGACTCTTTCGAAATAAGGTCCGGCCATGGCAGGAGTGGATGCTACGGCTCTGTAAGGGTTGATTGTTTATCACAAGGTGCCGGCTTGATAATGATTGTGCTTTCAAGTTTGCATAACTGGTCAACAGCACCATGACTGTACTTTACTTTGTTGTCTTTAGTTGTGCGTTTCCAGACATCTTTCCGTTGCCTTGGTTAATGGTCAGCAGCAGGGGTACTGGCAGATGGTTTTCGGGTAGTTTCCTGGAGATAAACCACCGACTGTTCTTTCTCACTCTAGCTGGTCATCAGTCACCATACTCATCACATGGTCATCACCGAAACTCTCATTCATTCTGCATCTGGTTTACAAATTGTAGTGGCTACACATTTTTAAATTAGTCTCATTCATTACTCATTGTCCATCTGTCCCCTGCAATGGTCTGGTGAAGTCCCGCCAGTGGCAGTGGTCCGCCACTCGCTGCTAGTAGTATGCTACACATGATGACCGACACCGTCATCCCATTCACTCCCGCCCGGGTACCCACCGTCCCAGGCCAGTGCTCGTGGTTGAAGAGGGAAGTGTCATTACAAAATTTAGTATCCAGTGAAGTATTCCAGTCATACTTTCTGGTGATGCTTGGGATGTCGACCCGGCCTAGCAGAAGAGAAATACGGAAGGGACGGTCACCTCGTCACATATAAATGCTCAGCAGCAACATTATAACACCTGCCTTGATCTGGAAATACTAGCAATACCACAAAGGCACAGCCTACCCTGGGCATGCCAACAAGGCAACATTGAATGACTATAGTCACTGTGGTCCGTGGATCATGAGGAAGCAGACGCTGACATAGAACGACATACGTGGCAGTGTAGCAGCTGCTGTTGAATGGCTGTTGATTGTTGAGGAGTGCAAGCAGTGCCAGAAATAGAAGCGTCAAAAAGCTACCGACGCGTCACACATTCTGTGTATAATCTACCTTCACATCGTTGGAGCTGCCGGAGATCCAGGCCCGACTCCACTCGACTGCAGCTTTTTCATGCACACAGAATCTTCTGTCACACAGATCTCTCGTACTTTGTCCTTTCTTCAAGTTTTTTTTTCACATGAAGTGCAAACAAACACCAACCACTCTCGCGAGGATAAAAAATATTATTCACAAAGCCAGGTGTTGCTGCTGCTTCCTGTTTCAGAAATCGCTCTGCCTCAGCAGTACTTGCTGTTATGTAGTACGAACTTGAGGACTGTTACGAGCAGGCAGCAACAGCAACTTGACCATGCCATGCCTATGGCATTGGTTGAATCGGGCTACAATTGGCAATGCGTAGAATATTTTTGTTGACATCTGAAATTCTGTGATTATGGACTTGTGAGAAAGAAGACCGCTGCTGCATCTGTCGTTCTTCGTTTCATGGTGGCCTAGGCGCTATTGCCGCGAGTTGCGAAACAGCGAGAGAAGAGATCAACCGCGGTGTCTCTGTGGCGGCACCGTTGTTCCACGCGTCGGAGTGTTCTGCAATAGCGACAATATTCCCATTGCCAACTGCCTGTGCTCGTCGTGTCTCCGGAAGCGTTTTGGGGAGCTGAGCAAGAGTAGTGAAGGACCGGTTTCGAGCGGAGGAGAGGTAAAGCTGTGTAAGCGAGTTGATAAATATTTTCGAGTGCATCTTGCAACGTGTGTTACACCCGCATCGTGTTATTTAGCCGTCGATAGCCGACTATAATTTTTTTCTCCACCAAAGTTTTTACGGTATCACGCTGGAAAACGTGGCTGTGCTGAACCAGCACACCTTCTGGCTCCTACTGTTTGCAAACAGCGGAGTCTGCTGCAGCGAGTTGTCAGGAGGTGGGCAGCCCACCGTCCGTGGTCCTTCTGCAGGGCCGGCCGTGCACTGTGTGTGTGTACACTGTAGGATTTGTAGCCGAACGGCCGGACTATAACCCAAAATAACTAAGGAGGTGGACTAACACCAAGAGGATGGCTACGGGCTCGCCCTGTGGAATGCAGGGGCGGCGCGTGGAGTACGCGGACTATCGCGACCGCCTGCAGCAGAACCACGATCTGCTGGCGAGGGACCTGGAAGTGGACGAGGTGGTCGACCTGCTGTACGCTCGCGGCGTCTTCACGCTGGACGAGATGGACACCATTCGGGCGCCCGACACACGCCTGAAGCGCACCACTCGCCTGCTAGCGCAGCTGCCCGGCAAGGGCCCGGCGGCGTTTGGCCATTTCCTGGACGCGCTGGAGGAGCCGTTTCCGGACCTGCGCGAGATGCTGCTCTGCGACCTCATCGTCTCGCAGGAAGACCAGCAGAAATACATCAGTAAGTGGTTGAACGTAGCACAGAAATGGTGGCTAATTGAAACACACCTGGCGATGTGGTGGCCAATACGCCAATTGCGCAATGACGCAATTTGTACCATGAACACCCCACACAGTCACCTGGGTATGGTCGTCTGGGGTGTTGAACAGTGCATTGCTGATCCCAGCGTACTCACATAACACCCCACACAGCCATACCTGGGTATGGTCGTCTGGGGTGTTGAACAGCGCATTCATGATCCCAGCGTACTCACATGCATTACTCATACCTTCATATTTGGCAATGCGCAATGGGCTTATACGCGCCTGCCCACACAGCCCTCTCTAAGCTGCAACATTCTGACAAAGAGCGCTCCTCTCACCACCTCTATCTATTCCCACACAATGTGCTCACGCTCTTTATGTACAAACTGAACTATGCACCATATATGCACTTGACCCGCCGGTGTTTATTGTTCTCCAACCGTACGGCTTGTTGTGCATGCTGCTTGCAGGCCGTATACTCACCACTGGCCAAGTTCCAGCACGACCCGAGTACTTTGCTGATCGGCCGGAGGAGGTCCTGAAGGTAGGTTTGAAGCTACTGCCCGTGTAGCAGTCTGCCTCATACCCGTCATACCGAAAATATTGAGCACCTAAAATTTCTGAAATTAGAGTATTCAGTGTCTACTTGGTGGAATACATCGGCTATAGTCGGGCTATAGTATTGGGCGCCTCGTTGAGGTCCCAGTAAATATGCCCTTTTTGTAGCAACAGAAATTGAAAATATTCATGGCAACAGCGAGAGCTCTTGGGTGAAGCTCTGGCTACCCACCTGACTCGCTTTTGCCGTTGCCATGGAGTTTTCAGGTTTTGGAGGTGCCGTTTGGCGGCGTCACCGAAACAGTGCAGGTGGGACCAGGTACCGAGACCTGCAGATGTTTGGTGTTTTTCCCCCAGATATATGGGTAGTGATCACTAATTTCCCCCCTCTTCCCCCCCCCCCCCCCTCCCTCTCTCTCTCTCTCTCTCTCTCTCTCTCTCTCTCTCTCTCTCTCTCTCTCTCTCTCTCCTTTGTTGTCTTAGGTCCGCGATGCGCTGGCAGTTCTAAAGGACGAGGATGGATTCGTGGTGTTGTACGGTATGGGCGGCTCGGGCAAATCCATGCTAGCATCTGAAGTCCTCCGGGATCACAACTTGCTTCTGGACTACTTTCCCGATGGAGTATTTTGGCTGACAATCGGTCAGATTCGTACGGAAGACGGACAGGTGAGCGGGGCTGTTGTTGCCTTTCCTGTTAGTGACCTTTGCTTGGCCTTTGCTTGGCCTTTGCTTGGCCTTTGCTTGGCCTTTGCTTGGCCTTTGCTTGGCCTTTGCTTGGCCTTTGCTTGGCCTTTGCTTGGCCTTTGCTTGGCCTTTGCTTGCCTTGCAGCAGCGGGTCCAGCAACCTCTACAGGGGGTTCTAGTATAGTCAAAACTGAATTGCTGATATATGTACATGGACACGCATATGGTTGCCAGTACAGGTCGTCCCCCGTTAATACGAGTCCGGTTAGTACATACACCCCGTTAGCACATAAGAAATCTCAAGTCCCGGACGAAACGTGATCACTTCCATACAAATTTTGTCGGTTAGTACATAATTCGTCAGCACATAAACCCCGTTAGTACATAACATTTCTCCGTACCCGCATGCCACCTACCTAATAGCACATAATTTGTTGGTCTTTTGGCCTTCCAGTGGAGGCACATTGTGTTCTAGTTTCTACTTGTGGAGAAATCAGAGCGCATAATGACAAACCGACAAAGCTCTGTTTTTTTCCGAGTGACTGTACAGCCGCGGCTAGGCATGTACATCATGTAAACTGTAGAATGTTCGCTGACTGTGATCGTTATAACATAATTTTTATGTTATATCGAGGGAATCAAGAATATCTCACTCCCTAGTCACGGTAGCAAGAAATACTCAGAAAAGTTGAAAAAAGTGAAAAATTCTGGTACACAAGCAAGTTATGTACACTTTCGTTTAGTACATAAGCCCAGTTAATACATAACATTTGTCAAGTCCCAGAGATCATGTATTAACGAGGGACGACCTGTAGTACATTTACGAAATTTAGGGGGTTCCGCGGAACCCCTGGAACCCCTCCTGGGTCCGCCCCTGCCTTGCTTTATCAGTTTTTTCTCTCGTTTTCAGACCAGAGTAGATTATGAGAGTGTCCTGCATGCCTATGATACTAAAATTAATGAGATGTGGCTAAGGCTGTTGGCTTTGCCTTCTTCTGCATATAGTTGAATGCTGCTGTCTCATGCATCTGCTCAAGTATTTTCCCATCCTACCCAAGTCACCTATGAATACCTACATACAAAGACAGGCTTGACAAACTGCCTCAAAAGACCCCCCCCCCCCCCCCCCCCCGCAGGCCCTCATGGTTCTCTGATGATTGCCTCAGCATTAAAATTTAAACTTGAACTTTAAAAGTTATGCTTTATTCCAATCGTACCTCTCTCTCTCTCTCTCTCTCTCTCTCTCTCTCTCTCTCTCTCTCTCTCTCTCTCTCTCTCTCTCTCTCTCTCTCTCTCTCTCTCTCTCTCTCTCTCTCTCTCTCTCTCTCTCTCTCTCTCTCTCTCTCTCTCTCTCTCTCTCTCTCTCTCTCTCTCTCTCTCTCTCTCTCTCTCTCTCTCTCTCTCTCTCTCTCTCTCTCTCTCTCTCTCTCTCTCTCTCGCGCGCGCGCGCCTATATTAACATGCATGTGCATTCGGTGTTTTTTTCCTTCCTTGCCGTCGTAGGTTGATTCGGCGAAGCTGCTCATGAAGATGCAGAACTTATGCGCTCGGCTGGAACGTGAGCCAGCTGAGCGACCGCCGAACATTGAAGCGGCACACGACCGCTTGTTCAAGATCTTCTCCGAGTCCTACGGAAGGGTACGTAAGCGGGTTGGTGTTTACTGTGAATTTAAAAGAACATAACCATATGGAGAGCGGTGGAAGTGGGTTGTGTGACCTGGGTGCATTCTTTTGGGTTCATCCACACTCACCCAGTATTAGATCATCTTTTCAGCCACCTCATCTAAGATGAGCTGTTTTTCTTCTGCTTCTTCTTTCAGGTCATGATCGCACTGACTAAGCATTCGTAGTGATTGGTGTGTATGTTGACGTGACGTCATGGAAACCGCTTTGCCACGGGTCAGGACAACCCTGTCCGTGAGCTCATATGTTCGTTTGGGGTTTCTTGAAGAAGTCAATTGTTTGTCCCAGGTTTCCCTGTGTTGTCTGAGAGTGTGAGTCGGACACGCAGAGCTAGAGGCGAAAATAACAGTGATTATGTAGATATTGATACAATTGTGAATACAACACCGTTCTTGCTTGTTTACACCATCCGCTCTGTGCTGCATGTAGGCATTGTTGATCCTGGACGATGTCTGGAGTCAGGTGGTAGCCAGGGCGTTTGCTGTGCGCTGCCGCTGCCTGGTGACAACGCGCTTTGCCGGTGTTGCCAATCAAACGCGTGCTCCTCACGTGGTGGAGATTCAGCTGAAGTCAGGTCAGTTTCTGTGCATATTAGTGTTTGTGTGCGTACATATCCATGATTCACTGGTTTGAGGGAAAGACGCAAACGGGAAAAGTCTGAAGAAAACGATGACTGTCACCACCAGGACTCGAACCAGGGACTTTCCCCTGTGTGTAGCCAGCGATGCTCTAACCACTGAGCTATGGTGTAGCTGTCATCCATGAGGTTGGATTTCTCTGGCCAGAACTGTATGTGTACTGGTCCCAGTCACGATGCCAAGTCTCTACATTTTGTTTTTCACCCGTGTCCCCACTGTCTATGCTGCTTATTTGTGTAGGGTTTACACTGGATCAGACACTGACGGTGTTTAGCTATTTAACCCAGATACCCGAACAGCAGCTACCGCCGGAAGCTAAGGAGATGCATGAGCAGTGCCAAGGTGAGGTCCACATTCATCTCTACGCTACAGTGTCTATCCCATCCCCACATTCATTTCCATGCTACGGCGTCTATCCCCTCCCCACATTCATCTCCGTGCTAAAGTGTCTACCCTGACCCTCTTTCGTGCTACAGTGTTTATCAAGAGTCATGTTTACGGCCCAGTGTAGAAACCGGCTGTAAGAAGAGATTTGCGCATCCGTTTTTTAGTCAAAATAATAACAATGATGGGAAACCACCCTATGTAGAGACTACTAGAGAGAGAGAGAGAGAGAGAGAAGGGGGGGGGGGGGGGGGGTTGTCAGTTATGTATTGGTGTATGGAGGTTATACGAATGATGTCGTGGTGTCAAGCCAGTTGATCGCTTATGGGAGCTAGTACATGTATACAGCATTAGTCGGCAGTTTTGCTTGAAATACATGTACTACATCACTGCACTGCGAATTCTCCTCTCCATAGTCCATACAAGGCAACTCAACTGATGATATAATCACATGGGCATTCAGTGGAACCATTGTCATTAGGTTCAGGCCTGTTTTGGAACTCCACTCTAAATAAAGCCAAACAACAACAACAACAACATCCCCTATGCTCTATAGCTGCTCATTGTCCTCTTGCTGTTTGTACTATGCTCTGGTGGCTATTGACATTGAGCACTCTCCGTAGACAGCTGACTGGATTCACCTTGCTGTAAGCTCTATACACTCTAGAGATTGTGTGTGTGTCATGCAGGACCGGTGGAAGCAGTCTTTGGGTGGTCCGGTCATGCCCTAGCCTTTCATACTCTGTGTATGATATGGCGGGTACACACTTAAAGGGGAAGTATACCCTCTGAAATCAAATTTTCACCAGTTGTAGTCTTCGGGGTGCAGAGTCGAATGGTCTTGGTCCGAGGAAGCTGCGACGCTCCCTTCCTTCTTTTTTCCCAATCGAACTCGCGCACTTCCACCGAAACTGGGTGACTGCGCCCTACTAGATGGGGATTTGTATGCAAAATGTCACTAAAAGCGCCATGTCGTTCTTATAAAAGCACGGATGACCGCGATTGGCCCATATATTGTAGTCTTTTGGACGCTGAGTCGACTGGTTTTGGTCCTAAAAGGCTGCGATGCAGCGTTCCTCCTTTATTCTCAATCGAACATGGTTGAACAAGCGGTCACGTGCTCCTGGGTGCCCAAATCACCTGGTCACCGCGCCAGCAGGCGACAACTTTCACACCAAGGTTCAACTCGAGTGACAGGACTGCACCCAAAAAAGGTCAAACAGGCTAGTAAGTTGTACCCTGCAGGCACGGTGACCAGGTGACTGGTGTACGCAGGAGCACGTGACCGCTTGTTCAACCATGTTCGATTGGGAATAAAGGAGGAACGCTGCATCGCAGCCTTTTCGGACCAACACCAGTCGACTCAGCGTCCAAAAGACTACAACATATGGGCCAATCGCGGTCATCCGTGCTTTTATAAGAACGAAATGGCGCTTTTAGTGACATTTTGCATACAAATCCCCATCTAGTTGGGCGCAGTCACCCAGTTTCGGTGGAAGTGCGCGAGTTCAATTGGGAATCAAGGAGGAAGGGAGCATCTCAGCTTCCTCGGACCAAGACCATTCGACTCAGTACCCCGAAGACTACACCTGGTGAAAATTTGATTTCAGGGTATACTACCCCTTTAACCTCCTCAGTATTAAACACACGTTGGTGGCCAAAAGGTTGGTCCGGCCATGGCCTGACCAACCGAACTGGTTCCGCCGGGCCTGTCATGCTGGTGTGTTCCTTTGCCTTGCATTTTTGCTGCTACTCGCTGCAGGTCTGCCTCTAGCGGTGGCCATGCTCGGCGCACTACTGAAGCCCGACCCCAAGCAGCTACGCTGGCACTACTACCTGAAGCATCTGCGCGACAAGAAGATATCGCGCATCCGCAGCACGTCGAGTGACACGTCCAACTTCGACTCGCTGAGCGCCTCAATGGCGGTCAGCGTGGATGCACTGGCCGACATCGATCGAGAGCTCTACGAATACTACACAATGTTTGCTATCTTTGACGACGACCCGCTTATTAGCTCCCAGGTATGTGACTATTGCCGTAAAGTACCACGAGAGCGCTCCGCCATCTCATCCCTTCGTAGTCGTATTGTGGAGGTGGTGTCCTGTCTGTACGTCATACAACGCGTATTTTGCACATTGTGTAGTCAATCCGTATTCAATTTACCTTGGAGCGGACACGAGCTCCACACGAAAATCTGCTAAGTGTGACCTTCGTACACTAAGGTTCTCACGCCGTACAAGCTGGTTGCACTCTGCCATACGGTTTTCCTTTCCCTGGCTGTAAAATCGATGTGGCGCTCTCGCGGTACTTTCACGGTACATGCTCTGTGCTGCTCAATGATGTCCGATCACTTGAGCGTATTAATGTGTGTTGACTGTGTGTTGACTCTCTGTTGACTCCCTGTTGTCTCGCAGGTGTTGGCTGTGCTCTGGGGTATGCGGGACCCGGTGGAGGTCGAGGTCAAGATGGATCGGGTGCTGGAGATGTCGCTCGCACGCAAGGTAATCCCAACGCTGCGCCGTGCCGCGCACGTAGACGTAATCAACAGGCTGTGGTTCAGGTCCCCGTGGGGGATATGGTATCCAGGCATGTCCTTTGCATCCACACTGCCTATTTGTTGGCTCAGGCATATACATGTACTTCCTCCGTATACAAAAACTTCGCGACTTTTTTTGAAAGCTGCGCACAGCTCTGGAATTGTTCCGTTTGACTTGGAATAACACTCGTGGCATTGCCTAACCTGTTTACAAGCTATATACAAAGAAAAAAGCAACTCAGACGAATGGGATTGAGTTTTTTCAAAGTCTTCGTCGCTCATGTCATTGTCACCTGACGACGCTGACTCCGCATCGCCAACAGCCGCTGCTTCCGCTCGCATTTCGTTCAGATTCTTGTCACCTGCAGTGATGATCCGACGCTGGACTTTGGCTACGTCCTCTTCATCTCTAGAGCTGTGTACGAATCTGTGTCGACTATATTCAGTCGTTCCAACCCGCGACCTCCATTATGTCGTGAAACGAGTCGTACAAGCACATCCACACGCTTCGCATTTTCTCGGGAGGATAATCCTCCTAAGCATTCTACAATGGCTTCGAGGAGGTCTCTGCGATTCCCCTTGGCGACAAAGGAGACGTCTGACTGAAGAGAGGCGAAGAAAGCCAGGCCATCGACATTCTGATCCTGAGTCTGCGCTGGTTGCACGACGACTGAAATGTTTCATCTTGCCGTGCGAGCGAAGCAAATCTATGTTCTCACGCTGCGCGGATCTATGGGGCCGCGCACCGCAAGTACGAGCCTGGCCAGTTTCAGGGCAGCGAGTGCCGCGTGACTCCGTGCTCCAGCAACGAGCTACACGGTGTCAGTTTCGAGCAAGTAAGTGTTAGTTTTTTTTCATTTTGCTCTTGAGTTTCTGTCGGCAACGTCCTCACACGCATGGCATCCGTGGAGAATCTGTTCGAGATCAACCAAACTAACCTCGACGTGGGTTGTCGATGACAGTCTTTGGCGTCGTTCGTTGAGCAGGTTCTTGCTCAAAAACACCGTTCAAAAAAGTCACGAAGTTTTTGTATACGAAGGAAGTATGTTGCATCACGTTTCTGTTGCAAATCCGCACAGTTGTGAATGAATTTCACACCGAACCAAATCAGAATGACGATTTCTGCTCTGCACTGTATCTTCTGTTTGCCTACCTCAGCTGCCTGCAACTCAGGTACAGCTGAAGCTGAAGTCGCGCGGCAGCATTCCCCCACACTATCGGCACTCGCCGTCGTCAGGGGCCAACTCGCAAGGCGACTCGCAAAGCTCGGACAAACTCCTGACGCCGGCAGCACGTTCATATTTAGTAGCCGCCAGTACGCGAGACAACCTGGGCCGGGAGAGAAGCCTGAGCATCACTCAACTGGACTTTGCGCATTACAGGTCTGTTCGGTACACACGCAAACGTTAATGTATGTGCACGTTGTATTGTAGAAAGAGTGAAGATCGGAGTGAGATGTGAATCTGTATTCGTGTTTCGTACTCGTGTGACGAAGCTAGTTTGGTTCCCGTAAGTCTGTGCGCCCGTGTGTGTGTGTGTGTGTGTGTGTGTGTGTGTGCGTGCGCGCATGTGTGTGTGCGTGTGTGTGTGTGTGTTTTCTCTTTTTCTCGTCCGTTGTTGCTATTCAGTGTGCATGATCTGCAATTAGATTATCTCAAGGAACAGCTGGTGTCTGACGAACAGCGGCAGGAGTATCACAAGCGTCTGGTCGAGGGATACTCGCGCAAGTGTGGGGTGCGTACGATTAGTGATGTGCAGTGTGTATGTATGTGCGTGTGTGTGCGTGTCTGTGTGTGTGTATGTGTGTGTGTGCGCGCGCGCGCGTGTGTGTGTGTGTGTGTGTTTGTGTGTGTACGTGTGTGCACGTGTGTGTATGCATGTTTGCGTGTGTGCGTGTGAGGTCTTTTTGAATATGAAAACCAGTGTGGTTGAAACGCTATTTGTTTCTTGAGCAGTCAGTTCAGCAGTCAGTTCAGTTCTCTCCTGCCTTTCTTCGCCTGACTGTAAACCTAAAAAGGACTGCTTGGCAGCTGTTGAAGGATCTGCTGCGGTGCACATTGTGTGCTACAGTGTCTATGATGTCGGACCAGGACCTGCAATAAAAAGAGCTTGGTGTAGTGGATGTACTATATCCTCTGGAGTATATAAGCCGCACTGGAGAATAAGCCGCACTGGAGAATAAGCCGCACTGGAGAATAAGCCGCACTGGAGAATAAGCCGCACTGGAGAATAAGCCGCACTGGAGAATAAGCCGCACCCAGGTTTTTTTTGGTACAAAATACACAAACATCTACACTGATTTATTATCGTTAATTTGACCATCGTAAAACTAAAAAGGACTGCTTGGCGAGCGTGTGCGGTGGAGTGGAAGCGCTACGCACAGGGCCATCAATGGGTCTCAATCGGGGCGACAGTGCACAACGGCTACGACCACGGCGTCCCGGTACACGAGCCACCGGAGACCTGGAGGCCGACCCATCCGGAGCATGACTCCTGCCCCTTCCGACAGCGCCAGGTGATGAGCGGCGCCGCCTGCCCAAAAAGCCTGGCCTCTCAGGAGATCTATCCGAATGGAATGCTGGATTCGGATCTGCAACCGGCACAATCGGAATCAGCTGAGCATTACCAAAATTGCGGCACCTACCCGCGTGACCAGGGTAGCAGCTCTCGCAGGCCCTGGCCGACACAGCACACGAACAGCCACGGCAGCTCCCAGTCGACTTGCTGCACACACAGCATGGCTTCGATCCACCAGCGGGCTGCGACATGCTACCAGAGCGCTAGAGATCGATCACAACTGCACAGTGCACACGGTAACCATGGCGAGAAAGCTGATTAGAAAGCTGATCCGACGCGCTCCACAAGCTGGAGATGTGTGTGCGACGCCACTCGCCAGCACTGGGCGCAATGAAGCTGCAGCACAGACCAACGGACCAACGGCTATAATGGCCGATTCGCAGCGCAAGAAACCAGCTGGATGAAGGACTGGCGGGCTGGACGAGCCCAGAAGGAAGCAAACTACTCGAGCCGACTCCACATGTCACAAGGAAAGTAATTGAAAAGGTTTCAAACCGATTGAATTGAACAGTGGAGTAGAAAGTTAGAGAATAACGGAGGAGCAAAAAGCCCAACCGTCCAGCCCAGTAGTAGTAGTAGGCCAGCGGTGTCCGGGGACGGGGAAGGCATCGCTGTTCAAGGGTGGCGCATAGACCAACAGCAGAGGAGCGCTCAGCCTTCCAGCACGTGTGCATATGCGGCAAGCGGATGCGACTACCCGTGCACCGGGAGCGTCATCGAGCGTCGTGTCCTCTCTCTCTCTCTTCTCAAGTTTCCCAGTGATGGGATCACGTGACCCTTTTGCGGCAGTGACTCTACAGGACAGGACAGGACAGGTGTGTACGTGTGTGCACGTGTGTATGCATGTGTGTCGATTCCCGACGATTATGGTCACACACGTCTTTCTTCTCTTTCTCAGACTCTTCCTGACTTTTCTTTCATTCTCCTGGGTGGTTACCAACAGCCAGTGCATGCCGGAGTATGTGGTGTGATGTGTGTGCGGGAAAAAAAAGGAAAAAAATGAAAAAGACCAAAAAAGGGATTCACTGGCCAGAAAATGTCACTCCAAATAGCTGTATGGTGTAGACCAGGCTGAATAGTGACGGTCAATTCTTCAGCCTTGCAAGCTGTTGAATGGTGTAATCCCAGCACAAGTTGCTATGGCTTCTGCCGTAGCATTGCTATCATCGCCTCCGGCGATGGGCGTCAAAGGTCAATGCATGTGTGCGTGTGAGTTCTTTTTGAATATGAAAACCAGTGTGGTTGAAACGCTATTTGTTTCTTGAGCAGTCAGTTCTGTCTCTTTGTAGGGTAGTCCAGTCATTCTACTTCTCTCCTGCCTTTCTTCGCCTGACTGTAAAACTAAAAAGGACTGCTTGGCAGCTGTTGAAGGATCTGCTGCGGTGCACATTGTGTGCTACAGTGTCTATGATGTCGGACCAGGACCTGCAATAAAAAGAGCTTGGTGTAGTGGATGTACTATATCCTCTGGAGTATATAAGCCGCACTGGAGAATAAGCCGCACTGGAGAATAAGCCGCACTGGAGAATAAGCCGCACTGGAGAATAAGCCGCACTGGAGAATAAGCCGCACTGGAGAATAAGCCGCACTGGAGAATAAGCCGCACTGGAGAATAAGCCGCACTGGAGAATAAGCCGCACTGGAGAATAAGCCGCACTGGAGAATAAGCCGCACCCAGGTTTTTTTTGGTACAAAATACACAAACATCTACACTGATTTATTATCGTTAATTTGACCATCGTACTAGTATAAGTCGCACCCCTATTTTTGGATGGATTAGTTGTGTTTAAAGTGTAGATTATACTCCTGAAAATATTGTAGTCATCAGGGGCTAAGACGACGCAGTACTCTCACTGCTTGTGTTCCGGTTGTGTCTGCGTAGGATCGCTTCCACGAACTACCCGATGACGGGTATGTGCATCGCTATTTGGCCTTCCACTTGATGGAAGCTGATATGGTAGGTGCCCTGTGAGGGGGTCTGTGTGCGTGTGACCAATGCTGGTGGTACAGTGCAGCTAACATATGATAGGTATGTCATGGCTGGCTATTGCCCCCCCCCCCCCGCACCCATAAGCGGTTCCGCTGACACAGCACCACCATGGCATCATTCGCATAAGCTCTATAGTCCTTGCTACTGCTCCTTTGAACACCATCTTTGGCAGTTACCCCAATTATCACTCGTCATAGCAATTGTGATTTCCCCTGTTGAGGCTACTTTTTTGTTTCCAAGTGGGGCGTCAGTGCGATGGCTGGCCATGTTTTCATTATTCTTGTTGCTTCGTCTGTTCTTGCAGGGCTCTCGCTTGTGTTCTCTACTGGTTGACCTTCGCTGGATTGAAGCCAAGCTGCTGCATTGTGGGGCTGACGATCTGCTCAACGACTTCATGCGATTCATCGAGCACGAGAAACGCTGCAAGGTTGGTCTGTGTCTGTGTGTGTCTGTGCATGTGTGTGTGTCTGTGTGTGTCTGTGCATGTGTGTGTACATAATGTGTGTGTGTGTGCTTGCATTCGTGCTGGGTGTGAGCTGTGAACGACAGGGGACTTTTGATACGAACACGATCGGTTTCACTCTGCCGGTATTTATCTCCCTTTTCTTCGTACAGGCAATCATTCATATCATTACTATTGATGCATGCAACCATGTCAGTTCTGCATGCACATTGCGCCTCGATCAATGAAAAACTTGTGTGTTTGTAGGAGAGCGCTCATTCTTGCTGTTCCCCTATGCCTACTGTAATTATACCAAATTTTCGACCGAAAAAACGCTGATGAAATTTTTCACATCGGTTTTGTTGATGTACTAGTGTTAAAAAATAAATCGCCGCCGAAATGTCGATAATCGTGAAATGCAGAAGATTTGTATTTACAGTATTGAGTGGACTATTCCAGCTTCGTGCTGTGTACACTGCGCTGCGTTTGTGTCTGGTGGTGTGTTCTGCAGTTGGCTGCAGAGGTGCCAGTTGTGCAGCCCAGGAGAAGACCAGGAAGACGAGCTACCAAGCAGAACCTAAGCCGGCCTACATCCGTTGATCCAAAGGTGTGTGTGGGGGGGGAGGGGGGGGGGGGGCTGTCCGCGTGTGTGGGTGGGGGGTCCCTGTGTGTGTGTGGGGGGGGGGGGGGGGGGGGGGCTGTCCACGTGTGTCTAGATCTGTTTTCATTCCGATCTTGTCCACTATCGTTGCAATAAGAGAAATCTGAGGGTGTACATTAGTGTTGAAACGAATAATCGAATAATCGTATAATTTAGAATATTCGTGGGGTGATCGAATAGTCGTAGGAATTATCAGAAATCGAAAAAAAAAAAAAAAAAAAAAAAAAAAAAAAAAAAAAACCGATCTATGCTCAGTGCTAACCCTACTGATATTTGCACTGCGTAGATCTGCTCATAGTATTTCTTCTCAATCACTTCTCCTCCAAGGTTTTTTTAATCTCCTATCGGTATCTAGTAATACATGTACATGTACTTCTGTTCTTTCCATACGAGGGAAACATGGATGCAGTGAATGTGATTTTCGGTCTTTGACCACTTTCGACCAAGACCCTTTGCAGAGCTGGATCAGGCGTTTCACACTCTGGGGGGGGGGGGGAGGGGGGGGGGGGGGGTAATGTACTCTTGGCGGTACAAGTTAACCGGTTTTGCACCTCTACATAACAAAATCCGATAATCAGCAAAAAAATTATTTAAAAAACTACTTAAAAAGTGCTGAAAAAGTGTTGAAAAATGCCATCATGCGTATGATAGAATATATATTATTCGTTCGATGGAGGGCGAAATTATTCGATAGATTATTCGTTCGAAGAATCCGTGTTCGGTTTAAACACTAGTGTACATCCAGTGCACTTGCAGATTTGCCGTGGTGGTGGTGCTGGTGGTGGCGGCGTGTGCGGCGGCGGCGGTGCTGGTGGTGCTGGTGGTGGTGCTTGTGGTGGCGGCGGCGTATGCGGCGGCGGCATGTGCGCGTGTGCGCGTATGTGCGTATGTGTGTGTGTAACATAGCTGTTCGCTATCATCGCTTCCGCGATGGGCATGTCTGAGGTCTGAGGTGTGTGTGTGTGTGCGTGTGTGTGTGTATGTGTGTGTGTATGTGTGTATGTGTGTATGTGTATGTGTGTGTGTGTGTTTGTGTATGTGTGTGTATGTGTGTGTGTGTGTATGTATGTGTGTGTGTATGTATGTGTGTGTGTGTTTGTGTGTGTCCGTATGCATGTACGTACGAGTACTAGTCTAGTAGTCATTGTACTCCTTTGTAACACGGCGTGTCTTGCCGTTGAAATACCCTACGTTGTATGCGTGTGGGTGTACCAACATGCCTTGTCTGTAGATCGTTGAAGAGGTGCAGGTCTACCAGCGCTTCATCAGCATACACGCACATCGCCTACTGGAGGACAAGAACGTCAGTGTCATCCAGCTAGGGCTGAGTCAGCCGCAGAGCAGCATTGTCTATCAGCAAGCACTGCAGGTGGCGCAGCGCGAGGCGAAGCACGGCGCCTTCTACGTTCGACTGTCGTAAGTCGCGCTGCTTGTACCGGAGCGCGGGGCCGTTGGCACTTGGCAGTGTGTTAAAACGGCAATGTTAACATTGGTGTTTGTACTGGTGGTTGTGGTGGTGGTGTCTGTTGTGATTCTCTACTTGACCAGCACAACTTCACCCTTCTGGGCATTTGTTCATTTGTGCTGTGTCTCTCTTAAGTTGGCCATTGTCCGTATAAGGGTGCTCGTGTACTTGGAATGCTTTGGCTGAAGGCTGGTGGCAGTGCAGCCAAATATGTGTGTAGTGCTGGTCTGGCCATGCGTAATGTATGTCCAAACATGGTGCATGTATATGGAAAATACTGTTTCGTTCACGAAAATGTGACGAAATCTTTCGTTAGATCACTGCACCAGCAGGCTTGTTACGTACTAAATTTCGTTTTTGGTCGAGGTCTGTCACCCCGAACGTTCAGAACAAAAACTTTGTTGGTACAAACTTTAGTTATTTCGTGCCCCCTATTATAAACGAATATAGCGAAAGTGAATTTCAAACAAAAAATTGTACTTATACAGTAGCAAGGTGATAGCGTTATTGCACGTGTTGTACAAGTAAGTCCTGACAAGTCTGGTGCTCGAGAGATGCGAGGTTGATTCCAGCGAAGAATACGCGAAGTGACTGCATGGGTGGCTAATGCAGATTTCCGTGTGTGTGCGCGTGTGTGTGCGTGCGTGTACGTGCTTGCGTGTGTGTGTGTGTGTGTGTGTGTGTGTCACTGCTGTGCGCCGTGTGTAGCAATGCCAGTGAGGACGTTGAGTCGCATCACCTGACTGTGCGGTTGCACCAGCAAGCCGTACTGGACGTCAAGTGCAGTCCAGACACCATGCTGGCTGCATCCTGCTCAACTGATCTATCCGTCAGGGTGAGTAGAGCAATGTTGTGTAACTCAGAGCTAACACCCATCGCATGATTTCATTAAATCAAAGTAGAAAAGTTGTGCGGTCAATGAGGTAGGGTGTTGGGCACCCTGACTTGTCTCTGGCAATCTTTAGATTCTCTCGTCGAAGACAATCAAGAGTAGTGCTGATCGATGAAATTCGATTGGGTGAGTCAAGTTCGCGCCCTGCGCCAGTGCAAAAAAACCGGTATTCGCAGGCCTGGGGCTGCAGAGCGCCCGTCATGGCATTGCCTCGCTTGATCCAATGTCGTTGAGATGCACTGTACATGTGGCGACCATATGGCGACGTAGTGCCCGTATGCGTATATACACCGCCTGTCCAACCGCCCTGTTTTGAGCAGGACACTCCTGCTTTGAAGCAAAACATTTGTGTCAATTTACGTGGAAGCCCATTCCTTTGTATCCTTTATACTTGTTCTTTATTGTTATGGGTGTCTTGCTTTGGAATGGTGACAAGGTTGGACAGACTGTGAACATTTCCCATGCGTACTCTTTGATTCTTTGTGCTCTGTGTGCATGACAATGTCTGCTTGCTATGGCACAGCTGTGGAACCGAGTCACCGGTGCCATGGTGGCCACCATGGAAGGTCACGAGAACTACGTGACGGCGTGCTGCTTCAACCCCGTGGACACGTCCGAGATCGTCTCCGCCAGCGAGGACGGCACCGTGCGGGTGAGTCCAGTGTCTTGTTGTGATAGTTATTATTATCACATTGCATACCCACTACATGTAGTTGTCCTACACCGTACCAAGGCTTTGACCATGCACACAAACACTTTTTGTACTACAAGTAAAGTATACAAAATGCCGGCACTGCAAAATTTTGTCGTTTCACGATATTTGACATTCCGGGAGCGGTATATATATCCGGCACATAACCGAACTGGAGCATTGCCGATTCAGCTACGAAAACCTCCAGCAATGTATTAATTATTAGCACCCGTGCAGAATATAGCCGCATATTTTCTAATGGACGCGAAGTATATAGCGTGAGTCAGCGGATTTTCTAATGGGCTCTATGCATGCAGTCTGAGTCGCTAGTGCAAGACTTAGTGCAGTGGCATGCCTCGACTTCGTGAAAGCATCTCAACTGGTGATGTAACCGCATACTGTACTGTAAAACCGGCAAGTTTAACGACCGAAAAGTTTACTTTTTTGTAATTTTGGCATGATATTACGTGCAGAAAGTTTAACGATGGCCACCTGGCCACCCACATGTATGCACATCTTTACACAGACATCTCAAACCGGGTTCGCGATAACGTTTCTTCAAATAACGATAACAAATTGGTCGTTAAAACGTTCCGGTTTTACAGTAACTTCTATTGTTTGGCTGTGTGTTGCGCGACGATGCGTGTTGTTGTTGATCAGGTGTGGTGCATCGACAGTGGCCGTGACTCGTCGGCCACACAGCTGCGTGAGCATCGCGACGACGACTCTTACTACACATGTGCGGATGTCTCGCCAGATGGAGAATGGTGCGCCGTGGGAGATCTAGAAGGTTGCTTGAAGGTGATCATTATAAGCTTTTGTCAAGTTTTCTAGTGGTATATTCATGCATCCGTACGCCGTCCACACCAGTCTAGAAGAACAAACCGAACATTTTCTGAACCAAACGTTTTCGTTCCCGTCTCATCATGTGTTCTTGTCAATTTCTGTGGACTTCTACACCTTGTAATGTTTGCTAGACCTGGAAGACTGCTTGAAGGTGATCATTATAAGCTTTGTCAATTTGTCGGGTTCTTGGTGGACTTCTACACATGGTGATGTTTACTAGCGTGTATCTGCTTGCCGTGGCTAGCATTAGCCATGATACGTTGATGTCACATGCATCGCATTCAGCCACGTTACAAGGGCTTGTAATTTGCCACACTGGTGAAATAAAGATCTGTTGTAATATGATTTTTTCTGACATAGGCGCAGCATGCATCTCCTGTCTTTGTTGTGTGAGGGTGACAGTACTCTTACGGATGTGTGACAGACGAAACGGTGTAACATTTTCTTATTGTCCGCAACTTGGACCGCAAGTGAAGCTGGTCTTGTTTGTATTTTTTCTCTGGGTGTTGCCCGCAGGTTCTCTTCTTGGCGACATGTCGGGTGGAGCATAGCGTGGAGGGCCACGACGGTCAGATCTACGGCTGTGCGTACAGCAGCAATGGAAAGTACATTGCCACGGCGTCAGCGGATGCCACTGCAAAGGTCAGCGCGTTGCGTCGTTGCCAGTGCTGACCGTATTTCCCTGAGTATAAGCCGCGCATTAAACACCAGCAATTCATTAAAAAAAGTCGCTACAACTTATACTACTATGGTCCAATTAACGGTGATAATCAGGAAAGATGTGTGTATTTCGTGCCAGAAAATCTAGGTTCGGCTTATACTCCAGTGCGGCTTTTACTCCGGAAAATATGGTATTGTCTTGGAAAGAACGTTGCGTGTATCAACAGGAATCTTTGCTGGGTCTATAATGTAGTCCGCTCATTCCTACCGCTTCATGAGCTGCAGCTGGAGGGTTGTGAGCTGAACTTGATCCATGATGGCTGTGCGCTAAAGCTGTACCTTGATCCGTGAGGAGTGGGACGTTCCTGCAGACTCAGAAATGTCAGTCTTCCGTAAAATTTGTTTGTCAACGAAATGGATACCATTTTCAATACTATTCATTCGCATTTACCAAAAGACGGGGTCGTTAGGTAAACCTGATGTTGAGCGTGAACAACATGGACGAAAGACGAGAGTAAGCTGAGCACTTTGCCTGCCCCACTGCTTCCTTTCTGACAGCCGGGAAAGAAACTAATTCTCGAGTACTTCTGTGAAGTGTTGTTTCATCGTGGGCATACGGTACACTACGCACTCCAAATATCCATGGGGAAATCGTGCACATTTTTTTTGATGTTGTGAACTCTTCCTGTCTACTCTTTTTTCCATTTCTAGATATGGCTGGCGGCTGATCTGAGCGAGGTTGCGACGTTCACCAATCACAAGCTGCTAGTGTATGGCTGTGCGTTTGCACGGCACTGCGACCGCCTCGTCACTTGCTCTGGTGACTACACGCTCAAGGTAATACAGCACCACCGTACAGCCAGTCCAAGCTGGTCTTGAAATCCCTGTGTTGCACACGACATGTCCATGCCCCCTGCAAGCGTGTGTTGTTTCCAATCTTTAAACTCGCGATAGCCTTGTTTGTTGTTGTTGTTGTTGCTGTTGTCGTCATTCGCTTTGCCGGCTTCGCCTCCGCCACCACCCCGCCGGTGCCGTTGTCGTCATCGTTGTTGTGGTTCCTTTTCTTGCTCTTTTCAGACTTTCCTTTTGCCACCACCCCTATCTCCTGTCATGTCATCCTTTCTTTTGCTTGTGTGCCATGTTTTGAATTGTTGTCTTTGCATGTCAGGTGTGGCCAGTAGCACAAGGCAGTGGTGACGAGGAGCTAGCCACTATGTCCCTGGAGGGTGTGGCAGTCATGACCTGCACATTCTCGCCGGACGACAAGTTCATTGTGTCCGGGGCCATCTCCGGCATGGTCCATGTACGTACACACAAACAAAGGGGTGAATGCCGCGGTCTGACAATTGCTGAAATACATTTTAAAACAGCCTTTTGCCTCCGCTGTTTGGATATGGTGCACATTTGTGCATCGAGCGCTCTGCTTCGAGCTGCCTCGACCGTCCCTGTTTGTACACCGTGCACATTCAGTGTATGCTACCTCCAAGAGCCTGCGTTTTATGTAGCTGGGGTACTCCAGTGCATGCATATCCGCAGTGAAATGACTTGCATTGCGTAAGGCAGGGTGCTCGAAAAATTAGCACATTTTCTGGAGCAGCTGACAGTCTCCGTTACATGCTGTGTTGCGTGCGTGCGTGTGTGTGTGTGTCTGTGTGCGTGTGCGTGTGTGTGTCTGTGTGCGTGCGTGTGTGTGTGTTAGGTATGGGACGGTAGCAGTTATGAACATCTCTACAGTCTGGTGGCACACAACAGCTGGGTGCATTCGCTGTCGTTTGAGCCCCACGGCAAGAAGTTCATCACCTGCTCCGACGATTGCACCTGCAAGGTAAGGTGCTGTGCTCCGTGTGTGCATATGTGTCTGTGTATGTGCACATTTATATGTGTGTGTGTGTACACGTGTTCATTCTTGCTGATGCATAAGTGTGTATGTGTGTGTATGTGTGTATGTGTGTACGTGTGTGTGTGTGTGTGTGTGTCAGCCTTGCAAGCTGTTGAATGGTGTAATTCCAGCACAAGTGGCCATGTCTAACATAGCTGTTCGCTATCATCGCTTCCGCGATGGGCATGTCTGAGGTCTGAGGTGTGTGTGTGTGTGTGTGTGTGTGTGTGTGTGTGTGTGTGTGTGTGTGTGTGTGTGTGTGTGTGTGTGTGTTTGTTGCATACCGCACTGTTTATCCAAACTCACCGGAATCAAATTCGCAGATAACACACGTCAATGTTCTCAGTTTGGTTTAGTTATGTAGAGTACCCACGATTATGTTATTTGTACATATCGGTGCCTCTCTGTTTACAGGTGTGGGAGCTGTCAGAGACTGCACATCGCGACATGGTACAGTACGATCGTCGTCTAGACCTGTTTGTCGACGAGGATTCGGCAGCACTGACCCTGACGTGTCTGAACAAAGGAACGAATGAACTCACGGTATGCGCCAACAACGCCTTATCCGCACGGAGAACCTGTATTGTCTTACCTGTCCTTGGACATATACTGCTAAGGGACACTGCTGCCTTCTCTCGTACATTTGGGTGGGCGACAATAATCCATAATGCAGAACAATCATGGAATGTCGGCTATCCCACATGGGCATGCGCCATGCAGAGACCAGTGCTGTTGTTCTTTACACACTAGTATACTCCTGGTCCTCTGTGTGTGTGTGTGTGTGTGTGTGTGTGTGTGTGTGTGTGTGTGTGTGTGCGTGCGTGCGCGTGTGTGTGTGTGTGTCTGCGCGTGAGTGCGTGCGTGCGTGTGTGTGTGTGTATGTGTGGGAGAGGGAAGGGTAATGTTGGATTTTGCTCTGGTGAGGTTATCTTACTCAACGCTATAGTACAGGCTGGGAATTTTACCTTCGCTGTGTAACACCCTCGATAGGCCTCACTCTAGTGCAAGTACGTTGACTTGAGATTCGTCGTGTGTGACTACTGCTCGTGTGTGTGTGTGTGTGTGTGTGTGTGTGTGTGTGTGTGTGTGTGTGTGTGTGTGTGTGTGTGTGTGTGTGTGTGTGTGTGTGTGTGTGTGTGTGTGTGTGTGTGTGTGTGTGTGTGTGTGTGTGTGTGTGTGTGTGACTGTTTGCTCACGTGAACCCATGTAGATCAGCCGTGGCTTCTCAATGGACGTCGTGGGCAGGCACAGCTTTGGCGGCGAGGCAGTCATCAAGAGCTTTGCTCTGGCCAGCGATCTTGGCACGGTTGCGTATGCGTCGACTACGGGTCGCGTCAGGGTAGGGCTGAATGCGTAGTGTACGCTATCAGAGTGGCTATTCCAGTTGATGAAATGTACGGAAATGTGTTCTGAAGAAACTGTTGAACGATCTCTGCTGGGATGACAGCTAAACCATGGCTCAGTTGTTTGAGCATCGCTGACCTCAAGCGAAGGTTCCTTGTTCGAGTCCTGGTAGTGACAGTCAATTTTTTCTTCAGACTTTTTCCCATTTCCATTCCCTCAACTAATGAATATTTTTATTTGCAATTTTGCAGTCGATACATTTTAGCAGGGATTTTGGCCAATCCCTGGAAAGAGCATTGTGGGTAGAATTGATTGACATTGATATGTCCAATAGTGTGTGTATAGTCAGCTTTGTAAAAGTCTGTTTACCGGTAGTTGTTTGACTGCACGAGGTCTAGGAGCGCACACACATGCTCCCGCCGTGTGTTTTGTTCAGATTGCGGAAACATCAGCAGGAGTACGCAATGTTGAGTCTACCGTCGCGGATGCCGATCACATCGTGGCCCCGGCTAGCGAAGGTGCAGTGACCACACCGGAGAGTGCTCTGCTCGTTGATGACACGTCCATACATCACGATGAAGTCAAGATTGTTCAGTTCTCACCGGACAATCGCTTCATGGCAACGGCTAGCACTGATGGCATACAGGCGGTGAGTACACTGCCCTTGCAGCTGCTGCTGCTGTTGTTGTTGTTGTTGCTGTTGTTGTTGTTGTTGTTGTTGTTGTTGTTGTTGTTGTTGTTGTTTTTGAATTCTTTATTCTCACGATGGCACCATCGCCAATAAGAGATCTTTTGTTGTTGTTGTTGTTTGTCTGAATTCTTTATTCTCACGATGGCACCATCGCCAATAAGAGATGTTGTTGTTGTTGTTGGTGTTGTTGTTGTTGTCGTCGTCGTCGTTGTTGTGATGTTTGTCATCATCACCGTTGGTTGTAACGTTGTTGGTATTGTTTCCTTTTTGGAAACTAGTCCAGGCAGGGGGCAATTTGTTATCAGCCATCCAGACAAGTTTGCTCAGCCCGTATTCACATATGACTTCACCACTTGCGTGAGCATTAAGCTAAGATTTCCTTGATCCCGTACTCTAATTCGTCTGATATTTTCCTTTCCACTTATTCCACAGGTTTGGTCGGTAGATGGTGGCAATACGCGCTTGCTCTTCTCGCTCACGGACAGCATGGCATCGCGGCATGTTCCCTTCGTCTTCTTCCGGACGCGCCCGTGGCTGCTCACCACAGACACCAGCGGAATGATGAAGGTACTGGTTAGGTGACGATGGGTTGTGCTCACGTGCACGTTTTAAACCATGACTGGACCAACTTGTTTTGCCCACCAACGTGTGTTTACTGCTGAGGGGGTCATGTGTATACCCTCCATATCATACACAAACTGTATGAAAGTCATGTGTATACCCTACATATCATACACAAACTGTATGAAAGGCTAGGGTATGGCGGGACCAATCAAAAACTGCTTCCACCGGTCCTGTTTAAAAGTGGTATCAAAACGGAGCAGATGCGCTTTCTTTTGGTGCTACCGAGTACCGTATTTTCCGGGGTATAAGCCGCACTTTTTTTCGCTAAAAATCGGACCAAAATCGCCCCTGCGGCTTATACACCGAATATGCTTGCGCGAATGAATGCTTAGCATACATGAGTATGCATGCTGACGTCATGTGACATGTCATTCGACTCAGCTTCGCGCCTGTGTTGCTATCCCGGCACTTTTACTAGTTTTAGTGCATCAGTGGCAGCGAGACTGAAGATAGTGCAGATGACATGGAGTGATCTGTAGTCAACACAGCAATACATCAACATCTCTGCAGCAACCTGTGGTGCACTAACACTTCATAATCTGATCTAACATGGCATTTAGCTCCATAACCATAATAAATTTGTAGAAAGGCCATTTGTCAATGAGTGTGAAAAATCTTGGTTTGTGGGTGCAGCTTATACTCCGAATACCAACTTTTAGTCAATATTTTGCCTCAAAAAGGGGGGTGCGGCTTATACCCCGGTGCGGCTTATACCCCGGAAAATACGGTACTTTAGATATCGCATGAAGGCTGGGTGGGCCATGCGTTCCCAGAGCCAGTTCTTGTCGGATCGCAAACAGTTGTGTGTACGTGTTGCAGTCCATGGCACGGTCATTGATGGGTATGGAATTTGAATGTTAACAGCATGCTTTAATATGCTTGGGGGAAAGCTTTCATGAGCCTGCATACGTGAGCAGTCCCCTTTTTACAGTGACGTACATGTAAATTGTCACAAGCGCAACTCAAAACAGGTGATGATGATATCGAAATTCGTATAAGTGGTAACGCTAATGTACGCCATTGCTTCCTTCTTCGCTTTTCTGTGTGTGTGCGTGTGTGCATGCGTGTGCTCCGAATGTCAGGTGTATAATTTAGAAGGTGGTAGCGAGATCGTGGCCTGGCAGTCTGGTGAGGAGGGTCAGCCACTCTCCATGGCCATGGCTGACGACGACAAATACGTACTCGTGGCCGTGAACAAAGTACTCCGGATCTGGCTGACAACCGGTGAGTGAGAGTCTCCTGGCAGCACTGGGACTGAGCCTCGCAACCCGTGCTTTGTCAAGTGTTTACCTTACTTAAAAAAGAGAGAGAGAGAGAGAGAGAGAGAGAGAGAGAGAGAGAGAGAGAGAGAGAGAGAGAGAGAGAGAGAGAGAGAGAGAGAGAGGGGAGGGAGAGAGGGAGAGAGAGAGCAACTCCAAAAATAGTGGTGAGTAGGATGGATCTCTGTTAGTTTCTGGTTCCAATGTGGATGAACTGCGGCCGGGGTATACTGATTGTGTGCATGTGCTTGTCTCTGACTACAGATCTGACTAGTAAAAAGAAGCTAGCTACTGTAGGGGAACTTGAAGGCCACAAGGATGTGATTCGAAGCTGCACGATATCGCCAGATGGGAAACGCATCGCCACGGGCTCGGATGATCGCAATGTCGCCGTAAGTGGGTAGACACTGTCGCTGTGGTTATCCAGCTAGTAACCTTTTCCTCCTCTTTCCTCTCTCTCTCTCTCTCTCTCTCTCTCTCTCTCTCTCCCTCTCTCTCTCTCTCTCTCCCCTTGTCTGTCTGCTCATTTCCTCCCTTATAACAAACGTCCTCTCCCTTATCCCTTGTTATATCATTCCGAAGAAGACAGTCGTCGAAACGTTACGATTATATCAGTAACAATCAGTCCAGTCTTGCTGCTGTTGTGTGGCCGCGCTATCTACCGATGCATTTTATAAATCCCTGGGCTGGACCTGTGCTGGTATGGCAGCGTTTTGATATCAAGCTTTTGTCGAACTGCCTGCCTGCAGGTCTGTTTTTCTGCATGTTTGTTCGTCTGCCGTCTGTCTCAGTAATCTCTATAAATGTTAACCCGGTATCTGTCACCCCCTGAGGCCAGTGCAGTATGTTCTTTGAAAGCAAGCGACACCTGCATGTTCGGTGTAAACTAAATTTGTTGTGCAGGGAACGTGGTCGCCGAATGCGATGGGTCGGTGGTTTGCTTGTTTGGTATTCTAGATGTACATAACAGTTTCTGTCTTTGTGCAACATGGACTTCTCTTTCCATGATATATTTTCTTCTTCCAATTCTCTCAGCTGTGGGAGACGGAAAGGTTCTATCAAGTGAACAAGATGAAAGTCCGTTTCTCTCTTAGCTGGATTGTCGACATAGAGTTCTCCTCAGACTCCGAGATTCTGGTCGCTGTCAGCGATCGCATCAAGGTAGGTTCGGGCTGGCTTTCCAAAGTGGAACACTAGAGCCAGCAAAGGTCTGGGGATGACACTGATTTCTTAGCCAGAGGCAGTGTTTTGAGAATGCGAAAAGTCGCCTTGCCATACTTTCCGCACTTTAGTACTAGTGCGTACACGTAAATGCAGTGAAATACTCAAACTGAGAAACAGAGGACACCCGGGGTTGGCATATGGATAGCATTGGTTATTGGGTTGTATGGCATAGGACCGCTTTGTTGCTCAGCCTAAGCTAATCCCCTACTACCTGCCACCTTACATGTGCTGCATTGGACACCTAGAATCGATTAGTGCTGGCAGTGGCAGCCGTGAAGATGCAGACTTTTCTTTTTAAATAAATCCCTTTCTTGCTGATACTATTCCGATATCTTCATCTTGCTTGTCCTTCTCCAGTTCTGGTCGGCAGCGAACGGAGATCCACTACGCACAGTGCACTTGGCAGGAGCTTTCACTAAGTATATCCGGACCGATCCGCTCTTCTCCACGTTCGCCACCATCGACGACAAGGGAGTCCCCTATCTGCTGGAGGCAGTCTTTGCAGATGATGCGGCCGAGGTGGATATGGAGCCGTAGGCTAGTAGCAACAGCAACGCGATTTGAGTGGATACGTGAGGAATTTCCTCCCTTTGTTTTGTTTTGCGTTAAAGTGGCATGGTGCTTGTTCACTGTGATGAACAGTGCTGGCCTTCTTACCCACACTTGATTTCCCGGCCAGATTGTTTTTATTACTAAAAAAAAGTACTTTCTGATCCGTGATTGTGGTTTACACTAAAATTGAAGCTTCTGACACACTCACACACAGATTACATTTCCTTTCTATTGCAAATGTTCACAGTTTAGTTTCATTTCAAGTGAATATCCAGCGATGTGAGCGGTGTATTTTCAGGCGTTTTTTAACTTGTTCTTAGGTGATGTTTACAGATTTTCCTGGCCTTGAAGTTCCTATTATTTTCCCTTCATCAGATTGCAGAAAATCCAAAGAACCTGGACCAATGGTTTTCATTCGACGTCTCCTGCTGCTCGCTTGTATTCGAATTGCGTTTTAAAAGAAGAAACCTGTTTGCCTTCCGGGCAGCTAATCATTAAACTATAGTGCTCCAAGAGAATCTGATGTAGCCTATGGATGACAGGTGGGAACTGGAGCACAACTGTAGTATGCAAGACATATAATTATTACAATGACAACAAGTATGCACCTCCATTCATACATACTACTGCTGGACATTGAAATCCGATGGGATGACCGGGGCCGGCATCCTACAGTCCATTTCAAAACTATAGACGCGTAAGGTTTTTGAAATATTTTAAATTTGGCTGGAACTTTTTGAGAATAGTTTTCGGAATATTGCTCAGGATCGCTCCACAATTACTCTCATTATAGTTTCTAAACGATTGGATAACAGACGCCCAATTTGGAAAAATTTATGCACAAAGTGATCACAGATTTTATGTGGTGTAGATGCTGGCATAACGGTTTTTGCCTAGGTACGCGTCTATAGTTTTGAAATGGACTGTAACTGCTTTTAGGGCGTACATGCACTGTACATGTACCAGTACAGGGTGAAAATGGACAAGCAGTGCCAACCAGGGAGTCGTAAAATACCGGTATTTTACGACTCCCTGGTGCCAACGGCTGCAAGGCCAGCGCCCCGTGGCCGCTTGACTTCCCAGCGGAGTTCTATGTCCGCTACAGCTAGGTGCCCATCATACGCACTTGGTCACGTAAATATTTTTCGGAGAGAACATTTCAGAAAACATACATCATGATATGGGTCAATCGTTTGCTGTACAACATAAGCGAATCGACAAGCGCAGCTCAATACACTGCATGAGAAGCGATGCTGCGCGTGCCAAGAACGGGGTGAGCCGATTTTTGAATTATAAAACTATGATATGCGGCTCCGCGGAGGTAGAATGCAAGCTATGAGATTGGTGTGCGGTCATGTGACGGGATAAAAGCACGGACGGGAAAGCACTGTACATTGTCATGTGGGTTCCAAAAAGGCGCGTCTCAAAAAAAAGAAAAGAGGACAGCTAAGATCCAGCCACAGCTGCCAAGCTGAGTCGGAGGCGAAGAACAGCAAACACAAGAATGCAACGAGAGAAATGGTCAGTCGGTGGCAGCAGCACGCACCGGTGTCGTTGGTCTTCTAGCCTTCGTAAAACGTCGGGATTTCCTTGCCGGTTAGCGTTCGCCGTGCCACTCCGCTCTCGTCGATCGTCACTAGGCGGATCACACCGCCCGATGAGCCGTCGCGGCTCATGGCTAGGGACAGGGCTGTGGTGTAAACAGACAAACGGACGAGAAATAGTCTCGAAAGTGATCCTAAAACACCACCCGACAGGAAAACTACAGTTAGTAGTTGTGCCCGGTGAAATCCGACCCCTTGACGCCCTGGAAGTGGCGTGAATGCCGCTGGTCATACACATGTACAAATACAGTGATGTACTCAGAACTGGTCCAGGGCACCAGTTTTGCACTGTGGGTCTGATTTCAGTGAGCGCAACTACAACTAGTATAGTTAGTACACCGTCGAGTAATCACCCGTAATGGGTGGACGTGTTTAGGGTGATGAGAGGTTCGATACTGTAAAGCGGGATTCACAGAAGCTTTTTTGCGATGCGACACGCGATGCGACAGGCGCGAAACCGGGAAAACCCCAAATCGCAGCCATGTCGCACCCCACGCAACTGCCGCAACTGGGCCATCGCAGAAGTTGAGCTTGGCTCAACTTTTGCGATGCGATGCGATGCGACAAGCGATTTGGCGTACGATTTTGACCTTTTCTACAGCAAAGTTGTACAAAGGTGCAAGAGTTGCCTATAAATTTGTACAGGTTGTACCAAACCGCGCAAATATCATGGTGACGTACTCAAATCAGCAAGACTTTGCAAAAATTTGTCGCATCGCTGACTTTTTCTGTGAATGGTATTTCGCGAGTTCGCATCGCACGCGTCCGTCGCAGATCGCGTCGCATCGCGTGTCGCATCGCAAAAAAGCTTCTGTGAATCCCGCTTGAGTCGACAAATTTTCGGCCCCCAGGGCTAAAACACAATTCGGCTGCAACATATTTTCGGCCTGTACTGCGGCTGCCTATATACACTGTCACACTGAAACTTGCAAAACAAATTTCCGGCCAAATATGATCAGGCCGAAAATAGCCGAAAATAAATATGCGCCGAATATTTGTTGACTTACAGCATCACCGAGGTAGCTAAAGTACTGCTGGGTGCTGAAGAACGAACAGGCTATAATTTCACCAAGCACAGCATACTATATATACGCGGTGACTCAACTGTGCATAGAGACTAGAGTGTAGTACATGAAAAAAAAGAACGGCCCCAGGCTAGGAGGCTGCCCCCCCCCCCCCCCCCCCATCCCTCCCAAGTCTCCGGCACCCGACAGTGCTCTACTTCAGTAGCAACATACAGCATGCACTGAAGTGGTCAGGACAACCTACCGTTGACAACAAACTGCTCGCACTCGTCCCGTGTCATGCCGTCCTTGTACGCCGAGTCACAGTAGCCGTAGATGTACGTACTACCGGAACCTGGGGACAGGGGAATAATATCAGTGACAACAACAACAACAATCATGATGTGTGTGAAATGCAATTTAACACTAGTGTACTAGCATCAGTAGGCACAGAGACACACACAAACATGCACACGCACACACATACACACACTCTCCCCTCCCCCCCCCCCCCCCCCCCCCCACACACACACCATGACTCATGAGTGAGGCCCAAGTCGCACTACGTCGTCGCCCACGCAGGGCCAGGGGTCAGACTCTAGCAGGAAGCGTGCAGCAACCCTAAATTTCCATCACTTAGAGCAAACATTTCACGCAAAATAAAGCTGAGAAAAGTGAGCATTAAGTTCTGCAGCATCTGATGCTGGCTAGTTAGCTGTATTGTCACAGAAGGTGCATTTCTGACATAGTGAGACCGAGCCATCAGAGTGATATGAAGCAGTCGGATGGCAGAGACAAATGGAAGTATCCTATCGGAATGAAAGTACAGTGCTGCAGTGCTTAGGAACCTACCGCCAATGGCAAATGGCTGCTTGACCAACATTCCTCCAAGCGGGATGCAATACACCTGCACAATACACATACACACATGCACCGGCACACACACACGCACAGACAGACAGACAGACACACACACATACAACACACACAAGGTGCACGCAGCGACCAAAATCAATATCGACCTGTTTCCAGAAAGCCAAATGGGATATAAGTTCGAGTACGGGTGCTGGGCCCCAGCCTTGCTCCACATACAACAGAAACATCATCGGCATCAGCATCAGTAACATCAGCACCAGCAGCGGACAAGGAATAGCAGAGCATTCCGGGAATTCTCTATCCAACACCTGCGGACACCAAGACAGATTAAACAGGCAAAGAAATGACACACCCGTCCAGTAACTGACCTGTCCGCCATTGGCCTTATCCCAGCCGCCAATGATAATACCGGCACTGAGAGACTCACGGTACTCAAAGCAGTATTTACGGAACATGTGAGCGGCCTGCGATACTTTTGACTTGTCCTCTAGCTCCAGCCTGGACAAGGAAATACAATGAAAAGGTCCTTAGGGTCGTAGAGAGATATGAAAGTACACATGCGAGACATATCACACATACTTTTAAGTATGCACGTACACACACGTACGTACACACACACACACACGCACACATACACACACACGGAGTAAACCAAAGAAATACTGCTGTAGCCATCTTGATTGCACGGCAAATACACATGCATATCTAAACACACAGTAGCCAGTGGCAACCTACTCCAGCATTTCCAGCTCGTATTTCACGACGCCAGTAATGGCCTGCGTGTCTGCCGCAGATCCCGATCTACAGCAAAAGATATGGCTGGAGACTTCGGCGATCTTGTCCGTCACACGGTTGGCGACGTACGACCTGGATCACACCGGACAGACAAATACAATGAAACGCACGTGTTGGAGAACATAATTCCCTCTACAATAATTGTAAGTGAGAGTTTCCTTACAAACACACAAGTCATGAAACGTTTGTTCTGCACTGCAGTGCAAGCTTGGAATGTGGTGTTCAAATTTCTACAATATTGTACTGGGCACTAATATCTGAACATGCATAATATGTTGTGTAGCGAGTCTGCCCAGGAGCAGCCATCAAGGCTACTTGTGTCAATAGGAGTAAAGCTGGTACGGTGGGTGAGCGCTGGTGGAATGGAAAATTGAATAGTTTGGGTCCATTGAAACATTTGAAAAACAGTTTTCAAATGAACGTCGTACGTTTCAGGCTTTCCAAATACATATGCTCAATGAGAAATCAATGTCTCTCTAGATCCTGCTGTCCAATGAAGCCTTCGCCTGAACAAGTGGTAGCTCATACGGGTCCCAGCGGACTCCACAAGTCTTTTAGTCTTACCCTGTTGACGTTCTAGAGTCAGCACCTAATACAACGCCGCCGTCAAATTGAACGGCCATGATCGAGGTCTGCATGGACACATAAACAGAACCTCTAGCATCCTAACACGATGATCTCTAAGCAATCAAGCTCATTTACCCCAAGAGCATGGGCCTTCGACATCCATTCTGGTGAAGCCTCCATTTTCGTCTTCTCAACAAATTGCAAACTCAAATCCAAAACTGGCAAAAGCTTCTAGAAAAATGTTGAAATGACTCACTCAAAAAGTCGTTGTACGACCAAGCAGCAAACTTCAAAGTAAACTCGTAAAACCAGCAAAAGACGATTTGACGCAGAAGGTTTAGAAGGGAAGTTGGGGAAATGGGTGGAATTCACGTTGGAATCATCCACTGAAGTCGGATTAGCGACAGTTTACGAGGTGAAATCCTGCCAACACTGTGACCAAGAGTAGGGATTTCAGGCGGTTTTTTCTGAGCAGCGCTTTGCTCCAACTAACAAGTTTTTCTGAAGCATCTATGTGTAAGGACTGTCTACAGAAAATTTGAACGGAATCCAAGCAGTATTTCCAAAGTTATGAGCATTCAAACATAGCGCACCAACCTTGATGAACACACATACAAATTGGATCTGCAGGATGGCACAAAATGGAATTCCCATACTCCCTAGCAACACCATAGCAACAAATAAACTTCATCCGATCGTGGCCAAACTTGGATCAAGGATGGCCCTGGCTGTGACGGAACAGAAGATAAAAGTTTTTTTTCAAAATTCCAAATGACCGCAACAATGGCGTCCTTAGCAACGGCCCTAGCAACAGTATATTTCACGCATAATTCAACATGGTAATAGGTGGAATATGACAGAAATACGGCAAACGCAACATTTAAGTTATATAGTATGCATGTGGGAAACTAGAGGAGCAGACAGCAAGCTCTGATGTCACACAGTGCCCGTTTTCGGCTGCAACGAGTCAGAGACGCACATTAGCCGCACAACGACCTTACTAGAGGCTATTGAGTATTGTACACAGAAGCCAGCCAGCGGCGAGTATTTATAAGAGATAAGTTCAGTAAAAAACAGCCTGGAACAACCACGCACCTGTATGACACATGGAAGATCAAGTCTGGTGCCACACACAGGGTCAAGACCTGCTATGCCGGGTGCGGGCTCCAAAGCGCCATCATTTGCTGCGCCGGCATCAACATCAACTGTTGCTTCAGCACTGATATCAACGGCTGGTCCAGCATGGACATGAACTGTTGCAAATGTCCACACCTCAGCACATACGACTGCTCAGGTGTGGAAATTTGATAACACTGATATAATTTTCCAAACTTATACAATTCATGCAATTTGCAATCCTTGCAGCCTACAATTTTCCTTGCAGTTCAATGTTTCTTTCTTGGACAAGAATCAGACACAATATACGATTTTTCGTTCAGTGTGTGGTTATCTGCTTTACAATTTGATTGAGAGGCAGTTCAAAAGGATGACTTAGTAATTCACTGAGGTCGTCACTTGCCTTGTTCTTCAGCAAATTTTTTCTCCACTCTCTGATACGCCCGATTTTGTTCCTGGCAATTTTCACATCGTCTCGAAATCCTTTCCATCCACGACTGCAACTAGCAAAATCAAATTATGCTAACTCTACTTGGTATCATTTTTGCTTCTCGCCCTCAACGAGAGTTCAACTACTACTAGGCCATTCCTCAACTGCCTGGGACAACACCATGAACACAGAGGAAGACGGAAGTTAATCGTCTTTCTTCTCCACCTCCATACTGTGTCATGGCGTTCAACTTCAAAACAATTTCCGCGACCGAGCGCGACCCTTCATGCCGTCTGAAGGAACCTACCTAGACTAAATCGATGCCGTAAAATCTGATTCTGACTGCCGCTTGAGCGTGGAACCAAGGCAAACACCTCAAAAGCGACATTGAAATCTACAAGAATCTATCGAGATGCGTAATATCGGCACGAATTCGCCGTGTGAGGCACCAAACGAAAGCTTGAAACCTACTCTTCAACGGTGCGCCAATAAAAATAGCGATAAACTCACTTTCCCTACCTAAAATCTACGCCGAAGACCCCGCGCTGAGCTGTGCCATGCCTGGCATTCAAAAAGCATGCATGCGTGTCAAGGTACTTTTGCCCCCGCAGATCACGTGACTGAAATCCCTACTTGCCAAGAGTGCATAAACAGTTTATGGACTCATGCTGTGACCCATACGAACGGAAAATCAACGACATCGACACCCATCCAAAAAATAATTATTGTCATTTCTTGAGGTTGTGCAATCGGTTCTTGCTGTGTCAGTGGACTTGAGCTCTCTGTTGTTGATAGCGAAATGGCGGCCTCCGAGGCCAAGGTATTTCTTAGCCTCTACAGACAGCTCCTAAGGGAGAGTGGAAAGTTTTCCTCGTACAATTTTAGGTGAGTGGTGTTACAATTGAAAAAAATTATAATTATTTTGAATGCCCAATGATTATAATTTTGAATGATTAGATTGGGGAGTGGAGGGTACATTGGAGGTGAAATCCCCTGGACACGGATTGTCGCATAGTAATGAATCAGAGTAAGTTTCTTGTTGTGATTGCTTCTTCCCCAGTTGTTACCTCAGCTCTGCACGTGAGCGAAGGTAGCCCTTAAAAATTGTAGTACAATGCACATACGTGTATACTGGACTTGTGCAGGGGTTTGCACGTGTTTTGATTGCACGCATTTCGGGTGACTGTAGCCTGTGCGTTAGGATAGAACCCAGTAATGCTCGTTTCAGCAGTGTAATCAGGATGCACCTGCTCAGCGGCGTCCACCGATGTGATGAACCACGGACAAGAGCCGAATAAGCTGCCTGAGGTTGGCAGAGAGCAATTGAAGAGAGCGACTCAATCTGCGCACACCATTGATTGGCCTTCTCTTGTGCATAATCCTGGACGAAGTCGGGGATACCGACGTCAGACCCCAGGTAGCGGCTGCCGGATGACGCGACCTGAATGCCGGTGTCCGCAAACTGCTGGACAGCATCCTCATACGCTTCTGGTTTCACGACCAGAACAGACTGCGAAACATTAAGATGGTAGCCAAACGACGCTCCCTTGGACTGCAGCTTGTGCCACCGAGACCTAAGCGCAACCAGTTGACCACCAGTCGAAGAATCATCTGCATGCCAGAGCTGGCATACGCCAGGGTTAGTAACTGCATGCACTAACGTCAAGACTCCGAGGGCATTAAGTGGCATGGCCGGCGGATCTTCTTGGGTGGTTCCTTCGTTTGACAAAATGCATTCTCCTGTGACGTACAAGTTGCTGGCCTGCCGATATGTGTTTATCACCACGGTGGCAAGCGATGGACAGAGGTGGCGGACATTGCGTATTGCTACGTTGCGATTCAGGTTATTGAACGCATTCGCAGCATCCGCCATAATGATGCCGTCGGTATCATCTCTGGAGTAGACATCCTGCAGTGCATGCACCGCTGCCTCGATTCCAAAATCCTGTCCGGCGCAGAGTTGCAAACTGCCAGCGGCCACCTGGATGTCGTGATTGATGATGCGTAGGATGTTCTTTCCAGGACTCGCCTCAGGACCTCTCCAACGCCTATAGGCCTCACCCCTGGGTTCTTCTCCAGAGGGATCAGCCGTGAAGCCAGGTAGGCCTGCAGAGCCAGCGGGTCAACATACTGCGTTGTCAGTCGCCTTGCGCATAGAGCATCTGAGGCACCTGCAAAATTTGTGGACATCCAACGCCCCGTGTCTGCATTGACTCAAGAAGGCCCTGCTGCGCCCTGTGTGTTTAGTACAGCTTTCCGCACAACGCCTCGCGGCGTCAGAGCTTCAAACCTCGCAGGATGGAGCGGTATAGGGATGTCACCTTGTACGAGTGCTTCCATGCTGGGTGGTGCGCTATCCGGATGATTCGATTTGCTTCGATTTGAGGACATCTCTGACTTTGGCGTCACCAATGCTGTCATCCACGTCTAGGAGGCCTTTTCCGGCTGAGCCATCTAGTTCGCGTACTGAGAGCATGCACTCAAACCCACAATTTCTCTTACGAGCCCATCCGTTTTTGATCGGTTCGTTCCAGTACCTATGCGATCTCTAACTTTTGGCGCATGAACTCCAGTTCTGTACGAAAGTTCATTTCAAACCAGAGGGAAAGTGTGATGTTTGATTTTCCGCAGTTCGCGGGCTGCAGCTGAATGATGTAATGAAGGCAGCGCACCGTGCATCTGGCCCATAGAAAAGAGATCACAGTTGCATACTCTTGTTTATGGACTCTTGGCATGAAAGCCTGTTTTACGGGCGAAAACGAGCACAATAAATGCGATACTGTACCCAAATTAATAATAATGCAAACCCAGTAAAACAAAACCCTTTTGGCACCCGCAATCTCATTATCTGTGATCATAATAACAGATTCATGATAATAATACATGTATAATGATAATATTTTTTTACTCTTGATGATAATGATGATGCTCTTGTCTAAAAAAAAAGCATGCTTCTTGCATGCTACCGCGTTTGTGCGCCCGGAAAGGCCCCGGATATGAATCTAGACTGCCTGAAAGACATGCGGACACACACAGGAACCATTGCCACTTTGTCACCTGCTTTGACTGTGCATTTGGACATTTGGTATCACAACGGAATGCTCCATAGTGACACGACTTACCCTTCACAGTCAATGTAGCAGTGTGCAGGCGGTTACAGCTAAGGTGTGCAGGCGCCGCATGGTTGGACTCCTGACTGCCACATGATGTGATGCATATGTATCTGCTCTGCTCCTTGGAACCTCATATCATATCATGACCTGACTAGATTGTGCATCCTCAAGCAGTTATGTATTGTTCAGTTTATGGTGACCACTGGACTTTCAACTGTCCAGGAACCCCAGGAATAGGCTCTCTGGCATCTCTATGGAACTGTTTCTTGCTCTGATCGTGGTTGTTGGTGTGTCCTCCCCGTCGTGTTGGTGATGTGTAGGAATTACTTTGTACGACGTGTTCGAGATGACTTCCGTTCTGAGCTGGCCAGCGGCAAACCAGTCGTCCGAGAGGAGTTCCTCGTCAGTGCACGCGACATGCTGGCGTTAGTCCAGCGTCAGGTAAGCAGTGCTATGCTGTATGCTGTATGCTAGGCATCTGGATATGTGTGTGTGTGTGTGTGTGTGTGTGTGTGTGTGTGTGTGTGTGTGTGTGTGTGTGTGTGTGTGTGTGTGTGTGTGTGTGTGTGTGTGTGTGTGCACCTTTCACCATCAGTGTATTCGCACAATTCTCGGTATCTCTCGTCGTGAGCAATGGGAGGAGAGATTGTCGTCAGCATCGCTGAGTGAGCTGGCAGGGGTGGACGTCAACATGGCCGATGTGATCAGGAAGCACCGCTTGCGGTGGCTTGGTCATGTTGCACGGATGAAGGAGACCCGGCTGCCCAAGCAGATGCTGTTCGGCGAACTGCCCTGCAAACGCCCGCAACATGGTCCCAAGAAGCGCTGGCGGGATGTTGTGTCCTCGGACTTTGCTGTCATCGGTTTGCCTGAAGCGGACTGGTATGACACAGCGCAGGAGAGATCCACCTGGTTTCAGTGTTGTCGACAGAGGGTCGAGAAGGAAGCCCCAGACATCCCGTGCCCCAACTACCGCTGTGACAGAGTGTTCCGTGGTCTTGGTGACCTCAAGCGGCATGCGCCATACTGCAGATTTCGAGTTTAGAGCCTCAGCGTGAGGAAGCCATCGCTATCATTGCTACGGCAATGGGCGTTCAAGGTTCAAGGTGTGGGTGTGGGTGTGTGTGTGTGGTGTTGGTGTTGGGGGGGGGATTATGTGTGTGGGTGTGTTGGGTGGGGGGGGGGGGGGGGGGGGGGCAGGGGACTGTATTACGACTAGTGCTGCTGGTGCAGTCAACTGGACCTGCCTCACCACAAACACTCCTGTAGACTTTATACGTAGAACATTTCAACTCCCACAGTATGGATAAAAAAAGGATCTGATTTTTTTCTGACATTCCCGTTCAGGCCGCCGTTGGAAATATGTACGCAGCACCAAAGATGGTCTTAGAAAAGGCTGGACAGGCGACGCCAAAGTGATCGCTACATGCTGGCTACCGTGTTGAAGTTTGTTGATCGATCAGTTGCCCTAAGCTTCCAGTCACACCATCAATCTCACATCGCAGTGCTACGTCTGGTACTGCCTCCGTTCCTATTGATGTCAATTGCTGTTTGAGTGGAAGAGAGTGAGTTGTATTTAGTACCCCTGTATATAAGACTTTTCTAGCTCTGTATTAGCTATGCATTTTTTGTATAGGCTTTTTTGTTCTTGTTTGTAGTTAGACATCTGTACATAAACGTGTTTGCTATGTGTTGGATGTGTGCGAAAGAGCTGTTTTGGTAGCTCAGCACGGACATCCATGCTCTGAACATTATATTCTTTAGGAATTCCGAACAAACGTAATATGGATACGCTCCAAACTCTAATGAACTGTTGGCTGTTGGATTGGCGCGTTGCGGCTAAGAGTACATGCATTGGGAGAGGTTGTTTGTTCCGTTGAAAACCGGCGTCAGCTGCGTATGTCGTTGTACTGTGCTTGTTTTAGCACTTTTAGTGTAGCGGATATTGAAATCCATTGAGAGGTCAAAGCAACCACAAGCACTGCTGGTCCATGCTGACAGTGTTTTTTGTTTTTTAATTTTTAATTTATTTGTTTTTTTACTAAAAGCCATGTGGTGCACGCAATGGGAACATGCAGCAGCCATGGTGGTGTGTACATGAACGTGAACAGTGCATGTACGCGCTAAAAGCATGAGGGGGGGGGGGGGGGGGGGGGGGAGGTCAATAATACTGCACCGGTCATTTGACTTTGGATATACAGTACCTCAGCGATAAATACAGACTGTCTTGTTTTACACCAGAGGATGCACCCAGTGTGCTCAACACCGGGTAGTGTATTGCACAGCAAGGTCATTGCAACTCTGAGTTCCATCAGTGGAACAAGACTAGTTCGTTGAAACTCTAAGTGTTGAAACGAACCAGCCTACTTCCACTGCTGTGCTGAAACCCCTTGAATTGTATGGGGTTGTGCGATATTCGTACTACACTCTCTTTTTTCTGACCAGGGGAACATGTATCCTGCATGACTGCACCACACGTATTCCATCATAACCCGTTGAAGGTGCAACTAGATAAGTCTGGTCAATCCTGCATGCATCTACGCATAATTAATAATTATCACACGCACGCACATGCGCTCACATTGCCGTACACCCCCCCCCCCCCCCCCCCACACACACACACCTGGTCCTGGTAAACACTGCCATTACGGTCACGTGTCCCCTTGCGGGGCCGACAACATGGAATGACGAGCGACGGCAGAAAGTCGGCGATCTGCCGAGACGTCAGGGGCCATGTTCAATTGGCCCCACGAGAGAGCCATCTCCGGCAGCTATGGATTTGGAAGCCACGAGTAGAGCGGCAGCACCGACCACAAGCCCCACAGTGGGCCTTGCAACATGAGAGACGGAGCCGGACACGCGGCGGCGGCGGAGGAGTAGGTGTCAGCTGAGCAGCAATGGTGGACACCGCTGTTTGGCATGGAGCTTGAGACGATGCCGTGGGGAGCGCCTGGGAGATGGGGCACTTGTGGACCACCAAACCTCCAGCACTGCCCCCCCCCCCACACACACACGTTGCCGTACACACACACACACACACACACACACACACACACACACACACACACACCGTTGACCTTCCGCTTGCCACACTGCCGACAGCCAGCATTGAATAGAAGGTCCTCATTTTCCCTCAGTGCATAATGGTTGCAAAGAAACATGCATGATTTCAGTCTTAGTCAAGTGTTGACAAACTGCCGGACACTGTTTTCAATGTTCAAGTATAGCACTGATTTTTTTCATGTCCGCTAAATGCTACAGATGAAATTGCAAGACCCCCCTATACCCAGACTTCACCTACACGCTACTTTGCAATGATGACATCATGTCACATGGTGGAATCAAGGCCTGTTCGTGTGTTGCCGGTTGGCGGTTAATGAAAAGACTACAGTGGAGCTTCAGAATTCTCAAAAACATGCTGCATGTTTACTTACACGTATATAAAGTAAAGTTTTCAGTGTGAGAGCTGTGATCATCAAGTTCAATACTACTTAGAGAAGTTAGTAACGGTACAGGTTTGTGAGCTAGCTGATAAATTATTAGTGGTGCGAGCGGTATGCGGTCCTGCGTGCTCAGCAGCTACCAGGCGGGATAAAGGGAAGCGAAATGAAAATTTGAAAAAAGTTCTGGCAGTGATCCGGGGCTGGTGGTAAGCAAACGCAGTTTAACTTGTACCTTACATCAAGAAAGTATGCTTCTGGTGTGGTCTAACTGATAGAGTAGTCGTTCAAGCGATTTTCAACTCCAAGGGTATTTTGATAGCGTTAGTCAATTGCGTAGTAAATATTACAACACTGATATCAAGTTGGTGGGCAGGGGCTTGGACCACCTGTCACTGATTTGATCAAGTGTTACGCGTTATTCTGGTGTGAAGGGGGGGGGGGGGGTCGACGGTGACCAATTTCAATTTGCCTAGGGGCATTATAATAAGTGAATCAACTAGTTGAGTATCATGGCTCAAGAGTGGAGGGTAGATAGGTGGCTGGTAAGCCGTGTTGCCTGGGCTTGAGACGTGCGGCGTCAGGTGCGCTGATACAGCTGTGCGTACGAGGCGGCGCCGCGCACGTTTGTGGAGATCCAGTCCGCGCAGGGCAGTACTGCTTGCCTGGCAGGAGGGTAGACGTCGAGACAGCCAGTGTGTGGGGGGGGGGGGGGGGTAGCGATGCTGTCCGAGTCAGGCGGCCATCCATTTCGCCAACATAGTGATGGTAGCACTGCCCGCACTGCGATGATGTAATCTCTCCGAGCGCCGTATGATGTCGCCGTGTATTCAGTCACATGCCTTTATCTGTGAGTATGATGTACCTAATGTGAACATGACATCATCATGATGTCATACTGATCAGCATCACCGGCCCATGCACATGACGACGAGGCAGTTCTCATCGGCAGAAGGTCATTACGTGACTGTTACTGGACTGGACGCACGCCGTGTAGCAGCAGGGCAGCTGCTGCTCCGGCTTGCACTGCGGAAAGTGGTACTCGACGACGCGCGTCACGTACCCACGTCCGCAGCACAGGATGTCACACGTCAGACCGTCATCGGTGCCGTCAATGTCGCACTGCCGGCCGGATGGGCCCGGTAACCCGTAGCGACGGCGGCAGAAGTTGGGCGACTTCCTGGCGTAGATCAGCTGCTCCTTTCTTGGCTTGTCGTCGTCGTGGATTGGTATCCTGTGATGCGATATCTGCGCGTTCTTCTTGACAATCTGCGGCGTGTTTAGGTAATCTTTCACGATTTTGATCTGCAGGGGAGAGAGAGAGAGAGAGAGAGAGAGAGAGAGAGAGAGAGAGAGAGAGAGAGAGAGAGTTCAGTCAGAGGGTCATTTGCAAATCCTGCTTTTTAAGCTAAGGTCGATGAGGAACTGGCTTCCCGTGCAGCAAGGGTTTTAACACCAATATTGTCGTTGCGCACAATCAGAGTTTTTAAGGAAGGACGCGGGATGATGCCTTTTTCAAACACGTACACATCATCATGTGAACTCAGCTAAGCCATCACATCGGAAATTTTCGTTGCTTTCCAGTTAAGTTACTTGAAGTACTCGTGTGGCACGGCTTTCACAACTCAATATGCACAATACACTCATACGTCAGTTCTCCAGACCGTCTGAAGTTACGGGCACTTCGTTCTGCCGGGCACTCTTTGGGTGAGTTTTAGTGGAAATATTACTACTCTTCTGTCACGTTTAGTGGAAATATTATTACTCTTCTGTCACTTTTGTGGAAATACTAGTAGTACTACCTAGTACGGCCACCTCGCAGCTCTACCAGCTCGAGCATGACATTGTGTCCTTACCTCGTCGGCTCTGTCGTACAGACCGCGAATGTATTGAGCGGCCTCCTCGGCCCTGATGATTGTGTGCGTGTGCTTGAAGGAGCAGACGCCGCTGATCCCGAAGCAGTTCTGCTGCTCCTTCAGGCCTCTGCTCAGCATGGCCTGCAACGCGGGAAACAACGACCGGGAAGAACACACACACACTGCATTGGTCAACAATCTTCTCTATCATCAGTGTAGACCAGTGGACTAGGAGTGGTGAAGATGCGTGAAATGTGTTGCTGGTAAAGAAAATCAACAGCAGGGTCAATGAGGGTGTGGGTGAATCTCGGGTACAACACCGCCGGCGCCGTGGTTCGTACTATGACGTCACATGTCACAGTACAATGTACATGTGACGTCATAGTATCATACTAGATTACGGTGCACTGGGCGTGGTACCTTCAGCTGATTCCGACTTGCAATGGCCATTACTATGCCGCATACAACTGTGCAACGTAACCAAGTAAAGTCGCTTGAAATTGTCGTGTTGTTGCGTGGCAGGGCCAGGGAGAGAGGAAGAGAGGCAACACACGGTGTATGTGTATGTACATGTCTGGGTGTGCAGTGATGACATCACACACCAGCATGCAGTGTATGTACATGTCTGGGTGTGCAGTGATGACATCACACACCAGCATGCAGTGTATGTACATGTCTGGGTGTGCAGTGATGACATCACACACCAGCATGCAGTGTATGTACATGTCTGGGTGTGCAGTGATGACATCACACACCAGCATGCAGTGTATGTACATGTCTGGTTGTGCAGTGATGACATCACACACCAGCATGCAGTGTATGTACATGTCTGGTTGTGCAGTGATGACATCACACACCAGCATGCAGTGTATGTATATGTACATGTCTGGGTGTGCAGTGATGACATCATACACCAGCAATGCAGCACTGCCTAACGGTACCCCCGACCAGGCAGTAGTAAAATTACTACTCCGGCTCCCAACCGAATGTCTGGACCGCATAAGTGACCAACATAGGAACAGATGCTATACGCCACGGCTAGCCGGAGAGCTTGAGTTCACTGGGCCTCCGCTACAGACCGGCTTGCAGCAAGGTCGGTGGTCGGGTTTCCCCCCACTAAATCTGAACTCAGAAGTTCTCCACACCTCTGTGTGTGTTCTCAGTCACTGTTCTGGATTACCTAATCTGCCAGTATCTGTGGTCATCTGCTCTAGGCCTGTGCAGGTGTATGCTGTACAATCTGCCAGTATCTGTGGTCATCTGCTCTAGGCCTGTGCAGGTGTATGCTGACAACTTCTGCTATAACTTATAGTCTTTGTTCCACAATCTAAACCGAGACGGGTTGCACTCTAAGGAAGAGGAGTTGCACATGTTATATATGCAGTGGCTTGCGTCAGTCTGGAGCAGGCTGGTGCATGGCTGGTGCACTGTGACTGGAGGCTTTTGCTCGTTCTGGTACGTGCTCGTGTCAATGTCAGCGGGATTAAGGAGCACCATGCAGGCTGCTGCTTGTGACTGATCAATGTGTTTCCGGCACCTTGCTCTTGCTGCAACATCATTATCAACAGTAAATACTGTTACTATGATTCTACTTGTAGGTGTGAGAAAGAATGGAACTTGATCCGGCAATGTGTCACACACCACGTGTAACAGTTATCTGCTTATGATCGTGACTGTGACCACGGTGTTTCAAGTGAGCAATTTGTACCAATCAGCACCTCGGCCTCGTCAGTATCCGCCCTCCAACTAGGGGCGGATGAATTGTACACAACCGTGGGCGATTGCCCAGTGCAGGGCTCAGTTAGTGGATTAACCACAAAGTGGCATGGATTCCAGCTGACAGAGCGACATTGCTTTCTGCCGGTTACTTCTCAGTGCACCTGGGCACATGATCAATGGCAATCGTTGAGAATTTCTCCTCAGTGCCTTGTAACCGTTCACTGTACTGACAGAGTGTTGGGCTTCAGGTGCATGTTTTTGACTTTGCATTTTCCAATCAAATTAGTTTGTGCAATGCCATGATTGCTGTCCTTGATTCTTGGCCTGCTATTAAACCTGGTTTTTGCTCCAGTGATTACAATGATTACAATATTCCAGGAACGGAAAGACAAGTAGCTGTGAAGTGGAAGGTTTTTTGGTTGAGTGTTGGTGTTGCTAATTTTTCACTATCCCAGACACAGTAGGACCTTCAGAACAATGGTAGCGACTTTGGAGGTATGCGTGCAGGTGGGAGCAATCAACTTGCAGAATGCCGTAGACTAGAGAACAAATAGAACAGAGTCTTATGAGGTGCAGTGTCTCCGGAGCTTGCAGTGATCATGATCAACCGTAATGTAGTAGTGACATGCATTGACTGCTACATTGTATTCACTACCGGCATGCATGCAGGTGGAAATGCTGCCTGTCCTTCTCCAGTACTGATGGATCAGAGGTGCTGATACTAAAGTAGACCAGGGGGTATGATACGTGGTATCATTGTGGCCTGCTGGTACCATAATCCCAGTTGCAGCATGCAGTGTGCTGTATGCAGCAGCTCAGCTGTGCACCATCCCAACTGACTCCACTTGCCCATTGACCACGTCACAGTTTCTATTCATGGAGCTTGGCTTGGCTGCAGGGCTGCTGGTGGACTGTCAAGCTGTCCCTGGCCTGGCACTCATTCTCCATTACTGGGATTGATTTCATCAATCATCATCCCCCAAGCATTGTATTCAATCTTAGGCTAGAACAATGCCCAGCTGATAGCATGGTGTGCAAATCAATACTGTGGCTCCCAATCATGGCGAGTAGAGGATGTAGCAGCTGACTCTTATCTCAGTCAGGAGCACACCTTCTATCAGAGCTCCCATCAGAAGGATTATGATAAGTGGCACAGGGGGACTTTGGCTGGTTCCTGTCCAATGGCTCTTGGATAAGCTTTCTTGCTGGCGTGGGTCTGAGTTGTGTACTGTGGGTTTGTGTGGGCATTACCACTGACATCCACTGGGGCACATGTGCATGCAATCGGGAACACATCCGAGATGTACACGATGTACTAGTAAGCGAGGAAAAGTGGCATTGAGTTCTTCATCTCATGAAAGCTGACCCTTCTGATCCTCATTCGACTGACACATGCAAACGTTAGTGTTTTGGTGTCCTTTTCAGAGAGGCTGGCAGGGGCCGCTTTCTTCATCTGACAGTGTCCGTGTCACTCCAGGACCAACACTGGAAGAAAACCCGACACTCACTAGTGCGTACGCAAAACCATGCTGACTGACATTCGACCACTTTGTAACCGGGGAAAGTAGATGTCCGCGTCCACGCACTCTTCACCGCAGCGACCGCAGGCGCGGGTGCAATGGTTACGCACGGTAGTCTTAAGCCACTTCTTGGTCGGATGATAGTGCCTACCCTTAAATCCCCTACTGGATGACCTAATAGGAAGTATAGACACGCGCGTGTTTCCTGACACTAGCCACCAGTCCAGCCCAGATTCATCACCAGGAACACATTGACGAAGGACCATCACGACCAAATATGTCCTGTCAAGTGAAATAGTCACGTCAGAATGACGGCAAACGATTGTTCAAAAACTAAGCTACTTGCAGAATCTCGGTAAGATACTAGTGTTTCTTCACTCACCTTAATGCCCGCCATGCGATTATGCTGATTGATCATGACTCGGTTCGTGTAGGTTTCATTGGTCATCTTGCGGCCTTTACGATCGCCGGCCGAGACGAAGATCTCCACCAGGTCCTGGCAGCACTTGAAGTTCTGTGTCGTGCAGCGGGTCATCTCACACGGCTCTCGGTTCAGAATGCTGCAGTGCGCGCCGCACGGCACCTCCTTGCTGATCATCTCCTGTAGCAGGACGGCCGTGGACAGCGCGTGGATGAACGCCGCCTGACGCGTACCTGCATACACACACACGTACAGAAACACACACACGTACAAGTACACACGTACAAGGGACATACACACACACAAACACACATATACAAGCACACATACAAACACACACATACAAATGCACACACGTACAAACACACACGCAAAGTTGGAGGCATAACATGAAACTCTCGTACAACACTATGGCGACAATCAGCCCACAATGCTCTCTGGTACAGCCTGCACACAATGAATAGAGTCCTTCATGTTTCATGATGATGGCACATCGCCAAAGAATTCTCACTTTGCCTCATCAAAATACTGAGATATTTCGCAATGGCAGCTGAGTAGCAAAGCATTCCAAAGTGAGCATTTCTGTGCTCGAAATCAGAAGTTAGTTTGCCCTGTGTCTGCGCTGCCGGGAATGTTGCCAAGAAATGCGTTGTTTACTTGTCATGTACTGGACAGTAACGAGCGATGTAAGAGAACGGTACGTGACTGCATTGAGTTATAGACAACACAAATCAGGTGTTCTTCGGCTGTTCCTGCTGCCACACCAAAGCCTGGTCAATCTGGGGTCAGTGTTTATGCCATGTAGACTCTCTGCAGTGCCCGGATTCCAACGGGTGTAGCTCACTTGGTTGCTTTGTCCCTTCAGGCGTACACATGTGCATGTACTGGGGTGATCACAGACTTCTTGTGTGGGTTAACTAATCTTGCAGTGCATGCAGGCACATATGCAGCATGTGTGAGACTAGTAAAGTAACATCACATCGCATAGCACCACAGTATTTCTATCAACTACAGTGTTCAATTGTTTACTTGTACATGTCAGTGCTGATGGCTTGGAGGCCATGCACAATGCACACAGGATCAGGGGCTCGCCGGCGTATAGCCAGCAAGCATGTACACTGTCATAACAGTACCTGCTTGCGTACTTGACATACATCTGTCCTGCACTGCAGCTAAATGTATATGCAACACTCAAAGTTGCACTACGACTGTATATGTAATCCGGAATAGAGCTGGAGAGCACTGAGACTACTGAGCTCAAGTAGATGTTACCATATATAGACCATATATAGAGTAAGATCAGGTCTCACTGCTAGCTAAAGGTGATAGATATAGATCATACGTGGTCTCCTCAGACTCCCACCATATATCTGTACATTATGCCGTTAGATACGACTCGTATTATGTCTGAGCACAGCTATCGTACCCTCAGCACACCATCCCACAGCATAGCGGGCCATTGGAACACGGGGACACGAACCGTATCCAGGAATGCCCCAAGACCAACATGTAAAGCTACTGCGAGACACGCAGCTCAGTCCAGCCTCGTGGGGGTCTTCACGAAGTAGGCGGATTATGTTCCCACGCTCCCAGAGGACACGGGCATGGAAGCTGAGCGAAGGTGGTACTGTTTACAAAAACTATGTATTTCTAACATCTCATGGCACCATCATGCTATTGTTTAGTCCCGAGAGGCTATCAGAGGCAGGTGAGGAGCCTAGTAAACGGCAAAGGAGATGGTGTTTGAGCTGCTGAGAAACTGAACATCTTGCGCTGCTTTCAGTCTCTGAAGACAGCGGATATGTTACCATGCATTGCCACTACCCCTTGGGATCTTTGAGCTGTCTTGATGTCTTGGACAAGACTCACAGTAGCACCTGCCTGAGTGAATACTGTGGACCTGTGTGCCTGGCTCTAGTACGTAAGATCTTACGTCATGCCTGGAAGGTTAACGATGTATGATAGTGCGCATACACATGCACACACGGCGGCTGGATTTGATTGAGTATCGCACTACACTGGATACTGCTGCTGCCTGTGTTGATTAGTTTGTATACCAACATTTCTTTGGGAAGGAGGCTAGTCAAACTGTGCAAACACAGGATCAGCCAGAGGCGACCAGTGACACCGTTGGTACTAATTGTTCACGACGACGTGATACCGAGCTCGTTAGCTGAATGGAAACTGTGAAATAAGCAGTTTAATCAGTCCGGGCTACTCCGGTCAATACAATAGTCTGGTTCCTGCAAAGGAGGCCTGCAATCAGTGCACATCAGCACACACACACACCTTTCCTGCCCTGCAGCTACGCTGTAACACCAGACCATCTATGCACTGACACGCTGTTTACGAACACAGTCTGTAGAGCACTGGTCGCGGGTAAACAGAGCGGGGAGATCACGTACGCCAACAGTGACGATGGTGATGGCTGACAGCTGCGAGTACGACGGGCCCTCACTCGGCCAGGCCGCAACGTCCAACGCACATGTGCTGCGAGTGACATGTAAATATTGTAAGTGCGCCCGCAGTCCGCAGCAATGTACCTGCGGCACATTCTGCCAGGCGATGGCACACGACGTTCAACAACCATCGCCGGCGTGAGTTGGCTCTGTGCACTGAGGCGTGGGAACGAGCAACGACGGCCTCGCGTTTCTTGGATCTTTACCATTCGTATTGTCCGTCAGGCGGACCGTGCGCGAGCACACGTGCCCCGTGACCAAACTCTGTATAATACCAGGGGTGGTCGACGCGCTGTCAGACGAATGACTGGCACGTGTCACCGTCACACGCCTAAAAGCGGACTGGCAAGGTGGCAGGGAATTCCGATGTGACGGGTGAACGTGCAGCAGCGTGGAATGCACCCTGTATAAACTATAACCGGAGCAGCTGCGTCTGACCAGACTGACGGCGTGCGCCGTGACGCCATGTCATGTGCACTGTGCCCCGTAGCATGGTCCCGGGGCAAGTGTGGCCTGATTGGCATCGTGCTCGTGTCTCGCCATTCGAACCAACCAAGCTGGTCGGTAGTCAATGGAGGTGAGGAATTGCAAGCGATGGTAACAGGCCAGCGTTCGTGAATCAATGGTATTGTTATCGTGCACCCAACAGCTCCCCACGCACTGTGCTGGCCTTAATTCAAGTAGCACAGGATTCGGTAGTACATGTACAGGATTCGACCTATTTGTACACATACACATACATGTAATTGATAGTACAATGGATGGTGACCTCATGATGACCTCATGATGACCTCGTGCCCGTGCCTGTGAACAAACATACAGCCAGACTGGTGGAATGAGACTGACCTCCGCATCTCTGCCGTCACCGTGACGGCGTGAGCAAGGACGGAGACACTGGTTTACTCTCGGGCCTACACTGTGCAATGCTAAGACACACCAGACCAGTATGATATTAACATTATTCCCAACTGCAGCTCAGTTATAGTTAGCTCTTAGCCTAGACTAGAGCTTCTAGACCAGAACACAGTGGAACAGATCTGTGTGCATGATCATTGATGTTACACTACCCAGTACTATAAGCTAACCAGTGCTGGAAAGTTGATGACAGCTCGTGGTAGCCCAGTGTGCCACTAAGGTCAGTGAGCAGGACAACATTGCGCTTAGCCATGCCCAAACATGGTGTTCTACCATGCATCCCGTGACAAGGGACCAGCACAGTGCAGGGCAATGACAAGTTGACTGAGCCAGGCACTGAACTACCAGCACTGGAGCACTGCACGTAGGTGACTGCCTTTCAACAACTGGAGGACACGCATGGCAGATAGGTAGCCAACGACTGCCCCTACCCTAGGCCCTGCCACTTGACATGTCAAGCCTTGAAATGAACACGCTCTAGAATCTCCAAACACACACTGGTGAAACTGAGTAGGCACTCTTTCCGTGACTCCTGTCCATGCAGACTCAACTGAGCCTCTGAGGTCCTGCATTGCACAATGCCTGGTCACCACTGCTCTCTATATTAGTCTTGGCTTCTGTGCTCACTGAAGTGTGGCGACAGTGCAGGACGGGCCCCATGCCTTGAACTGAACTGCATGGGGGTCAAGACCATCTGGCATTGCCCACCCTCTTCTCCGCCTATCATCAGCACACTCCCCAGGTCCCATTGGGCACGCATCTCACAGCTAAAGAATACCGGTTGCTTACCCATGGTTTCTGAACTATCTTACAATCAAATCAATCAAACCCCTCCTAGAATAGAGCTACAACAGTACACTGGAGTTTGAAGTCGTCACAGGGAGATGTTTGTTTGCTTACTCTTGGGACTCTGGACATGGACTTGGACAAACTACTTGATAGTATCAATGGGTGCCATCAGGTCAGTATTTCTGGATTGCAGCTCCAGCAGACCCCCAAGGCACTCACAAGAAGATTCCGAGACTCTGAGTCACTCAGTCACCGGGATTGGGGACATAAAGACAATGAATGAACACAGCCAAGCAGGGAATGACCTCTCTGCTCCTCCGTACACTGCCTACACTGGGAGTGCCGTGGACATGCCCCCCCCCCCCTCTCTCTCTCTCTCTCTCTCTCTCTCTCTCTTTCTAGCTCTCTCTCTCCGTCTCTCTCTCTCTCTCTCTCTTTCTAGCTCTCTCTCTCTCTTTCTAGCTCTCTCTCTCTCTCTCTTTCTAGCTCTCTCTCTCTCTCTCTCTCTCTCTCTCTCTCTCTCTCTCTCTCTCTCTCTCTCTCTCTCTCTCTCTCTTTCTAGCTCTCTCTCTCTCTTTCTAGCTCTCTCTCTCTCTCTCTCTCTTTCTAGCTCTCTCTCTCTCTCTCTCTCTCTCTCTCTCTCTCTCTCTCTCTCTCTCTCTCTCTCTCTCTCTCTCTCTCTCTCTCTCTCTCTCTCTCTCTCTCTCTCTCTCTCTCTCTCTCTCTCTTTCTAGGTCTGTACAGTACACTGTACACGGGATTCTCAAACAGGTCAACAGCTCAAGTCAAGTGCTGCCAATTATCCTGCCTAGCCTTCAGGGAAAGTGTACTGACAAGATTCCTGTTCTTCATTCTTAGCCGCTTGTCTTTCCTTTTGTACTGGACAGCATGCAGTTATAGCATTAGGCCCAGTAAGCGTGAACACCTTCCGCAAAATACATGAAATGCGGAGCTGGGGGGTAATTAATTAATCAGCCACGCTTGTTGCTGCTATTGTGTAAACGATTTGGACACCAGATGTGAGTGTGACACAGGACTTGGCCCAACACAACACCCATCAGCAGTAAACAGGTATTATCTCTGTGGACATTCACCTTGCTGTTGTGCTGTCCCCATTGTGGCCTCATGTAAGCAAGGGATGCTGCATACCGCACTAAAGTATCTCTGATCAGGGCTCATCATGTAACAGATCAGCAGGTCACTTCCTGCCAATAAACTACATCACTCATCAGTACTGATGTACCCGGTCCTATCTCACAGTCATACTACAGCTTCCCTGCACACTATACATACAGGCTGATCTGCATAAGCATAGGGGGTTATGTTCAGCAATGCTGCTCAAGTGTACATGTCCTTCGCACAGCACACCTTTTCATAGGCACCATGAATGATGTCCAGTGGTGCAAATTGTCCCCTATTCACAGCCCCAAGAGCTATTGCCGCATGCCAATCTGTGCTCCAAGTACTCAGGAATCAACTGAGTTGGCATATCCCTGGACCGGACTTAGCTGGGAACATTGCAATGCAGTGTGGTACATGATGTGCATACGCTCTGTGTTGACTACCAAATACACTCCCAAATACACTACCAGTGGTAGTGTACACACAGATTAGATTAGGTTTGGTCCTCGCTCAGATGTCCACCTCTAATCAGGCGAATTTCGGTTCGCACACCTCCTTGACTCAGCAGCACACATGCTTTTTTTCTCCATTCAAGTCACCGGCAGAGTAACTGTGGCATTCGCTGCGTGCAGCGACCCGTGCAGCGACCCGTGCCAACACAGGAACATCCCACAGGACTTCGCCGAGAATAGTGACCGCAGAGCATCTGCGAATGATTCCCCAACTCCTCATTCTGCTAGAGGCAAGAATGTCCCGTTCAGCCTGACTCGATCACGCAACACCAGCACACGACGCCTCAGCATTCTAGAGAACTTGACTTTGGGTACAGCAATTCGATACTAGGTAGCGACGGCGAGAGGTTCAGGAAATTTTCGCTGTTGCGAAGTCTGCGTGCATGCGCATGCATCCACGAATGATCCCTTCGCCCGCGTCACACAGTTCACCCACCGGCCGTTCCATTCTTTGAAGTTTCTTTCATCACGCGGACATGAAGCAACACACAGCCAGGCGCAGTACGACACGTATACCTCCCTTTACAAGCCGAAAGCATTCTGACACAACCTCATTGACGACAAGTTAGCACGAATACCAGTTTTACTTATCGGAAGCACATTTTCTTCCCGTGCACACGCACATGCACGAATTTCTCCTTGCTACCCTCGCTAGCTGTCCACGATCCGTTTCCCAAGCTGCAGAGAGTGAACATTCCAGCCATGTGCATGGAGTTTGACAGCAGCTCGTTCAGGAGAGCGAGAGCTGCATGTGCACCATCGTCTGACGCACTCAGCAGTGTCAGCACCTCGCGAATGATTACGTCGTGTTGCTTCAGGCTCAGAGGTCATGCAAAAGCAGACGACTAGCAGTCAAACACCCTGTAGAATACATTCATAATGCCATGATGCCATAACGTATGGCATAAGGCATTAGACTAATCGCTTTGGAAACTCTATACATGTACCTGCGACAACACCCGCTTGTTCGACCGTACAGAACAAACTTGCCAGAAGGATGCCTTCGTCGTGCAGCTAGCTCTACGTGCGAGCGATGAATCCGGATTGGTCCTTTCCGCGTGCTACCTCCGCGGTCCGACCTTAGAATGACAACGCAGGCTGTAGACATACAATTACAATTAACAGGTACTAGTAGTTCTAAAGTTACTTTAGAAGGTTTAGTTTCTCGTTGAAGTGGACTTGATTTGAAACAAACTTTACTTCAGTGAAGGTAAACTACGTAATCAGTCCGCAACGGTACTTACTGAGATCGAGAAACTTTCCGAAGTAGGGCGGCGGAAGCGCAGGCACGTCGGACGACCACTGCCTCTGCGTGGTGCGCGAGCAATTCCACTGCATCGGGTGCATGCGGATCACGCATTCCTTGAGGAAATACTCGCGCGCCGTGTGAAGCAGACTCCGATTCACCGCACCGCCATCGACCAGCTGCTTCTGCAAACCCGTGTAGTCGGCATGATGGTGTCCTTCTGATCGTAATAACGAGATATCCCTGGTGAAAATAAAAAAGCAAGAAGGAAAAGATAAAACGACACATCAACACCCGCTACGAACGCTAGGACGAATTCTACAGTGCTAGCTGCTCAATGAAGTCCAGTCGCGAGAGTCAAGTTTGCGCCTCGCACCTTTTCGCAGCCCAGTGTTCGCAGGTCTAGGGCTGCGCAACGCCCGGCGCGTGCTTGAGTGACTGGAGTTCATTGAGCAGTTCTGGAACGTTACTTGGCCTTCTTCTGGGGTGCGTTTCCATACGACGAATATCATACATCGGGTACATTTCAATCATTTGTAACCCAATTCATTCACCAAATCCAACTATCATTCGAGCCGACATTATTATTGTTATGCGACGTGACAAAAGATACACAAAACACGCGGATGATGGCTACGTAATTTTATTATTGTCCGGACTGGCGGAGATTTGGAACATCCAGATGTTTCAGGAACGCCGCCACCTCGTTCACACCGCAAAGCGCAGCTATTTCTCGTGATCATCATCAGAGTTCCTGCGTGCCGATTTCATGTCGAGACAGGGGCCTCAGATCAGAACTGGCTTCAAGTTCAACCTGCTTCACACCTCCTGTTCGAGCACGTAGATCTACGCTCGGCGCATGTGTGAACCTTGTTGTCTAATTGGCAATAATCACTGCATCTGATTTGAGTGAGAGGTGCAATAAAAGCCGAGCAGTGGGGTTCTGAATTGATGCATGTGCTTTGCTGGTGGGTCGTAGGGGTGCAGCCTTGCTAGTACAAGTCATGCACTGACATAGGTTTCCTTTGAGAGGCGAGAATGGCTCCAGCATCGTCCTATGCGGCATGCCTAGCCCTGTTTTACAGAGCGACACAGCTTTTCCCACTTCGCACCCACGAAGCCAGCCCCGCGAGAAGCGCAGAAGAGGGACACACGAAAACCAAACCGGTGTCCACCAACTTTGGGTTGCTGCGCACGGCATGGCAGGTGGAGAGATGCGCTCTTCAGCGAAGTGAGAGGGTCCTCGCACGCGGACAAAGGCTAAAATCTGTACCTCATCAGCCAGAGAGGGTCTTTCTATGATACATCAACACCTCCCTAAGAGATGCAGGGGGTTATTTTTAGTTTCCATGCCAAGCGAGGACGACATGGTCAGCCTAGCCTAGTAACCGTGAGTGGCCTAACGCGTTGATCACAATACTATCACCTAGAGTAGCTTGGAGATTAGCCATTGGCGGACTATGCTCGGCCAATCGTCAAATTCTGCTTTTGATTATGCCACAATTATGCCAACAACTATGCTGAATTATGCTGAATTATGCTCGGTTCCACTATGTATTCACGCTGTACATAGAGGATTGAGAAACCACGCATACACACACGGCCATGCCCTAAGGATAATTTTTGTCTAAACCGAAAGATTATGCCGACTTTACACGTTGGAATCCGTATATTATGCCGGAGCATAATTTTTGGACGAAATCCCTAGATTATGCCAAATATTATGCCGGCATAATCCGCCAAGGGCTATGACAAGGAGTCGTAACTGGGGTATTTAAAAAACACATCTGCAGGCTTTCTGACAAAGCTGTATTATGCCCCTAAGCATAATTTTTGTCTAAACCGAAAGATTATGCCGACCTTACACGTTGGAATCCGTATATTATGCCGGAGCATAATTTTTGGACGAAATCCCAAGATTATGCCAAATATTATGCCGGCATAATCCGCCAAGGGCTATTGGGGAGGGTTTCGGGAATCGTATAGCTAGCCATGACTGTGCGAGTAGGATGCTACACACAGAGTGATACACACACGCGCGCGTGCGCGCGTGCACACATACACGCATGCACACACACGCGCGCGCGTACAAACACTCTCAATCTGCTCTGTGAAAAGTACAAGACCGTTTTCACTCTGCGACATTCTCCACCACTCGCCTTAGGAAGGAGAAGTGCGCCAGGACCGGTAAGGGTCCTCACCACCGCGCCACGAAAGAACTACGGAGATGAAATCGGATACGGTCCGCCCTCTCACCCATACTGCTCAGCGGAGCGCGAAACCGCAAACACAATCCGCTGGCGTCAGTTTTGCGCTGCGTTCACTTGTCTCCAGTGCAGCGAAGTACAGGAGACATTTGATACTCGCATGTCAGCAGGCATGCTTCTGGTGCTAGTGATAGCAGCCCGAACATAAACATTGAAACAGCAACCCCAAACAAGCGTAATAATTATTTTAGTTCTTCACAACTCACCACCAATAGAAGCTGTACGTCTTGGCTGCATGGGCTCGCTGCTGCACCAACAGCACCAGGAGCGGAACTAGAAGATAGCGCAGTAAACGCAGCGATGTAGATCCATATCGTGCTGATCTGCAACTGCTGCATGTCGTCGCTAATAAGGAGGGTTCCCCATTAGGTGGCACTGCTTGTTCTGGTGCTGGCGGTGATGCGGGTGCCATTGCTGTTGGCCACGGATCTGCCTGCAGCGGTCGTGTCAAGTTGAGCGATGATAGTCTCTCGTCCAGACAGCACACCATGTCAAGCTAGCTGCAGAAGATCTCACTATCGGACTCACAATCCACACCGACTCCGCTCCAGTCCAGTCCAGTCCAGTCCGCAATGCAACGATAGTGACGACTCACGCAATGAAAGCTGCTAGCGTCTGCCAGCAAGCGTACGCCTTGGAGGCGAATTCTGTGTTTGCTTTCCTGACCTTGGACTGACGACTGGAAGAATGCTGTGTCTCACCTATCTCGTTTCCCTAATCACTGCCGTCACGCTGACTATAATTCGCCTATAGGTTACCAGCAGTTTAGGGGGGTATCGCATGGGACACGGGTGACTGACTACACGCGAGGAGTGCGATGGGATGGGCTTGAATAGGTCCAGCCTGGCTAGTGTCGTAGTGACTCGCCTGGCAAGCCCGTGGGTGTCCGATCCTGCACTCGTGCTCAGGCACAGTCAGCGGTGGTATCGCTACTTGAAAGGGTCTCCTATCGGACTAGCTCTCGGTTTGTGTGGCCTGGATCTGGCACTGCACACCGTGGTTATTCAACAATCAGTAAGCAAAGGGCGAGCTTGATACGACTTTAGAGTATAGCAACACAACAGTCAGTCATCAGCCAGTCAGCCCAGCGACAGAGTAGGGTCAACCCGCTCGTGTCGTATCGATCATGGGCGACGAGTGACGGATGAAACGCTGATCCTGTCTCCCACTCCCCGTGAGTGGTCTGCTGCTGTTCGCAGGCACGCATCAGTCATAACAACTCCAAAACAATGGTATGTCCAGACTTGGGTAGCACCAGCAGCGGTGACACTGACTGTTGCTGTATAACTAGTGTTGACCTGAGCTGAGTTCATGCTAGGGAATCTAGGCCGGTGCCTTGTCGATCAGTCCTGGGAGCTGTGAAAAATCCTTTCCAAACGCCGTCGACCCATCCAGCTCTGGTGTCGTGCCCTTTCTCCCAACTGTCACATCTATGTTCTACTTCGCGAGTCTCACCTGGCAGGCCGAAACCGCTTGATCTCCTTGCATCACGTGACGCGTTCTGCAGGTCCGCGTTGTTGATCGCGTGGCTCAGCGCGTAGGGGCGCTTGGGCAGCCACATGCACAGACGCTCAACGCGGGATCGACCTGCTCCTCGACTGAGCTTTGGCCTTCAGCAGTTCGGCGTTCTCGCTCTCTCACGATGCAGTGTATTTGAGGACGGGACTGTGATATCGCCGAGCCTGTTTATCGTCAACAGCATCACGTTCCATTACCACCAATCATCACTCAGCTGCAGTACAGCAATCCCACAGAAGCCCAAACTATTGTAACGATTATTATGTGAAGCAAAGGCACACTAACACTAACACACTAACACTAACACACACAAAAGGCACACTAACACTAACACACTAACACTAACACGTTATTATGTCATTGTAGTTGGGACTAACCTTGCTCTACCTTTAATACAATAATACTATGCAGAAAACTGAGAGCTAGAGTTCTCAGCTCTGCGGCTAACTGTCATCACCTGTGTCCGCATATCATCTTGGACATTGTGGCTAGTAGAAGTTGCAATGCCATCGCTTGCATGTCACTGCTATCGCGATTACGATGTTTCGCATCACTCAGTGTCCTCACAGTATGCACAGGAATTTTTGTTCAGTTACAATGAATGCCTGGATTGTGTGGACGAGGAGGAATGTACTTGCGGAGCACTATCGATTCGACTTGAGAGGGCATTTATGCAAAACCAAGGGCCTCGATTCATTGCTGTCGATCGATACTGGCCTATTTCATTTCCCGACCATCAATGCCTGCTTGTACTGGTGTTTAGTGGACATGGCACGAACATGTCCATGTACATTGTACAAATTATTATACAAGTGTTACTGTTATCCGATCTGGGTTAAGTCTGGATATATGCCTATGGACATGTTCCCTGTGAGTGTGGGCTCCATGGGAAAGTCTTTATGAGTCCACAAAACTTTGCTCCATTTTCAAGACACGGTCACCAGTGATTTCCTGGCCAGACGAGGAGCGATCCAAGTAAAGCCCTTGCAGTGGGAAAAGACCTGCGCTGCGAGTGTTGAAGTGAAAATAGTTGTGTTATCCTGGATCGAAGTCAAGAGAACGCAGGTGTGGCTTACGATGCATGATTGGCATAGACTGTGATTCGCTTTTGACTGTGATTTGCTGCGTTCACTCACGGGGGCTTAAAGTCTGCAAACTGAAACGTGCCAACCAACCTTGTCAGGCTAGGCAGCCTGAAGCGTACAAACAGTACATGTATATATACATGTATACGAACCTGGATCACAAAATAGACATGTTAGCATAATCTCTATCCCACTAAAATAGGCCTAACGCGGATAGAAATCAGCCCAGAGGCGGTTTTATGCATGCGCCTCCTGGTGGTCCTGGCCCATGTTGTAAAGATGATATCGACCATTTTCCCCGCCAGCAGCAATTGCTATTGTGGTATGGCGGCCGACGTTCGATTTATCACCGGCGAGGAACCTAGCACAAGACCTTTGTTGGCAGCTCACTAAACGAGCAAACAAATCTAGCGTTGAACTGGGGTACGAGTGAACATGTAAGCTACACTGTTCTGTACAAGCCTCTCCGGGAGAGAGAAGCAACTCATCACTTTGCCTGCTGCGAGTGCCGATGAAGTCGTTTTGCCCCAGAGCGATCTGGAGCGGCCTTCGTGTTTGTTCTACGAGCATCTCTTGTGTCTTTCTTCAGCATCTCTTGTGTGAATAGGATAACACAATGAATGTCCCATGCCCTGTCCTCGGTATTCTTATTCCATTTTCAATATTGAAATTGAGGGTAACACCCATCTCGACTCACTTGAGAACGCCGATATGCTGCCAACACGTTCGCCTGACCAGCATAGTACTAGTATTCTTATTCTCCAAAATAATTGTATGCGTTTAGCTGGCAGTGAAAAGGAGATATGCGGACATGTACTGTACAAACAAAACATTTCTACCATTCTCTTTTAGCGATCATTAGCATCTTATTGTCTGTATCTGTGTCTCCTGATCATTCCTTATACTGTATATGTACTTGTAAGTAGTCGTTTAAGCACGGGGTAACACATATTGACAAGACGACAGTACTATTACTGTCTAGCTCCTAGCTAGCTCTCGTCCTGAATACAGTCGGCACTGGCGGCGTGGGGAAAGTCCAAGTCAGACTCAAATGAAACCCATTTTAGCTGTCCATACGTACTTGGACACGCTTAATTAAGGGGGGACGGGAGGTTCAGAGGGTCAAAAAATGAATTTCTGAGTTTTGAACTTTTTGCTATGGAATCTTGTCTTAGGATATTTGAAGCGCCAGAATTTCAAATTTGAGCGTAATCGGTTTAGTAGAAGTGGAGTTATGAGCTAAAGTATGTCGAGATAAATTTCAAATGTAAATACTCAAATGTTTACAATTGCCTAATTTTGTGACTTTGGTTTAGTCCAAAATCAAGCGTTTTTGATTCAACTTCGCCAGGTAAGCGACCCTGGCTTCTGTTTTTGTAGTCATGGAGAGCTGCCACGTGCTTCCTTGATCGCGTATGACGTTCTGCAGCGCCACGACGCCCACGCGAAGGAAAAAATCTTTGTTTTTTTGTTTGTGATCGTGAAAGTGAACAATTAAATTATTTTACATGGGGAACCGAAAGAGAAGCACCAGCAGCTCTGGAAGTGGCCATAGGAGGAAGAAAGGGAGATACTACGCCCCAAAGCAGTCAAGCTCTGTACCAGTTGTGGAAGAAGGCACCGTTGAAGCGGCGCAGAGCGCTTCCTCTCGGAAGATTTCGTCGAGGCCAAAATGGCTTAGTGATAATTATGGTCATGGAATTTGAATCTGAGCTTGTGTGCTCGAGTGACAGTGATTCAGACGAGTCGTCCAGTGATAGCTGCCAGGAGTATGATGATGATGCATTCTATCCTGATGTTGAGGAGTCTGTCTCTGGCTACAAGATCGTGGATTTACAGTGTCTCCAGGAACTGATGGATCAATTTACTGTCTGTAGGAAGTGCACGAAGGGAGACATGATCGTCAGTAACTGTCATGACACTGGACTTGGATCGACCCTGCGACTTCAATGCGCTTTGTGTGGACACAGTGGAAGTACGTCTCTGAGCAAGAAAATTTGCAGGAGCTATGATCTGAATTGACGATCTGTACTGGCGATGCGATGCATTGGACGTGGCCATGGTGGACTCCGAAAGTTTTGCGGCGTAATGAATTTTCCTGCTCCTGTAACGGAGAAAGCGTACCGCAGCCACCAGGAAGTTGTCCTTGCTGCAGCCGTAAAGCTAGCTGAAACTGACATGGTTCAATCCGCAGCTGAGTTGCGTGCCATGACAGATTCCACCCACGTCGCAGTGACGTTCGACGGCACTTGGATGCGCAGGGGATATTCGTCGCTGTATGGTGTGTTCGCGTGCATCTCCTTCCAGAGCGGCCGTGTACTGGACATCACAGTGAAGGGTCGATACTGTCACGAATGTAAGATCTGGACTGAGAAGAAGCGAAGTGGTGCAATCACGGAGGAAGCCTTTTCAACCTGGCTGGATAATCACAAGTGCAGCATAAACACAGCGGCATCTGCACCCGGTATGGAGAGTGAAGCTGCGTGCGATATTTGGCAGCGGTCTGTGGGCACACGCGGAGGCCTCATAAGAACCCTCTCCCAAAGGCTGTGTTCGAAGTCGTGAAGCCCATCTACATGCAGCTGTCCGAACGAAGTCTGCTGGAGCGCTGCCAGATGGGTGCAACGCAGAATGCGAACGAGTCGTTCAACAACGTCATTTGGAGAATGCGTCCGAAGGAAGGCTTCTGCTCCGTCGACACCGTTCAGCTGGCAAGTAGTTTGGCAGTGCTCAACTTCAACAACGGCGCTATCACCTTGCTCAGTGTGCTGAAAGAGTGTGGATGCATTGATGGCAATCACACGAAGGCAGCGCTTGAGCTAGAAGACCAATGGCGTGTGAAGAAGTCCCTCCGCAAGTCATCAGCACTGGAAAAGGAGAGCAGGAAAAGGAGAAGGAGGCAGAGGAAAGGCTGGGAGGAGACCACTATTGAGAAAGAGGGCACTACATATGACAAAGGTGGTTTCTGAATGGCAACTTCAGGTCAGATATGTGAAAATATTTCAGTAGCACTCCACTATCAGTCCTTTTTATGTAATTTTTAGGTGCATTTTTCACTGATTTTAGGGGTATTATGGGCACTCCGCGCAGTTTTTTAGAAATGCTGTACATATCTTGTATGTAAAAGTATATATTTTCTGGTTCTGTACGGTCCATTCTAGATCCGTTGCCTTCTTAGGACACAAGATCTTCTGTTAGAAACAAAATAATGGACCTTGAACTTCAGTCAAGTTATCTTGCGCACGTGCATTGTTATTTCAAGGCTGCAGTGGCACACCATGGGAACTGTAATCGCATTGTGCTTAGGCAACAGCCCTAGCCCCTTGGTACCTGATCATTTTGCAGTGTTATGTGTTTATCTTCAAGTGACCGTGTTTGAGAAAAACTGCGCAGAAATCATGCCCGGCTATCGCATTTTTTCCAAAATTGCTTTCCTGCATTTCTCCATGATACCAGTATACTTTCCACAGTTCTTGGTTGCAATGTCGTCAGTGGATGTCAAGGAACATATACTGAAAATTTGAAGGAATTCTGATGTTTGAGTGCTGAGATTCAAGCGAATTTATAACGGGCACTGCAATATGGCCAGCGAACCTCCCGTCCCCCCTTAAAGGTTTTGCATATCGTTTCGCGCAGCAACTTCATGTCGAGGCAGTATAATAATTATACATGCACACACGGCGTGGGATTGATCTGCTAAGTCAAGAAGTTGCTTTTGTTTATCCATATGCATCACGAGCTAGGAATCTTTCAGACTTCTTTCACAGAAAAGAAAACGGATCAAGGAACTACAAGTTCATATTTCTTTCACAACGAGTAATAGACGACTGGACTTTGTTGGACGAATCCTCAATCAGATAGGACGAACCACCAGATAGGGCCCACCTCTGTGCGTAGTCTCTACAAAAAACTTCAAAAGTAAGTATTATGGCGCGCACATACACTGTTTTTTTTGTTTTCCTTCCTGCTCACTCTGCCTGTCTTCTGGCACATGCGAATACGTGGACTTACTGTTGATGTAAACGCGGACGTGCGTATAATAATAATAATAACATACACTGTTCGTGAACCATATCTGTGATCGCTATCGATCTTCCGTGTATGTGACATTATCATACATGTATCTCCGTGAACACCTGTTCGCACAGTATCCGTAAGATTTTTGACTGTAAGAGCTCCAAAGGGTTAATACCATGCAGAGGCTGAGAGCAGGTGGATGGTCCAGGATGTCAGGATGAGCGGAGTGGTTACTAAACCATGGCTGCTGTTGATGCTGCTGTCACTATCTCGGTAACGATAGGGTACACCATGGCGAGCAGTGTTTGCTAACAGTACTGTCGTAGACCTAAGCTAATCGTTGACACTGGCCGTGGGTATCATGGAACACCACAATGGTTTTGTCTGCACACGCAACTTGCGTTTGCATTGATATAGTAATCCTGAAGCCTGCTGACCATGTTCTTATGTGTAGTATAGGAGCGTCCTGGCTGAGTTAGGGTATGGATCTCCAGCTAATACTGTGACGGAAAACAAGAGTGTCTTAACACAAATACTCTCTATGTGTATGTGTGGTGGCATATTCGACGGACAGGGGTGTTCATTTTGTATTTGAATGCATGGTGGCGTATTGATCACGATCATTGCCCGCAAAAAAGAAAGATTGTACCATTTTACAAGGACAGTGGGTATGTGAAATTGCGAACTCAGCCGATGAACGATCTCTTGTCTGCATGGAAGGTGGTCAATGGTGCTTTTACACTTCTTCCAGTGTCTAGCAAACTGTTTATAATGTCAGCTGTTGGCTTGGAAAGTCATGTGAGTGCTGGCATTCCATGGCTCATCCGTCTACCTTTGGGGTTAGCTGGGCGGCTCGGGCAAGGTACATGTATACACACCGCTTTGCCGCTGCTCTGAGTGGCGACGATACGTGACAAGAGTTCTTCACCGACCCCAAGTGTTCACACGTTACAATTGCTTGTACGTGGGAGCAAATTCCACCGCGCTAGAATCTCAAACACAAAACAATAGAAACTCTCTTCTGGTCGGTACCAGGTACCCACACCGGGTGACCAGGACATTAACAACAGCCTTCAGCAGAAAAGGACGGAAAGATGGGCACTTCAGCACCTGCCAAACTGGGCCACGTACCTCAGTTGTGGCGCAGGTGCCATTGCCACTGGAGTAGCGTTTCCTTTGCCGTGGGGCGAAGTGCTTCACTGGGCGATGCCCTTCGCCGATCGTGCGTTTCCTCTCAGCTCTGTGTTCCAGTGTAAGAAGAGCTACCGGTCGAGTCGGTCGATTCTATCGTTCGTCTTTTGTGCCAAGAACTTGTCATCTTCCTGGGTTTGGATCACTGTCCCAGATTCAACCGAACAGCAAGTACTTAGTTCAAAGCGAAAGTCACCAGCAGCATGAAAACATGGGGTTTCGGCTTACCGACACGACGCAGGTGGGATGTGTAAGGTTGTGCGATCCGTGTTTGTATGTTTTGCAGTCATGTTTTCTAACAACGGTGTCCTACTCAAACAACCCGCCATGTTTCCCATGTTTCGTCCTGCGTAAACGGAACCCTTAGTGTTTCTATGTCGACTAAAATACCATGTGCCTCGTGTAACATATCATGTACATGTAGTCATGTACGTCTTCGAAGTACTTGCTGACTTGCTGACTTGCTGACTTTGTGCGCAAGCTGCGAATGCAGAATTGAAATGACCGTTGTAGCTGTTGCCGATTGGTCAGATTGAGAGTGGGAAATTTGCCAGGGCAACACTGGGCAGGCTGTTTGCCGCGCTCCTCACCTACATGTATCTACATTGCATACATACATACACACACAAACACGCACGCACACAGGCACACACACACATTGCAGCATGTTGCATTTGTCCATGCAGTAAGAAGAGAGAAAAAGTATACGTCTCGCAGCTACAACTGGGTAAAGGGTCTTACGCTCTGGGCATTCTTAGGATAGTATTCTTCATCCAATGTCTGTACAACTGTTACAGCGCAAACCCACAGCAACGGGTAACGCGTTATTCACTTAATCAACTTCAGTCTAGCTTGGCTCATATCATAATCCCTCCATTGTTGAGCACAGCGGGGGTCACAGGAAATCACACTTGACAACCCGGTGGTGGTCAGCCACAATGGGAACGACCGCGTGTCTTGGCCATTTGTGTGAACCGGGATGCGTGCCTGCGTGCCTGCGTGCCTGTGTGCGTGTGTGTTTGTGTGTGTGTGTGTGTGTGTGTGTGTGTGTGTGTGTGCGTGTGCGTGCTGGAAACTGTGGCGCGAAATAATTGGCACAAATCCGACAGCACAAAAGCACTGCGACCAGGAACACCTTGCTACTGAAGTGTGCAGCGGAAAAATATGAGGACGTCTGATATCACTCCTAAGATACTAAGTTGATTTTGACATTCTTTATCCAGCAAAGAGTGAACATTATCCCATTTTGGCTCTAATTATAGCAGATGAGAGTCGCCGACAAGAGGCAACACGAGAATATGCACATGCAGTCAGCTACATGTAGAGGCGACGGTTTCAAATAGGAAATAGGTTGCAAACCGGAACGGACTCAATATTCACTTTCTCTCTTGGTATTTTGATTAGAAAACATATGTCACAGTGAGACTACGATGTGTTATACTCCGAGCCAAAATTTCATGGCTCTGCGATGACCAGAAGCGCCATATCAAGCAGGTGAGTTTTTGACGTGTTGCTTCGCACTGCGACTTGAGTTTTACGACTTTCGAAAAATCAACTTCTTGTCGCAGGTAAACAGCGGCTCGCCTCTCGACAATAAAGCACCGCATACCAATCAAAACTAATGGAAGCACACACAAGGCTTATTGTTACTCTGTACTGGCCGTCGTGGAGCGATAGCAATTACCTAATTTCAGACCCAGAGTGAATTTGACGGGCACTCTAAAACGTGTCCGGTTTGGAGCCACCTCTGATTTGAACTTTTTTGAAGCGAAAAATTGGGCAACTTGGAGGCAATGGGTCAACACAAAGGAGTGGCTCAGTTCGATTGACTCTGGCCCCAGAGCAAACTTCAACATGCCAGTTTCCTTCCACAAACATATTTCGAGTGAAAAATCAACGTTGATGATCGTTTTGGGTCTATACAAATTTGGCTGTCAAAACGTTCCGGTATCGAGCCGTCTCCTCTACACGTATCGATGCCAGCAACCATCTTCTTCTGAGGAATGCGGGCATACCACACACGCACTCACTGTGCATGGTAGATTCCGTAACATTGTTTTGAAGACTTGAGCCACCATGTTTCTTCGTGTCTATTTTTTTATCCTGCGCCTTCCATTGGGAACATGGCCCGAACCTCGTTCAGGCTCTCAGAAGAGGTTTGCGTCTCGTATATGTACGTGTACGTGCAAAAGCAATACTGAGGGAAAATTTCAAGGAGATGCGAAGTCCCCTTCCTGTCGTGCCTTTCCCAGGCGAGTCGCGAGAATCGTGCGCGTGATCTCAGAACGCTGTGGTCTAGTGTGGATAAGATGTGATTGTGGGCACGATAACTCTGACAGCAACCACATCACACTTTGAATAGGCTCAAGCCGTCAGGTCTAGGAGAATCCGACTGTGAGAACCATTGTACTGCATCGTGTTTGGCTGGTGACTACTCGTCGTAGGCAGGTAGTTGAGCTGCGTAAGAATAGGAACTGCATGGATGAGCCACCACCGCAATGAGGTCAGACCCTTGTCCTAATGCTCTGCCAGTTTTCCTCGATTGGGGATGGCAGATATGCTGGTGATGCAGCCAGGGCCCCTGAAGCGAGTGAAGCGTGATTAACGATGCGGCCGAGCAGCTGAAACCGTTCCCAAAGCGTTCACGTGTCGACAACGGCTTCCGATCGAGGTGTTCCTTTGCTCGGAGAGCTCCCATGACTTGAGAAAATGTGACGACAAAATATCGTCACTCGTGATCACTGCTGCCACCTGGAATGACAACGGACCAAACCGTAATTACTTCCAACTTCCCAAGTACCAAGTTCTCGGCAAGAGCGAAGATGCAATACGCACGCCTTCATTCCTGCTGGGAATTCAATGCTTTCGTTGTTCCCCGGTGGAAGGCAAGCCTAGCACCAACTGCCCTCCAATGCTGTTCGTATTGCACTGCACTTTGTGGAACAATATTGAATGACCAGCATTCCGCGTGCAGAAGAAACGTTCTCGAGGCTATTAATTGTGGGCTTTTCCTGGATACGAAGTGATGTCAGATGCATGTGTTTCATGCAAATGCCAGCAAGCCAAAGAGAACGCGACGCGAAGCGCACAACAGGACACACGATAGTGATGTGATTGGTGCTGCTTTCACGCCCTCCAGTCCGTTTCCCTAGCATATTGCTGAAAGAGAAATGCTCGAAGGTGCGTGCGTTCACAGTGATTGCCAAAAGCGTCCTGCCCTGCCGGGTTGTATCTTGAAATTGTGTAAACTGCCCTTTATTATCCTTCCTGGCGGTCACAGATTCCAAACTGCACACGAGTAATGCTACTTGTAAGCACAAGCGACTGCCCTCATGCCCTCATGGAGCCTCTCATGATTTCAGTATCGAGGAATAGAAGAGGAAGTTGCGACATTCTCGGTCATTGCTGTGACAGAACGTCACTTAAAAGCTAATATTAGCATGAAAATGATCGCTGTGCGATCACACAATTGTTCCATTTCCGACGCGGTTATACCGCAATGCAGGTAATACTGACTATAACACGTTCCAAAGTCCTAAAGTCACTGTTTAAAGCAACTCATACCGTCCTGGCCGACGCCCGAAGGAGAAGAGGCGAGTTGACGGGGTGCATCGACGGCATTGCGTGGAAAACGTGTATCCTTTCACGCCGTGAGCGAGTTCTCAGCGAGTCATCGCATTGCGGAAGAGGATACGTGGAGAACTCGGTGCGCGGGAAGCGTTTCCGATTTATGCGTGAACATTACGCATGATTGGGTGACGCATGTCGATAATTTCCATCTCGCTTCCTCCAAACGTCGTTGACCGGTGTGTTCCGGGTGAGCCTCTAACGTTTCCTTGTCAACTAGTGTCCGTCTAATCAGCGTTCATGTGTGTATATGTACAAGGAACTTCAAAACGCATCTGATGCGATGCATCAGGTGCAAAGCTGGTTTACCATGTCTGGGAGATGGAAGACGACAGGCGAACCTCACCAACACCTTTCTGTCTGGAAGCTGAGGTCTACATTCGTTGTTTTTGTGCGAGAAACACGTTATTATGCTTCTAATATACTACACGCAACACTCTGTGAAACGGGAACTTAAACCGAAAGTAATGCTGATGTCGTTTTAAGGGGTGAACATGTTGTAGCACCTCTTTCAGGGGTTCTCGAAGCCTCGCCACAAACAGCCGTCAGTGACGCCATCATGTATGCTTTTCCCAAGACAAGGAAAGCTGGATAGCTGGATGAACAACTCCCTGTGTCAAAAACATGATTGGACAGAGGAAGTGTAATTCGCCTGCACCATGCAAAGACCCATTTCGATGTGATTGGGGAACACGATCTTTGCGTGTTTCTCCTCGACGACATGTGTTTCTTAGAGTAGTCGTCGATCCTCTTACACATGATTATCCCGTATGTAGTTGACACCATACACGTTGAAACACCCAGCCCAGAAACAGAGCACAATACTCGATTGGACATCAGGTGCTGGAACAATAACAATGTTCATCAGCTAAATTGCTTGCAGACGTGTATGTGCCCATTCCATTCGGCTGCACAACAACCATGGACACCTGCTGAAAACATGACACAGGGCGTCCATTCCCTGTTGCATGGCCTGAACATGCAACGTCCGCCAGACGGAATACGCGGGTGAGGGCATGACATTATGTGTCTAGCACAGTATGACGCAATGCTATGTATATTTCTATACCATCTGCTCCGACTTCCAGTCGATTCTGCACATGATCATTGCTCCCTGTCCCTTCTACGTTCCACAGCTTAATGTTGCTTGCCAAACGTACATGTGCCCGGTGTGTTCACAGGAGAAATGTGTATTACTGTTAGGCGCATCGAAACGAACCTTTGAAACATATGCTGCGTCCGCCAGGGAGTCGCAGTTGAGCACGACTCTCTAGCTCAGTACACCGCCCATCATGATCAACCCGTGAAATAAGAGCCTGAACATGCGGTGAAGTCTACGATCATGTACAAACTCTCTAGTCTTGTGATCATGTTACGTGTATTGTACATGTACTAGTACATGTACTAGTATATTGTACACGAACTGCAGTTTTAAAAGCCGCTACGTACACGAACTGCTATTGTTTTAAAATTGTAGAAAGGCTTCACCCCATTAAAATGATGAGTAACAACCACAGAGTCTTTCCGTCCACTGTCCGCATGTACATGTAAATGTAACAAACACACCCGCTTCTGGTGTGCTCTGGATGGCAGTCGTGAGTCAGTCAAGTGAGAATTCAAGTCGGCAGGAAAACCGCGAAGTCCGATGTAGGGAGCAACACACACTTCCCCAACTATCGCCGGAGTCGCACCAGCCTCTTCTTCACAATGTAAATTTAATGTAAGAAGCCATATTATTTTGCAATTGTTTTCCCCCACGTCATATGCAGGGAAAGCGTTGGTTGGAGGTCAACTGTGGAAGAGACTATGCGATTGATAGCTGCTCTAATGCAGGTGCATAGGCACACACATGTCGACCTGGGTGTTGTTGTGTCCAGAGATTGACAACCTCGACCATCATTAGCCTCTGCAGACCTCCACTCTGGAGGACGCCACGTCAGCGTGTGCGGCCAAGTGCCGATACGTCGTCTGCTCGCGAGTCCTGGTGAATTCTGCACTCTTGCTGTGAGGTTAGCATGCCCTCAAACGCTTGGTAGGACCATTGCTGCAATGGGCTGACGCTTGATGGATATAAGAGAGGGGCACGCAGGTGCAACGGTGGGGGACAACTGGTCACATAGACTCCCCGCTGCACAAGTGAAGCTGGGTAATTGACATGCGTGTAAGCCATTGGCATTGTACTCGGTGCGACTATTATTCGAGCCAATAGACGGGTATTCATCGCTACATGATAGCTATCCAACTAGGAGAAGAGCTCGCATGCTAAGCAGGCATCAGATTCCTTTTAGAATATTGGCATGGTGGGAAATGAGCATTACAGCACAAAGAGTTAATGTGATTTGTGATGATTGTAAGAGAGAGGGTAGCTATCGATCTATTATTATTCTTACTTGAATTTGACAGTAAGCTCTACAGGTCCACCACCTGCAGTGGCTAGTCCAATGGTCAGAGCAATGTGTGGAGTGGTCACCAAGATCTATTCTTTCTCATTGACTCGTAGTATTCATGTCCATGTAAAATCATTGTGTGCGTGCGTGTGTGCACATATTCCAGAGAGGATGTCAGGAGGGAAAACACATCCAGTGCATGCACTGACTGGCCTGGCTCACAAACGTTTAAAACACACGGACACACACGGCCGCATACATGTACATACATATATACGCACACAGTACACGCAAGCCATTGAAACGCCTTGGAATAGTACTGACACATACACACACACACACACACACACACACACATTCACACACACACACATACGCACACAAGCAGAAGCACACACACACACACACACACACACACACATATCTGAAAACCTGGAAGCTTGGGTTGTGTAACTTGTGTGCGCGCCCCGTGCCAATGAAGTTGCCGGATAGGGCAAGTACATGTACATGTACATATGTACATTGTTACATGTATGCCAGGCTACCAGAGGAGATCGTGACATTTCGCGACCTTTTTGTCCTTTCGCAGTTTCTGCTTGGGATATACATGTGCAGTGAAACCAGAAGAACACTGTTAAGTTAAGACAAACGTTCGCTTTATAAGAACAAGTGTTCATAACTGTAATGGATAGAACACTGTGTATTTACTGGGTATAAATAATAATTATATGGATAAGAAGAACTCCCGTTATTGCAAACAAAATACCACCGGTCCCTTGATGTTCGTTCTAAAGAGGTTTGACTGTACATGTAGGATCCGAATATCTAATCAACTCACTGATTGAAATGGTTTTTGCGAGTGTTGGGTGTTTTAAGCTTTTAACCACTCGACCACAGCAAGAACAAACAGAGGGAAATGAAGGGAGATAGGAAACCTACGAAGCGAATGACGAGAAAAAGGCGTGGCTGAAACGCAACGGCTCCCGACTGGCGAACACACAACTAAATTTATCTGAAGGTAGAGATTGGGACACCTGACTGGACTTGCGAGGAAGTGCCGGGACATGTGGCCCAGACACGACGATTCCGCTGAACAAAACTGACTCCCAGTGACCAACGGAGGGGGAGGGGAGGGGAAGAGGTGAGGGGGGGGGGGGGGAGGGGAGAGATACGGATGCCCCGATCTTATTGTTTCTCTCTGCAACCCTGTGGACCTGTTTGACTAAGACGGGCAAGACCCCGCAGCCGCTAATGCTAAACGTTCAAGCAGAGAGTACAGACTTGGCTTGTGGCTGTGGCATTGAGACGTGGAGAGCTCTTCAGACCGTCTACTGAAACACTAGAGCAGGGGAGAGCTCATCATAATGCTACAGTCCATTCATTGGAAACTGGCACCCTAACTTTTTGGTGTCTCTCTCACATAGTTGTAGATATCGTGAAAACAATAGTACATCCTGCATTGTGTGAGCCGTGCAATTACTCCTTGCCACATTTGAGGCCAGAAAAGTCCAAGAACAGGGAAATAGAAATTCAGCCAGGTTTTACAAAATTAGGACAGGTATGCCATGGCAAAATGTATGGAGAAGCAGATCCAAAACCCAGATTTTTGAGATTTAAAGTGGGTTTTGATCCTCAATTCGGCCCAAATCCGACTTCCAAAAGCCAGCGGGCCAGTTTCCGATGAATGGACTGTAGACTAGCTCTGGTTCGTATACATGTACATGTACATCCTAGCAAGAGTCCATACATGTACATGTAGATGTAACTCCCCAAGCTATGTGCTCTTGATGTTAGCACATAATCATGGCAACGAGTATCTCTGCTTGCACAAATGTTCTGTGTCACTTCAACTATCACATACATGTACGAATTTTAATACATGTGCAACACTGATTAGATGCCATCCCAATTCATTATCATTAGTAATGACATTAACCGTCTCAGGGTATACATGTACATGTAGACTGTGGCTGTGCATAGCTGAACATGCTACCGTAAACAATGTACTTGGCACAGTATGGCGTTCAGCTGAGCTCTGCACGATGGTTGCGGCTGAGACTGGCACGCAAATACATAACAAAACCCCTGTAGCTGTGTCCATACCTTTGTCACTTGAGTCCGCTCAAATACATGTACGGCGCTCATTGGTGCAGTGTTACCCTTGATGATGTGTGCAGTGTACCAGTTGTCATTGATTCAATACTGTCGCCTCGCAATGATAATTAGTAGAGCACTCCACATATATTGGTGAGTACTAAAACAATTATCATAATGATAATTATTATACTCGAGCGGAGAGCCAAGGATGAATTTATAAGAAGAAAAGAGGACCAAAGGGCTGATTGTAAAGTAGCTGGTGGTGTTAGTGGATATTATAGCGTAACGACGTGTGGCTCTTTGGTCCTCTTTTCTTCTTATCCTGATAATGATGGCCCATTGTGTGATCTAGTACAATCTACGAGTGTAAAGCCGTCTTGTGTGCGTGTGTGTCTGTGTCTGTGTGCGCACGAACCCAAACCTTCTTTATAAACATGTGTATGTGTTCCTCGCTGGACCTCGCTTTGTGTTGTGGAGGGTATCAGCGGAAATACTTCTATTCGTACTGTACATACATGACATGTACGTTCTGTACATCATAAAGTTGTACTCTTGCGATCAGCCATTACTAGTGCATGTACTCAAAGCTTTCTGGCAAATCATTGAAATATCACGCACACGCACGCACACACACACACACACACACACACACACCACACACAAACACACACACGCACATACGTATACATACACACACATACATTGCCGTACATGTATACACACAGGCGAACAGCTAACCATTTATTTTTGCTTTGTTTTAGTTTACTGCCATGGCTGGCTACCGCCCCCTCCCTCCATATTGGCCTATATTCTCTGGCCACAGGAAGGTGAAATAAATAAAATAAATAAACCATACAACTCATCATGTGCATCAAGCTCTACTGTACATGTACGTGATTGCATAGCTCCATGTACTGTATACTGCAGTACTGGTACGTAACAACGTTTTGCACAGTGAGGACTGGATCGTGGACGTACCCACCTGCCCCTAGCTAATCCGTATTCACACACGCCAACACACAGATACGTGTAATCTCATTATCACAGCCTCACACACAGCGTTCCAAACTAACACAATTAGATGGCTCAACTCAAGAGATGCTACCAACGCTTGTGACATTCCCTATCACGCTGAAGTGGCCTCAAATATGCAGGCAGCGAACAATGGATGGATAATGGTTCCCTGATACTCCTTGGGCGTATACACCGTCAGCCATGATCACGACTGTGTATTGGTCCACCCCGGTACAACAGGGTAAGGATAGTGATTAGTTTCACGATAATCCATTAGGTGTGTTGTGATTCTCGGGGGCCATCTAGAGTAGGCACCGGCGGATTATGCTCGAAAAGGTGGCAGATTCTGCTCGAAAAGCAGTGAAATTGGCAGAACCATACAAACCTTATGGCGGGCAATTCCTCGAATTCTGCTCCATTTCTTTATCCACATGACAAACATGCATGAAACTTACCAGAAAAAGTACCGAATTCGGCCAATTTTTCTGCCGGCATTATCCACCGGTGCCTAATCTAGAGCTGGAACCTTCACTTCGGCCACCTACATATTATACATGTAGTGGGTATGGGTATAGTATCTCTGGCCTTGGGCGTCTAGTACTCTATTGGACGGCCTGGAACCTTAGGCTGTTGTACAATGTAGGTGTGTGCATGTACAGGTGCCTGCAGCTCAAGACAACATCACCGTTCACGTAACAATATCATCTACCAGCGTTTGCAAACATCCACTAGAGCCCAGCTAAACCCTCCATTGACCTCAAATGACCACATTTATTGGCTATAACTCATAATGCATTCCACGCGGCTACAGGAACTGTTGTGATCGTCCGGCATGTACATGTAGCAAATATGTACATGTAGCATAGAGCTGCCGTATAGCCCGGGATCCAGTTGAACTGATTCCCAGCTAAAGCTGTAAAAGGCTCCACAGGACTGGTACATGTGTCATGTCAGTCCACAATAGCACTGTACTGATTTGCATAACCATGGCGGAATACCCTGAACCCGGTTCCCGGCAATGTCATCATGAACTGATCGGTAGGCATATGCGGATATTGCGGGCAGAAAAATTGGCAGAATTCGGTACTTTTTCTGGTACGTTTCATGCATGTTTGGTATGTAGATAAAGAAATGGAGCAGAATTCGAGGAATTGCCCGCCATTAGGTTTGTGCGGTTCTGCCAATTTCACTGGTTTTCGAGCAGAACCTGCCAATGCCTACTGATCGGTCGACGCCCCTGCAACAGACCACCTTGTATGACAGGCTCCCAGCTAGACTTTGGCCAGTTTTGGGAGGACCACAAATAAATTTACATCACGATAAAATTTAGAAAAGTAGTCCACAAAGGCACACAATGAAAACCTTGGGCAAATTCCGTTGTGACTCAGAGTTTCATGGCCGAACCAATCATCAGACAGTTCGTAAGTGCTGGATTAGGACAGTTTTCCTCCGGGGTCATTTCAGCATGGAGGTCTGGCGTTCTGCACACCATAAATCGTGTACACATGGAACGGAGTTGCAACAAATAATACTGCAACTTATCCCATCATTTGTCCACAATATGTGAGCATGTACATGTAGACATAGCGGTACATGTAGAGTCGGCTAGGATGTAATGCTATTCTTTTACCGCCCGGAGGACATACTTATTGCACGCGTGCCTAGATTCCCCCAGGCCCCGCACTGCCTCTGCTTGGCAACTGCACCACACACCCATGCAGAATAATAGACTAGATGTACATGACTGTACATAACTCAGACTGTGTACTATTATGACGGTGTACACTACAGTCCGTACATCATGCTATACCCTGGAAGCCTCAGCTTCGACAATGCCCTGGCCTGACGCTGAGTGGTCAGGATTCCGGATGCCACGCCGGGAAATTTCCATATTTGGCAATGAACTCGTAAGGATGATACCTATGCCCTCTGGTCATGATAATGGTATTGTCCTAACGCCAAGAACTTGTTACACTCATGTACGCATGAATCTGGGTATGTGTATGTGGCTTGGGTATGTGTGATTAGTAACACGGCCCTGGCCTAGGCTCTGGCTGCTAGGCTGAGGTTCTGGCTGGCATTGCTAAGGACGATTGGCTGCACACCGTGCGTGCATGCAGCGGAGGCGGATCTTGAGCAGCGGCTAATATTCCCAAGTCAGTAGTTTTGGAGCTACATGTACTTGGAGTCGACCCCACACGTCCGGAATGTTTGCGGCCAGACAAGGTGGCGACGCTGCTAATGAGGACACATGTATCCGTGCTTGAAGTTGCCGGATTGGCGCAATCTTGCGCCGGGGATTTTCCTGTTCGCATTCGGCATTCCTGCAGGGCTGGGCCGACAACATTGCGGTGAGCTGAAACATGTATGTCGCGGGCTATTTCGGGCGGCGTGACAATTTGCTACACTAACATATAGGTGAACATATATATACGAGTTTTAAAGTTTGGGCTTCTCCTCCTTCACAATTGGTTTATCACATGGACAATGTCGAGGCATAACCTATCCCTCTGCGAAAACTAGACAAGAACATTTGCATACATTACCCATCATGTCCAAAGAAGGGCATCACACCCAGACCATCGGCCCCAGCAGGGCCTTCTCATGGCCCCGATCTCTCACGATCATCATCGCCCACAACGCGTGACACAAACCGCAGCCCAATACGAGGCATAGGTTGTTATTCCGAACGTCAAGGAGATTATGGAGGATAAAATAAATGACGTCATGTCGGTATCACACTCCTGGTTGTCAAGACTAGGCATCGACTCGACGGACTTTCCTTGTCTTGTTCGAGTTTCACACTAGACCTCTCCCAATCCTTGCAAATAAAAAAACACTTCGAAGACTATTGGGAGACTTTCGACCCTCAATTGTGGACAAAGAGAAAGGGATTGCTACTGGTCTTCACTCAAACCGGTACCTTGGTCCATTGTAAAGATAGTATGATGTCCCAGTCTCCTAGAAGAGACATCTTCAGAGAATTCAGTGCCTTCTTTGATTCCACTTCTCAAACATTAAATTTTGCTACTCGATCCCTTCGTCTGCTTCGAGGCCCTAGTTATCTAATGAGATGGCGAAAGATAGTAAATTTAAAAACTGTTATTGATTCATGCAGTCAGCATGCTTGTACATGTCGCTCTGAAGAACAACAGCCATTGAAACGTACTACAAGACGTCCAGTAGTGGAGCCCGTCAGTATCGTGCCTCGATGAAGTCGATGAGAGTAACTTCTGATGGGCTGGTTGTCACAAGTTCCAACGAGCGCCACGCCACGCAGCTGCGACGAACACTTCGCGAAGTATCCTCTCGGGAATGTCCCAGGTGTGCTTGTGCTCCGTCATGATTCCAATTGGGATGTCTTCACGAATGAACCTCTCTCTCTCTCCCTCTCAAGTCCTGAATCGTTACTCGTTTTCCTCGACTCGCGTCAAGGATCAGCTGTGGAGAAGCTGCATGTACACTCGAAAACTGATGCACCATAGCATCTACTGAGTTAGCTGTTAGTGTTAGGCGTTAACTCGACCCCAAACGACTAGAGTCATGGTCGCTTGCCAGCGTCAAGCTAGCCTAAACTCGAGTCATATGACAGCAACGGAGACGCTCAATCTTCAATCTCAATTGCCTTTCCCGGTTGAAAGCGGTCCATCGAGTCGGAGAAATGTATCATCGCCTCGACGGTAAGAATTGGTGGTACAGCACACTGCGGGAATAGGCTGCATGCAAGCCCAACAATCAATGATAAAATGAGACAACTAAACAGCAGAGCAACCAGTCCGACTCATTACGAACTTACAATGAAGTCTCACGTCTGCCGGGTTGCTGAGATTCTGAATCGGTGGTGCGTTTTGCCCTGATGCTGGACATGCCGGTAATCATTCTCACTTCGGAAGGTTTCGCGTCACAGTGGAGGTTGTAGGCAGACTGGGATCCGACAAATGACGGTAATCATCGACGAGACTGCTTACGGTAGCCAGAACCGATAATCCTCGAAGCGTCGTGCTAGAACTGGATCTTGGCAACACGAGAGGTATAAGTTTCTGCCGTATCCAGGACAAGATACCTTATGAACTCCTAGCCTGTCTTCACAGCTATCGGATAATCCGTTAGCCTGTCTTCACAGCTATCGGATAATCCGTTATCCCATCTAATGTAGAGCTCGTTTTGAAACGTTTTCAACTCTCAAATGGAGATGGAGCTCATGGTGAGATCAGTATAGCTTTGACGAATATGTGACCAACGCTTTGCTCGCTCCTTGTATCGCTAGACATTGAATCCAGCCCTGGGCCTGCGAATAAAACATAACCACACAATCGACTCGTCTAAAGTAAGCGGCTGCAGAATGGAGCCACAATAAAACACAGCAGAAGATTCCGTCCCTGCCAGCACATCGCTCTGAGATGTGAGGAACAATTTTGTGCGGGAAGCGGCGATTACATTCCGCATTAAGGTTCTCATTTTCCGGGAATTATTAATTTTTATCCTGTTTGCTTCCTTCTTCTGCATGTCGGCCAACTAAATAGGATGTCCACAGGGTGATGCTGCAGTAACCAACTCCCCAAGTAAGCCCCTGGGGATTGTCCGAAAGGTAGTCCTACATTTACGGCGCGATAGACCTGCAAGCCGCACAGACTCCGCTGATAACGTACATGCAGGTCTACATCATGATTGTATCATTCCGCCTCTGCTGCTGAGAATACATATAGGCGTAAATACGAATACTTGGATGCATGGTGAATTGACTACTGAAGTATCATATTCCTAGACTTTGTGGACATATAGTGTGGATCAATAATGCATGTCGTGGGATAGCTGCTTTCCGGCGGGAGCACAAATCCGCATACATGCATCTTCCGTGGCGGTATTCGTCCGAGGAATTACACGGATATGATGAATTTCCTTGCTCAACTCTGCCTCTTGCATGCGGCCAGCGTCGGACAATGCTGCTGACATAAGACGTGACAGTTTGTGCGAATGATATGGAAAACGTCGTATGTGCACCAGGAAAACGACAAGCACGACCCTGGGGACATTATTCACGTATATGTATACAAAATGCACAGAAAATAGCCACCACTCAGGCTGACACTGAGCACCTGTCTACCGTACCAGTCCATGTACTAGTAGTTTTTTTGGGTTTTGGTTTAAAAATCTTTATTTTACACATGCATTTTCCTGATTTCTTCTCCAGTGCAGTGTACATGTATGTTGTATAGCACTTTAATCCGTTGTGTTAATTTTTGCCCGTAGAAGAGGCTTAGGTCTACCAGTCCTGAGCGATGTCATCAGTGATCACCATCGCGTACTTCCAAGTAATGAAAATTGTTACAACTTCATATCCTGGGCAATTGTTTGCTTTAGTAGCGGTGATTTTCAACCTTGTCGTTATCTGGCTATCCTCTGGCAGTACACATCGCTCTTTACCCTGCTTGAGACTTGAGAGTTGAGATTCCGCATCTCTGAACGTACGTATGTACAATGTACATGTACAATGTAACATTACGTCATCATCATCGGACAGCTAGCTAAACCTAAAGTACCCAGTGACGTTACCTAGGCTACGGGTACATTACGTTACATGTACAATGTGCCCCAGATCAGACCACCTTGTGTGCTTTTGACAGTTTTGTTGTTCCTGGTGCCGAGTGGCAACTGTAAACAGCCATACCAAGCTCATCATGGCTTACATTATACCGTGCTCAATATGTATTGGCGGCGTGATACATGTATGTCTAAACATTATCGATCTACACAATAATTATACAGGGCACGGTGCTTAGCCTAAACAGTCAGGTAGAGGCTGATAACAAACCCTCTGCCTCGGAGATACCCATACATCTTCACGACACTCTCCAAACGGTCTCACTAAAAGAAAAAGAGATAACTATTCGAATTTTAGGGCAAGGTCCATCTCCTGTGGATGGAATTGCTGACGGATCTTATAGTGGATGGCTACAGTGGAGTCTTCGCACTTTTAGAAATTTGTTCGGAGAGATTAGAAATCTAAAACTCGGATGTTATGCCAATAATAAATGTAGAAAGGAGAGGACATATGGATACGAGTTAGTTAACTCTCCATCACTGTAACCAGATACTGAAGGCAGACTACATTGTATAAACAGGCTTTGTGCCTAGTTGTTGCACTTTCTGACTGTTTATAGTATCTGGTTACAGTGATGAAGAGTTACTCTTAACTCGTATCCATGAGAGAGAAGAGAGAGAGAGAGAGAGAGAGAGAGAGAGAGAGAGAGAGAGAGAGAGAAGAGAGAGAGAGAGAGAGAGAGAGAGAGAGAGAGAGAGAGAGAGAGAGAGAGAGAGAGAGAGAGAGAGAGAGAGAGAGAGAGAGAGAGAGAGAGAGAGAGAGAGAGAGAGAGAGAGAGAGAGAGAGAGAGAGAGAGAGAGAGAGAGAGAGAGGTTGAGGAGAGAGAGGGGTTGAGGAGAGAGAGGGGGTTGAGAGAGAGAGAGAGAGAGAGAGAGAGAGAGAGAGAGAGAGAGAGAGAGAGAGAGAGAGAGAGAGAGAGAGAGAGAGAGAGAGAGAGAGAGAGAGAGAGAGAGAGAGAGAGAGAGAGAGAGAGAGAGAGAGAGAGAGAGAGAGAGAGAGAGAGAGAGAGAGAGAGAGAGAGAGAGAGAGAGAGGGGCAGAGAGAGAGAGAGAGAGAGAGAGAGAGAGAGAGAGAGAGAGAGAGAGAGAGAGAGAGAGAGAGAGAGAGAGAGAGAGAGAGAAAGAGAGACAGAGAGGGGGAGCCCTCTAAACTCGCGGGGAATCATCCCCAGCACAGCATCATTCACGTACGAGGTTCTCAGGACATGTACCGGTATATTGCAAAGAACTAACACCAAAATGCCGCATGGACACACCGGAATAAATGCAGAAGGATAAGGATATGGCTGCGAGGAATAAATGCTCTTCTTGCGGAGGCCTACTGGCTCGACTACGCATGTCACTTCCACTTTGGTCCAACAATTCCTGCATGCAACATAGATGTCCTCCAGAGTTATCGATTTCTTGATGAGGTGTGTGCTCTTCATGCCATGCTGCATTTCAACAGAGAGAGATAGAGACGGACGGGGTGTGGGTGGGGGTCCCGTCAATATCTGTGGGATATGTGCCCAGAAGAACGGAGCGTGAACCTCAGAGAGAGTTGTAGCGAATTAGCCCTGCTCCCCTGCCGGTATACGTAATGTGCGATACATACCCTGTAGATCATTCCGACCCACCGCGTTCAGTAAAACCCAGCTGATTATGTCCAAAAATTTCTAAATTCTGCTTGAAAAGGGGTGAAATTCAATACATCACACCACCACATCGCGTTCTTGGCCGATCCAAACTCTGCACTCACATCACCATCACCACAGCGAGGACAATTCCGGTATATAGATTGATATTGACAATGACCCTCCAGACAGCTGTTTCGCTCCTCCTGAGCTCATCAGTGGAGGCATATGATGTTGAATGAAAGAATAATAAGAATAGACTGATCTTTATAGGGCTAAATTGGCGCAATTGCGCTCATTCTGCATAGAAACGTGGCATACCCTAAGTGACAAAAGTGAAATTGGCAGAACTATGCACTGTCCAAGCCTTATGGCAGGCATTTAGTCGAATTCTGTTACACCAAACATGAAACATACCAGAAAAGTACCAAAAGTGCCTGCCCACAAAACGCGCTCCCGGGAAGGAGTGTTCTTTTCCAGAACTTTGCAGCTTGGAGATTGTACTGCGGGCATATCGTGTATTTACCACCATTTCGCCAGGTGGATTTTACGACCATTGCTCTCCACCTAGTCGGTGAAAATCTAAGCTCCCGATCCCATTCATTCTACTCTCCCGGGATAGCTCTATCAGTCTATGATCCCCTTGTCACTACAGCCATACAGAACTGACTGAAGACCCATCATGGGTAAAGTCTAAGTAAGGAGCTCCCTGAATATACATGACTGGAGTCTGGAGTCTCCCTGGGCAACAGCGCCTTGGCAGGTCGCGTCGGGTTTTATGTCACTTTGCGGCCTCGCTTTGTCCTAGGAAAACTGGCTTTTCAGGCATACCCAGCCGACGGGTCGATTCCAGAGAAAGGGGACAGTTGACGCGGACGACGGCATCCGCTATGGTGCAGGGCCATTCAAACGTCAACGACCTTACCAACTGTTGTCCGACGTGAAATAATTCGTGTGCCGGTGAGATAATCTCGTCGCCAGACCAACGAAGAAATGCCATTCCGGGATGCTGACGAAATTATCTACAATACCTGCGCAAGTAACTTTTAATTGTAGTCCAATGCCTGTGAATTTGCGACGACAGGCCTTCTTCTCTGTAAATCTTCCTTGTGTCGTTCGGCCAGCCAAGAAAAGTCGGCATCCCGATCGATATAAAGGAAGGAAGATGGCTTTTCCAGTGCTTAGAATTGAAAGGGCCAGGGAAAGGGATCTTCTTCTTGATCGCAGCAGTCAACGCCAAAGTAAAACTTGGATTACTTCTCCAAACACTTTGCAAACATGTTTCCCGTATCGGACGAGTTCGTCAACTCGCCAACCCCGCCACAGTCCGATGATGACTGCAAATCTATTCAGAGCGAAGTGGAAGACACCATCATGGATGTTGATAATGCATGCTCGCCTCCTGAATCCCCACTATCACAGCCCTATTCATCGCCGGGTGGCCTTGCCACTCCGCGTGCCCAGTCTCGGCAATGCGCGTCTGGAAATCTCGAATCGCTCGTGCCAGGAAGTCGAATGCGCATGCGACCCTTCCTCGAGCATCTGCTGTCGTCAGGCGATGTCGACGGCTTGGAGTATGTGGATCGGAAGGAGCGGACCTTTCGCATGCCCTGGAAGCATGCGAAGAGTTCTGGATACGAGGGCATCAAAGACGGAAAGCTCTTCAAACTCTGGGCGTTGAACACGGGTAAACTATCGCCGGACAAGATGGAGCAGAGAGATCAGCCGCTGTGGAAGGTGAACTTTCGCTGCGCCCTCAAGAACGTCCAGAACACAGTGGTAGAGATCGGAGAAGGCTTCGTGGACGGCGACTACAAGACGTTCCAGTTCAAAAGCGACGAACTGAGCGATGAGGAGACGCGCATGCTGCTGGAAGAAGCGTTGCCAGAGCAAGGGCAAACATTGCCACTGCAACAACAACAACAGCAACAGCAACAACAGCAGCCACGTCCTACAAGCTTGCCGTGTAAGTTCATGGAACTGATTTTAGTTAGTGTACATTGTGGACGATGGTCTCCACAGCTGTATTGTAGTCGTCCATGTTATGGTTTATGCCATGAAAGCATCCTGATCATTCCCTACAGTACGGAACTACTCACATTGTAGCGCGCATTTGTCCAGAAAACAAACACAAAAATTGGCGAAATATACCTCTGCTGCATTTTTGCTCGCTGGTGAAAACCAGATGTGCGGGCCAGAGAGTCCGTGTCTGCATGAACATTGTCTGATTTGCATACGAGCAGCTTGCATGCAACAGCTGCAGAACTTGAAACCAGCGAGTTTCTCAGAATGGAGTTTATGGTATTGACTGCACCACTTTTTGCCCCAGGTACCCCGTCAACCAATAAAATACACTGATCTGGGCTCTAAATGTCCAAAAGGTCCGGCTCAGCCACCCCTCCCCAACGAGTAAATTGTACATGTACTTCAGATACTGATGGCTGGCCATGCCATGCTAAATACCTTCCCATGCCCCTGCCCGTGAATCTGTGTTGTACGATGGTTGCGTTCTCGGTTTTTTTGTTGATTTTCTGCATGTGTCCACTTGCAGGGGTCTGGCCTTCGTGCCCTGGTGCCGTGCGTCCTAATCCTGGCACACACTGCATCCAGCGTCCAGTACGTCACCAGCCATACCCAGTGGCCACACAGGGCCCAAAAAAACAAGTAGGTGATGGTCGTCGGACTAGATTTAATAGCACTGCCAGAAGGAGTTTTTGATTGGTCAGGCACTAACATGGCCTTCCATACTTTGTGTATGATATGAGGGGTACACATGCCCTCCACAGCTGTTCCTCAGCCAAAGAACCTGTGAAAAGCAGTGGCGAGGATTGAGGAGTTGTGCAGCATCCATGAAGTGAAACTGCAATTGTGGATGTACATGTACATGTATGCAAAGAAACTTTGCCACTGGACATTGGAAGTCTCTATTTCGTAACAATTTCGAGAGGATCGTACATGTAAATCATAGTGCTAATGTTTCACAACGTATTCTGGATGGCACTGTCTCGTGTCTGTTCTGCTGTGCAGTCCCAGGCACTTCACTTGCTGTCAGTGAACTTCAGGGTCGTAACATATAAAATAATTATATTGTAGGAACTTCAGTGTTCTCTGGGAATTGAAAGACTCGCTGATAACGATTTTCTCTTTAGAGCTTCGTTTACCTGCTGCTTATGAATGACCAGAATACCTTGGTGTGTCGAGGGAATTGCACCATTCACTGCCACTCACGAAAAATCCTATAAATATCGCCGTGTAATAGTTCCACGAGGAAATCAGTCATATCTCCTGCAGGAAATTACTCTTGTGGCAGCAGGGGCACTGTGTCTTTTGACAACCCGCAGCTTTCCTGCTACGTGTAGTGCATTGTTCGTCACAACTACTGCTACGTGTAGTGCATTGTTCGTCACAACTACTGCTACGTGGACATGTACATGTACATCTACATCTACATTGTAGATCTACAGGGGCTTCTTCTACTCAAGTCAAGTCGAAACATTCTCGCTTTCAGTGCATTGCACCTTCATGCTTGATGTCCAAATGCATCGATAGCTGTGCTGCGAAGAAGGCAAGGTCTTGAGCTGCGTGACTTTTCAAATGAACAAGAAGATATTTTTTGGATATGCGATGACCAACTCAAATAAATTTTCATTATGGCAAGGATCCTGCACAGAGATTCCTTGTTATCAGCAGGAGGGGGCGTCGCTGACAAACAAAGCGGAATTCTTTCTAGTTGCATACTGTTCTAAATCCGTAAATGATGTGGCAATCATGTGTTGTCTGAGCGCAAGAGGAAACCCTCACTACCCCTGGTGGCCTAGATTGGCAGCAGGGTGGTCACGCACAGTGCCTCTACATTCATGCATGATGTGCGCTTGTCAATGGAGTCTCTCAAGGGGTTTTACCTAATCCTGACCCTAACCATGCTAACAGCCCATCGTGGTGAACTTTCGAGGCGCCTATGCCGCGACTACAAGGAGGAATTAGTTGAAATCACCCAAATCGCTGCGATTAATAAATCACCATAGTTCATGATGCTGGAATCAGCTGAGGATTCGTTCGGAATCGCAAAAACCAACGCTTTGCTTCGCGCGAAGTGCGTCAGGTGGCCTTTCATCACGTGATTCGGGGTCAAAGTACAGCCTCGCGGTCAGCGACCAGGCATGCGACGAATGATGCAAGTCTCTGTGTCAGTGTACGTGTGTGCCTAGCGCCTAGCCAACATGTGACAGTGTGCATGCAGTGCACGCAGTGGGGAGCATAGGAACCGAAAACACACAGACACGTACACAGAGCAGAACTCAGAAGCCCCCATGGCGTTGCCGCTACATGCAGTACGTAGATCTACGCCTGATCAGAGGGACGGAAAATCATCGCATCGAGTGACCGTACTCACACTTCACAGCAAGTCCTTTCGTTCGATTTTCAGTTTTCCTGGAGTTCTTTCCCAGGGCACCTGCTGTTTTCGTCGTGTCGAACAGACTGAGGATATCTTTGATCCTGCATTCAGCTGTCAGTTGTCTTCATCGCCATTCAGCTGCGTCTTCTCTCCATCGAAGACGATGAACGGAATTGAGGAGGTACACGCTAGAACTGTGCTTGAGATTTGTGTCGCTGCTAGAATGCAAACTGATTTCAAAATTAATGGGAAAGATTTGAATGCGCGCAGTTTTTTCACTTCAGCCGCAATCGACCAGTCACCGATCGCTAGGATCACTCCTGCTGGCGCTAACATCATCCTGTTTTATTTTCTTACGCGCTCTCAGATGTTATCACGCTTGCTATAATGTGTTGCTAGATCCCCTGGCATTTCCTTAGCGTGTCGAGCGGACTACTATGTGAATGGTTCAATCTGTTGATGTTAGTTTAGTTTTCGATAATTGTGACGACAAGTTCTGCTCGTGACTTGGTGAACTTAGTGAAGTGTCTCTGTTGATAGTCGATGGCATCGCAATATCTCTTTTGTTTCCTCTGTATGCGTTGGTGTGCTTGTGTCTCGTTCAGTTTTTGGCGTTGCTGGAGCCGGACACGCAAACGAATAGCTATGATGCGCTGAGCGACTTGACGAGTGCTGTGGCGGGCAATGGCGCAGCGGTGTCGGTGACTGGTGTAACGCCAGGATCCATGGCCGCGCCCAACGTCCCAGGCAGTCTTGACTTGAGTATGTCAGGACCCGGCTTCCACGCAGCGTCTCCACAGGTCGCAGCAGGTTATTCCAGCGGCCTTGCAAAAGGTGAGTACGAAATGCTCGAGTGAACCGGAGTCGGTGACTGGCGCGTGTTCGCATCATTCCACAACTACTTATGTCATGTTCAAGTTGGTGTACAATGACATGTACATGGATCTATCCATTGTAAACAAACTGAAGTGAAGTGCAGGAACAATGCCATTCGTATCAATCATGAACTTGAACTTGTACTAGTACGATTGCATGTACAGTACTGTGGTGTTTTCCAACATTTCCGTGCGTACAAATCGTGCAGTACACCGCAATGTATGCGCCTGCGGCAAATCATAGTAATTGCTTCCTGCTTTTGCACGACAATCAACTGAATGTTGTAATTACTGCGGTGTATCCTCTGTGGAGAGAGAGAGACCTTGTATTGCAGACTACAGCATTGGGCTATAATGCACTAGTCTTTCTAGAATTCCCGGACTGAGATACATGAAAATATGAACGGTCTAGGCTAGGAGGCTGGCACCCCCCCCCCCCCCCCCCCCCCCCCCCCAGTTCTTCGGCGACCGACAGCACTGTACTGTCAGGAAGATGAATGTGCCCAATCATGTCGCGTGTAATATATAGACTAGTGCAAGCATGCATGTTTCGTTCCGGAAGATGTCTCAGTTTCGCCATTGGGCTGTATAGGTGCTACTCGATGAATGCTGATTGGATGTGAGAAGATTGGATTAGTGGTTGGTTGAAATGATCTGGCAGTGGCGTATAGACCATCACATGGGGATTGAATGCAACCACTATAGGACATGTAGCCGAAGATGTTTGTCCACTGGTCACTCGCCGTGAATACAGGCTGGTGAGTCAGGCAAATCGGATGTGAACGGTTTACATCAGAACTGGCAGATGTGCTCTCGGTTTAGACCAGCGTGTTTAGATCCTTCCTGTCCGACCATGACTAGCTGTGCTGAGTTGGTGTGTCGTGTGTTTTGTGTCACGTGTTGTGCTCACAACCTTGCTGGCTGTGTCTCGCATGCACTCATCAAGCAGCTCTGTTATTCATATCTGACACCCCCCCCCCCCCCACCCATCTCTTCCTCGACCACACTAGCTATCACACGTGGACACACACACACACATACACGCGCGCCCGCATGCACGCACACATATACGTACACACTCACGGTACGGGCCTGGAACAAAGTCCGGAATAGATGTTTTGTGCGAGCCATTGTCTGAGGAAGAAACGTGGTCCAAACTGCTGCATGCTTTCCTGGGTGGTGATGGTGGTGGTGTGTGCGTGCGGGCGTGTGTGAGTGTGTGTTGTAGCACCTCCTAGTGCAAATAGGGTTACATGTACATCCGTCACAACCATCATGTTGAAAGGCTGATCCATTGCCTGCTGCTCATGTGTTGTGGAAGGAAGTGGCCACCTGCCTCAAACTGGCTTGATTTGCTTCTTTTTTTTTTGCTGGGTTCTGCTTTGGGTGCGTATCACCTGACCACGGTGGTAAAACATATGTTAGGTCCTGTGTGTGTTAGATCTTTAAGTATAACTGCAGTCCACTACCCTTCCTTCCTGGGTACACATTGTGTGTGTACGTGTGTGTGTGTGTTTGCTTGGGTGTGGGTGTGGGTGTGTGTGTGTGTGTGTGTGTGTGTGTGTGTGTGTGTGTGTGTGTGTGTGTGTGCGTGTCCGTGTGTATATTGTGGCCTGAGACGTGGAAAATAAACCAAACAACGCACTGATTTGGTGGTGAAGTCCCTGGTGTCTTCATCTATTATTGTGCATTTAAAGACGTTATGCTTTACTGTGAATCTTCATAATCTCCAACTTTGGTTCGCTATGTGTAATAAGTGTGCATGCACTTGCAGAGACAAAAACCAAGGTACGGTATGCTCATTCCGTTGTCGGCGCTTTTTTTGTTTATTGCATCTGTTCTTTTTCTTTCCAGCTACCCACCTGCAACAACAACACCAGCAGCATCTTCACCCAGCCATGACTTCTATGTCGCAGCCAACGCCTCAGCAGATTGCTGTAAGTGTGTGTGTTTGGCGACTTGCCCTGGGTGCACCAAGCGTCTTCTGCTCTCCCGATTACACTTTCAGATTCGGCAAAGACAGAAGTCACAATATCAACTTATGGCGCACCAGATTTTGTTTTGAAACCCGGATGTTGAGCCAATAATAAATGTAGAAAGGAAAAGGACATATGGATACGAGTTATGAGTTAAGAGTTGCACTTTCTGACTGTATATAGTATCTAGTTACAGTGGTGGACAGTTACTCTTTAATAACTCGTATCCATATGTCCCTTTCCTTTCTAGATTTTGTTTTGTGAAGAATTAACGAAAAAAATAGTGATGCAGTTGACTGTTGTATTCAAGTGGTAGTGGTCCTTTTCTGTGTGAAGGTTAGCCAAGCTATAGGGCCTGATGAAAATCCACATTGTACACGTAGCTTAGTTCGTCCAATGCGCCACTGTCCACACGCCACCTGAATGTTCCATGGCATGAGTCGGGTTTGGTGTGCTTCCGCCGGGAATATAAAGTCATAGTTAGAGTGCTCACTGTGTGCCACGGGCTTTTATCAAGGCATCATCTACTCATACGGAGTGCTTTCACCCATACAGATAGCAGCTATAGTAGGGTGACAACAACTGGTCTGATTATCACATGATGAGTGGTCTGATCATCACATGATGAGTGGTCTGATTATCACATGATGAATGGTCTGATTATCACATGATGAGTGGTCTGATTATCACATGATGAGTGGTCTGATTATCACATGATGAGTGGTCTGATTATCACATGATGAGTGGTCTGATTATCACATGATGAGTGGTCTGATTATCACATGATGAGTGGTCTGATTATCACATGATGAGTGGTCTGATTATCACATGATGAATGGGCTGATCAATCCCTTTGTTGTAACTGGTACTAGCATCTTATATCAGTTGTTTTCTACGTTTGCTGGTACGTTTTTCCCCGCCAGTCATCACCATTGACCAACCCCATGGCCATGTCAGTCATGGATCCTACTCATTCGATATGGCCAGCCGCCGCAACTGCCCAAGCCACCACTGGAGCGAGCATAACGGAGGTTTCAGCGACGGCCCCGATCGCCGGCAGCTGGGACACACAGAGCACAGTCCTGTCCACCTTTGTAAGTTAGTTGCAGATCATCATGCCCGATGTTCCTGTTTGTATGTTTGGAGTTTTGAACTGCCATCGCTCTCCTCCGTCCCCTGGATTGGTACTTTGCCTCATTCCCAGCGTGCTCCAGCACCAACAATTCCTGGAAAATGAGTGATTTGTGCTCACTGCACAATTATGAGTACCCAGACAATCTATGCAGTATGGTATCTACCTTCCAAGTATTCAACATTGTATGCGGAGGGCACTGGTAGTGCCTTTTTAAGGTGATCAAGTGTGTGGGAACCGTGGTCTTAGAATTCAAAAACTCACTCTCCGCTGCTGCGCTTGTCTTCCCGTGTGGTGCTACTCATATTTGTTTGTCTGCAGCCTCAACACTATCTGAATCGATTCCTGACAATTCCAACGCCTCAAAACCTGGGTAAGCGTGTACACCGCGTAGCAGTAAGCAAGCAAGTTTGAAATGCAGTAAGATGTATGTGATGTAGGGGTGTAAACGGTTACAATTCTCGCATGACCGGGTATCCTCACAGTAGGATAACCGGGTTTGACCGGTTATTGAATCTCAGGGTGGATGTGCTCCAGCCAGTGCATGTGTACATGACCCCAAACATGACACAACATTACAGATACACGTACTGCCTTTCTGAGGGATGTTCATACACGGTCTGGACACGCGTCAGATGAACATTGCATCGGTTCTGTGGCTTTCACCCGGTGTTATCACGTGATGTGGCGTTACCGTGGATGTGAGCCTGTCCTTCTTGTGTCTGTGTGTGTTGGTTGTTGCAGTGTCGTACGAGATGTACGTCAAGGTGGCGTACCGCAGCTGCGCCATGGCCGCCATGCGCATCGCTCACCGCGACGGCTGCCGTCTGTTCTACGGCCACCCGCCGCCGCGTAACTCTCTCGACGCCGTCACGCAGGAGCGTCTCTTCGGCTCCAGGAAGCTGCTGCAGCTGAGCTTGCCCCCGCCGCGCACCGCCCAGAGCATCCTGCCGTCGATGTGGAAGGTCCTGGAGCACACGCACCGCGGTATTATTCTTCAGGTAAGAGAGCTTGACACCATGGGGGGGGGGGGGGGGGCATATTGGATGGAAGTGTGGGGGGGGGGCATATTGGATGGAAGGAGGGGGGGGGGGGGGGGGGGGGCGCGCTTCCCTAATGCATTGTCATCCGCGAGTAAACTCACATTACACTTTAGAACTCACTGTGGTTGGTGACACCACATTCACCTCGATTCCATGCCGCTTGTGGAATTATTTCAATCATGCGTACGAAATGTGATAACGTACATGTGCATGGAATATGGAATATACTGCACTCTGCAGTGAGAGACTGGAGGGAGTGGAGAAGTTTCGAATGGCTGCACGGGTATGTCCAGGTTTTGAAAACAATCCTCAGAATGTATCTGAATACGAAGTAGGAGCAGTCCTGCAGCATGCACTCCACTGGCTGACACCAGCAATTACTGATTACCAGCACTCAGCACAAGGAGTTTTGTCACCTGCAATGTAGGGGGGGGGGGGGGCAGGTTCCAGCAGTGATAATTTGCCAAGCCCAGAATGTAAGCAAGGATAGATATGGAAAGGTCGGCATGTAGGTATGGCTGTCATTATCGTACTCTCCGACGTAATGCTGCCTCTCTTTGTTACGCGCTCGTGTGTGTTTGTGTGTGTGTGTACATGCATGTCCATGCTTGTGTGCGCACGTGTGTGTGTACATGTCCATGCATGTTTACATGTACGCAGATGGATAACAATGATGTATACGCCACACGCCTGTGCCCCGCAACTACATACTACCAGAGCCAGGACGGCGACGTCATCGCATTGGAGCGGTGCGTGCGCACGCTTATCTTCAGCTTTGAGCGCTTCCTCGCCACGTACGAGCGCTACAAGAATCTCCCGGCAGCAAGCGGGTACGTTGCAGTGCTGGCACTCTCTGTTTGTGCACATGTCTGTAGCTGCATTTACACGACGTAGAAAATGCCAAAGGAAATGTATCCGGCATTTTTCATGACGGATCACGGACGTTTGCAATATGCAGTGATTCAACTGTAGTGCTATAGTCAGGGCGAGGCTTCATGGTTCAATGACCATATTTTCTGTGACACCACTGCTATGCACGCATGACAAGTTGGCTTGAGGCACATACCCGTATCGACCATACTCGGTTAGAATGGCATTCAGAATGCCGAAAGAGCCGCTTACACATACCCGGTATGCGGTAAAGCACCGTTGACATATTCATCCGGCGATGGCAGGAATTTAGAATTGCTTGGTGTAGATTGTCGCAAGTAGTAGCTGGCCTGCACCTTATTACTCTCCCCTATCGGCATGGCTTCACATACTGATTCAGCTTCATTGCCTGAACGGGTACTGTGTGTGTGTGTGTGTGTGCGTGCGTGCGTACGTGTGTTTCTATATACTGTGCTGCACAGGCGTTTGACTGCCCGTGAGCCGCCGTGCTACGAGATCCTGATGAGCATCGGGCAGCACTGGGGCCCGGAGCGCATGCGCGACAACAACCTCATCTCGCTCAACATCACGCACTGTCTCGGCGAGAAGATGATCGAGTCGCTGCGCCAGGAGTACTTCAAGCAGAGGGCGCCATTCGACACCGACTACATGTCGGTGGATGACATGGACGAGGACGACCGACGGGCGAGGGAGGCAATGGCCGCCGCTCTGCAAAGCCAACACAAGGCATCGCTGGCCGGAGCTCAGGACCCGATGCTGCAGAGCGGCTCCGGTGGTCGCAATCGAGGTGCCGCAGCCGTGGCCGCATCCGGGAGTGGCGGTGGCGGTGGTACAACTGCCAAGAACATGCGCAAGACCAAGGAGAAGCGCTCCAACGCCAAGCAAGTGGCCAAAGCGCTGCCCGCAATCACCGTTGCAAACTAGCAAGCGAGCTCTCTGCCTTCTCTAGTGACCATAGGCATAGTTCCTGATTTGTTGACCCCGAAGTACTTGTAGGAAATCTTGAGATACAAACTGTACAATGTGGAACATACATTATTTTTAGTTGATATCGATTAATTTTAGCATTGGACACTATTTTGACACCAGTAACATTATGTGGCTCAACAGATACGCGTAATCCTACTTGTATGTATGACGCCTTGTTTCTAGCTGCATTGCTAACTGGACGGTGATCAGCCATGCACGTGCCAGTGGCCTTGAGAGGCTCAGTGAGATCAGACTCGTGTTACATGTATCTGCTAGTGCTCTATATTGATTGAGTGTGCTCCTCCAGACTCTGTGATTATGAGAATGTCTATTATTTGAAACGACATGGTTGCAAGAAATGCTATGACATAGCTGTGTCATCTTCCTTCATCAAATGCGTGGAGAACGGAGTGTGCGGCGCTGCACCGCAACCGTTGCTGTGCAGGTGCAAGCGACGGAGCGATAAGCGTCGCCTCTGCTGCTGCGTGTTCACAGCACATGCGAGCGGGCGCACACACATACAAGCACACCACCTACCACATCACACCATACCCGTGCATGAACACGCATGACCACACGGACACACACACACATAAACACACACACACACACACACACACATGGAACAACGGTTTCTTCAACCCACAGATATCCAACACTGAGATCTACTAGTACTTTTCAACAATGTTACATCCAATAGAATTCAATACTGGGAAAAGATGGAGATGGGCAAAAGGAAACGGGGGGGGGGGGGCATAAAAGACAAGGTTGGGAATAGTAAAATTCAGTCATGGAACAAGACAAGTCAAGGCGGAACAGCAGGAGAAAGAAATGCACGGAATCAGGAAACGGAGATAGTGTATGATGATAGAAAGAACAAATTGGTGGGCGCAGACACGTTATCGTCCAGTGGGATAACACCCGCTGGCGCTGCTGTGCTCAGCACACCATGATCGTGTGGATACTCGAATAGTAAATTCCAAATTCCATCTCAATATTCAATAAAATTATTCGGTATTCTGTTTTATGTGTACACAAATGTGTGTGTGTGTGGGGGGGGGGGGGAGAGATAGAGAGAGAGAGAGAGAGAGAGAGAGAGAGAGAGAGAGAGAGAGAGAGAGAGAGAGAGAGAGAGAGAGAGAGAGAGAGAGAGAGAGAGAGAGAGAGAGAGAGAGAGAGAGAGAGAGAGAGAGAGAGAGAGAGAGATAGAGAGAGAGAGACGAGACAAGACGAGACAAGACGAGAGAAATTGAATAACATTGTCTGCCTACAAGTACATTATCATATCTACCCCAGTGCCAAAGATCGACAGCAGGAGCGAGGGGAAAGGATATAAAGTATGAGAAACTAGAGCAAACGCCAACAGGGGTTCGCAAAGACAGTGCCAGTCGACCCCATACCAGCGGTGAGGAATTTAACAAAAAAAAACAAGAAAGAAAAAAGCTGCCGGGCTGTTATTGGTTTCCTGAATGGCCACAGGAATTGGACAAGTGCGAGACGTGTGGTGAACAATAGCCACCACGGCTTTCACATGAGCAAAAAGCCACCCATTTGCAGATGGGCGATGTTTTGCAGAACAGTCTTTGTGCCAAGGGGCAAGGGTAAAAGAAAATGCAAAGCACAACTGTAAATCCTAAATCTATAGGGCATTAGAGGCCAGTTTGATGATGCTGATGAAGCCATGTACATAGCATCCAAAGGCATGTGAATCTCCCTGCCTGAGGAGACTTCTCCACACTATAAATATGTCCAATGAATCAAGCGTGAGCCCGAATAGCTCCAGGTCTATACGTGCTCTAGCATGCAGCAACATGACTACACCACGGGGAATTAGTCAGTTGCCATGACAATACCATGGGAGATCAGTCGGTTGCTATAACAACACCATGGGGCATAAGTCAGTTGTGTGGTTCTATTTGTTGAGGCGGAAGAAGTTGCGCACATCGCGCGAGGCCGACACCTTGGGACTCGCGGACGAGCCCGCCGACGATGACGGAGACGCCACCTGCAAGGTGGCCAGGCCGCCAGAGTTCACCGACTGCGAGGAGTCACGACGCATCAGGGCGCGCATCAGGCGAGTCTTGGCGCCCTGCTGCTCGGAACCGGGCAGCGATGCCCTGTGCATTGAGCTGGAGTCGGACGTCTTAGACTCTACTTCGCTGATAAGGGATTTGACGGATTCCTGCAGGAAAAAGAAAGAGATTGATGTATGTAATAATAACTCAGCAATCGGACGCTTTGACTGGGGACAAGTCGTGCAAATTACGGCGAAGTCCGAGGAAGGCAGTGCAGTGTTGTAATGAATCGAAAGGAAACTGAGCAAATAAAAAAAAAGAGGATCGTTGTCATTGAGTTGCTTTAGCAGTTTAGTGCCAGTGACCAAACAGACAGTAACTATTGTTTATGGGCACCAGTACTATTGTACACACACTGGTCTCTATGATAGGGAAAGATCAGTAGACCCTACTGATCTTGCAAGGTACTATCACTAGTTTCCCTAATAGGGAAAAAACTAGAAGTCCCTACTGACCGTGCAAGGTACTATCACTAGTTTCCCTAATAGGGAAAAAACTAGAAGTCCCTACTGACCGTGCAAGGCGCTATTAGTACACGCACTGGTCTCTATGATAGGGACACATCAGCAGTCCCTACAGCCTACACAGTACGCTATCAATACATGGCCAGTACACTGGCCAGTACAACACCAGTACAACACCAGTACTCACCACTGAATCTACATCAATGTCCTGCATGTCGCTAAGCAGACAGCGCAACGCCGGTAGCAGATGCTCGCCTATCTGATCAGCGGGAATGACTGATGTGATAAACGACCAAGTCAAGGACAGTTAAACACAATCGGACTACACAGAAAAGGCAAACGTGTGATCAGATGGCAATGGAAACTGTGCATATTCCTCGCCTTTTTCAGTGGAGAAAGCGCCTTGCCAGTAGGGGACACATTCAGAGAGCGTATTACAGATCAGAGATGATATCGCAACACCTGCAATGACCCCCCCCCCCCCCCCCACACACACACATGAGCGGGCAGACAAACTCATGCACATACACGCACAAACGCCCACACGAACCCACGCACACACACACACACACACACACACACACACACACACACACACACACACACACACACACACAAGCACGTGCCGTGCATGATGGATCTCAAAACACGAGAAGAGGATACAGCAGCAGGCCAGAGTTCGGAATGCCTCGTGCAGCTCCATGGCGATATCACGACGCTTGGTGCGGTTCGTCGACGTGTTGTTCTTCGCTGCCAGGCTGTGTAGTCTTGGCAGTACGACTGCATAAGCAAACACAAGACAACACCACACGTAGTAAACATCACAACGAAGCATAAAATACAGTCGTCCCTCTTAAATCCAGCACGTTATAAACCAGCACCCTCTATAAACCAGCATAAATTTTCAGTTACCAAAATGTCCTTTTCATGCACATTGCAGCAGTAAATCAGATTTTCTAATCCAGCACCCTCCCCAATCCAGCAGAATTTCCGTAGCACAATGGCTGCCGGATTCTAGAGGGACCACTGTATAAGTATTTTGTCACAAGAAACCGTTTCACAGTGTGCTTGCGTCACAAGACAAGCTCGCCAGCAAACGAGCCATTCCACAGACACAGTGTCAGTGGCGAAAGAGGGTGACGCTGTCGTGGAAGAGATGAACAGGTTGTCAAATAGACCAAGGGGCCACAGAGAGTCAGAGACAGACACAAGTATATACATGGTGTTAGGTAAGCCGACGATGGTTGTAGTCCGGAGCACTGTTTTCAACACAGTGCGTCCTCCGCCTTGTAACGTGCTGTCAACCGATCAAGTACCGTATATTCTCTATTATAAGCACAGGTCTCCATTACTAGCACAGTCTCTAATACTAGCACACTGTGAGCACCCTTCGAAACATTATAAGCACAGTCTCTATTATTAGCACGGTCTTGGTGGAATCAATGCTGCATGCATGATATCTAGCATGTATTTCTTCTTGCTCTGTATGAATGTATTGGTTGAAAAAATATAAGCACGGTCTCCAATATAAGCGCGGTCTCCAATATAAGCACGGGGTAGAGGGGTGTTGAAGAAATATAAGCACGGCGCTTATAATAGAGAATATACGGTATGCACAATAACATAGAGAAAGCAAACAGATTGATACAGAGAGGTAGACAAGCTGACCTGAACATGTACAGATGGAAAGCAAACACATGGACACCGAGAGAGGGAGCACATGAACATGTACAGATGGAAAGCAAACACATGGACACCGAGAGAGGGAGCACATGGCACTGCAATCTTACATTGGTCACGGAACATGGGATCGGAGTTAGGACCGACGCGTCCAAGGGTTTTGATGATCTCTACGTGCATAGCATGCTCTTCCTCGTAGGTTGGCTCATCGAGGAACGACGTCAGCTGGACTTGGGCCTTCTCCAGCAGCTGAAAATACAAATCAAAGCCAAGAAATGAAGCAGATATCACATTGCCGCTTTGCCTGCTAGTAACCAGACAGCTACACTTCAATTGAGTGTTCTATTTATTGCCGAATCCGGGTTGTCGTTTTGCTTTGCTCCTTACTTTGGTTTCGCGTGATTGGTGGCTTTGTGAATAAACCCGTTCTCAGCAACCAGCTATACACGTAACTACATTGGAAACATCCCAACAAATAATAATTACTCGGGGCTAGCGCCGTGCATCGCTACGAAATGTGTTCAGCAAGAGTGCTGGAGCACACGACTTGGCCAACCAGGCGCAGTGATTTGTCGGGATTTTTGTTGGCAGTGACTACATGTACATGTACACATATCATATGCACTGGAGCAATGGCTCTGATTTAGGCTTCACAACAGGCATGCACAGGAAGTAATAGTTAGTATTAGTTACTACGCCAACACTGCACCTTTTCTTATTGTCCGCAAACTCAAACGCAGCCACTTCCACATGTATGAATCATCACTCCTCAACTCCACACAATGAGTGTATTTACCCTGATGATGGCTAGGGCCCGAACATTTGGTAAAGTATAAATTGATTTGATTCACAGTTAAAGGAGACCGGTATCGGAGTTGAGCAAAACAGCAGCCAAAAAGGTTGCTGACAAAGTACTACTTCGAAGTAGGCAGAAAGAGTTCTTATAAAGCTGATGAACTAACAGATGACACTGTGATGTTGAACAGGACATTATGATGGGCACAGCATGGAAAAGTGTGCGGTTAGTGTACTCACCGACTTCTGCTTGGCACACTCCATCAGACTGCCAAAACCTCCCACAGACGCCACCCTCACAGCCCTGCATGGCAAGGCCAGTAGCCGGGAGAGACAGAGAGAGAAAGGGAGAGAGAGAGAGAGAGAGAGAGAGAGAGAGAGAGAACATAAATACACACACACACACACACACACATGCACACACATGCACACACACACACGCACGCACGCACACACACAGTACACAGAGTACAAACGTACAATTCCACAAACAACCTGGCTGTTTCCAATACACACACTCTTACATGTCATCGTCCGAAGCCAGGGTTACAAGTGCCGGCACAAACCGCGTCGCCACCAATGTCTCGTCCATGTCCTTGATAAGCAACTCCACCAGGCTGGCTGTAGCGCAGCGGATCTGTATGGTGCTACTACGCAGTGATTCCCACAACACCTCAACTAGTGCCATGTGCAGATTCTTGTCCTCACTGTTCACAGCGGAAACACAAACAAGAACAAGGCTATAGTCTAGTGGCAGTGTTTCCTGGATGACCTCATGCATAGAAACATCCTACTTGTTGAAACTCATGCATAGAAGTAGCCTACCTCTCAACACTCGTGCATAACCAGGTTATGTGAGTTGATGAGTGGTGGGGTGCATGCTGATGAGTGGCAGGTCACTATATCCTGGTGAAATCCATCCGGATGTGCAACTCGGCCAGACGGCAGTAGTCTCATCTGATCAAAGAAAATACCATCCCTGCTGATCACATGTGAACGAGGGAAATGCCCTTCATGCTGATCATATTGAACGAGGGAAATACCCCTCGTGCTGATTACATGTGAACGAGGGAAATACCCCCACACCAACCACGAATTTCAGGTGGCACTAGATGGCAGCACTTACCTGAGCATAAGGAACGTAATCTGCACAGACTCCAGCGGCAGCACGTTGAGCGCCATGTAGCACATCAGCTTGTGCAGCGTAGATGTCATCACCGCCTGATCCTGTATCAACGACAGGGGAAGAACACGAACAGAATGAAAACACCGACACCACCCAAAGACTGAAGTATCTTATCTCAGTGGCAATGCTGCAATACAGTGCTGTCCGGTGCCGGAAAACAGGGGGGGGGGGGAGAGAGAGAGAGAGAGAGAGAGAGAGAGAGAGAGAGAGAGAGAGAGAGAGAGAGAGAGAGAGAGAGAGAGAGAGAGAGACAGACAGAGAGAGACAGAGAGAGAGAGAGAGAGAGAGAGAGACAGAGAGAGAGAGAGACAGAGAGAGAGAGACAGAGAGCGAGAGAGAGAGAGCGAGAGCGAGAGAGAGAGAGTCGTCAGAGTCGTAGCCTACGCCTTTCTTACGTTTCATGTAGAACTGTCTACAATCAGCCTCGTAAATAATGACCCGGGCTGTAACAACAACTTGTGAATAACGCCATAATCTTCAGACCAACTGACCATTTAATAATCAAGAGGGGTAAGTAGCAGCATTCGGCCTTGTCCAGATTCTTATCAACCACCACACCACACCGCTGCGCTCTCCGGCCGACCTCAACACGTTGCCACAGCACACCATCAGCAAAACGACACTTCAGTTGGTACTCTGCTCCTTCAGACAGCAGCTGATGGTGTGCTGTGGCGACGTGTTGAGGTCGGCCGGAGAGCGCAGCGGTGTGGTGTTATGGTTGATAAGCAACTGACCATTTGACAGCATACTTTCAGCGTCGTGAATAACGCCACTTTTCTCATGCAAGGTCGAGGGTTGTTATTCGCTAAGTTGACAGCATGTAACTGAGGCACCAAGTACATACAGGTATACAGTACTGTCGGGGAGCGCCGAAGAACAAGCCGGCTAGAATTTCACCAAGCACAGCATACCAATGTATACACTGTTACTCAACTGGGCATAGAGTCGGTGTTTACATGAACATAAGAACGGTTTAGGCTAGGTGGCTGACCCCTCAGTTCTTCGGCAACTGACAGTACTTTACAGAATTCGGTGAATTTCTAGCCTGTTCGTTCTGCGTCACCCAACCGTGCTATATGGTACTGGGAGGTAAGTACATGGAGACACAACTCAAATGGAAAAGGATTCATTATGAATCGAAGAGAATTCATCTTCTTCTGGTCCTGGCACAGTCCACTCACCTCTGGGAAGCAGTTCAGCACACCGCAGACAAAGCACGGCAGAAGCGCAGAGGACAGCGCTGCAATGCGTGCAGACGATGGCCGATCTGAAGAGAGTGCAAGGAGCACAAGAAGCACGCACATACATGTACACACACGTACACACACACACGTATGCACATACACACACGCGTACACACACATACCAGCATGCTTAGCACCCAGACACACCACCACAAGTGCATATGCGATGAACTAAGTTCAATTAACACAGCATCGAGAGTTGCAGGATGACACGGCAAGCACTACCACAACTAGCAAACCAGGCAAAGACGTATTTCCACGATTATAAGTCGCACTCGAGTATAAGTCGCATACCCATTTTCAGGTTAGAGCAATATTGTTTCAACACGTTCACATACAGTAGGATGTCACACTCGGTTGTAAGTCACCCCCTTCTTTCCCCTTGAAGTTTAGCGTAAAAAAGTACGCCTTATTTTCAGGGAAATACGGTACATACTAGTACTTTGGTGCATTTTTTGAATTGTTGATACAAGAATAGCATAGGACAGTTACTAGTAGTCTGCTGTACTCACCTGCTTGATTCTCAGGACTTAGAATTGTGTCAAAGAACGGCCTGATCTGTGATAGCATACAAGGGAAAATACACAGGGTGACTGGCTGCTTTCCATGCATATTTAAGGCAAGTCTTCTAGCACTTTCTACTCAGGCCCGGCTTTCGCACAAGACAATTGCTTCAGATAAGACTTGTAGAAAGTATACTGGGTATACAGTAAAACCTGTGTTTACCGGACCCTGTACCAAGCGCAATCCTGTATTGACCGGACCTGTACCAAGCGGAATCCTGTATTGACCGGACCTGTACCACCGGACAAATTTCCATGCACCAAAGTGCTGTGGTTCGAACGTGCGTCCCTGGATCAAGCGGAATCCTGTCATATCAGGACAGTTTCTGCTGCACCAAGGGCGTCCGGTTAGGGCAGGTTTTACTGTGCATGCATTGCATGCATGAAGACAGTACACACAGAGTTGCAAGAAAGCGCCCGCTGGCCCCCCACGAGCAACTCAAAAAATAACTTCAAATGTTAGCACTGTAGGGAAATCGACTTTGATATGCTGGATTATCAATGGATTAGGACTTTGGCAGCTACTACCATACCTTGCTGTTGACAAACGAGCGGCCCAGGAGTTGGCACAGTCCTTGAAGCAGCTGAATGAACGCCGATACTGCCTTGCCAAGACCCACACTTAGCTGGACTGCACAAGGTACGGACAACACACAAGACACAAATAAAAGAGGATAAGAGCCACACACGCACACAGACAAGAACAGTCCAACACGCAACACCGTGATCGTACAAAACACAATGTGGGCATGGAATAAAAAACACACACAGACACACACAACCGAGAAGATCCGTCAGGATGTCAGACGAAAAGCCACATAAACTTACTCAAGAAGTCAGTCAGCTTTGGAAGGCTGCAGATGGACACACACGCAAAGACACGGAAACAATCAGAGGCAGCTGGTAAGTAACTGGAGTTAGAGTGCTCGATCGGACGTAACTTCATGATGCACAGCACAGTGCAGACCACACGCACATTTCCGGGATATTTCACATGCAGATTAAAATTGCCACGGCGAGAGCACCAGTAGTGCATGGGCTGCATAGAGAGTTGAACCAAAGTGAAGAAAAACACACTGAGCAGTCAGCCATGCCAAGCATACGGTCAGCCATAGCAGCATCTGAATAGTAAGCCCATTGTGCAATGGCATAGTTTGTACCATAAACACCCCATGCAGCCACCTGGGCATGGTTATACAGGGTGCAGAACAGTGCTGATGCCAGCGCACCCCACACAGCCACCTGCGTGTGCTTGCGTATGGTGCTGAACAGAGCATTGCTGATCCCAGCCGACTCACACCATGGGTCACACGCATTACTCATTAAACTGGCAATGCTCAATGTGCAATGCACAAGTCGTGAGCACCACTGTGTGTGTGCACAGCCCCATGCCACAACAAGTCCGTGCTAAGAGCAAACTGAGCAAGCACTAGACAACTCTACGCAAGAGAAACTCACAAATCCGTCATCAGCCACTTCACTTCCTTCCACTGCGTCCAGGATTCCTCTGCCGTGTAGCTCTCGAACAAGGCGCGCAGCCGTACCACATCTTCACTGCTGCCAACAATGACGGCCAGATCCAGCAGAGGTTCTGAGGATGGCTGAGGCTGGAGCTGGAGCTCAGCTGTGGTGGACCATGGCAATACAAGCAATGTGAACAGAAGGAAATAGGAAGAAGTCATATAGTCAGTGCAATGGCACAGCATGCAAGCTGGACAAAAGGCATTGCAGAATACTGTCAGCTTGAATACCCCCCCCCCCCCCCCCCACACACACATAGACCCTAAGTTTGAAAATATTCTAATAGCACCGTACACCCCCCCCCCACACACACATAGACCCTAAGTTTGAAAATATTCTAATAGCACCGTACACCCCCCTCCCACACACACACACACACACACTCATCTAGAGCCTGAGTTCGAAGTTATTCTCAAAGCAAAGCTAAGACTCTTGACGTACTTGCATCCTCAAGAGGCGGACACGGCTCCTGGGCATACGGACCTGGACATAGCATAGCATACAAGAAGTGGTAAAAGAATGACAGAATATCAGCCACAAGCAGACAACCGATAACCGATAACTTGCAACGAATGTATAGGCTTCACTAGCACCACTGACTACACAAAAGTTTATCTAGCCAGAAGTAGCCCATGGTTAACACCTAACAGGTATGTAATTTTATACATCGAAAAGACAGTTTATGAACCATGAAACCAACAAAAGTGGCAGGTACAACAATACATCTTCAAACCATTGAGCATGTTGGCAACACGCCAACAGACCCAACTAAATCTGGCATAAGCGTACCCATCAGCCGAACTAGCTGGTGTGCGCGCGTGGGTGCGTATGCACACACACAAACACACACACACACACACACACACACACACACACACACACATACACGCTCACACATACACACACACACACACACCATTGACCATTTGACGCCCATCGCCAGAGGCGATGATAGCAATGCTACAGCAGAAGCCATAGCAGCTTGTGCTGGGATTGCACCATTCAACAGCTTGCAAGGCTGAATAATTGACCGCCACTATTCAGCCTGGTCTACACCTCACAGCTATGAAGTGGCTTTTTCTGGCCAGTGAATCCCTTCTTTTTGGTCTTTTTCATTTTTTTCACGCACACACATCACACCACATACTCCGCCATGCACTGGCTGTTGGTAACCACCCAGGAGAATGAAAGAAAAGTCAGAAAGAGTCTGAGAAAGAGAAGAAAGACATGCGTGACCATAATCGTCGGGAATCGAACCCGCAACCTATCGATTGGAAATCGCTGCACATACCACTGCACCATATGGGACACACACACACACACACACACACACACACACACACACACACACACACACACACACACACACACACACAGCACAGCCTGGGCAACGTACCACTCTGCAGCAAAGAAGCAATCTGCCACGTCAGCAATGCTTCAAATGCATTCACCCACATAACCAGAATCTCTTCTTGACGCAACACCTTCTCAAAGTCTTCCTGTCCACTCAAGCTGTTGGAGACTTTCTGAAAACAAACACGCCAATCACAAAGGGCCCAAAACTTAGCTATTGGAAACTTCCGAAAACAATACATCAGCAACTACCAAAGCCAAAATTGCTATTGAAAAACCATAAACCCCAAACACACATGCACACATACAAGAAAAGGTCCAAAATTACTATTGGAGACTTTCCGAAAATGAACACATCACTCGAAAAAAGATCCAAATAGAAATGGCATACCTGGTAATGCATTAGCTATGGGTTACTGCTGTTGCAGGATGAATTTTGGTGGTTTGCAGATTTGAGGTGTGTTCAACACCCACAATATCAATTCATTACTGTTGCGGGCGTTAAGTTGCCTGAGGATGGCTCAGCGTGAAACTCTTGAGTTGCAACCAATGGTTCTGACTTCTGAATTAGAGAGCTCTAAACCACCGTTTGAGCACTGTTTGAGCACAGTTTGAGCATTGTTTGAGCGTTTTTTGAGCAGTGGAAGTCGCCTACTGAGTTGTTGTGAGGGCGCACTGGCAATCCATATCCACTCCACATCAAGCCAACATTGACTCTCACTCAGTGTGGGAATCCCAATGATATAATGAGCACAACCATGACCTACCGTCAAGTGTGTATTGATGTGCACGAGCAGGCATGACAGCAGCTTGGTTTCCAGGATCTGCAGCTCATACGCCCATGCAGCCAGTGCTGGAAGGAAGACACGACGGGCGGCATCGACCACCAGCTTGTCTGCATCCGACAGCGAGCTGACCATCAGGTCGTAGCACTGGAGAGAGAGAGAGAGAGAGAGAGAGAGAGAGAGAGAGAGAGAGAGAGAGAGAGAGAGAGAGAGAGAGAGAGAGAGACCCATGTCCATTTAACGAGTCGTGTTAGGCAGCAAGAGAACAGAATACAATAAAGTAAGCAGCTTCATGCTCGAAGGGAGAAGCACACGTTTGCTGCATTCTGCTTCAACGTACTTCAGTACAAGCCAAGAGACATGTTCAAGGGCACCGTTACAAAAGCCGATAGCCATAATATTATCACATCCATGCCACATGTTGTTGTTGTTGTTGTTGTTGTTGTTGTTGTTGTTGTTGTTGTTGTTGTTGTTGTTGTTGATGTTTGGCTTAATTTAGAGTGGAGCCACATCCATGCCACATCCATATAAAAGCCGTATCAAAGGTGTATCATTGCCACATCACTGCCACATCACAGCTGTATCAAAGCCATATCACAGCCCAATTCACAGCCATATCAATGACATAATATCACAGCCCAATTCACAACCGTATCACAGCTGTATCACACCCACAGCACATCCATATCACACTCATAACACTGCCGTATCAATGACATAATATTATCAAAGCCGTATCACAGTCAAATTGTCACAGGCACATTACAGCCCGCCTTACCTGGTTGTATTTATCTGCATCGTCGATGAACGCCACTAGGAGGCCGAGTGTGCGCGTGACCGCAGCCCGTACCTCGTCAGACTTATCCTCCACCAGCATCTGCTTCAGCATACTCAGCAACAAGCTACTCCGCAGCCCAGCCTGGACAAAACAAAAAAATGTTGCAATGCTCAGTACACAAGAGGTACACGCAGAAAAGCAGGGCCTATTGTTGTAACTCAGAGCTGTCATGGTAACAACCAATCAGCAGAAGAGCAATGCTCGGTACATAACGTTGACGGTAACGACATCCTGGGTTGCCCTTCTTTTCGGCAATGAAAAGCTGAATAGGAAATGTCCAGTTGTGAGGAACATAGTCGACTACTTGGTCCGGCTCATCGCAATTGTCGCTTATCTCCCACGCACTTTTGGACAGGTAAAACCCAGTCCAATCACGATATCTAACTTACTTTTGCTTGGGAGGTTGTGATGGCAAGATCCAAGGAGGCACCAAAGAAAAATGATCGCGACTAGCGCTTTGAATCGCGATGTGTTCGACTTTCTTGGGAAGTGGGAATCTGGCCATTCACTGTCTGTGTTGCCAAAAGCCAAGCGCAGCGACCCGAAGACCGGAACTGTGGTAGGGGGGCAACTGACATCCACGAGAGCGTGTCACGCTCGCGTGCATGGCAGAGAAGTATGAGCGTCATGCTGAAGAAGAAAGGTGTTTTTGATGCGATGCGCCCGGCCGATGTGTTGGTGTTCCTTCGCTTGGTGGACCTAGCAGCAGCATTACAAGAGTCGTGGCGACACACGGTCACAGGTCACACTGCCCACCATTCCTTCAAGCACCGAAGTGACAGCCACAACTGTTCCTTTCCCATTGCTGCCATACGACAGGCTGACAAAGCAAGGGATACTCTACCACTACCAGTCTACGCCAGCAGCTAGACACAAACAAATGTCAGCTCATGACGAGTCATGTAACGGCGCAGCAGCTTGAGTGATGCAGAGTTGAATTTTACTCTGGACCTGTAAGAGTGTTAGTGCAAGAACGAGCTCCTTTGCTGGTTTATTTCGTGCATTTTGCTTACCTTGCTTCCTTTCTTCGACTCGCCGCACCTGATTCCATTGCTGAAATTTTTTTCTTGTGGCGGAGAGTATTCATGTATCATGCTTCCTCACTATGCCTATTGGAAATTCTCACAGAGCGGTAAAAAAACTCCTGTTCTTAAGCCCGATTCACAATACAACTTTCTGCAACGCGACACGCGATTTGCGACAGTTGCGACAGTTGCGACAAGAAACTGCCTGTCGCGAGCTGTCGCAAGCTGTCGCAATGCACCTGTCGCAGAAGTTGAAGAAAGTTCAACTTTTGCGACATGCGACACGCGACATACACAAATGGAGTACAGTTTCGACCCTGGGTGCACGTGCAGTGCACGTGCATAGTACTACTTGTGCATGATGATGTCGCAAACATGAAGAATATTGTGAACCGTGTGTCGCTGTCGCAGCTCGTCGCATGTGTCGCAAGTCGCGTCGCAGAAAGTTGTATTGTGAATCGGCCTTTAGTGGCGATAGATAAGCGACAATTGCGATGAGCCGGACCAAGTACTTGCTCTACTTGTAGTGCACTGTGTATTGCCAGAGACCACGTTTTGAAGAGTAATCCCATTTTGCACCTTGGATTATGTTGATAAAAAGTTTGCGGAATAAATTGCTGCCTCACCCTCCTGGTGCAAAGAAATGTATGCAGCTCTACACAGAAAGCCTCTGGATTGACAAGGAAAGTTCAGAAGAACTCAACAAAGACCGAAGACTAGGCGTTTTGCGTCAAAAATGCTAGTGAAGATATCAAACAGATCGGTCATTGGGTCCGCTATGACTGCTTACCGGGAGATATGGTGCAAGCGCTCCACAGGACTCTGCAACAAGTAGCCGTCTCTCGACATACTTATGTGATATCTGTCGAGATCATGGGAAGAACAAGACACATACACAATCAGTGACATAATGCCAATGAATACACCCGAGCTTCCGCAGCTCACATGTACACATACACGTGTACACACACACACACACACACACACACACACACTCACACACACACACACACACACTCACACACACACACACACTCTCTCTCTCTCTCTCTTGAAGCATGAGAGGGAGAGAGAGAGAGAGAGAGAGAGAGAGAGAGAGAGAGAGAGAGAGAGAGGAGAGAGAGAGAGAGAGAGGGAGGGAGGGAGGGAGGGAGGGAGGAGGGAGGGAGGGAGGGAGGGGGAGAGAGAGAGAGAGAAAGAGAGAGAGAGAGAGAGAGAGAGAGAGAGAGAGAGAGAGAGAGAGAGAGAGAGAGAGAGAGAGAGAGAGAGAGAGAGAGAGGGAGGGAGGGAGGAGGGAGGGAGGGAGGGAGGGGAGGGAGGGAGGGAGGGAGGGAGGGAGGGAGGGGGGAGGGAGGGAGGGAGGGAGGGAGGGGGAGAGAGAGAGAGAGAGAGGAGAGAGAGAGAGAGAGAGAGAGAGAGAGAGAGAGAGAGAGAGAGAGAGAGAGAGAGAGAGAGAGAGAGAGAGAGAGGAGAGAGAGAGAGAGACAGAGAGACAGAGAGACAGAAGAGAGTCCATGTTGCCTTTACCTGCTCCCAACACTGCGGTAGTAGCTCAGCCTCCAACCGAATAGGGCCATTGTGCTTGGCAAATGCCACACAACCTGTGATGATCATTTGCCTGAGCACACAGCAAAAGCAATCACAGCAGAGAGATCATTGGGATGTTGCACTCAGCGGTAAATCTGAGAGTTTTCAGCCAAAATTGCACAGAATTCTGATTCGGCCTTGCTAACCTGGCCATTTACTTATCTACAGCTACTGGAGTTGATAAATGTACTTGCTATCCCAGTGTTTTTTTTAATTCAACCTTTACTGTGCACTCACCTCTGCTCTGCGTTCGGCTTCTTGATCAGGTTGAAGAGGAAGTTTAGCAGCTGGTCGCGATCCCTCTCTTCCCGGATGCAGCGTAGCCGCACACAGCAGCAGCGGAATCAGCTCCTGTACCACACACCAGCAACAATCAGTGAACATTATCCCACTCGGACGGAGAGCCAACGATTACAATTAAAAAAAAGAGAGGATCAAAAGTTGTACTCTGACATCACATGCATTAACATGTTGTAGTCATGACATCACATGCATTGGCCTGCTGTACACAATGACATCACTTACATCTCTCTTGTTGAGTAGAACGTTAGGTACGATGTGTGGCAGAGCACGGCCGAGAACGACAACGCAGTCCTGACCACCGCTCATTAGCTTTGTCACCTGAGCGCAACATACACACACACACATACACACACACACACACACACACACACACAGACCAAAACACAGCAGCAATGCATTATCTTGGACATGTAGCCAATGGCGACATGAACAACTGGAATGTGACTCTGGGATTATGACATCACGAGTGCTGCCACTAGGATATCGACTGTTAAATGCCGGCTTTGAGTATTAATGCCAAGTTAGCCCACAGGGGTACATGCGCAGTGATGGTCTTTCTTGCACTGCTGCTACTGTGGCCTTTATACCATGTTATACGCGCTGCAGTAGATAGTTGAGTGTAGTTTGGTGTGTCTTTCCCTGCGGACAAGTGCTTTTCTTGTCAGGCTGGTATTTTCTCTACAAGAGAATCAGTTGTGCTAGGCTGCGTAGACAAGCGCTGAACTTCAAACCGCGATCAATCAGGCTTGGTTGAAATATTTATTTGTTGAGTGGGTAGATAGGGAAGCTCACCGTCGCAGTAGTGAATTTCCTGGAGTTTATAAGGCCAACCGAGGACTACTCAGAGCAGAGGACCAGTTATTTTGGCCTCAACATAGCGACTGGCGTTGACAGCCAACTCAGAAATGGCTGTGATCATCTGCCAAAAATCTAGCCAGTGTTTACATCGACAACGTAGGGTGGTAATTATCCAAACTGGCTACTACTGCTAGAGCGACTTTGAGTGCAGGGACGATCGTTGATCATCTATGTATCAGTTATGGTTGTCAAACGCTTGTGGCCTTCGATGTGGGTATGAAGATTTTATAGTCACGGTATGTTCGTTATGCACCATCTCTGCTGTACACATGGTATTCCACTATCTCAGGGAGAAAATCATCAACCCAGTCGTTCTGGGTATAAAACTACTTGGTGCTTATGTGGTCAATGGAATGAGTTAAACTGAAAGCAACGGTTCTGCAGGTATTTGACAACCTCGGCATCCCAGTCGCCACTGGCGCCGATAAGGTGGTCGGCCCAGCAACAGTGGTGACGGTACTAGGCATAGAAGTCGACAGCGTGGAGCAGGTGATACGGCTACCTCACGAGAAGTTATCTGCCATTCTAGCGGCTTTGAGTGAGTGGTCAACACACACTAGCTGCACAAAGCGGGAACTGCTGTCGCTGATAGGCACCCTGTCCTTTGCCGCCAAGGTGGTGCCTTCTGGCAGGACCTTCATCCGCCGCCCCATCGATTTAAGCTGCACAGCTCCGTCTCTTCAGTCAGTAATCAACATTGACACAGAAGCCAACATGGACATCGAATGGCGGCGCTCCTTTGCTGCAAACTGGAATGGCAAATCATTCCTCCATGATGTCGAGTGGCCAAAGTTCCCTGACCTTGAGATATTCACGGTTGCCTCTGTTGTTGGCTTCGGCGGTTTCTACCAAGGACAATGGTTTTGGGGGCAACGGGCCGCTGAAATGCAGGATGAACCTATTATGATTACTCGCTTCCGAGAACTGGCCACAGCATTACTGACAGTATTCCAGCTGACCGCTTCAGCCGTATGAATAAAACTATGGATGGCACCGTTCGGCATGTGATTCGTCACGGGAAGGGTTCTCTCATGCTTACAGTGGACACCCAGCGCATGCGCTGTGGCTGCGGCATTCTTTTTCTTCTTGCCTTACAAGTGTAGTATCCTTTCCAATCCCGTTTTCAACTTTCAAGATCCTTTTGCGAACATGCCTCACCGTAAAAGGACAAGTCGTGCTGCAAGCGCAGAGCCCGCACCGCACGACTGCAGTATGACGTGCAGCAGAACGCGAACAAGGTACATGTGGCTGCGGCACGCCTGGAGGAGCAGGCAACCCGTATCAAGCTGCTCGAGGCCCAAATCACGGAGTCTCCATGCGGCGGACGTTCTCCGCCGTCATCGTTGTCGTCGTCATCCCGATCATCGTCAAGTACCAGCAGTAGTTCACCCAGCCCCAGGAGATCCAGATCCAAAAAAAATTAAAAAATCAAAAAATTCCGGCAAGAAGGCTCGCCGTCAGCACCATCGCTCTCGTGCTCGTGCCACCTCAACGGGCCCCAGCAAATGGAGGAACGTGGCGTATGAGCACCAACACGTTGTAAATGCCCGGCTCCAGGAGCGCCTGGACAAGGTGCGGAGGGCATTGAAGTCAGACTGGCTGAAAAGCGCTACGAAGAACCTGAGAAAAGGCGAGAATATTTCGGACGACAGACAGGAGTGGCTCGCCGTCGCCGATGCCCATGCGGTAGAGGTGGCAAATAAATTTGTGGAGGGAGGGGAATCCTCAGCATTGTATCCTCAGAGAACTACGGTCTTCTATAGGCACGCTTCCATTTGCTGCCGCGGTGGTGCCTCCTGGTCGGACCTTCATCTGGCGTCTCATCGACTTGAGCTGCATAGCTCCTCGATGCTGAAGCTCACCTGGACATTGAGTGGTGACACAGGTTTTCTGCCACTTGGAATGGCCGTTCATTCTTTCATGACCTCGAGTGGTCCAAATCCCCTGATCTTGATCGATTTACCGACGCTTCAGATGTTGGCTTCGGTGGTTATTATGACAGACAGTGGGTTTTGGGACGGTGGCGCCAGGCCAGCTGGGGCCATGTTATACTCCGTCAGGCTCTCAACTGTAACCAGGTGAGCTCCCACTCCATGCGCATTGCTGGGGCGACACTCCTGGCGTCCAGGCGTACACGTGAAGCGGTGATACGACGAGCAGGGCGGTGGCGAAGTACGGCTTCCGAGCGCTACGTCCGGAAAGTGGCCGGCATGCCATCCCAATTGACAAGTAGAGTAAGTTACCGTATTATCTCTAGTATAAGCACAGTCTCCAATAATAGCATGTCTCCAATAATAGAACACCTTGGGGCGGCATTCAAAAAATAAAGCGCTCAGACTCCATTATAAGCACACTGTGTAAATTCACTATCTGTACCGGCGAAAAAAAACCCTGAAATGTGTGTGTCATACATGAATTTGGCATGGCAACATGCCTCTGAAATGAGGTTGAAATAATAATGGAACAGTCTCCAATGAAGGAACGTCTCCATTAATAGCACGGGGCGGAGGTACATTGAAAAATAAAGGACCGTGCTTATATTAGAAATAATACGGTAGCATGAATGTTGGTACGTGCTAGCACAGGAATGCACGCACCCAGCTAAACACTTGCTAAGATGCACATGGTGTCAGGTTTCCAAAGCAATATCACAAGTATGTATCTAGAATACAGAAAAAGCACTCTTTCAGTTCACTCTGGACAAAGAATACAGCATTGCCGTATGGCAGCGATACACCACGTAAGCACTAGCAATGAATCCCCCTACCCCCCCCCCCCCATACACCCCACCTCCACCCCCCCCCCCCCCCCCACACACACACATAACCGCCCACACAACACCTACCTCCTTGGCAAGGCGGCTGTCGTTGTTCGTCTGAGACGACGCCAGGAGAGCTTGGCGGAAAGCGGTCGACATGGAGCGGCTGTTGCGCAGGGAGATCTGGCGCGCCATTGGGTCACCAGCACTCGGCGATTCGGCAGTCACGCGTCCAGTGTCCGCTGTTGACTGTCACAGAAAAAACATGGGAAAAATGAATGAATGGATGAATGAATGGATGAATGAATGAATGGGTGAATAGGTGACTTGGAAAGTAAGCAGCTCAAATCGATGCAAACATATGGTAAGCACGCACCACGGAAAATTCAAAAATTCAAGACTACATACACGTGTAGTTTTCAATGATTTTTGACCATTTCCATGTGGCCTTTTCAAGACCTTGAACAAGTTTTATATTCAAATTCCAGGCCTTTTCAAGGTTCCAAGGCTGCGTGCCAAGCCTGCATACTGCAGCCAGAGAGCATTCAGCACTGGCGCTAGCCCATGTTAACAAGTTGCTGCCAAAGGCAAAGAAATCCGAAATAGACTTCGCAACGGGCACATCAGTTTCCACAGACCAAGATCAGGCTTTAACTTTCCACAACACTATACCAGAGTGCAAAGTTGAATTCTGCACATTTGCTTACGTTGAAGTAACATGTCAGAATATGCGCCAAGAAAATCACCCTCAAAACTGCGCTATGCAATACTACAGTCAGACCTCGCTTATCCGGTCCTCTTTAATCCGGATCCCTCGCCATCCGGAAGAAAATAGCTGGTTACAGATTTACAGCATACGTGATGCATCCAACATAACTGGTGTTCGGTTATCCGGTTCCCTCGCCTATCCGGATTTTTTTGTGGAAAACAGATGTGTGCGGTTAAGCGAGGTCTGACTGTAGTACTTAGCAGTTACCGGCCCACCACACACCATTGCCTCGGTGACGACCGCCTCGGCAGTGATCTCGCCCAACGAGCCCGATCTGGCGTTGTCCGCGTGCTGCGGTTCCTGTTGCTCGTTGTCACCTTCCTGCGTCGTTGTCGTCGTCGTGTCTTCCTGGTCGGTGCTGTTCGACGTGGTGGTGAAGTCAACCTGTGTGTGGGACGTGTGCGACTCCTCCAGTGTGGTGGTGGACTGGCCGCCGATGCTAGTGTTGCTCGGCACCTCGATGATGGGCTCGGCCACGGTGTGGCGACTCTCACTGCTGGCAATGACGGTGATCGACGGCGGCGGCGTGGAGTTCGTGCCCGCTGTCGACGTGTTGGCACGGCTGATGTGGAGCAACACATCACAAGATAGACAACACGATGCAACGGTGTTCGTAAGACATTACCCTATTTTCCAGAGTATAGGCAAAACTGCAGCATAAGTCGCACCCAGATTTATTGTCACGAAATACAGACACCCAGCCTGTTTATCACCATTCATTTGATCATCGAAGTGGGTGAATTCGTGTTGTTTAAAGTGTGGCTTACACTCCAGACAATACGATAGCAATGAGCCGTGTGCCAGATCGGAGATCCAGTCAACGCACGAGCCGCGCATTACAACACCAGAAGGTCAGCTTGAAGTTAACGGCAACAGTATCCTATCGATGTGGATGCATGGCACTACACAGACAAAAATATTAGATACAAGTACATTGTAAAAACAAACACACAGACGCGAGAGAGAGAGAGAGAGAGAGAGAGAGAGAGAGAGAGAGAGAGAGAGAGAGAGAGAGAGAGAGAGAGAGAGAGAGAGAGAGAGAGAGAGAGAGAGAGAGAGAGAGAGAGAGAGAGAGAGAGAGAGAGAGAGAGAGAGAGAGAGAGAGAGAGAGAGAGAGAGAGAGAGAGAGAGAGAGAGAGAGAGAGAGAGAGAGAGAGAGAGAGAGAGAGAGAGAGAGAGAGAGAGAGGCTCACCGCTTCTCGAGATCTCGAATCCTCGCTTGCGACTTCTCGTTCTCCCGTCGCAGCGCTATGAGCTCGGCTTCAAGCGCGGTCAGTTCGCTAGCCTGCCATGGGGTACGAGTGAGTAGAGGAAAGCAACCAACCAATGTAGGGATAAGTGCGTGATGTAAGTAAAGAAAAAAAGAAGAAAAAAGTGAGTGCACAAATCAAACTCAAATGGATGTAATCTGGACATGCTGTGATGGGGATAGACCTCCAACACACCAGGAATCAAACGTCCATGCCATTAAACGGGTCCGAATACATAACATCAATATGAACACATAACTTCCAAGAATATCTGCAGTACACACCGCTCACTGAATTCGTCAGTCTTGTATCCAATAAAATAACCAGGAAACGTAAAAATGTTCTCATTCTCTCTCTCCCTGCCCCCCCCCCCCCCTCTCCCCCCCCCTCTCTCTCTCTCCGTCTCGGTCTCCCTCCTCTCTCTCACCACAAGCTAGCACTTACCAGGCGTTCGTTCTCCTGAAGCACGGTGAAGTTGGAGGCGACGTGGGAACTGTAGTTGCGGTAGAGCTGCAGCAGCTCTGGCGGCTGGGGCGTGTCCAGACCGACATTGTCCCAGCTCTCCAGGTCCTGCAAAGAGCAGCAGCGCAAGTGCTTCCATCAGTAAATAGCCATGCACCGTGCAGGTGCAGATGTAAACACAAAGGGGTTTGATTGTGGAATGGTGTTTCAAGCACAGGGCTATCACACCAAGCCATGCATCCAACTTAACCCTTTGGAGTCCATAGCTTTTTTTGCTTCCTCGGAATTTGTGGCAGTGACGAAAATGCGCGCTCAATTTCAAACATAACTTTGGTTCTACTTCACCGATTTTGAAGATCTTGGGCTCCTTGGGAAGCTCTTGATGAGAGAAATACAATGAGCCCAAACTCGCCAAGAGCAATACTCATTGTCCGCCACAACGCGCTCCAAACGCGAGTCCAGCTCCAGATCTGAGACGAAATCGGTCTCCTGTAGCCATTTCACTGACTCTAGCTCGGAACTGTTCAAATTTTTTCGAGTAGAAGCTTACCTTGCCGTGACTTCACGCCGCGCCGGTCCTGGCACGTGCCGCCTGTCATGAAGCTGGGAAAATCCCTTTTTTCACGCACTGCTGACTCGCAGCACGCAGCGCAGAAAATTCAAAATGTTCGATCGCTCGCCGATTACTCAAACTTCATCGGAGAGACTTCGGACCTGTTCGAGGCGATAGCTGTGAGTTTTCTCTACCACCTAGACCCTTCGATTGTTGATTTGGCCGAGAACCGAAAGTTTGACTGCACCCACATGCATACAAAATGCCCATGGTTCGAAATCGAACCATGGACTCCAAGGGGTTAAAGTCAGCACATAACAACCCAGGACAAGAGTGATGTTGGGTTGCAACAGCACATACCTGAGCCTCTACTTCATCAGAGAAGGTGATGGAAGTCAGACGCATGCCAGTTTTCAGCAGGAACTGGTTGGTTAAGAAGTTGAGGGCGCGCACTTCGTGTGGTTTGGCCGTTTCCTGGAAACAACACGAGAGAGCGAGAGAGAGCGAGAGAGAGCGAAGAGAGAGAGAGAGAGAGAGAGAGAGAGAGAGAGAGAGAGAGAGAGAGAGAGAGAGAGAGGGAGGGAGGGAGGGAGGGAGGGAGGGAGGGAGGGAGGGAGGGAGGGAGGGAGGGAGGGAGGGAAGGAGGGAGGGAGGGAGAGAGGGAGGGAGGGAGGGAGGGAGAGAGGGAGGGAGGGAGAGAGAGAGAGAGAAACACACACACACACACACACACACACACACAGAGGGAGAGAGAGACACACACACACACCCAGAGGCAGAGAGTTCACTTGGACGTCAAATTCGGAGTTTCCGGCAAGTGCAATCATACAAACCAGGAAGTGGGCGTTAGCAATCAACAGTGGAGACAATAGTGTTATAAGAGAGGTTCCGGGGTACGATTTTCCGTGCCAAAATCCGTACGGACGCTACGGATTTGTTCGAGGCGTGCTTCATGCAATTTTTCGGCACGGAGAATGTGGACTGGCTTTCATACGAACCATGTTTTCGTATGGAGGTTTTGCGTCATCGAGTGCAGAAAGATTTTTCGGGTACAAATTTGGTACGAGAAACATCGATTTTCCGCAGGAACTTTTGATTTTGGTACAAATTTTCAAAATAAAAAGGCATAGCGCGGGAATATGACGTGTTTGCGATTGTAACTAAGGCAATGACGGCAAACACATAATTTTCGTACTCCGGAACATTTCACTACTCAAAAACGACGTATAAAAAAATCCGTAGTCATTGTGAGAAATTTGGGGCACGGTACGACCATGGGTATGCACTCACCACAACTGCTTGGACATTCGTGTCTCTCGGCACTTGCTCAGTTTCTACAAAGACCAGGCACACACAGATAACATCTCAAACACATGGCCACCAATCAGCAACGAGAGAAGTGGAGTCAAGCTCCATCCCAGACGCATTCATTGAATCAACATCCCAGTATAGTACAGTCAGACCTCGCTCAACCGCACGCATCCGTTTTCCACAAATTATCCGGATAGGCGAGGGAACCGGATACCTGAACACCGGTTACGTTGGATGCATCACGTATGTATGTTGTAAATCTGTAACCAGCTATTTTCTTCCGGATGGCGAGGGATCCGGGTAAAAGAGGACCGGATAAGCGAGGTCTGACTGTATAGTGATATCTCAGCACAACTACAGCACACAGCGGTGCGGTATTGCAGAGCAAACGGTTACTAGGCCTGACGATATTCATTGGTTTGAGAGAAAGATGCAAACGGGAAAAGTCTGAAGAAAATATTGACTGTCACCGCCAGGACTCGAACCAGGGACCTTCGCTTGAGGCCAGCGATGCTCTAACCAATGAGCTATGGTGTAGCTGTCATCCCAGGAGAGACCGTTCAACATTTTCTTCAGAACTCTGAAGATAGTTCCTTTTCTTCACGAATTGTTGCTAGTAACACTAGAGGGAGGTATTCATGAGGTTGACTGTACATCTGTTTCGAACAGCTCTTATCTCCGAAAGCATGCATTGCCACACTCAGCCAACAATAGGGGGAAAAAAACATTACCAAAAGCTAAAAATGCACGCACAACAACTTTGAACATGGCAAAGGGTCAAGTCAGTGGTACATCTTGCAGTTCAACCCATGGTGAAGAGAAAATAAGTCTCTCTACAAAGGTGGTCACTCTACACAGGTGGTCTCTCTACACAGGTCAAAAATGTACGTTGAGAGGCATGGCATGGTGCCCGAGGTGGGTGGTCTCTTAAATGCAGTGGCTAGCTGGCTGACAGACTGTGTATGGCACAAAGGACCGATGGGCAATCATTGAATTCAGTAGAGCTTTAAAAAGTGTCACTTGTTTATTCGGTTAGACGGCTCAAAATTATAGGACAATCGTCAGAGATAAACGCAATGCAAAACGTTTGACACGTCAAGGCAGAGAAGTACATGACATGTTCATGGATGGCAAGGCTTTGAAACCTGATCAGTGGATTAACATCATCAGTGCTTTCTCACACATTCGCTCCCTCTTACTATCTTACACACTACACACACACACACACACACACACACGCGCGCGCGCGCGCGCACACACACACACACACAGTGACACACACACACACACACACACACACACACACAGTGACACACACACACACACACACACACACACACACACACACACACACACACACACACACACACACACACACGAGTGCCAATGCACACAAACCTGAGAACAAGAAGGCGGCAGACTTTCGGCGAACACGACCGGCTGTGGCAAGCGCATGGCAAGAACATGGCAAGTGTGGATACAACAATGAACAATTCAACAGTTTAACTCGGATGGTGAGCCAATTAAATTATTGTGAAAAGAAGAATGTCTCAGTATTCCTTGTCAGTTGTGTGCCATTTTGTCGCACTCGCTGACTGTATAAGATCTGGTTACGTTGGTGGACAGTTAGTCATAACTCGTCACACTTTGTCCTTCTTCTTTTCACAATAATTCAACAGTTTAACAGTTATTTTACCAGTTACATGTACATTGTGAATGGCAAGGACGTGGATGACACATACACAAAACACTGTCACTGCTTGTAAGACACACAATCCATGGGGTTATCAAATTTCCTCTATTCTATAATTTCTACAACCCAACTGATGCAAGTGACCACATGCAAACATTCTGCTCTCTCTCTCTCTCTCTCTCTCTCTCTCTCTCTCTCTCTCTCTCTCTCTCTCTCTCTCTCTCTCTCTCTCTCTCTCTCTCTCTCTCTCTCTCTCTCTCTCTCTCTCTCTCTCTCTCTCTCATGCTTCAAGAGAATGTGCATGTGTGTATACACGTGTACGTGTGTGCATGTGTGTCTGAGCACGACTGTGTGTGCGCGTGTGTACGGTAGAAGCTCAGGTATATTCATTGGTAGTATGTGTGTGTATGTGTCTTGTTCTTTGCATGGTCTCGACAGATATCACATAAGTACATAGAGAGACGGCTATTAGTTGGATTAGAAAATGCCATGATGTCATAACTACTGACTCACGACGTCATAATGATGGCATAAATGGCTCACTTGCAGTATGGCTCATAGCAGTATATGTGATCAAAGAGCGCTACTTCAGTACTTGTACAGGCAATAGTGAAAGTGACATCATCAGCCATTCAGCCACCCATGGCCATGGGTACATCAGAACAAGCCACACGTACAACAGAGGCGAAAGACTGCGTAACCGTAACTTCAAGCTTCACGCATTTCAGTGATCATCACACAGTGGCATTTAGCATTCACTGCTGAACTCTCTACGAGCGGGCCGAGACATTTGGTGCCGGAACAAGACACATGGTGGAGCATACGACAACCTACCGGCGGCATGCGTCAGACTGCCGCGCAGCGACGCTATCGTCTCCTTGGCTTTGCGAAGCTCAAACTCGAGCACGGCCAGACGGTCATCGCCTGGCTCATTGCCATCGTCAGAGTAGCGAGACACGTCCAGCGAATCAAACGTGGAGCAACTCGCAGAGCGTACTGTAGGTCAACACATACACACACACACACACACACACACACACACACACACACACACCCAGCACACACACACACACACACACACACACACACACACACACACACACACACACACACACATACGCGTGCACGCAAACATGCGCACACATGCACACACACAGAGCACACATGCAGCACAACAAAACAGCAGACGCATAAACACAACATCAGATACATGTACCCACAAGCCCCAGAATATCTTGGACACAAAAACAAAAGCTGCAACTTAGGGATCTCAATGTCTGCAAGTCCCAGGCTTCATAAAACCAACTAGAATATCAGTTCCAGACCACAATCAAAGGCAGGTGGCGCATGCTGGCGATTTGTCCGTGAAACGCATATCAAAAAAGAACAGCCCAGCAGCAGAACAGAGCAATGCCATCTTGCAGCAGCAAAACGAGAGGAATGCACCAATCTTACTGTCCTCGGGGAAAATTGAGATTCAACGGATGCAAAATTTCCCCAGATTTCTTAGAAATCCGTGATTTTGGCAAGATTCCCGCAAATTTTCCGCCAACAGGTTAGGACAGCAGTTTCAGATAAACGGACTGTAGTCCATCGCGTCTCTGAAACCAACGTGACTCCAGCACACCGTAGGGACCAAAGAAAAGACTAAGTGGTCGCATTCAGAAACCAGGTGGTCTCTTGATCAGGTTTTAGGTGCCTCATACAGACAAGGTAAGGAAAGCAGTCCATGGCAAGTGCATGTGCGTATATCCGAATATAAGCAGGTGTGCTAAATTTTGAACAAAAACGTTTATTACATAATTCACATGTTTAACAATTTACGCCAGAATCCCTTTTCACCCAAGCAGGGAACGCCCATGCATGACCAAACCAGCACACATGAAAGTGCATGAAGACTGGCCTCTGCACCCATAAAGGGCCATGTGCATTTTATGGCCTGGTGCACATCCATACTATGCACGCAGGCTTCTACGTCAGCAAAAACAATACTTCTCAATTCTGCCAAAAGAAGCGACTTTTCGCATATAAGCACCTGTTCGCTTGTGCATGTAAGTACGGTACAAATACTTGAAATAGCCAGCCCTTCGACGAACGCAAGGGTAACGTGTCCAGGCTACAAAAGCCTCCGGTGACTTCTTTTCTGTCAGCTGGTTCTTCGAGAGATTTCTCTTGGAAGACGAAGAAACAGACGGAATAAAAGAACGGATCTCTATCCTATTCTCAACGATCTCTGGAGGGTACACGGCCAAGCGGGCCGCGACCGTAAGAGACATCAGTACGGTACATGACCTCTTCTGTCACGCCTGGAAACGCGTGTATTTTGTGGCAGTCCACATGCATAGATCCATAAACATGGGAATCTCCAACTTTCAACCACCTCCTAAGTTCGGAGAGCTTGGAAAGTACTCGGAAAATCTCCTATAATAGAAGAAGGCTTCTCCAAATGTTCACATTTTCTCAGACTACTCATTGCGTTGGTATGTTCTCACATTCTACTTCCTCCATATACTAACTCTGGCTCATTGTGATGGATGACCGTACAAAAAAACATACGGGTTTTTGGTATTCGAGTCCTGGTGGTGACAGTCTTCTTCGGACTTTTCCCATTTGCATCTTTCCCTCAAACCAATGAATGTTTTAGTATACGGTGGAAGAATGACGGGTCGATATGCTAGTGGAATGTAATTCTCATAGGCCTGGGACATGTGCTGCTATAAAGACAGACGGAGAAGGTTCGAAAAGTTCCAACACCCGCCAATGCGGACGTTGGGTGTCGGCTGAATCGTGCGATGATACATCATGTATTGTGTTGTTCTGTTGTAGATAATCTGGCTTTGGAAAAATTTCTCTCAACTACTGAATATTTGGAAAAAAATCATTTTTCATTGCTATCAGGTTCGGCCTCGTTTTCTCTGTGCTGCGCTGCCGAGTCCACAAAGGACGAAACAGTTCCGTCCGCAGATTGAGTACTAGAGAGAGTGCATTATAACAGTGAGGCCAGATGTATAGTACGTGTATGCACTGTTCGTAGCATGCATGATCGAGGAAATCTGTCATTGCTGTGAAGAATTGAAAACGCCAGATATACCTCCTACCAAAGAAATTCACGCCCCGTGTCGATTTCAATGCCACAGTTCAAACCACTTACCCAAGCCACTCAGTTGCTGAGGTTGTGTTGGTACGAAATTGCCAGGATTTGAAAAGAAATCTCTCAATCTGGGAATTTCACGACCTGCTTCAAGGCTTTCAGTATACAATTCTAGCGCTGACAGCAGGTAGTTGTGATCCAAGAGGCGCTCAGCAACGCCATCCCAGCCACTCGGGTCTTTGCGCCTGTGGGGTGCTTCACCTTCCTCAGGCTCCGCCATCCCTGCAGCTAGCCCCGACTATTATTTTGAGGCTTTGAGTTTGAACACTCGATATTCCAAAACGTTGTTTATTTGCTCGACCAAGCAAAGGCCAGCTAGCTGTGCTGGGTGCAGTGTAGTGTAGCGCTGCAAGTCTGTGCAAGACATCGACACCGAGCGTCTTCCGTACTTCGCATTTGACTCTGGCTTCCACTCAAACAGTCCAATACATGTGAAATGTGGATACTCAACTCATGCGTCGACACCACCAAGTTTCAAAGTGCGGCGCGGCGGAAGGCGCGGCGCGGCGTTCGGGTGGCATGCTGCTTTTCGAAAAAAGATGTTGGAGCTCCAAATCAGCTGTGATCAGATCGATCGATTGATTGATTGATTTTGATTCAAAATTTCAGTTCTCTCTCTCTAGCTCTGTCTATCTTGCGAGATCTCTTTCTTCCTACTTCACCTGTCTTCTCGAGCTGTCTACTTTCCTTTCGTGAACTCGGTAAACAAACTTTGGTGTGTAGGTTTGGCTTCAAGATGAGTACATCAAGGAACTTTCATAAAGACGTCATGAGTAGACTTCAGGCAGTGGACCCCATGATGTCTGAGGACATGATTGGTCTGGAAGAGACTGAAGCCGTCGATGCACAGGTACGTGGCCATAATTCACAACTGCATACCGGTGGGGGAATTATATCAGTATACTTGAAGTAGTCAAAGAACTTTATTGAAAAATGGTTCAAAAATCCATGTTTATGCCGAGAAATGAATAAAGGAATCCGAAGTCAACGCATGCTTACAGGCAATTATAAATCACAGTACTACACTACTACTAGTACTAGCAAATACTTCAAGTACAGTACTGGCCAAAGAAATCCAAACCTCATGAATAAAATAGCGCCGGGCGCTACGCGGCCCTAGAACTACACACACTGGTCTGTGCACTTGAACGTGACGCATTATTCATGAGGTTGGAATTCTCTGGCTAGCAGCACTGTAGCAGTAGCAAGAGTCCGGTAACTCTTGGCACTAGGTAATCACAGCCGGAAAAGTACAATTGTTTAGCTCTCTACCACCCTCATCGGGACTCAAGGACTCAAGGAACTTTTACAGTCCAGTTTTCATGCATTTTCATCAAGTGAAATACCAGCAACCAGGGTACAATACTGTCGGGTGACGAGGAACGGACAGGCTAGAATTTCAACAAGCACAGCATACCAACGTATACACGGTGACTCAACTGTGCATAGACTGTAGTACAGTCAACTTGGCTTATAACGACACTCTGCGGGGCATCAGAAAAGTGTCCTTATTCGCGAAGTGTCGTTATACCCGAAGTCTCATTCTATGTGTCACAGTTGGATGGGACTTTGCTCTGGGCATGGAAAGTCTGTCGTTATTCGCGAATTGTCGTTATATCCGCAGTCGTTATTAGCGAAGTTCACTGTACATGAAAGTAAGAACGGCCTGGGCTATGAGGCTGACCCCCCCCCCGGTTCTACAGTACCCGACAGTACTGCCATCCTAAAGATTAGTGTCCCAAACTTTTGGTCTGTTCACTCTGTTGTATGGCCAAGTAATGAACCCTACTGCAAGCACTACAGCTGTGCAATGTACGTGGTAGTGTTGTGTCCCGAAAATGGCATGCATTCGGTTCTGTACTTGAAACTGCCCCTATGAAAATACTTGCTCTCGTCGATTTCAACAACGGAAACAACGATTGCCCAGTCGGATGAGATTTTCAGCAATCTCCTCTGCACAAAACGTCTCTGCTCTGCTCTCATCTAAACCTGGCAAAGAATGAACTGGAACCCGGGGTGAAAGCACTGAAAGGATGCTCTCTATCACGAGGAGCAAAGCGCACAACTGAGTGCCGCGTTCGTAGCGTCACGATACATTGGTAACGATCACAGAAGCTCTATCCAACAAAACTCTATCGTACGCTTCAGTCAACTTTGGGAAAATGCACTGAAAGCAAGCTATTGTATACAATCGCGTTTATACCCTACTTTTGATGTGTGCGGGCTTTTCGCCTGGCAGCATGGTCAGCGACATTGCACCCTGTTGTAGACGAACTGGGAGCCCTGATTGTCCCTTCGGCTCTCTGATACGCTCCTTCGAGCTTGTTCGTTTCTTTTTCGACATCGAAATAACTACCATCGTCCGTGCATCGCATCTGCACTTGCTGGACTTTTACTATCAGCCCTCGTCATATGTTTGTGAATTGTTTCTGGTCCTGTGTCTTCCTGGCCCGGAGCGCACTGATGCTCGACCCTGCTTCACCCGACCCACCTTGCGCAGGTGGCGCATCGGATGTTTGCTCAGCGTCCTGATCTCCGCAGGTGCTTGCAGTATCGTCATTTACTTCCGAAGTTTGAGCCTCACTCCTGGATTCCTGCGGTTCGTTGGAGCCGTGTTGCTCCGTCTCAACTATTCGTGGATCACTCTGGTAAAATCATCCTCTGCTACCTATTTGTTGTTGACGAACCGGGAGCCCAGTTTGCTCATGACAAAACTTACACGACAACGTTGATCTTTTCTTACTTTCAACTTACTTTGATAACTCACGGCGAAAGCAGAGAAAATGCAAACCTCTCACGGCTGACTTAAAATAGAACCGAACGAAAAAAAACTCTCTACATGTTTCTGTAGTGGATCTGGATTCGTGTTTGTGATAATGTTTGACCTCGGTCTATGCATGAGGTCACTTACCGTATTTCCTCGATTAATAGACCCGGTCTTTTGTTTTTTGAAGAGGGTTGGACCCCCGGTCTCTTATTTGGGCATGGTCCATTATTTGAGCACGGTCCACAATATTTTCATCGGCACATCGCTGGAAATGGTGGATTTTTAACACGTCATAATATAGAACTTATATTGTGGACCGTGCTCAAATAATGAAAGAAAGCACTAGCCACTACAAAAATTGTAGTTGCGCAACCTAAAATCGCGTCCTTTTTTATCCACCACGTGCTTTCTTAGTGCGCATGCGCAAAGCGATGAACTCAAATAAGAGACCGGGTCTCTTATTTGAAGAGACCGGGTCTCTTATTTGGGCATGGTCTACTATTTTTCCGTGAGGCCTCTAGGAGGGTCTACTATTTGAGCATGGTCCATTAATCGAGGAAATACGGTATTATTTATAGGACACTAGTCAGACATAAATGGCAATGCGAGTGATCAAGGGGTTCATATACGACAGCCGCGGGGTTGGTAACTTTCTACACTGCGCTACGGAGGGGAAAGGAGCAGCAGCTATACATGAGCAGCGTACAAAGCTTGCAACACGGACATAATACTCATCCAATTGTTGTATACTTGTAGTAGAACAATGCACGTCACGCACCAAAATAGGCAGAACTAATGCTGAATGGAGATGCGGCGAGAGTATAGAGAAGCACCTCAGTGCTATCATCCAAGCGAAACTAATAATGAAGGGAATAAAAGGCAACTGTGAAGCTTTTCACTAGTTCTGGAGCCGATACAACAAAACCTCTACTTATCACACGCTCCTCCACGTATGACAACGTGCATCTACATGTCGGTGAGTCATGGCCGCGAGTGACCTCCACCATCACAGCATGCATCACCGACAATGCTAGTAATCACCATGGGTCTACGTCACAGTTGCAGGTCTCGTAGTAGCGGACGAAACTGGCCGCCCGCAGAGAGTGCAAACAGGAGGCGCTGCATAACCCCATATATGATGATCTTTTCCTCGCACAATGTGTACCTTTTGTTGGGATCACCCGCTATTTTCAAGGACTCTTGGTACAGCCTGTACAACTCTATTTGGAACATAACGAATAATTTGGTATGTGTGTGTATGTCGCCCATCATCTTCACGCTCTGTGCTCTCTGACTTTGTTTCTAGGCCTCTAACTTGCAGCTCGGAGATGTTTCCAACGAACGTGCCGTGCACCTTGCCTTTCCAAACTGTGAGTGTATGCTACTTGATGCCAGTCTGATGTCGTATCTCCGCTGATGCAACGGCTTGCATGCACTTTTGTGTACTGTTGACAGGGGCGCAGCTGGTTCCCCAGTGGCGTACCCAGGGGGGGGGGGGGGGTGCTTTGGGTGCTCAAGCACCCCCTCGTGATGTACCCACGCCACTAAAAGTACCATAACTTTGCAACCGATTGTCCGATTTACGCAAATGACGGCCCATTGGAAAGGTCTTGAGTGAGGCTATTCATTGAGATGTGATTGAAATTGATATTGAAAGGTCTTGAGTGAGGCTATTCATTGAGATGTGATTGAAATTGATATTGAAAGGTCTTGAGTGAGGCTATTCATTGAGATGTGATTGAATTTGATATTTAGAAACCTGTTTTGTGCCCAAACTCTGAAAGAAGAAATGGGGATGTTCATAAACCAGACTTTTTTTTGGTGGCACAATTATCAGGTTTTTCTAACTGATATTTTGCCTTCCACTTGCTGTCACTAGTTGATCATAGTTACCCGTGTTACATGTACTTTAATGTGCCAGGACTATCCAGGCTATCCATATCGTCAGGGCCTCGACTTGTTCTATTCCGATTTTCCGAGAACACTCCGATCAGTTGTTCCGACAAATCGACCGAAACGATTGTTCACGAAGTGTACTAATTTGTTATTTCGGGCCCTTGAAATCCTACAAATGCTACGGCTTCTAAAGGGGTCGCTCGCAACCTCGACCCCTGCCATTGAATACCTCAGACGCTGTTTCTGATTTCTACCAATTTTTGTATTTTGTTACTCCGTGCTTCAAAGAGCAGTAGTCAAATTGAAAATGTTTTCGTGATATGATCTAGCAAGAGTAGTAGTGTACTCTTGGATCTAGCTTACAGAAGAAGTAAAGTTTGTCCTCCAAGGGGAGGGGTATGTTTGGGATTGGGTACTTGCAGGCCTCATGGTTGCTCCATCTTACAGAACAGGTCCTACATTTTCCATCAACTTGGTACATCATGGTAAATAGCGCAGTAAAAATCAAGATATCAACCAACCATGCATCACATGCACAGGAATCATGCATTATTCGGTTCTTTGGGAAAAGGTTCGAGCACCCCCCCCCCCCCCCCCTCATTCCAGATCCTGTGTACGCCCCTGTCCCCCTCTTATGGGGGGGGGGGGGGGGGGGGTCACGGCCGCATATGTAGGACGGCTGGTGCATGTCATTCATGGTCATTATGTGCATGTTGAACCTAATCCGAAAGTTTTAAGAGGTGGGAATGCACGTGCCCCCCCCCCCCTTGCCCTATGCGCACCTGGTTGATCACGCAGTGCTACTACAGTAGATCAACCATTGTGTAGCTGGTGCAGTGAAACGTCACTGTCACGTACCTCCAACGGATGTAAAAACCAGTACTTTATAACCGAGATCAACTGACTGGAAAGGACACGTAGGGTGCTCGTACCGTGACCCTCTTATACCATGCTGTGCTTGACTTGCTGTGCATGCATTGTATAACACGTAATTTTTAGGTCAAGTAAAATGTCGGTGTCAGGGACCAGCCAGGTTTCAGGTGTAATGTAGAATTAGGTGACCAGCGTTCCCTTCACATACAGTGCATACACCGTGCCACAATAACCTTAGGTGTAATTTAGATTAGGTACCTGGTTTCTCTACCGAAATAACCGAAATTAAAGTTACACCGAAAATGACGTGTTATACAGTATTTTGTTCTGCTGGCTTCTGTGTGCCACTGCAGCTTTCGGCGATTTGTGCGATGACAGTGACTTGTGATAGCCATCTACATGCAGCCGTGCGCGTTGCTTATGGCGATGGATACTCGCAGCTGCTCGCCGGAGTATCACTAGTATCGCTTGCATCCGCATGGCGTAGAATGGGGTAACTAAGTCTTTGTATTGAGGCTGGTTTGAGGCTGGTAGCATGTACCCAGTCACGTGACATTACGTACACGCCGATGGTCATCCGAACCCACACCTGCGTGTTCTTGCACACATACAAGGCAGGACCTCAGACATTTTGTGTTCTTGAAGTAGTCTACATACCAGTATGTGCTTTTTTATTTTGTAGCAGTGGATGGCTCATATGTGCCTCCCAGTGTTGTTGCAATTATTGTATCTGTGTATTACTTTTTCGTACTGTATATCATTCATTCTCCATTTCCTCCTGTTGTTGGTCGCCTGATGCAAGCACATTACACCTCTGGTCACCGTCCAGTGTAATTTAGTTTCACTCCTTGATAATAGCAGGATTCAGTGGAGCTACTGTACAATCAAACAATAGGAGGACAGAAAGTGTTTTACTCCGAGTTTCACACAGAGTTTCACACACTAAGCGATCATCAGAAAACTGTACAATCGTGTAGATAGTCCTATCGGTAATATTAAATTTTTACAATGTTCCCTTGGCTCGCGATGACCATCGGAGTTCTTAGCAAAATTTGTGTTGATTTAAAAAAATTCTCTTTGTACAAAACACATTCTCTTTTTTCTCTTTTTCAGATCCCGTGCCAGTCTTTTTTTTTGTCATTAGAGCACAACTGTGCGCACGACGTGCACATTGCACGATAATTTCTGTAGCAGATCAGCTCGTATTCATAGTATTCCACCGACGCTATACTATTTGTGTCTCCATTGTACTGTGCAGTTGATGTTGCTCATCTGCACCAATGTGGCTGGGTGGCTAGCAGGGAGTCGTAAAATACCGGTATTTTACGACTCCCTGGTGGCTAGGTCAGATTTGAGATCCCCATCCAAGCATGTACTTGTAACCTTCACTAGAAAGTGTAGTGGCAAAAGGTACCACCATAGGTAACGATCAGTGAACTTATTTCGATGCGTTCATCCCGAGGAAATCAGACTTCGAGATGATCGGGTACAAGTAGTTCAACCCATTTGCCCAGATACTAGAGAGGTACATTTTATTGTACATGTAGTGCACAAAACATTCAAGTAATAATTATACGTGTACGTGTAGGCAGGAGTACATACTGTATATCACCTCATTTTCGGTGTTGTAAAATTTCGGTAAAAGCCAACCCCTGACCTTTCGGTGTAAGGATAAATTCGGTATGCATGGCACCAAAAAAAAAAAAAAAAAAAAAACGCTCTTGCATATCTCCGCCAAGGCCAAAAGGCTCCACATACCGGTACATGTATAATACCGGTACATGACATTGTTATGTACATGTATGTACAATGTACTACCGGTATACCAGTATACAAGTTGATTTTTTTTAACTTGACAGTGATTTTCATGATTTTTTTTTACATATTTTTGGTATTTCGGAAAATTTAGGTGTAAGGCCATGGTAAAAAATAAAGTTGATTCTCAGGTCATGAGCCTGTGAAAATCGGTGCGAGCGAGCGATTTTTTATTTTAATTCCCACAATTTTTTTAATTCCAAAGATAGGGTCACACATGTGTACGTCACAGGTTCATAATTAATTTATAATTATTTTATTATTCAGGCCAGGGAGTAGAAAAATACCGGTATTTTACTACTCCCGGATTCATGCCTTTCGCATTGACCGTTTTCATGCACGCATATGCATGCATAGAAATAAAAAAAATCGTCGGTGCGCCACCAAAAATCGATGCGCGCGTACTTGAGAATCAAAGATATTTTTTACCATGGCCTAATGTTAAATATTAATTAGGTGATCCAGGACCAGTACCGAAGTTACCGAAATTTAAATTACACCGAAATAAAGGTGTTATATGTTATACGTGTACGTGTGGGCAGGAGTACATAACATTATGTACTCTTGCCCTACATATATAGGGTTCCATGTTGTATGCTGACCATACTGATACAGCATAATTATAAGGAGCTCCCGAGACCTGCGTTGTTCATACACAGAAATAATAATTATAAAAACAAAACTCCCGCTTTCGTGCATACGCATGCTCCTGATGATCAGATATTTTGTGTAGCCTTTCGCGTCGACTTTAGCGTGAAGTTCCGTAGCTTTAAACTCCCCAGATCCGGACGCAACTTATGTTCATGTTCTGAGGTTAAATTGACTTCAAAACTGCCATGTTTCGGAGCTACCCTTTCACTAATGCAGATTTATTGGTATTATGAAGGCATAGTTTGTGGAAACAGTAATGTTTGCACAGAATTATGACTCTATTTGCTAACGATTATAATTGAGTACTCGATCGTTAGCTAAAGAGTAATCGATACTTGAAAATCCACGATCGTTTCAGCCCTAGCACAAACAAAAGGAAATTGAAATGAATCGCTTCATCACACCCTGTGCACTGTCTGCATTTCATGACACCATCCCAAAAGACACAGTAAGCAATCACCAGGGAATCATAACCATCTAGAACCGCACACTCTGGCGAACAGCTCCTCATGCAATTCGGACTGGCTTTGCCGGAAATGCAAAGCAGCAAACAATGGTCACATTGAGCCACTGACTTCCCATCAAGGACGGAGACGGCAATACATTTCAAGAATGCCCTATGAGGTGAGTATCGTTTGCTATGGAAACCATTCAGTCTCATGAACAGAATTCAAAGTGCCGGAGTTCAACAGCCTATTATCGCCAACATTCCCTCAAATGCAGGACAAATATTTAAAAATCAAAACAATGACACACACACAAAAAACAGCACAATAAAAGCAGGGTTATCCAAGTTAGCACCAAGAAGCCAGCAACGGTAGTATCCGCTAAACAATGATCCTAAATTGGGGGAAGAGCAGGAGTGCCGTTTGCCAATACCAAAGTCATATCCTGGACACATGGACATGCATGTTCGAGTTCAAATACAGCCAGCACGGCTGGTGGTAACACCGTTGCCTTACGCACGGTTGATGGACGGGTTGACGACTATGCCACGGATCGATGTGTCCATGCTCAGGTCGATGGCCTTGAGCAGGGCCTCGCGAGTGCTAAACTCTACAAACCCGTACGGCACCATGGTCATGCGATTCTGGATGACGACGGCGCTGACGGGCTCAAATTCCTTGAAGGTCTCCTGGAGGTCCTCCATCGTCATGCCCGGGGGCAGGTTGCGGACGTGAGCGCGGAATGGTGGATCGTCACCGATCTCGGAGATTCTCTGCAGGCGCAGGCTGGTCGCCACACGGATGAATCGGATCTCCTCTTTGCCGCTGAGTTCCAGGGCTGAGACTAGGTCGTCCCGGTTGCCGAAGAAAATGAAAGCATTCATTTCTCCCTGGAACTTCACCTCAGTTGGATTCTGAGCCTTGAAAACGTCCATGAGGTCCTCAACCCTCATGCCGGAAATTCTTGACAAGTGAAGACCAAAGGGAGCCTTGTCTGGAATGGGGGCAGTTTCCCTGCGTCTTGCCCTAAAACCTCCACCAAATCCAAAGCCACCCTGCTGCTGGGGTCCTCCAAAGCCGCCCTGCTGCGGGGGCCCTCCAAAGCCACCCTGCTGCGGGGGCCCTCCAAAGCCACCCTGTTGCGGGGGTCCTCCGAATCCACCTTGGGGGAAACCACTGGGCGGGCCTCCAAACCCACCCTGAGGACCACCGAATCCACCTTGAGGACCACCATATCCACCCTGGGGACCACCAAATCCATCCTGTGGACCACCGAATCCACCCTGAGGGCCGCCAAATCCATCCTGTGGGCCACCAAAGCCGGACTGATAGCGTACAGCCGATGCTGTGCAAGATGCTGGAAGGCACCTCAAAAGCCTGCTGGCCTGCACACAAGCTAAAGAAGCCATTGTGGCAAACGAGAGAAGAAAATCAATGTGATTGTGAAGGAGACGAAAAGGGAGAGTGGAATAAATAAAAAAGCAGGTAAATCGTGATCACCACGTGTTGCCAAAGAAACCAGAAAAAATTGCGCAACGATCGTGCATGCTGTCGATGCCAACGCGGCCGCCGCGCCGGCCGGCGCATATGCGAGGTATTGCGCATGCGGCATGGCCATATGGCAGACCTATTCTTCCAGCAAAATATCGAATTAATTATTTTCCAACGAAAAGAAATTGCTGGCAAATTCCGAGCAAAATATCGAAATTACAGAGGATATTCGACCTTCTGCCACAGCGCGTTATCTTGGCCTCATTATCATGATTATTGTGAATATTGACCAACACCTCACCTTTGAGGATCAAGTCAACCATGTACAGTCAACTTCGCTTATAACGACACTCGGCGGGGCATCAAAAAAGTGTCCTTATTCGCGAAGTGTCGTTATACCCGAAGTCTCATTATATGTATTACAGTTGGAAGGGACCGAGGCTTTGCTCTGGGCATGGAAATGTTGTCGTTATTCGCGAATTGTCGTTATATCCGCAGTCGTTATTAGCGAAGTTGACTGTATGTACATCTGTTTATAAGAAGATAGGAGCATTCCGCCGCTGCCGCCGTACAGTAGACCACACAACTAAGCGAATATTTTATTTATCCCTCATCCAATCCACTACTGATTGAATACGCCAGCAACTCGTATGCTCACTGTCTTACACCATCTTTATACTCTCGCCTTGTTACTTTAAGTCATATCAGCATGAAAACGGTTTTTGGTCTCCCTCGCCGTACCCCGACTGTCTTTGTTTTGCGGCACGCTAAGTTATACTCCCTCGAATCTCGTCTCAACTTGAGGCTTTTTATTTTTGCTTTCCGCTGTATTCATCAGCTTACTCTTCTTTCCTCAATGTTCACCCTCCAGTCGGCTGCTACTTGCACCGAGAGGCGCACTAGAGGGCAATCATTCTCTTCACTTTCTTTGCCCGCTGCTACGAATGTTTTTGATTTTGGTGCGGTTGTGCAATTGCGGAGATTCTGTTTTTAATTTTCCACGCAGAGTTGCGCAGAATATACAAACACAATAGCATGATTTGCAGAATTTGCTGTTTTCATCAGCCGCAGAATTCTACACCTGCACCGCACTTTTTCCGATATTTAAAGGGGCTGTCCGGAACTGCTAATTACTTCAAGTATTCTTTTTCCAAAACGAAAAGTATTTTTCAGCCCGCCCACCCACTCTTTCTGCAGAATCAGTGCAGATACATGTTAACAAGAGTGCATAAACAGTTTATGGACTCTTGATGAAGCGGGATTTTCTCGGAATTCTGCAAACAGCGCAATCCTGGAATTCACGGGGACAGCCTGTCATGTACAGTATAGCTACTGTCCACTGACATGTGACATACCCTCCCGATTTTCTCAATTTCTGCTCAATTGTACACGCAGTTTACGTGCGAATGTCCCTTGCGTTTTCCGGGTACAGAATGCTGTAAAGTGGGCCAATCAACCGACTAATTCGTCTTTGCTTCATACAGTAGAGTCGCGCGCTGAAGAACATGGAGCCCAAGAACGCCACAGCCTACAAGTTAAGAACTCGGTACTGGTTTTGTGGGATGCATGCAGTAGAGTCGCGCGCTGAAGAACGTCCAGCCTGAAATACTAAGAACACCACAGCCTAAAGCTAAGAACGGCGGTGTTGGTTTTCTGGCAGCTTGTGGGATATATATGATCCAGTACGGATTGTTTCTACGAACGTGTTACAAGAACGCAGCCAGATTGCTGAAAAATAAGAACATCCCAGGCTAACTACTCGGAAACAACGTTCTTGGACGCGCGACTCTACTGCATGATTCAGTACGGATTGTTTCCAAGAATGTGTTACAAGAACGCAGTCGGATCGGTGAAAAATAAGAACGTCCCAGGCTAGCCCATTGGAAACAACGTTCTTGGGCGCGGGACTCTACTGTAGCAGTCAACAAAGTACAATTGAAATCGCCCAGCCCGGCACATTCAGCAAAAACGGCAACTGCTGGATCACATGGTATCATTTACAGTGCTCTGCATTCCGAGCAATACGAATAAGGCTGCATGCTGGGCAGGCCCAGTACGGGAGGTTTGATGCAATTGCGCAATTCAAAACAACTAACAACTAAGTTTGTCCGCTTCAAGTATGTCCTCCAATAATCAGGAGCCAGACAGAACCGTAGCAGCCATGCAAGCACCAGCACAGGTGTGCAAACACAATGATTGCTCTGTCATGTCAACTAATCACGTCGTTACATGATGCCACTTAATAGTAAAAAAGAGTCTACAAGTCATTACGCCATACGCTGGCTGGCTGGGTTGACGACGATGCCCTTGATTTCGTGGGAGTTCGTCAGATCTAGCACCTTGAGAAGCATTTCCTTGGTCGGGAACTCCATGAATGCGTAGCGCGAGAGCGACACGTTGTTCTGCAGGATGACGCCGTCGAGCGGGTTAAAATCCTTGAAGATCTCAAGCAGATCCGAGAGCGCAGAGTTCGGCGGCAGGTTGCGCAAGTGGGCGCGGAAGGGACCGGCTTCACCGATCTCGGTCATGCGGTGCAGGCGCAGGCTGGTCACGACGCGGATGAAGCTCACCTCCTCCTTGCCGTTCATGGCCAGTGCAGCGACCAGGTCCTCGCGATTCTCGAAGAAGATGTGTGCCTGCGAGTCTGATAGCATCTGGACGCGAGTAGGGTTCTGTGTTTGGAACAAGTCCATCAGCTCTTTCTCGCGCATCCCACCCACACGCAGAAGCATCAGGCCAAACGGCTCCTTGGTCGGAATCGGAGCATTCTCACGCGGTCGGCGGAAATTTTGCTGGGGGAATCCTGGTGCTTGGCCGCCGAAACCACCACCGAAGCCACCCTGCGGAGGTCCTCCGAAACCACCTTGCGGCGGTCCTCCGAAACCACCTTGGGGGGGTCCTCCGAAACCACCTTGCGGCGGTCCTCCGAAACCACCTTGCGGCGGTCCTCCGAAACCACCCTGTGGCTGTCCGCCGAAACCACCCTGCGGAGCACCAAATCCTCCTTGTGGCGCACCAAATCCACCACCCTGTGCAGCTCCAAATGCTGGTGGTGGTGGTGGTGGCATATGCCCACCAAATCCGCCAGGTGCTGGCTGCTGGAAGCCAGTGGCCGCACCAGGAGCACCAAATCCACTGATAGCGGGCTGGCCAAAGTTTCCTTGTTGTGCCGGCGGCGGAGGCGGTGGTGGGGCCTGTCCGTAGTTGCTGAATGGCGAATCTGAAGGAGTGTTCAAGAAATCATCTGATCCACCATTAGATTGGCATCTGACAGCAACACGGAAGATCTGTGTTGGGACCCGATTGATACTCCCGCGAGCTTTGGTAGCGAGGGACGCCATTATCAGGAATATACCAAGGCTTAGAATCAACGAGCGAGATCAAGAGACACAGCAATATCGAAAGCCAAGTAACTCCAATAAAGACAGGTTGGGTTATCCACCACGCGTGCACGGCCGGCCACGAGCACATGTGCAAAAATATTATTGCACAATCTGAGACACAAAATTTTGAGTGCAGTGTAGCTACGCGCGAAAAAATGATTTTGAGTCGAATACCAGACTGTAAGCGAAGCACGCGCACGCGCGCAGACGTCCAGCACACACGCGTGTCAAAATGTGTTTTTTGGCGGGTAGTCGGCAAAAAATTAAAGGGGAACTCCACGAAAAAATGAAAATTTGATAGCCTGTAGAGTTTCGGGCGCCGAGCTATGAGTAGGGACTTCAATTGAAAAATCAAATTCGCGAGTTTTGCATAAAACGCTAGTTTTTCTAAACCGGGAAGAATCGAGAAACAACCTGTGAAAATTTGAACCCAAAATTCCAAGGCAATCTAGAGTTATAGTCGATTGAAGATCGGAAAACGGGGGAGAAAGTAGTCACAGAAGTAAATGCAAGTATGTATGGGAGCCGTGTGGTTTCCGTCCAGCACTGCACTATCTGGTGCATACATGGCGATACAGGATGTGTGCATGCATGCAGTGTGCACGCATGCCGTGCGCGCCGACTTGCACAAGTCACACGTTTTCACCGTCACTGCTTCTACCAGTGTGCGCGCAGTTCACTCGATTTTTTCGTCTACCACCAGGAAATCGCCGTGGGCTGGTTTCTGTGATCATTTTCCTTCTACGGCGATAAAGCGCGAGCCTCAATGTTGTAGAATCCTCTTGGTCTAGGCTAATTCGAGGCCGCTGAACACGAAAATCGGGTGTTCCTCGCGAAGCCGAGTACGGATCTGGTCGAAATTAGTACTTCGAAGTGCACCCGCGCCAAGCGCGGAGGCATTATTTTTGGAAGCATGGCATGGCATGTGTGGCACCATTGGAAAGGTAATGACCTCAGCTACCTAAAAATAGCATCGACAAGGCCGAAAAGGCCGCGGGAGAAGATACTTGGGCCGCGAACTGCATCTCGAACTGCAGCCACGAGGCGCCCATTCACTTTGTACAGGCGAGCTGTGACTGCACTTTTCGCTTTTCAGTGACCGGAACTGAACTCCCTACTATGAGTCGAATGGTCTTGGTCCGAAGTCTCTACGAGAAATAGTAAAAGCGTTCTTGAGATATTTCAATTTTAGCCACGCCCCATACCAATGTATGTGTGACGTCATTGTGGCATGGTGCGAAAATACTTGGATTTTGAATCTCACTTTCTTCAGGACGAAAGTCACTTCAGAAAGTAGTTTGCCAAGTCGCCTGAGCCGCTGCAATGCCAAATTGTTGTGTTGTTGATTGTGCCAGTATCACATCATCCTCCTGGGGTTAGTTTTCTCAGATTCCCAAAGGATGGAGACCTGGCAAAGCGCCGAGATGTTGCAATGCGTCGTGAAAATTTCAAGCCTATTTTCGCAGCACGAGCTATGTTTGCTCGCTGCATTTATGATCCAGAGGGACTTGAGAGCTGAGTTTTGACGAGTACGCCGTCCAGGAAAGCCCTCATCAGTGTACCAGTGCCCTCCGAACCGTGAGCCTCCAGCAAAGCGAACTCAACAAGCTGCAACTGAGAAAGCAGGGCGAGATACGTCCCATCAGGATCAGAAGAGTACATCACACCATCAACTCCGACTGCAGCTAGCTGATGAACGATATTACCCCAGTAACTTTGCGCATAGCAGTACTCAAACTGTGCACATCTGTCATCAACTGGGACGCAAACAGACAGACCCCCAGCAAGTACGAAGGTTACAGAACTGTTTGCTTGCGATGTGCAGGCAGCATGCACGACGAACTGTCTCACCAATCCTGCCAAACTGAACCAGTGTAAGTTGATTGCGTGGATATGTCTCTATTTATAACAGCTACCCTACTTCTAGGCATGGTTGCATGAATACCATATCACTCAGAGCAGTTGTTAGAAGTCTCAGGGACAGCCTAGGAATAGTGCAAGCAAAGTGAAACAAAAAATTATTACACTCCGAGTTCCATGCTTGCGGGATCACCAGGCCAAAAAAATCCAATTTCGAACAAGGAATGGGTTCTGGTTGTATGCGAAAGAAAAGTAAGTGAAGACCTATTGTGCAAGGAATACAGTGGGAACTACACATATTATACACATGCACTCACACCTTCACCCACATGCGCGCGCGCGTGTGCGTGCACACACACAAACACAACACACACACATACGCACCCACATACTCAAACTCACTCCCACGCACGTTAGCCTAAGGATAGTACATACCGGTATGCTGTAGTAGTGGTGTACTTAGTGAAATGACTATGTGTACATCTAATGATGCCGCCACTCCACGCCAGAAGACAACAAACATCTGCTGAACATTTTTGCTCCCGTCTCTTATGGGCAACACAGGGAATGAAACGAACAATGCAATTGAGAACAAGAGTCATCCTGTACGGTGAAGTTTCCATTTTCTCATACAGCAGTATATTGTCTAAGCAAGTGTGTTTTCTCCACATTCTTTTTGCCATGCAGGTATATCACAGTGTCCTGCCAAACTACATTCTCAAACGCATTCGTTTCTCAATTCTGGGGATGATTGGACACGCACATCTCGCAGCTCTTGACGACGTCAATGTCAACCGTCGCCACAGCACAACCAAAAAGACCAATAATTATTTTCAAAACGAAACTCCGTCAAACCCACCCACCCACAAACGAAAACATTTCGTTTTGAAAATATTATTGGTAACCTTGGACGGCCCCTAAAGAAGACTGGCCAAATAGAAATTATACGACAGAAAGAGCTATGAGTATGTTGACAAGCTCATGTGTGAGGTGGTAGCGGTTGCAAATGGCAACCTCGATGTTCCTGCCTTGGAGAAGCGAGTTTCCCTGCCAAATTCCAGGTGGAAGCCTCCTGAGAAGGCTGAGGTGGTGCAGAATTTGGATATCTTTGCCTGATGGTATTCACAACGCAGGCTGGAAGACGACAACGAACGTGCTTGCCCAATTTGCCGTGTACATAGTGTGTACTGCCTGTGTGCCGCATAGCGTAGAGATCTACACAAACACAGAATGTCATATGGAATGTGTATGATGAGTGCTTCGTGCTAGTACACATACCACATTGCTGTACTGTAATAATTATTATAGTCAAATACTCATTTACTCTACATATGCGCTGTATTGCACCTACCGGTACCTACCTGCACTTTCAGTGCGCGCGCCATACTAATTTAGTGTCCACTGGTACAAAGATGGAGGGTCTTGTAGAATTTACCATAATTGCTGATTTCAAATTGAATTCCAATGATCTGGGGGATGAATACTGATTAGGACGCGTTCGATTACCTACTAGTACAGAGATGTCTTGGTCAGAAAGTACAGATTTCTTACTCTCCTGCCAGAATTTGTGCATTATTTTGGTGTACACTTTCTTGACCCCACGCTTGTACGTTGCATGCCATGGTATACTAGAAAACGAGTTTATTGACAAAGTCTATCGCTTGAAACGATAAAGTATGGGTTCGGGTGTGATCAAATGTACCCATGGTGCTCATAAACTGTGTGCAGTGCTCTCTTCACCAACAGAACACTACCTACCATACTTTGTAGATCTCGTACCAATCCAAGGGAAAATGACAAAGACAAATGTGAGTCATGCATGAAAACTTGTGATAGCACTATAGTACAGAACAACGTTGTTCGTGCTATGCCTGACAACAATAAGTTACACACCAAACATTACGCGCATCGATCCTCACAAGATAAGTCAAGACATACTCGGAGCAAAGAGAAATTTGTTTGTGTCATGCATGAAACTTGTGATAACTACCAGTACATTAGGGACCTTTCGCATTTGCTACGAAACGAATGCGAAACGAAAGTTTGATTCGGCTCGTAATCGTTTCGTTGAAAACAGATTTCAGGTTTCGCGAGTCGTCATGCAAATGTGCATGGCAACTACGAATACGGCCGCGGGCGCCGGTAGTTTGGCGTACGGGTTTTTACACGCACACGTGCATGGATCATGGAATCAAGGGAAAAATGTGTACCTTGCAAAACATGTGTATCTATCCAAATAAATGTGTACCTGACGGATTCGGAGCGTGCCACGAATGAAGAGGCTTCCATTCGTGAAAACGAGTTCTCCGCAGGGACTCTGACGAATCCTCGAACCCAGGTGACGAATCAGCATTCGTTTCGTATCCGTACGCGGGGTGCGAAAGGTCCCTAATGTCTTTCTTGTGCGACGCCTGCTGTAGTGCGCCTGACAACAATAAATTTCCCCCAAAAAATAAGAATAAGTGTATCATGCTGATACGCGCTCCTCACAAGACAAGTCAAGGCAAACTAATTGAGGCTTACTGTCAGACTCTTCTGTCACTGGCATTGGCGGCTTCTGCATGTCGAGATAACCTCGAAGAGCAGTGATGGGCACAGCCTAATGCAAGGATACGATCTCGTAATCTGCGAGGTCCGCTACGCAAGAAACCTTGGGCCGTCTTGTCGACAACGACGGCAGCATCCTACCAGCAAAATCATTCCCGCAGGCTGGGCATGGCTAGACACTTTTGTCCACGCTCGCACCAGTCGGAGTCCCAAACGAATCGAGATTCTGGTGGCCAAGCTACTCGTCTTCTGTCGGACGCAGCTGCTGAAGCATCTTCTTCCTCAACATTAATTTTGTTACACGCGATGGCAGCTCCTCAGCAGAGTATCTGGGCTCCCTGCCCCAACCATACGCGGCGGTGGGCTGTTGGTCGTCCTCACTGGCCTCAGCATCGCTGCCTTCATTGCTGGGGACAGAGGATTGTTCGGAATCGCCCATCTTCCCTTGAAATACCAACTAAACGTAGGCAGCCCGTGATGATGTAACCAAATGGCCGCATGACGTCAGGGCGCGGTCCCCGTTTTTGCAATTAATTCAAAGTCAAAGTGAACGCTTCGTCGTAGAGGCTTCGGACCAAGACCATTCGACTCAGCGCCCGAAACTCTACAGGCTATCAAAGTTTCATTTTTTCGTGGAGTTCCCCTTTAAGGAGGTTCGGGACAGTTAGCCCCAAAAATTTAATTTCAACATCAGCCCAATCTGACATCAGGTTTGAATAGGTACAGCCTTATATTTTCGCTTAGTAACATCAGTTTTTTAATTGCCCGAATAGGTCTTGCCAAAAACACAATTTTCCTTGATGACACAAAATAGCACAAAATCCCAAAATTGATGAGAAATCGTCCATAACATCAGTTAGGACAGAAAATATGACATAAAATTTTACAGACTGTTCGAGGTATTGACTAAGATGATATCAACACCGAAAAATGTACACTTTGGTTGACGATGGGATCCAGGTCGTCATTTCCTGGAGAAGAACAAAAAGACGCAAAAAATGAAACTTTGAATATTTTTTGCAGCTTATTTTTGAGTTTGCCCCATATGTGGATACTTCAAACACGTTCTATAAGTGGGTTGGAACAGGTTTACCGCGGCGAAAATAGGGGTCACCGTGCATATTCTGGAGAAAAATCTAAAAAACTGTCAAAATTTGCCTAAAATTGGTAAATTCACGTATCTATATTGCTTGTACTTCTCTGCTGCTGCTTTGGTCATAACTTATTGGATTTTTGGCTGTTAGGTGTTGCATAAACTCACTAGAGCCCTCGGCGTTCAGAACAATACAAGGATGGAATAGCTGAACTAGTAAATTTGCCGGAAAACCCTGGGTGCACGCATTATCGATAGGTACTTTTCTCCATGATTACTCTCCTGTTGGCACTTGGTTGTGATACATGTACATGTAGCTATGATAGCGCTTAGCACTGCCCCATATCAAACTACAATGAAAGCTGACATGTTGGAACGAATTGTTCTTCAACTATGCGATCTAGAACGTGTCCCCACACTGGCAAAAATGATGGTATTTTACGGTGCGCACAAACAAGTGAAACACTGTGCTACAGGGCGTTCCTTACAGTTGGGTTGCTGCTGGTTCTTCACTAGGTGTTCAGCCACCACTAATATAATCTTCCTTGAGACTGTCACCCGCTTCTTACCTCCGACTTGCTCCTTCATCAGTCTGGAAATGGCTGGCTCACCACTTCGTTTGTAGGACAAGACAAAGTGCTTCATCACCAACCCACTGGCAGCTGCCCACACTGCAACTGATTTAGAGAAGCACGTTGCTTGGACCAACGGTTGAAGGGTGGCCAGCCGCTTTTGCTGATGTTCTGCAAACTCCATCGCCGAACATGCTGATGCAAAAGTGACAGAGTGCTACAGGATACTGGCATCAGGGCGAGCTTCGACAATTTTAGCTAGGGCCGCAACATCCGCAACAGCATCATGAGCAGCGAACTCATTCCCAACGATGAACTATAAATCAATCTGAGGCTGTAGCTTGGGAGCTCCGGTATCGCGGTTTAGGGATCAGAGTGTTCACCAATCACAAAAATGCACACCATCGACACACACATCCGTGCACACATACACACACACACACGCACACACACACCCACGCACACACACACATGCATGCTCTCACACGCAATAGAACACACGCGCGCGTACACACACACATACATTCACGCACGTGTGCGTACCCACCCACATGCATGTGCACACTCATGTGCATGAGTGGAGATGCCCGCATACACATGTAACACCAACATGCCCTGGGAGCGGTCATGCAGGTGTGTATAGTATGTGTGCGAGGGCACGTCCACATGAGCGCATATGCATGTGCATGTTCATACATGCGTATGGTGCACACATGCACAAACATGCAGGTCTATGCAAACACACAGACGCTCGCGGCCGCCGCGCATACAGTGTGCTCATACATTTCCATAGCCATAGGGTGGCAATGACTCCCAAATATCATGAGTAAATCTTATGAGATTGAAAAACGCACTTACCCAAAGCAGCTTTGGTGTTGCTTGTGGAAGCACGGGGGCCAGGGTGTTAAGCAGTTACAGGGCTATCTGTATCTATAAAATTCTCCATCCCACACTGCTGACACGGAATGACAAGTACGCTGCCCAGGTTGTACCTCTTCTCTTCAACGCAATCAATGAGCGCCAGAGGTTTGCCACATCCAGGATTCTGGCACGCAGACAATCCCACAGCCAGATACCTGAGATGAACGATTCGTCGACCGTGAAGAGGGGCACTGAACGACCTCTTCGCGGGAGTCGAATCCAGTGGCGTTAGTGATGGAGATCGCCCTTTCCGTTTTTCAGGAACTCGATCGATCGTTTGAGTTTGCGAAGCGTCCCCCTCCTCGGCTTCTTGCATCGTCCAGTACGCAGAATGTTTGAGAGGCCGCGTCGTGGGTGACGGATTACTCTCCCGCGTCTTCATCTCCAGGACACGTCGGCAGGAGAACCGAGCTATCCAAAAACCGCCAATGTCAAAACAAATCCGCAAGTCCACTAGTGCCAGTAGTGGCTGAGCTTCTTCCTCAAATCTTGTCTCGACTCGAGCACTGCGAAGTCATGGTCAAACTATTTTCTGTGCATGATCGCGTCCAGGGAGTCGTCAAATACCAGTATTTGACGACTCCCTGATCGCGTCCCATTTTTCCAAGGAGGTTCGCGACGGTTAGCGCCATGTTGGATTTCCGAATTTTTTTCTGAAAAATAATGCCTTTCGGAGTGGAAAAATGGGACGCGATCATGCACAGAAAATAGTTTGACCACGACTTCGCAGTGCTCGAGTCGAGACAAGATTTGAGGAAGAAGCTCAGCCACTAGTGGACTTGCGGATTTGTTTTGACATTGGCGGTTTTTGGATAGCTCGGTTCTCCTGCCGACGTGTCGTGGAGATGAAGACGCGGGAGAGTAATCCGTCACCCACGACGCGGCCTCTCATTCTGCGTACTGGACGATGCAAGAAGCCGAGGAGGGGGACGCTTCGCAAACTCAAACGATCGATCGAGTTCCTGAAAAACGGAAAGGGCGATCTCCATCACTAACGCCACTGGATTCGACTCCCGCGAAGAGGTCGTTCAGTGCCCCTCTTCACGGTCGACGAATCGTTCATCTCAGGTATCTGGCTGTGGGATTGTCTGCGTGCCAGAATCCTGGATGTGGCAAACCTCTGGCGCTCATTGATCGCGTTGAAGAGAAGAGGTACGACCTGGGCAGCGTACTTGTCATTCCGTGTCAGCAGTGTGGGATGGAGAATTTTATAGATACAGATAGCCCTGTAACTGCTCAACACCCTGGCCCCCGTGCTTCCACAAGCAACACCAAAGCTGCTTTGGGTAAGTGCGTTTTTCAATCTCATAAGATTTACTCATGATATTTGGGAGTCATTGCCACCCTATGGCTATGGAAATGTATGAGCACACTGTATGCGCGGCGGCCGCGAGCGTCTGTGTGTTTGCATAGACCTGCATGTTTGTGCATGTGTGCACCATACGCATGTATGAACATGCACATGCATATGCGCTCATGTGGACGTGCCCTCGCACACATACTATACACACGTGCATGACCGCTCCCAGGGCATGTTGGTGTTACATGTGTATGCGGGCATCTCCACTCATGCACACGAGTGTGCACATGCATGTGGGTGGGTACGCACACGTGCGTGAATGTATGTGTGTGTGTACGTGCGCGTGTGTTCTATTGCGTGTGAGAGCATGCATGTGTGTGTGCGTGTGTGTGTGTGTGTGTGTGTGTGTGTGTATGTGTGCACGGATGTGTGTGTCGATGGTGTGCATTTTTGTGATTGGTGAACACTCTGATCCCTAAACCGCGATACCGGAGCTCCCAAGCTACAGCCTCAGATTGATTTATAGTTCATCGTTGGGAATGAGTTCGCTGCTCATGATGCTGTTGCGGATGTTGCGGCCCTAGCTGAAATTGTCGAAGCTCGCCCTGATGCCAGTATCCTGTAGCACTCTGTCACTTTTGCATCAGCATGTTCGGCGATGAAGTTTGCAGAACATCAGCAAAAGCGGCTGGCCACCCTTCAACCGTTGGTCCAAGCAACGTGCTTCTCTAAATCAGTTGCAGTGCGGGCAGCTGCCAGTGGGTTGGTGATGAAGCACTTTGTCTTGTCCTACAAACGAAGTGGTGAGCCAGCCATTTCCAGACTGATGAAGGAGCAAGTCGGAGGTAAGAAGCGGGTGACAGTCTCAAGGAAGATTATATTAGTGGTGGCTGAACACCTAGCGAAGAACCAGCAGCAACCCAACTGTAAGGAACGCCCTGTGGCACAGTGCTTCACTTGTTTGTGCGCACCGTAAAATACCATCATTTTTGCCAGTGTGGGATCACATTCTAGCTCGCATAGTTGAAGAACAAGAGGACTCAATGTTGTCTGATTCGTTCCAACATGTCAGCTTTCATTGTAGTTTGATATGGGGCAGTGCTAAGCGCTATCATAGCTACATGTACATGTATCACAACCAAGTGCCAACAGGAGAGTAATCATGGAGAAAAGTACCTATCGATAATGCGTGCACCCAGGGTTTTCCGGCAAATTTACTAGTTCAGCTATTCCATCCTTGTATTGTTCTGAACGCCGAGGGCTCTAGTGAGTTTATGCAACACCTAACAGCCAAAAATCCAATAAGTTATGACCAAAGCAGCAGCAGAGAAGTACAAGCAATATAGATACGTGAATTTACCAATTTTAGGCAAATTTTGACAGTTTTTTGGATTTTTCTCAAGAATATGCACGGTGACCCCTATTTTCGCCGCGGTAAACCTGTTCCAACCCACTTATAGAACGTGTTTGAAGTATATGGGGCAAACTCAAAAATAAGCTGCAAAAAATATTCAAAGTTTCATTTTTTGCGTCTTTTTGTTCTTCTCCAGGAAATGACGACCTGGATCCCATCGTCAACCAAAGTGTACATTTTTCGGTGTTGATATCATCTTAGTCAATACCTTGAACAGTCTGTAAAATTTTATGTCATATTTTCTGTCCTAACTGATGTTATGGACGATTTCTCATCAATTTTGGGATTTTGTGTCATTTTGTGTCATCAAGGAAAATTGTGTTTTTTGGCAAGACCTATTCGGGCAATTGAAAAACTGATGTTACTAAGTGAAAATATAAGGCTGTACCTATTCAAACCTGATGTCAGATTGGGCTGATGTTGAAATTAAATTTTTGGGCCTAACTGTCCCGAACCCCCTTAAGGCAAAAATTAAAATTTCACCAGTTGTAGTCTTCGGGGTGCTGAATCGAATGGTCTTGGTCCGAGAAAGCTGAGACGCTCCCTTCCTACTTGAATCCCAATCGAACTCGCGCACTTCCACCGAAACTGGGTGACTGCGCCCTACGAGATGGGGATTTGTATGCAAAATGTCACTAAAACCGCCATTTCGTTCTTATAAAAGCACGGATGACCGCGATTGGCCCATATGTTGTAGTCTTTTGGACGCTGCGTCGACTGGTTTTGGTCCGAAAAGGCTGCGATGCGGCGTTCCTCCTTTATTCCCAATCGAACATGGTTGAAGAAGCGGTCACGTGCTCCTGCGTACACCAGTCACCTGGTCACCGTGCCTGCAGGGTACAACTTATTACTTACTAGCCTGTTTGACCTTTTTTGGGTGCAGTGACTGCAGTCCTGTCACTCGAGTTGAACTCGAGTTGAACCTTGGTGTGAAAGTTGTCACCTGCTGGCGTGGTGACCAGGTGATTTGGGCACCCAGGACCACGTGACCGCTTCTTCAACCATGTTCGATTGGGAATAAAGGAGGAACGCTGCATCGCAGCCTTTTCGGACCAAAACCAGTCGACTCAGCGTCCAAAAGACTACAACATATGGGCCAATCGCGGTCATCCGTGCTTTTATAAGAACGAAATGGCGCTTTTAGTGACATTTTGCATACAAATCCCCATCTAGTAGGGCGCAGTCACCCAGTTTCGGTGGAAGTGCGCGAGTTCGATTGGGATTCAAGTAGGAAGGGAGCGTCTCAGCTTCCTCGGACCAAGACCATTCGACTCAGCACCCCGGAGACTACAACTGGTGAAATTTTAATTTTTGCCTTAACTTCCCCTTTAAGTTTCACGTAAAAAGTCTTACGTCCGTGAACTTTTACGTCAAAAAGTGAAAAAACTCACGTAAAATTTGACGTGTTTTACGTGAGTTGACTGTCCCGCACGTAAGTTCATGACGTGAGTTTTTGGAAGTTTCGCTTGGTTATCCGGACCGAATTTGTGTGAGTTTCCGGAATTTTATCGAGATCTGTCAAGTTTGTTGGAAGATTTGATATTTGTGCGAACTAAACCCGAATCCTGCCAGGCAAAATTTCACGTCACGTCGCACGTGTAACTTAACCTCTAAAAATTACACGTACATGTAACGTGAGATTTGCACCGCGTTTTGAAAAAGGGCAAAAAACGTGAAACTTAACCTCTCTACTATCTCCGCACGCGCACCGCAGCGCGTGCACTTGGAAACTAACTAACTACAGTCCATTTCAAAACTATAGTCCTTATGCACATTGTACAGATGTGTAATGGGTAGCCGAGTGGTAGGCGCGGTGAAATCAACAATAATTACTTTTATTCTACTTTCAGGTACACACCTGAGATATAATCGTTAGTGAAAGAAGAAGAGGCAAAATAAATAACTTTCTCTCCGGTGCTCACCTAGAGGCTGAATCCTTATTCTTCGAGTTAGCTTTCATTGCTATCCAATCTAATCTAATCTTCTCTTCATCAAAACAGAAATGCGCAGCCGCTTTTATGCAGCAGACGACGTACGCTTACATACGGAGATACACTAAATATACATCAGGCAAGCTCCGTATTAGTTCCGTACTGCTTCCGTATTGGTCGGGCAGGGATACTACACCCTCCCTTCCTACAGATTATCACGCCCTCGTGGTTTTCAAAAAATTAGTGAAGAGTTACGAACACAGCGTCAACCGGAAGATGGCAAATTATATCGGAAATGATAACGTTTAGAGTAGACAGAAGAAATGAACTGATAACAAATCATAAAGTAGAAGCACACCAGGTTCACACGATCTCACGGGGTCAAAAGGGGAAAGAACTGTTCTCCAAATTGGACCTGAAAATCCACAGCACTCTTGCTGCACAACGCTGGCACAACCCGCCAGGAACATCGCAGGTCAAAAACCGAACTGAATACACTATACCTATAAGGGGCGTTGTCACACACATTGTCCCACGTTAGCCGGGTAAGCCGTGGCTCACCATGATCAGACGCCTACCAAACTAAACTGGATTCACACACTCGCATAAAGGAAGACTGAAGAGAACAGGGAGACTGAAGGAAGACAGGAAAGAAAATGCCATACCTGGAATCAGCGTTAGTAACCACGGCGGCGGCTGGAGCTACGGCGGAGAGCAAGCCACGTTTTATCTTCATCTTGGTTGAGCCGGTCACTCAGAGCGGCTAGCTCGGCGTCAGACAAATGACCTCCCTCCTCGTCTTGAATCGTGGTCTTCACATTGTCGATAGCATCGCTTTGCGTGACGTAAAGAGTGATGGTCTAGCCAGGAAGAGTGTTGACGAAAATCTGCATTCCACCACGGAGGCGAAGTACCAAAGTGAAGAGTGGGCTCCTGCTTCCGACTGCGTGCCGGGGAAAATCAAACGCTGCTGGTCTTGGGGAATACCCTCCCTTGATTCGTCGCAGGGAGCTGCAGCGGGTTGAGCCGTGGGGGTCTGGGGTCGAATCACGTTGTTTTATTTAAAACTACACCGCTGCCACCAATGTAATAGGTAGCCGAGTGGTAGGCGCGGTGAAATCAACAATAATTACTTTTCTTCTACTTTCAGGTACACACCTGAGATATAATCGTTAGTGAAAGAAGAAGAGGCAAAATAAATAACTTTCTCTCCGGTGCTCACCTAGAGGCTGAATCCTTATTCTTCGAGTTAGCTTTCATTGCTATCCAATCTAATCTAATCTTCTCTTCATCAAAACAGAAATGCGCAGCCGCTTTTATGCAGCAGACGACGTACGCTTACATACGGAGATACACTAAATATACATCAGGCAAGCTCCGTATTAGTTCCGTACTGCTTCCGTATTGGTCGGGCAGGGATACTACAGATGTACGAAGTTCTGTACTATGGCCGTAGGTGTGTACATACCCGGTTGGGTGTTCATTGTGTGCTATACATGCGCGTTTGACCCATTTAGCCTCACAATTCATGGCAAACGATCACTTTTCAAGCCTTCTTCACTTTGGGATTGAACTAACGACTAGCTAGATCTCTGCCGGAAAAAGATTTCGTATGAAATGCCTTCATGGCCCATTTCATAGTGGAAATAGCAGTAAACACAATAGGGTCCTGCACATTCAACACCCAACCGGGTCTACGGGATTCTACAAGATTATACGGGATTTCGTGCATCTGTACAATGTGCATAAGGCCTATAGACGCGTACCTAGGCAAAAACCGTTATGCCAGCATCTATACCACATAAAATCTGTGATCACTTTGTGCATACATTTTTCCAAATTGGGCGTCTGTTATCCAATCCTTTAGAAACTACATGTATATGAGAGTAATTGTGGAGCGATCCTGAGCAATATTCCGAAAACTATTCTCAAAAAGTTCCAGCCAAATTTGAAATATTTCAAAAACCTACGCGTCTATAGTTTTGAAATGCACTGTACTTACTTGAAGTGCAGCCCAGGAAGCACGAGGCGAGTGTCGACAAGTACTTCACCTGCTTTTGAGATATAGACCGCGTTGCTTCACTAGCAGTAGGCATCTCGACCGTTCAGGACTTATCTTTGTAAAATTCTGCTAGCCTTATTGATGAAGCCTCTTCACTGCCGGCATGTCTGTGAAGCAAGGTACTGTGGACAAGTGGATTGCTGAATTTGATCCCAAAAAAGAATGGAATCGCGCAGAGTCGAGTGGCGGAGCTGCGACCAAGATATTTTGCAAGATGTGCAGGGAGAAGGCGTCCTCGCTTCGTAAGTAAAGTAAGTAAATTATCGTATCCGTTCCCGAAGGGAACTCACGACGGCCGCTAACACCCGATAAACCCTAGCGGCAGATGCAGCGCCTAACGGTGGGGGTGAGTAGCAGGGGCGTACATAGGGCGGTTCCCGGGATGCCCGGGAACCAGTAAAAAAAATTCGATATTGGTACAGAATTTTTTTGGATCCAGCCTTTTCAGGCCCATGCGCCCAGCGCTCGCAGTGCAAGTGCATGCCTAGCGCCTGGAGTCCGCGCCTGACCATGCTGACGGTCCGAGTACTGTGACTAGTCCAGGTGTGAAAGCGGTGCTGGGACACAGTGTACTGGACTGGGTTCAACAAAGTCTCTACATCGCCGGATTCCTCGATCTCAAGAGTCAAATAATTAATTCCTTTGCAGTTTGTTTTGACGAAGTTCGTCTTGTTTTGGACGATGCTTTCGCTTTGTGGAAAAGAAAAATGAAGCATCCACATCCAGAGGGCCAGCGCTCTATTCAGAGCTATTTTGAGCAGCAGGCAAAGCGTGTAGCCAGTGCTAGTGGCGAAGGTCAAGAGATAGATGAGAATGGAGACGCACCTGACTTGCAAGCGAAGGCTGCATGCATCGAGCAGCGCTGAGGAAGAAATCGTCGGCGAAGCTGTAGAGCGACCGTTGTTACTTCAGTGACATGGGAGTGTGTTGGAAGGGATATGTGTTCGAAGGAATATTCTGAAAGTCGACGTCCACAGTGGAATCCAGTCCCCCGACATTTGCCGGACACGGAAAAGATTTCCGGCGTCACCGACAATCATTGTGCGCCACCGAAGGCGAAGAATTTCATTTCCTGTGCGTGTCCAGATGGATGGCAAACAGCGCCACTTTCAACTATCCTTGTTACAGGAGCTACCTTGGGTAGTCAGTAGTAGTCTTTTGACCGGCGTGCAATGGTGGCCTCTGCTTGCCCTGTGTGATGTTTGCTCCAGATGATTCGAAACTTAGGCAGCTTTCAAGACTGCATGCAATCGTCATGCTGAACAAAACATCCATAAAACGGGAAAAAGTTCAGTCTTTTAAAATCAAAAATGCATAGCAATGACATCGTCTAGCAGCTTGTGGATGAAAATTTCACCCAGTCTGAGGAGAATAAGCAGAAACTCCGTGGGATACAATTGTGTGGAATGTTGGTTCATCAGTTGGCATGGGAACCACTCCTGGAGGCGAGCGGCGTACGCCCCTGAGTAGGTAAGTCTCACAACCACTGGCACAAGTGCCGAAAGCGACCCCATTAGCTGCATCCATGTCGTGGTTTGAGGAATTACAGCACGGCGTTCGTTGACGGTATACGTGGAAGCAAGAGTACATGAAAACAAAAACGGTTTTCATGTACTCTTGGTGGAAGTGCACATTGTCGACGGAAAAAAACTGCTATGCAAAATTGTTGCGTTGCTATGCAAACGTCGGGGTGTGTAGCAATTATTGCTATGCAATTTTTTTGAAGTAAATTAGTCCCTGTTTAGGGCCTGGTCAGACTGCGGCAAATTTTGGTTGCCTGACGAAAAAGGAACAGCGTCCAGAATTTGAATCGCGATCACACTACACATGTGGGGAGAGTGAAAATTCAAACTTCATTTCGAGCGTCAAGTGGTAATCTCCACGAACGACGTCAAATACCTTCACCTTGGGGATCGCCAACACCTTCAGTGCAATCCTTGCAACCATCCTTATGAGTTTTGTTGTTGTCCGTGGCCAATTAGCTCCTCGATATCGAGATGAAAAAATCAGTGATTACCAGGCCCTGGTCAGACTGCGGCAAAATCGAAATAATCCTAGGATTATAAGCCGAATCTCCATAGTAACTTGCCGCCAGAGCGGCAAAAGCGAGAGTTGACGCTCCAAAAAAAAAGCAAGAACGGACCACGCTTTTCCGCTCCAAACAGGATTTGACGCTGATACGCCATTGACGCTGATAATCACTGATTTTTTCATCTCGATATCGAGGAGCTAATTGGCCACGGACAACAACAAAACTCATAAGGATGGTTGCAAGGATTGCACTGAAGGTGTTGGCGATCCCCAAGGTGAAGGTATTTGACGTCGTTCGTGGAGATTACCACTTGACGCTCGAAAGGAAGTTTGAATTTTCACTCTCCCCACATGTGTAGTGTGATCGCGATTCAAATTCTGGACGCTGTTCTGTTTTCGTCAGGCAACCAAAATTTGCCGCAGTCTGACAGCGAAAATTCGAACTTTTGGTGGTGGCGTTATTTCGCGAAAATCTTTTTCGAAAAAGAAAACTTGTGAGGTTTAGCAATGCGAAACGACTTTTTCTCGAAGCTATTTGAATTTTATAGTACCGTACCGTATACATGGTATATGCTGCTCAGTCTCAAGCAGGGGGCTGTAAAATTACTACTCCCTGTAGTGAAATGCGTACTGAGAAAAGAGAAAGTTACTTTCGCAAATCACTGCAACTACTTCGCGTCCAAGTTTTCGAAGTTTCGACCTTTGTTTTTGTACTCATTCCCAGACTCCCAGACTCGAATTTTCTTTCGAACTTTCGCGTTGCTAAACGTCCTTAATAAATAAATTTTTTGAACAGACGAAAAATTTGAAAATGCAGTAGAAAATAAAGTTCTTTGAAAGTAGAAAGTGATCCCTGGGATTTCAGTCACGTGATCTGCGGGGGCAAAAGTACCTTGCATGACACCAAGTATAATAACACATGGTACGGAGTACTACGGAGGGCATTATGGCTGATTTATGCCCTAGTGCGTAGCCCGAGGTCGTGCACCGTAGCCCAAGGGCCGCAGGCCCGCGGGCTACGGTGCACGACCGAGGGCTACGCACTAGGGCAAATAAGGGCATACAATCAGCCATAATGCACGACGCACCATGTGTTTATTATAGTTCATACATGCCACGTGCCTAGTTGTAGACAAATAAGGTAAACATGGTCAAGGGAGGAGGAAGGTCCAATTTTTCTTTTCTTTTTTTCTATTTTTTCTTTTCTTTTCCTTTCCTTTCCACTTATCATAGATGTTGAATTAATAATAATAATTATTAATAATAATAATAATAATAATAACTTTACAAGAAGTCGGAGGCGGGTAATACTTTAATAACGAAGGTACGTGTTGGGTCGTAAGTATCCACGCAAACACACATCCAGTCAAAATAAGGCACTTGTCAAAGTATCCGAACGTTTTCGGTCCCTTCTCATCAAGGATTATACAGGGAATGGCTCAAGTTGGAAAGACTAAAACTTATATAGCGTAAAGATATGAGATAACAACACTCGTGACAAGGTGGAAAAAGTATCAAGTTCAGCACGACACAAAACTCGAAGGAAATAATAATAGCGACAAGAACATAGTGAGCAAATTAAGTTATATTGTTAACACCTCGACGAGGAGTAACACCAAACAATTGTAGCGACAACACATTTTCTTTCTGTACGCAAAGTTCAGGATCTAACTTACGGATATACAAAGCTTCTAACACAGCCAGATGCAACGCACATCTACCACGTGACAATATTGAGAACACATTATCACTGTACAACTCACGACAATTGGTACGGGCTGACAGATGTTGCTTGATGGACGAAGTGCGATTCTTAGCTCCGTTGGGTGTAGTCTCCTCCAATGTCCCGTCATCTCGCCTCTTCGCGGCATCACCACTATCCGTTTCTTTGCTTTTCCGCGGCCTTCCACGTTTTCTGACACTAGCCGTTGTGTGCGCGATGCCCAGTGTCCTTTGTCCGGTGTTCGATATTGAGGTTCGTTTTCGCGGTCTACCACGTTTTCGAATATTGACTGTTGTTGTCACTTCCGTTGTTTTGTTGCTTCGAGTTTTGTGTCGTGCTGAACTTGATACTTTTTCCACCTTGTCACGAGTGTTGTTATCTCATATCTTTACGCTATATAAGTTTTAGTCTTTCCAACTTGAGCCATTCCCTGTATAATCCTTGATGAGAAGGGACCGAAAACGTTCGGATACTTTGACAAGTGCCTTATTTTGACTGGATGTGTGTTTGCGTGGATACTTGCGTGGATACTTAAGGAAATAATAATAGCGACAAGAACATAGTGAGCAAATTAAGTTACATTGTTAACACCTCGACGAGGAGTAACACCAAACAATTGTAGCGACAACACATTTTCTTTCTGTACGCAAAGTTCAGGATCTAACTTACGGATATACAAAGCTTCTAACACAGCCAGATGCAACGCACATCTACCACGTGACAATATTGAGAACACATTATCACTGTACAACTCACGACAATTGGTACGGGCTGACAGATGTTGCTTAATGGACGAAGTGCGATTCTTAGCTCCGTTGGGTGTAGTCTCCTCCAATGTCCCGTCATCTCGCCTCTTCGCGGCATCACCACTATCCGCCTCTTTGCTTTTCCGCGGCCTTCCTCGTTTTCTGACACCAGCCGTTGTGTGCGCGATGCCCAGTGTCCTTTCAGCTACGTCTCCTCCATTGCGGATTTCTATTGATCTTCTTACTCCAACCTGTCCGGTGTTCGATATTGAGGTTCGTTTTCGCGGTCTACCACGTTTTCGAATATTGACTGTTGTTGTCACTTCCGTTGTCGTTGTACGTGCGTCCTCACCAGTCCGTATTTTTACTTGGCTTCGCGTAACCCTTCCCGACGCAGACAGATCCTTTGTCAATTTCGGTGGTTTACGTGTCGGTCTTTCACCATCTTTCACGCTGTTCTCAGCTGGACCCTGCGCTATACACGCGGAGGAGGACGGGCATGCAGTGATATCTTCAGAGGAAGATCCACCGATGGACTGGACAGCACATTTTGGAGGACGACCACGGCGAGGACGACATTCACGCGCATCAAGCGGAACAAAACTTAACGGCACATGTTGACGAATGCGCGCGCCCAGGTGCTGAAGGGTTCTACCTACATACCGATCTTCACATTGTCGGCATTGAAAGAAATAGATAAGGTTACTTTTACTAAGGGTAGGTAGAACATCCTTCTTCACACCGAACGCACGCACTGTCCCAAATATGACGTACAGCTTGACGCACGGATAAGATGGACATACGATACCACGAACATCCTTCTCCACGCGCGCAGAACCGGCGCCAACCCAGGGTAAACGGAGCACCACTGGGCAAAGGTCAGGTCCAAATTGGATCGGCTTGTCTGTCGCCGGTTTTTCGTTGATAAGCTTGGCCAGAAATTCCTTTGGATAGCCGTTGTTCATAAATATTGATGTCAGTCTGTCTAATTCGTCCTGCAATAGATGAGGGGAACATATTCTATGCGCACGATAAACTAGTGCTTTTACAAGATGTTTCTTCGATTTCGTTGGAGTATAGCTCCCCCACGGAATGTACAGGCCGGTGAAAGTTGGCTTCCTATAGATAGTGGTGTCCAAACTCTTAGTGTTAATGTTGCGTGATATTTGTACATCCAAGAAGGATAATCTGCCGTTTTGTTCCGCTTCCGACGTGAATCTCAACGCCGGATGGAGGCTATTCAGAGTTAGTAGAAAAGTCCCACAGACATCCTCATCCTCATCGTGACAGTACACATCGTCTACAAAACGACAGTACATAGAGGGCCACAATGATGGACTAATGGACGCTTCACAGAACCCTACAAATATATTAGCCAATACAGGACCAAGTGGCGAGCCCATGGCAACGCCATCTATTAATTTTGTTTATACATAACGTTGCCAAATGAAAACTCAACGCCAGATGTAACCATTAACATGAGTTACAAGTATATGATCATACAGAAAACATCGACACTAAACTTAGCAAATACCTATTGTCTCTTTCAAAAACACATCAAATTTCTGATTATGAGTACGACCATCTGGCACCGACGGGATCAACAAGACCACGAATGTATGGGCTCCCAAAAATTCACAAGAAGAACATTCCCTTACGACCAATACTGAGCATGTCAGGATCGCCGCAATTTAAAACATCCAAGTGGCTATGTGCCATGCTACAGCCGGTACTCAACCTCTACAACAGCCACTGCGTCAAAGATACTTTCGAGTTTGTGGAAAAGCTAAGGGACGCAAACTTTGAATCGAGCGGATTCATGTGTTCGTATGACGTGGTCAGCTTATTTACTAACGTGCCACTACGGGAGACCATTGACATCTGCGCAACAACACTGTACCACAATAAGTCCATTACTCCGCCGTCCTTGAACGAAACGGAGTTTGTGAAACTCATGTTAATGGTTACATCTGGCGTTGAGTTTTCATTTGGCAACGTTATGTATAAACAAATAGATGGCGTTGCCATGGGCTCGCCACTTGGTCCTGTATTGGCTAATATATTTGTAGGGTTCTGTGAAGCGTCCATTAGTCCATCATTGTGGCCCTCTATGTACTGTCGTTTTGTAGACGATGTGTACTGTCACGATGAGGATGAGGATGTCTGTGGGACTTTTCTACTAACTCTGAATAGCCTCCATCCGGCGTTGAGATTCACGTCGGAAGCGGAACAAAACGGCAGATTATCCTTCTTGGATGTACAAATATCACGCAACATTAACACTAAGAGTTTGGACACCACTATCTATAGGAAGCCAACTTTCACCGGCCTGTACATTCCGTGGGGGAGCTATACTCCAACGAAATCGAAGAAACATCTTGTAAAAGCGCTAGTTTATCGTGCGCATAGAATATGTTCCCCTCATCTATTGCAGGACGAATTAGACAGACTGACATCAATATTTATGAACAACGGCTATCCAAAGGAATTTCTGGCCAAGCTTATCAACGAAAAACCGGCGACAGACAAGCCGATCCAATTTGGACCTGACCTTTGCCCAGTGGTGCTCCGTTTACCCTGGGTTGGCGCCGGTTCTGCGCGCGTGGAGAAGGATGTTCGTGGTATCGTATGTCCATCTTATCCGTGCGTCAAGCTGTACGTCATATTTGGGACAGTGCGTGCGTTCGGTGTGAAGAAGGATGTTCTACCTACCCTTAGTAAAAGTAACCTTATCTATTTCTTTCAATGCCGACAATGTGAAGATCGGTATGTAGGTAGAACCCTTCAGCACCTGGGCGCGCGCATTCGTCAACATGTGCCGTTAAGTTTTGTTCCGCTTGATGCGCGTGAATGTCGTCCTCGCCGTGGTCGTCCTCCAAAATGTGCTGTCCAGTCCATCGGTGGATCTTCCTCTGAAGATATCACTGCATGCCCGTCCTCCTCCGCGTGTATAGCGCAGGGTCCAGCTGAGAACAGCGTGAAAGATGGTGAAAGACCGACACGTAAACCACCGAAATTGACAAAGGATCTGTCTGCGTCGGGAAGGGTTACGCGAAGCCAAGTAAAAATACGGACTGGTGAGGACGCACGTACAACGACAACGGAAGTGACAACAACAGTCAATATTCGAAAACGTGGTAGACCGCGAAAACGAACCTCAATATCGAACACCGGACAGGTTGGAGTAAGAAGATCAATAGAAATCCGCAATGGAGGAGACGTAGCTGAAAGGACACTGGGCATCGCGCACACAACGGCTGGTGTCAGAAAACGAGGAAGGCCGCGGAAAAGCAAAGAGGCGGATAGTGGTGATGCCGCGAAGAGGCGAGATGACGGGACATTGGAGGAGACTACACCCAACGGAGCTAAGAATCGCACTTCGTCCATTAAGCAACATCTGTCAGCCCGTACCAATTGTCGTGAGTTGTACAGTGATAATGTGTTCTCAATATTGTCACGTGGTAGATGTGCGTTGCATCTGGCTGTGTTAGAAGCTTTGTATATCCGTAAGTTAGATCCTGAACTTTGCGTACAGAAAGAAAATGTGTTGTCGCTACAATTGTTTGGTGTTACTCCTCGTCGAGGTGTTAACAATGTAACTTAATTTGCTCACTATGTTCTTGTCGCTATTATTATTTCCTTCGAGTTTTGTGTCGTGCTGAACTTGATACTTTTCCACCTTGTCACGAGTGTTGTTATCTCATATCTTTACGCTATATAAGTTTTAGTCTTTCCAACTTGAGCCATTCCCTGTATAATCCTTGATGAGAAGGGACCGAAAACGTTCGGATACTTTGACAAGTGCCTTATTTTGACTGGATGTGTGTTTGCGTGGATACTTACGACCCAACACGTACCTTCGTTACTAAAAAATTATTATTATTATTATTATTATTGTAAAGCTTTCCTTTTGATCTTGTCTCGTATTGTTGTGACCTTTCCACAATAATTGTGTTGCATTGTCAACCTCATTGGCCTCGCTCGTTCCTCATTTCTTTTGTTCATTTGGCTTATGCGAAGACTAGCCAAGCTTGCTTGGTGATGTCAACGCGGACAAGCGTATAATAAAATGTTGTTATTTTCTTGTCTTTCTCTGTAATTTGTTATTTTATCTTTCTTTTTTCTTTTCTTTTTTTGTGTCTTCTGTTGGGGTTTTTTCTTTTTGTCTTTTCTTCCAACTACTTCTGCCCATCCCAATTGGGTAGATGACGAGCTCCGGAAATTGTTGTTCAGGAGGAAGCGTTCACACAGGAAAATGAGAAAGAACCCAGCTGACCCGCAACTAGTCCAGAACTTCTGGACACTGCGGCGGCAATGCAAATTTCTCACGCGTCGCAAGGAAGCCACATTCTTTCAGGACGAATTTATTTACAATTCTCAATAGGAAGAACCCCAGAGGCCAATGGAATGTTCTAAACACTCTGCTTGGTCGAATCAAGATCCACCGTGAACCAGGTGCAGAGGTCAAAGCCATCACAGCTACATTCTCCGAAATAGTATCACCGGGTTCGCCAAATAAACCAACCGCTACAACGCACACTACACTGCCACTAGGTCCGATGCCTGAACACAACTAACTAACACTTCTGCACTTTCGATCGCATCCCGACAAGCCTCGTAGAATTCTACCTAAAGCGGTTGGACTGCCGTAAAGCGTGCGGCCCCGACAACGTACCCGCAGCTATCTACAAGTCGGCAGCTGACGGGATTGCCCCTGTTCTCGCTCCGCTATTTTCAGACTCACTTCAATCAGGAACTTTCCCACCTCCGTACAAACAGGCTAACGACGTTACGTCCGCATAAGCGAGGTGATCACAGCGATCCTACTAATTACAGACCAATATCGCTCCTTCCGCAAATGTCCAAGCTGTTAGAACGCTGTGCCCTTGACCAGCTAATACCTGGGAGCCACCTTTGACGACACCCTGAGCTACTCCTTCCACCTCCGCTCCCTAGCTTCCCGTGCTAACCAGCGGATTGGCTTCCTGAAGCGAGCGTCTCCCATTCTGGACGCCAAGAGCCGCCAACGCGTCTACAACGGCTTTGTGCGACCCACACTCGAGTATTGCCCTTATTGTGGATGGGCTCACCCTCGTCCCATCTTAAGAAGCTGGACCCGATCCAGCGAAGGGCCCTCCACATCATCGGAGCAGGTACTTGGCTCCCTAGCCTGGCACTCCGTCGCCTGGTAGCTGCACTTGCCTATACCTACAAGCTCTGCTATC
>NC_088647.1:34112496-34162822 GCF_964019385.1 Sycon ciliatum
GGTGATATCGCTCAGCACTATTGCTTCGTCACAGCCCCAAGCTGCATATGCAGCGTTTGTTCACGGCCTGCGAAGCAAATGGTCCTTCCTGTCTCGAGTCATGGCTGACCTACATTTGTACATGCAGCCGTTGGAGGATTCCATCAGAAACAAGTTCATCCCCGCTCTCTTAGGTGGCAGGACCGTCAACGATGATGAGCGACAGCTTCTGGCTCTGCCCTGTCGACATGGTGGTCTGGGGCTCATCACACCTGCCTCCCTCGGGGCCCAGTACGCCCACTCCAAGACCATCGTTGGCCCCCTGGTGCGGCGCATTCAGCAGCAGACTGCCACGCTTGGCGATGCCCTGCAGGAAGTGCGGAAGAACAAGCAGCTGTTGAGGGCGAAGGCAAAGACATCACTCCAAGCCGAGGCCGTCGCTCTGCATTCTGCCGCACCTCCAGAGGTTCAACGTACCATCGACCTTGCTTCGGAGCGGGGGGCATCCAGCTGGCTCACCTGCCGGCCCCTAAAGGCCCACGGCTTCACCCTCACGAAGGCTGAGTTCCGCGATGCTGTGCACCTCCGGTATGGCTGGCACCCAGTACGACTGCCAACATCATGTTCCTGTGGACAGCAGTTCACCGTCAGCCATGCCCTCTCCTGCCCGTTAGGCGGTTTCCCAACCCTCCGCCACAACGAGGTACGCGACGTGACAGCTCGCCTTGCGAAGCGTGTTGGCCACCAGGTGGCTATTGAGCCACATTTGCAGCCACTCACTGGAGAGCAGCTCCGGTACCGTACTGCTGTGGGCGACGACCAAGCCCGCCTTGACGTGGTGGCTAGTGGTATTTGGGGAGGGCGGTTCGAGCGCACCTACATTGATGTCTGGGTGTTTAACCCTGTTGCGTCCTCGAATCGCCTCAACTCACTTGCTGCTAGCTACACTCGTCACGAAAAAGCCAAGCGCCGTGCCTATGAGCAGAGAATCCGAGAAGTGGAACACTCCAGCTTTGTTCCCGCCGTGTTCTCCACTACGGGAGGCATGGGGAAATCTGCCACCTCTCTGTACAAGAGGATAGCGTCCCTCATCGCCGACAAGACCGGAGAGGCCTACAGTGCCGTGATGGCTTCGATCCGGTGTCAAATCAGCTTTGCCTTGGTCCGATCCAGTGTGATGTGCCTGAGGGGTGCTAGGCGGCTCTATGCACCGGTCTTTGCCGCGGACTCAGCTGCTCTTGTTGTTGCCGAGGCGGCTATCCCCTGTTGAGGTTGATGGCTGTGCTCATTTATACCATGTTCTCATAATTTCTGCTTTTCGTGTCATTCTTGCTTCTTGTGTTTGTTTGTTCTCCTCTAGTTCTCTTATGTTCGCGGAGAGGGCGGAGAGCCGGAACACAGAACCTCTTATTTTTAATTTTCTCTTTAATTACTTACTTTTTTCTTTTCTTTTTACCAGGCGTGGGCCATCCCCTGGCCTGATGATAGGTGCCAAAATACGTATTAAAAAATAAATTAATGTACAAGTTAAAAAAAAAACTCTTGGTGTAACCGTAGTGCTACTGTTAAAGCAGAAATTTTCGGTGGTGTAATATTTTCGGTATTCGCCAAAATCGGCGGTTCGGTAGCGGGAAATTTTCGGTAAAACCCGTTTTCCAGGTAAGTGTATTAGTACTACAGGTATACAGTATCGGTTGTACCGACAATTTCGGTGCGTTTTATTTTCGGTAAAAATTGTCGGCACCGAAGTTACCGAAAATAAAACACCACCGAAAATTTCTGCTTTTACAGTAGGTATATTGCAAATTTCGTGGACGAACAACTCTAGTTACTAGTGGCTAGTGAGCAACACTAACAGGTGAGATTTTTCAATTTGACAAAAATTGTTTTTGTTTGAGAACTGACAGTGTCAGTCATTAGACTCAGTAGGTGTCTCTCTGCTGCTTCCTTCCCTTCATTGGTAGGGTTGTGCTTGAATAGTACAAGTGCTTGAAGTAAAATAAAATAAATAGAACATGTGGAACATAAATCTAATCAAGCATCAGTACATGTATTGCGAATTTCAACTTCAAAGCACATGAAATCACAATGATCACAAAGCTTATGGAATCAGGAGGACACCCTGTGTTCAACGAACACATACACACATGCTGTATTGCGCACACACATGTACACATGTGCGTGCACCCCCACCCCATCCCACAGACACGCGCGTGCAGCGCGCACATCCATACACATGTGCATGTACCCCCCCCCCCCCCCCCCGACACACACACACACACACACACACTCCTACCCATACACATGTGCGTAGGACCCCCCCCCCCCCCCACACACACACGTGTGCACAGACGAATACACAAACACACACGCACGAACACACACAAGATACGTGTAAGTGTACATGGTCTTCCTGGTGATACTGGGCCAGCACAATGGAAAATACCTCCATCAAGATGCTTGATCAAGTGTTTGTTAATGGCACTGTTTGTTTGTTTTTACAAAGAAGTGTGGGAAGGATTACAATGCGTTATAATTCATAATTGTTCTTTGCCTTGTACTGTGCAGACCAGAATGCTTCGCTATCAACTCCTGGCTTTCCATCGGCATGGTGTTCAGCTGCAGCGGCATCTGGTCCGGGGAGTTGAAGTTGCTGGATGGCTGCACTGACACAGGATGGGTTTGCGTGGGCAATGCGATACGGCAGTCATTCCACATCATGAGCTACATGTTTATGTAATTTATATTGTCGCTCGTCCAGCAACGTCAAGGCTCTGCATGTAAACACAGGAGAACACCATAATAAAAAATACTACTCAGGGGATAATATTATAATTTTGGATTGGCAATTTCGTGACATTTATGAGTTCCTGTCTAAATAAACCATGCCGTGATATTGATTGCTATCTGCTCAAAAGTTCGTACTGTTGTCCCTCACGTGGACATGACTAGTAGTTGTGGGAGGTGACAGCGTTGTGAATAGCTACTGGCTCTCAGTGTCTGTTTAGCACAACTCCATGAGCGAATCTGACTCATGCTGCCGCCTGGGGTCCCACCAGGTGCTTGTCGCGCTGGAAATGGAGCATCCTTGCCGTGGAATGTCTCAGTACTCCTTTTTATATCAGCCTGGTGGCATAGTGGTGCTACCTTGTGCACATCTGACCGTTCAAAATCTGGTTTAGTTTAGTTGGTGGACTCTAACCATGCGGCATAACTTGTGCCCCACCGTTTTTCTTGTTTCCATTTCAAATACCTTGGCTCACCATCCGAGTTCTAAAAGTACTTACTGCACGCCCGAAGAGCCGTCATGATTTTTATTTATTTATTTATTTATTTCTGCACCTCGTGGCATGTCAAGACAGCCAATTGAATTGAGGAGAGGGTGAGACCAACCACGGAAGAAGAGAAAAAAGAAAATGGAAGAGCACGTACACAAAGTGGGAAGGGATTAGCAACTTACAAAGCAATGGGATGCTCAGCGAGCTATGCAGCGGAAGTGGTGACTGTGACTTTGTTTACTGGGAGATACTGAAGTGCTGTCTGACGAGGGTACGGAATTTGGGCATATCTGGAGCTTGTCTAACACTGGGAGGCAGTTGGAGCCACGTGGAGTAGGAGGAAAAGAAAGGGGAATTTACGAATAGGGTAGACCTAGCTAGGGGGAGACGAACGCAGCTTCGGGTGGTGCCACCTGAATTGAACCAATTAAGCCCGGGACTGTAAATGAGCAGGGTGCTGGTCAAGGAAAATTGAATGTGCCAGGGTGCACTTGGAAGCATCAAGGTAATGTTGCAGAGTGGTAGTGGATGCAGGATCTACGCGGCGACATGATCATCGTGCGACACTATACATGTTATCAAGAGTTCATAACCCAGTTATGAACTCTTTCCCAGTTATGAACTCTTGATGTTATTATTATTATTACAGGTAATGTTCGGACTGTGTTCCCCTCATTGGTCCTACCATAACCTTGAACCTTCCAAGCTGGAAGGCTGTTGGTTTGCGCACTGGAGAGATGTGTTAGAGCTAGGTCTCAGAATGTCTCAGTAGCCTGTCAGTTTTGTGCCCTGTTATCGCACTTTCTGACTGCTTATTATCTTGTTACAGACGTGGTACATGTAGTTGGATAGTTGCTTCATAACTCGTTTCCATGTGATTTCTCTGTAGTGTCTGGTGTTCCACAGGGGTCCATACTGGGTCCACTCCTTTTTCTAACTGATGTTAACAATCTGCCCTCTCTAGTACCAGACGTCAGCCTTTTTGCTGACGACACCGCACTGTTGTGCCCTGACAGCTCCCCGTCCAACCTCGCTACCTCCATGCAGACCGGCGATAACATGGACGGAAGCTTGGAAGCTAAGGCCTAACATCGCGAAGACCGAAGCCATGTTCATCAGCCCCTCGCCGCCCACTCAGCCGTAGCACTTTCCAGGAGCCAATGCTAACATCAATATTGTTCATCAACACAAACGCCTTGGTGTTATAATCGACAGCCATAATTATGTCCTGGTCCCCACAGGTCCAGTCTATATGAAGGCGAGCTAGTTCCTCCCTTGGCATGCTGCAACTGCACTGCCAACATTTAAATGACCATTGCCGAAAATTGTTCTTTTACAACGTCATATACCTATATTGATTATTGTGATACAGCGTGGTGCAGCCTGTCTCAGGCTCTTGTTCAAACTCCGGCAATATACCAGAGTCTCCTTCTAAAAATCCTGTTTCGCAAAGATCAAACATTCTCCTCCCAACGTCTCTACAGTTTAGCTCCAGTATCTCCCCTTTTAGAGCGACACCCGAAACATCTTTGCATCCTTGTATTGTACACATGATCTGATTAGACCTGGTTCCCAAACACCTTGCTAAGTAAAACTGGGAGTTTGTGTCCACCAGATCAACACGTCATTCCTTCTCATTACCCTGTGCCAACACCTCCCTGTTTCTGAAATCTCCTATCTTCTCCGCGTACACACGCTGGTCTGCCCTGCCAACTAGCCTTAACGCATGCACAGACAATTTTAAAAGGAGTTCAAGCTTCAGCTTCTTCGCCCTAAATAAGCTCACCATTTTCGTCATGCATCTCCTTGCAGTGCTCTCTTTTGTTTCTCTCCTTATTATTTAGTTCGCCGTGGTTGGCTACCACCCGACTTCTCATGAATATTGGCAGTCTTACGACGAGCCAGGAGATGTTGAATAAATATATTACAAATTCTTCTATTTTAATTACATGTAGTGTGTCCATTAAAAAGAGAGGACCATAAGTTTACAAGTAGTTATCCGTTTTGTCCAACACTAACGATCATAAGCAGGATACTGTAAAATTATGAAAGAAATGGTTCGCTCCCCACACCGGAGCTCGCGCTATTCCGCTGACTTGACTTGACACTTGACTGACTCACGACTTCCGTCCAGAGAACACGAGAAGTCCACCGAACCTTCGACTCAGCAAACCTGCAAAAAAGCACCACTCCCTGCTCAATCCACAGTGTTTCGGGGAATTCACCCCTCATCAGCTGAGCTTGAGTAGGCTGAGGAAGATTGTGCCTGAAGAGCACCACTTATAATAGTGCTCTCCAGGCACAACCATCACCAGGGATACAAACTTACAGAGACGCTGCGTTTCCAGCGCGACAAACACCTCGTGAACACCAGATAGCAGCGTTAGTCAGTGTCGCGCTTGGACGGTGAGAACAGACGTCGCCCTTGGTCATTCACAACGCTGTCACCTCCAAACCAGCTAGTCGCAAGCCCGCGCTGGGCACAACAGTACGAAATAGTGGTTGCGACTTCGGCGATGGTTTGTAAGAAAGGGTTCGCTCCCCACACCGGAGCTCGCGCTATTCCGCCGAAGCTTCCCTTTCATTTCCTGTTCGTACTCAACACTTGATAAACTTGAGCCTCCCAAGTTGGGTGGTTGTTGCTTTGCGTTGTCGAATTGTGGTTAGACCGTATTATCCAATGGTCTTGCCGTCCCGGTATCGTACCAACTTCCGGCCAGCATTCCATTGTGCTTACAATTCGTCCTCGCGATGGTTCCCTTTCATTTCCTCTTCGTACTCAACACGTGATAAAATTGAGCCTCCCAAGTTGGGTGGTTGTTGCTTTGGGTTGGAATAATCACTAATATCCATAAACCTTCCAAGTTTGGAAGGCCGTTGGTTAGCGCTATCGAGCAGCCTTGCCGTGGAATGTCTCAGTACTCCTTGTCAGTCTGGTGCTACCGACTACCGTGTGCACGTCTGACTGTGTAAAAATCTGGTTTAGTTGGTAGACTCTATCTAGCGCATGCTAGTACTTATTGCTACTAATTTACTAGTAACTTGTGCCCCACCGTTTTCTTTGTTTCCAGTAAATATATACAGTAATAGGAACATCCAATTAGAAAAGGGTGCTACCACAGTACAGTAGTATAGATTTCCTTGCGGCTCACAAAGGCAATTGCGTGAAACAGTGAAGTAAGAACCAAAGCAAGAAAAAAAAGACACCCCAGATTCGTTGCCTTCCTTGCTTCTACAAGTGTTGTACATGTACATAACTGTACATAATTGTTAGATTGACAGCATGAAACAAGGAGGAGGACACTGTGTTCGAAAACAGTGACCTTACTACAACCTTCCGCGGTGTGCAGAGCCCCGGTCCCTGCGGACCATTTGAACCATAATGGGTATCGCACCCGGTTCTGACCCTCATTATGCTAGGGGGTTATTTATTTTATTTATTACAGCATCTCATAGCACAGTGAGAACACCGGCCAATACAAAGAGAGAGGGTGTTAGCCAACCACGGCAAATGAGACTACTCCTGAAAGTCCTGATGTCGTCTTGTTGTCTTCGCTCTTTTTTTTCTTTTTCTTTCCAACTTCTGCCCATGGACGCCATGGCCAGAAGTCGGAAAGAAAAAGAAAAAGAAGTGTTTATACAAGTTAAAAAAGAGCGAAGACAACAAGACGACATCAGGAGTAGTCTCCTAACCCCCTAGCATAATGAGGGTCAGAACCGGGTGCGACACCCATTATGGTTCAAATGGTCCGCAGGGACCAGGGCTCTGCCAACCGCGGAAGGTTGTAGTAAGGTCACTGTTTTCGAACACAGTGTCCTCCTCCTTGTTTCATGCTGTCAATAGCCCTTGGCGGATTATGCCGGCATAATATTTGGCAAAATCTTGGGATTTCGTCAAAAAATTATGCTCCGGCATTATATGGATTCCAACGTGTAGGTCGGCATAATCTTTCGGTTTAGACCAGGGAGTCGTAAAAGTATTTTACGACTCCCTGGTTTAGACAAAAATTATGCTTAGGGGCATATTAAATACAGCGTTGTCAGAAAGCCTGCAGATGTTTTTTTTTGAATACCCCAGTTACGACTCCTTGTCATAGCCCTCGGCGGATTATGCCGGCATAATAATAATAAACACAACTTGCATCTTCCCTGAACCTGTTAGACAGGAGCAGAGTCGACGCATCTGTCAACAGTGTCAAGCCAAGTAAGTTAGTCTATCTCCTGCAGCTTGGAGAGCGCTCTCCACGGAGAGATCCGCTGCCTTCAGGTCGTGCCGAATCGTATCTATCCACCGCAATGGCGGACGGCCAGGTTTTTTTTATGCCGTTTGTGTTGATTGATAGCTCCAGTGCTTGGAACGAGGCGGATTCCGGACCCTCTCGCACCACATGGCCAAACCACAGCAGCCTGCGTCGCCGGCATATGGCACTAACTGGAGATTGTTTTGTTTCTGTGTATAAGTATTAGTTGTTATTGGCGATGCGTTGCGGGTAGACAATCTGCAGCAGTACGCGTAGCTTCCTCCGTTGCCATTTGTCCAGTTTGTCGTTCAGCAATTTGGACAGAGTCCACAATCCGCAATTGTATAGAAGGATCGGCATTATGCCGGCATAATATTTGGAATAATCTTGGGATTTCGTCAAAAATTATGCTCCAGCATTATACGGATTCCAACGTGAAAGGTCGGCATAATCTTTCGGTTTAGACAAAAAATATGCTTAGGGCATGGCCGTGTGTGTATGCGTGGTTTCTCAATCCTCTATGTACAGCGTGAATACATAGTGGAACCGAGCATAATTCAGCATAATTCAGCATATTTGTTGGCATAATTGTGGCATAATCAAAAGCATAATTTGACGATTGGCCGAGCATAGTCCGCCGATGGCTAGCTGTCAATCTAACAATTGCGTGGACTACAACAAGGTTTATCTAATACTGGTTTTGAACCAGTGTTGGATTATATCATGACTGTACATGTGGTACATGTATGTTTATTTATTATTATTTTTATTTATTTATTACAGCTTCTCATAGCACAGTGAGAACACCGGCCAATACAGCCAACCACGGCAAGGAAGGGAGAAGGGGAGGAGAAGAAAAAAGGAACCGGCATGGATAAGCATGGATAAACAGTGATTGCAACAATTGCAACAAAATGAGAAACACAAAATCAAAGTCAAGGTGCGACAAGGCTCTTAGAAAGGCGGAGGGAAGAAAGGTCCTTAGCTTCTTGGGGAAGTGCCAGCCACGCAGAGTACGCAGTGAAAAAGGGAGAGTGAAGTGGAAAGGAGGACTTAGGTTTCGGAAGGGAAAGGGAGTTTCTCGTGCTACGGGAAGAGAACCAGTTGAAACAGTGGAGGTGAGGTGGACACAGATTGAGTTTGAGAGAATGGATAAGGGTGACAAGATGTGAATTACGTCTCTTAGACAAAGGGGTAGTGTCAGCAAGGGCATAAAGGGTGGAAGATGGGAGCATGCGGGGTTTTCGGAGGAGGATTTTGAGAACTTTTTTGTGGTGAATTACGAGCTTGGCAGCACGGGTTGTGGAAATTCCAGCCCAAGCAGTATCTGCATAATCAAAAATGGGGCGTAGGTAAGCTGAGTAAAAGAGGAGTTTACCAGAGATTGGGAGATGGTAACAGTGAGAAGAGAGGATTCCTAAAGATGAACAAGTTAAGTCAGCCTGCATGTGAATGCTGTACGTAGACCATGGTACACTGTTCTACCATAATTATTTTTGTTTTATAAGTAGTCTACCCAAGTCCTGCCAAAACACTTTTCAAATCTGCGAACACTGAGCGGGCATGGCACTAGTGCACTGGGCAATTATTGGGGCATGGGATGCACTGATGCACGTGTGCTCTCAGTTCTTGACGCCACATGCGTTTCCATTAATTTTCAGAAGGAGGTATTGCCTCTGTGTCAGTGTCTCAGTGAGCTGGGTAAGCGGGCGAGGGTGTATGGCTAGAGGCTATCCTGGTGTTCGCCAGGAGGCGACGACTACTTATTGTCTTGTACATGGAGCAGTGGTATTGGCCTACAACTTACAAGTAACAGTTCGATAAACAGTGTTACTTCCTGTGTAGCTGTTGTTCCTTATCACGAATATGAGGCATTCACTTGGCAGGTGGGATGCCGTAGACTGAGCTGGTTGCAACTCGCAAACTGACGCTTGGTGCTCGGACGAACACCCTTATCGGACATCGGTGTCCGCAGGGGTCCAAGACTTTGGGAATGTTTGTGCACGGACGATGATTACAAAGCGGAGTGGCCCATGGCCATGACTAGCCTCAGCAGTCATGTACTGATGTAGACTCTACAATCATGACGCAGATGATACACTGTAGCCTCATCAACAGCTACGGATCGATGATACAGGTAGCATTTTCTTGAGTTTTGACCATTGAGTTTTGACCATCACGGGTATCCGTGTATTGTTATTTGACAGGCAGCAATGCGCTTCGGCGAGACTACACAATGTCATGTAGACGACATCAAGAGTGCATTAGCACATCATTTTTATGTAATTTATGTCTAGAGACCTCTCGATCTCACCAATCAGTAGTAGCTGTACAAAGAAACAGACCGAGCATGTCTTCCGGAGCTCAATGGACAGACTGCAGTGGAAGGTCCGAGGGTATCGTGTGGTTTCGTGCCTATTGTAAAGAACGAAAGTAGCCGTCCTGCAGCCACTTGTGGGACCACTTTACGAGCGAGCTGAACCACGTGGGGAGAATCCTCTTTGCTCTCCGCCGCGAGGCCACCAAATGCGACCAGAGCTGAGAAGCCCCAACGCACGTGTAGCAAAGACTAGGCAGAGGCATAACACACTCAGCAAACCACTTACTCACTGTTACTTGTGTTAGTTCGTAAGCCACGGTCGACGCACCGAGCAGTAGCACTGTGTAGCAGTAGCACCGGGTGTACTGTAGTGTAGATCTACCCAACGGTGTGGCGCGTAGATCTCCGAAAATCGCAAGTCGTCAATCCACAGCGCGAGACATGTCACCCTCGATTGGCGTATTTTGTCGGAAGTCAAGCTTGTATTGTGCGCACCACTGTATCGATCCTGCGGGATTTAGTTCTCCTCACTGCAGCTTGCACAATCGAATTGTCCAAAACAGTAGTAAGATTCTCCTTGCGGTGCACGGCGAGGGATTTCCTCGCGACCTGCCACGAGTAGGAGATGCATTGCTGATGATGGCGCCGGGTTTACACCTCCTGAAGGCTCTCTGCAGTGACAGGCGCGTGTGTGGCAGCCGATGACGAGTTTCGACACTACATGCAGACCAACTACAGCGCTGGTAGCGCAGTTACTGGAGCGACAAGTTTTTGTTTCCGTTTGCTCCCCGCAGCGCATTTAGCCGATGGACCGAGTTGTATCCGGCATGGGTAAAGGGAAAGCGAACGCACCGGTCCGCCTGGATTGCGACAATCGGCAGGCTCGTCGACTGTCGTCTAGCGTCCGCTGGCCAGGCCGTTTGCTTCTAACATACCTACTACTAGTGGCTCTGCACTGGCCCGCAACAGGTAAGCCGATCTCGATATTGCTACCCGTTGCGGCTGGCTAAGCATTGCATGTGCCCTTCGGCCTCGTATCGTATGTGCAACATGGTGTTGATGGTCTGCTGATGCGGGAATGAACTTTCGCACAGGCACCCGCACAGTCGACTAGTCAGTAGATCTACCCGGCCCCCTAATCATTACATTAATTTTTGTGTTCCCAAACAGTGCTTTAGGCCTAAGTGACAGCCACGGCTTGACTACGTCCTTGGGCACAAACCATCATGCAAGGGATTCACTTCCACAATGCGGACATGACTCGAAAGGCGGATGACGGTCGTTCTTCAGTAGATCTACTCGGCAGTTTAGGTTTAGAAAAGGGAATTGCTAGTACTACAGTAGTAGTCAGAGTGGCTGGGAAACGTATACAATGCAGGTGCATGATTGTATAGCTATAGACTGCAGAATGATCTGCGCGTAGAGTGTACTCGACTACTACTACTACTACTACTACTACTAGTAGTACTTGGTCTCATGATATGCATTGGATGGAGTGCAAGTAATCGCCTGGCTAGCACTGGTTTCCTACTGCATATGCATACAGCGCCCACCCACATCAGTAACAGAATGATAATAATATTATAATGCTATCCCTTCAACCCATGCTAGTCTCCAGTGTATGCTGCCTAACCAATATCTAGCCCTGGTTCCAGCAGCTAAGGGCAGCATTTGCACTGCGACCTTTTTTAAAAGTTTTTTTGCAACTATAACTGCTCCAATTCTAGGTACGCCAGGCCATTCCATCATTGGCAGTTCAGTTCAGAGAGCCCGGTGTTTTAGCAAAACAGCAGTGCAGATTCTGTGCCTATACTCACATGCGTATGCGTGGTCTGTATGCAGTATTCCTTCTAAGCCTGTGCAAACAGTGCAGATACATGTCTGTTCAGGGGCGTCAGAATGTCATAATTCTTCATTGGTACGAACATGAAAAGGCAGGGGGTCCTGGGGCCCTGCCCCCCACCCTCGGAAATGCGAGGAAAATTAGACCCAAATAGCCCTTATTTCATTGGTTCAGAAATCACAGAATACGGGTGCGGATTTGGCCGCACCTGCCGCACCGGTTCTGACGCCCCTGGTGTTACTCAGCGAAAGTATTGTGGAGAATACTAAAATGCACTTCAGCATAAGGTGGTGTCACTTCCAAGAGTGAACCAATGCTCATGCGCAATCCATTCCCTTCAGGCGAGCCAACTCACATCTCCTTTACAGTCCAGTACAGCTAGTTGTTGAGGCACAGACTAACTTGTGACACAGCCAAGCCATGTGGCGTGACCATGGTGACGCCGGCTGCCCTTGCCATGGATACGGACGGTCATGCATGATTGACTGCATGTTGGAGCTGGATATATACAGTACCATGATACACAGTGTAGTAGTAATGTGCTGGCAGGTGTCCCGGTCACACTCCATATGGGCGTCAGTGCTGGATGGACCATGCAGGCACAGAGGGCAATGCACTGCACTGCACTGGCTGCAGTATTACTATGCACACCCTAATAGCAACACTGGGTCATGATGCAAAGGAACAGGTGGTCTTGCTCAGTTTTCACATCCATTGACCAACTTACTTCCTACTAGAGTATCAATTGATGCCATCAAACTAGAACCTCATGTACTGTACCAGGTGTACCCTGTATGGAGTCTAAATTTAATTTTTATTGTGTAGTCTAGGAACTTAACGCAGTCATAAAGGCAAATATTTGAACACACCACAACGGGTAGAATCACGACAGAACACACAGCTGTCGTACAGCATAGGTGGTAGTCGATGGGAAATGAGCCACGGGCACTGCAGAATCTTGTTACAGTTGTATATTAGTTTTGTCTGTCATGTGTTTTCTGGGCTATGGCCTATGCCTGCTATGGCCATGGGTCTCTGGATGAGATTATGATTCTCTTGACTGATACACAGAACAGACAAGCAGCATGCAGACCGTTGATTACTGCAACCAGCCAATACTCTCCGTGATTTAGACTACCCTCTCAGCTACCCCTCTTGTCCTTAGCACTTGAAGACTCACCGTACGCTAATGAACACTTAATGTGTCCCATTGGCACCTCAAGAGGCTTGGGTTGCAGACCTAGAGTCGGCTAGAGTAAAGATGCAGCTCCTGATATGATAGGGGCTTGATGTTGCTACGGATATTCTACGCTCAAGGTGTGGCCTGTGTATGCAAATCTGAGTGGTAATGCCGGGTTCAACAGTGGTTGTGTTACCTAGCTCCTACCTGAGTCCCCAGATTTTCCCCATGTCCTTGGTGGTATACGAGGTTCTTGGTGACGTGATTTCTTTGATTGAATTCTCCATGTGTGAAACTACTTCGGAGTAGTGACTTTTTCAAGTGCTCTGTCTTCTGGACTTGTACTGCCAGTGTATATGTGTGTAACTATAGATTATCGGCATGAACAGTACACTCTTGTCGTGGGTGCAAGAGCGCTGCATTTCATTAGCTGGGCAGCAGTTCGGTTGTGGAGTTGTGGTTTGCGGCTAAAGTCCTACACAGCTGGCTATGCATGCAACAGTGAGCTGGAGAAATTCCCAAACAAAAATAATTATGGTGCAGAGCATGAGAAAAGGGTGGTCACTGGTAAGGGTCAAGTTTGAGGTTTTCAGTTAGGCCATGGTAAAAAATATCTTTGATTCTCAAGTACGCGCGCATCGATTTTTGGTGGCGCACGGACGATTTTTTTTATTTCTATGCATGCATATGCGTGCATGAAAACGGTCAATGCGAAAGGCATGAATCCGGGAGTAGTAAAATACCGGTATTTTTCTACTCCCTGGCCTGAATAATAAAATAAATATAAATTAATTATGAACCTGTGACGTACACATGTGTGACCCTATCTTTGGAAATAAAAAAATTGTGGGAATTAAAATAAAAAATCGCTCGCTCGCACCGATTTTCACAGGCTCATGACCTGAGAATCAACTTTATTTTTTACCATGGCCTTATCATGCCCTTGTGGTAGCTAGCCCCTTCAGCTTTTATTTAAAAAAAAACACCTGATGGAAATTTGTCAGCAAATGATGCTGTGGCGGTGGTTTTTGTGCGCGGTCTTTAGCCAAAAGATGTTGGCAAGTTCAAGGTTCAAATGCATTTTCCTCCTTTTTCAGTCAAGTGCAGCTAAGGCCCCTTTTCACATGCTCTGCACCATGATCATTCCTGACCGGTTTGTGCAGAGAGCTGTGGTTCATCAGAGAATACAAATTACTTGTGTGTGTGTGTGATTCATGGATTAGGGGGGGGGGGGGGATTTGACATGCCCCTCCCCCCGAAGCCCGTGCACACGGAAGAACCCCAACCTGTCCACTGTGTCTTCAATGCTAGTTCAATACTAGTAGTGAAACCTGGTTAAGAAGAACACTGATAAGACAAACGTTCGCTTTAGAAGAACTAGTATCCATAACCGTATTGGATAAAACACTGTTTATTCACCGGGAATAACATATGGATAAGAAGAACTCCCGTTATTGCAAACAAATACCACCGGTCCCTTAGTGTTCATCCTAAAGAATTTGACTGTACAATCAACTTTGCTAATAACGACTGCGGATATAACGACAATTCGCGAATAACGACAGAATTTCCATGCCCAGAGCAAAGTCCCACCCCACTGTAATACATATAATGAGACTTCGGGTATAACGACACTTTGCGAATAAGGACACTTTTCTGATGCCCGCCGAGTGTGGTTATACGCAACGTTGACTGTACTACTAGATATTCGTACCGGCTATGCTCAGTATGCTGGGATGCGAAGACCGTTGATCTCACACACACGTCCAGCCTGGACAACCCATAATAACATATCTTAGCTGTACTCAAAAAATAATTGCAACCTGAAGACTTTTACGGTTTAGTTAGCTAGTCAGTCAGCATGTGACTCCCGAAGTGTTTTTGGAACTACGAGTCGAGCGTACGCTACAGAGTGCCTGGATTAAACGGACTACTTTCCAGTGGGTGGTCTGGAAAAGATTTGCGTAAAAACAAGATTGACTGCTGGTCCATCCATGTACCGCGTCATTGATGTATGTTATGTGTGCCTGGTTTGCCATGTGTTTTGCTGTGTGTTTCAGGCATGGCAGCCTTGCAGTGCAGCCAGTGCAGCAATTGTACGTTGCCGCAGGAGATTGTCAGGAACCACGTTTGCCCGACTGCCGGTTCGCTGTGCACGGCAGTTGTAGACCTGACGGCCAGAACTAGCGACGGAGAGACCGACCTGTCGTGGACGCTGACTGAGCTAGGGTGTGCTGGTGGCGGTGGCGGCGCTCTTCCAGTGCGGTGCGACATCCAGCTCAACGGCTCCTCCGTTGCAGATGACATGCTGACTTGCCAGGATTCCGCTTGCACACCCAGTGCACTGTCGGCGGAGACCATGCTGGCCCTGCGCGCAGGTCAAACGCAGCTGAGAGTGTGTTGCGCCAGCGACAATTGCAACGAGCGACTGGCACTGGAAATGCTGGCACTAGGACAAGCGGCAAACACTATACTGCAGATCCATGCCAGTAAGTTCTGCAGGGCCGGGGAGATGGTTCAGGACAGGCTCAGGGGAGGAGAAGAAGGGGAGGACAGGCTCAAGGACGGGGTGACGGGAGGGGGGGGGGGGGGTGACCAGCTCCGTGGTGGGAGGAGTGGGGGCAGGACAGGCCGGGGAGGGGAGGGAGGGTAGGGCAGGGTCCGTGGCTGTGGGCCGTAGGCTGAGTAACGTTACTGAGTCGTCATCATCCTGAAAGGTCTTGCTGCCAAAGAACACCCCATCCAGTCTAGCTCTAATCCACTTTGCCTCGCTTTGTTTTGTGTTCCCTGCTAATCTACTGTAGACGCCGCTCCGACTATCGTGATCCGTAGAGAATCCAGATTCACCATCAAGACGTTGTACATCTGCCTGGCAACCGTGAGTGGTGTGCTTCTGTTGATGGTGCTCTTCTTCACCGCGTACATCTGGTATGACGGACAGCGGCGAGTGAGACATCGACGCAAGGGACGGATGGGGCTGGAACGGAAACCTTCGACGGCCGCCTCAGAGCGTGTCGTTATCCGCCAGAGGAGCTGCTCCCCGCAGGCGACGTTCAGTCGAGGGTCGCCTGTGCGTACGCACCTGTGCACGCACAACCACGGCACGAGCAGGCAGAGCAGCTTCCGGCGGAGCACGGTCACGGTGGACCGAACATCGCGCCTACTGGCCGAGAGCGTGGCGACGCTCACGCACGAGAGCAGCAGTCCCGACTCGACGACGGCTCACTACCAGGCCGCGGCAGCCCACGCGCAGAGCAGCAATGGTCGACCAGTCAGTATTGTGTCAGTGCAGCCCAGTCAACAGCTGACAGCAGCCAACTATCAGCAAAGCAGCAATGGTGTCCAAGAACGACTGCCCAGCCCGCCGAGCCCTATCATGATTGCAAGCACGTCCACTGCAGCCGATTCCGCCAGCTCAGCACAGATTTCACATTCGAGACCGCCACCTCAGCTACATATAGATAACTCGTACATGACCCCCAATGGTCATTCTGCTGCCGAGACCCCTGAATCAATTAGTGTGGATGTGAAGCAGCGGCGGACAATCTCGCTCAGCCGCAAGCGGACGCCAACAGCCCATCGTCTTACCAGGGACATGAATGGTGAAGCCGTGCCAGTCAAGATGGCATCCCTATCCGTAGCATCGCAAGCTGAACAGAACAACTCGTTCAACAACCCAACAGTTGACAATCCGGAGGAGCCTGAAAAGCGGCCATCGACGGTCAGCGACAAGCTGCGACGGCTCGGCTTCGATCACATTCCGTCGCTCGACCAGGTCTGCCAGTCGCAGCAGAACGGCAGGGACGCTTCAAGCCCCGAGCTGTCCGACGTCGTGTCCGAAGAAGATCACCCAGCCACGCAGCCGACCTGTAGCGTGTCAACGTTCTCCGCCAAACCCAACGGTCACTGTCCGCCTGCGTCCTCAACTTTTTCCAACCACCACGCCGAGTTGCCAGACATGGAGCGGAGGAGACGAAAGAGAAACTTGGCAGACGCCTCAATGACAGTTGTATAGCTGCAGACCACCTAGTAACTCCTGTTCTTGAACCAACGGCAGGATGCTGGCCGATGGCGATGTCATAGCAGCAAAGCCTGTTGCATATCAGGCATTCGGTGCGGAATTTGTGGCGTACTCGTACAATTGTCCAGCAGTACTTGAACAGATCGGGAATTTCCATGATGCATCAAGTGTATGGGTATGGTCTTGGGCGTCGGTCACCTAGAGCCGGCAAATTGGAAGCAATTCCAGTCCTTCACCGACCAGAATACCATCCCGCCCCTGCTTGATTGCTTCATTCGGATGATGTCGAGCTCACGAATATCATCACCACAATCTGACTGGTGTTAATGAATCCCAGTCACATCACTCGCTGTGGTGGCGGGGGTGGGGGAGAGATGCCCAGTGATATCTTGGTACGATGTTCGAACAGAATTATGACTATAAATTGGTTATATTTGTCTTTATATGAATTGAGTGAGTGCATGGGAACATACCGATAATTGCTAATACTAATAATTTTTTGCAGCCTCATGTATAATATGTTGATTGTACCGGCTTTGTAAGGACCCCCAGGGACAACAAGACAAGAGGTCCTTTTAGACACCAACCGCCAGCTAGGCACGGTGAAATGTCGTGTAAAATACCATTGCAACTGCATGTATTGTATATGCATACACTAGTGTCACCATCAATATGGCACTGTCGAGAATCTGCTGATAATAATTGTTCAAAGTTATATACGCAACTCTCAGAATACAAGTCTAAAAACATACGAAAATACAAGAAGTAATTGTAAAACTCCCCAATTCGACGCCGTAAAACAATAATACATTTTCTCCATGCCTAAATATCGCCATTGTAGGCTAAGGTTTGCTAACATATAATTTTAAAGGCAAATGGCTTAGTTTCTTCAAGTGCAAATGGCTTAGTTCATGTAAAAATAATAAATTTTCTTGCTGGTTTCGAATACTTGGTTCTTTGTCCTTGAAGGAGTTGAGATTTTTATCACATAAATTCGTATTGAATGCACAATTGCATATAATTATACTGCAGACTGAGTGATGTATGGATTATGTACAGCATATGCATGGTAAGGTCTTTGTGTGTGTGTGTGTGTGTGTGTGTGTGTGTGTTTGTTTGTGTCCGGCCATGCATGCGTGTGAGCATGAGTGCGTGCGTGTGCGTCTGTGATATTGGTTGCACCCATACTTGGGTAATATGTACCCTGGCCTGAGAAGAGCTGTGCAGCTGCAGCTGCAGCCATGAAGTCTCTAGAGTAGCATGGGCATTAATCATCTAGTGTGCTTCACATCATACCGGACACTATGCTATCAGTTGTGTATCCCGTAGGTACGTTAGATGCTAGCAGTTATCGGTGTACCGTCCGTTTCTTCTTCGGACTCTTTGCTGCGGTCTTCTTCTTCCTTCTCTCGGCGTCCGGGTCGAAATACTTGCTGCGCATCACGACGTTGACTTTCTGGGTGCCTTCGTACTTCAGCGTGAGCTGGAAGGTATGCAATGAAATTGAAGCAAAGGGCCATGTGAATGTAGTGTAACATTTCCAATTAAAGTCTGAAAGTAGTTTTTCAAAACGGAGTGAATTTTATAAACGTTTCTGGTTTCATCAGAAAATCTGGCTCGCAGCACTGGGTCAACACACGGCTAGCTCACCATTGTAAATCAAGTGCTGTCCAATCAGTCTGCTCTTTACTTGATTTTCAGAGCCTAATGTGGCAAATGATGCAGGATAAATTTAACATGTACTTTAGGTGTTCAGCCTTACAGTCCACTGCCTGTATCTATGCCAATGGGGATTTCCCCCACCAATCCTGCTAGCCCTGACTGCAAGGATACATGACTGTACATGTACAGCAATGACTGTGTGTGCGGGTGCTTGTGTGATGACTGACATTTGTCTGTGTCTTGTGGACCACACTCCAGGCGGACAGAAAGTACCAGCTGTCACAGAAAAGTGACTTTTCCAGTTTAGTTGACGCGTGTTGGTGGTTGTTTGAAGTGGTTGCTAGACACGAGTATTGAGTTCTGCTGACCGTGCATACGATACATACAGCCAGTATTGTGTGTGTGTGTGTGTGTGTGTGTGTGTCCATGAGCCAATGTTCACTCTCCTCGTCCTTCGTGAGGCTTTGCAAGCCCGCGAGTGGAGCAAACTACCGCACGAAGACGACGACTTGGAACGACTCTGAGCATTGGCTCATGGAATGTTCGCCCTGTTGTGGAAAGTGATTGACCAGTTCAAGCGGCAGCCGTGAGAGGAATCGTTTCCGATGATAAGCCAGATCCATAGCTGCCAGAGATGGCTCTCTCGCTCGGAACATGGTCCCTGAGTCCCTGACCTAGTACCTCTCTCTCAGCGGACTGCCGTCGCTCGTCGTTCCATATTGTCGGCCCCGCAAGGGGACACGTGACCGTAATGGCAGTGTTTACCATGACCATGTGTGTGTGTGTGTGTGTGTGTGTGTGTGTGTGTGTGTGTGTGTGTGTGCGTGTGTACGTGTGTGTGCACGCGCGCATGTGTGTGTATGCATGTATGTGTGTGTGTGTGTGTGTGTGTGTGTGTGTGTGTGTGTGTGTGTGTGTGTGTGTGTGTGTACGTGTGCATGCATGTGCACACACATGTCATGTGACTGTGTTTGAGCGTGAGTGAGCATATGTGTATGTATGTGCATGCGTATATGTGTGTTTGTGTTTATGTGTATTTGAATGAACGCTGTCAGTACACTCGCCAATGCACTGGTACTTACTGGCAAGACTAGCTCGATCAATTCATCGCTCAGCTGCACAGTACACAGCACACAACACACAAGATAAGACACAAAGAGGCTGAGTCATGGGTTTATGACTCTAATACCCCTCCCCCCTCCCCTCGCCACACAGACACATACCTCCCCATCTCTGCTACACAGAAAAAGCAGCACAGACTCCTCTCCTCACTTCAACAGGTAACAACATCACTTCAACATACTCCAGGAGTAGAGTGTCTAGAGTCAGTAATCCTTACTCGGATGTGCTTATCAAGATCAACTGCATGTCACGGCAACCATACAACACCTTGGTCCCTATATCCAAAAAGGCCGGTAACGTTATACCGTGTACATAAAGAAATCTCAAGGCTCAAGATGACCTGATTGTGTTTGCATGAGCTCGACTCAGTGCTGGGGTGAGGGGATCCTAGGCCAACGGAAGTCAGGGTTCACGAGTCCATCTCCGAGGATAAGAAGAACAACATTGCCCTTGCTGGCCACTAGTACTAGTAGTAGTAGCTAGGATGCAGTACAACCATTGAGATTCCAAATCAGGACAGTCAAACCTCTTTAAGACGAACACCAAGGGACCGACGGGATTTGTTCGCAGTACTGGGAGCTCTTCTGATCCATATCTTATACCCAGTGAATACACCGTGATCTATCCAATCGAGATACAAATACTAGATCTTCTTTTAAAACGGCTCATCAGGTGTGCAATTTGAAACTCGGATGTTGAGCCAATAATAAATGTAGAAAGGAAAAGGACATGTGGATACGAGTTAAGAGTTGTTGCACTTTCTGACTGTATATAGTATCATGTTACAGTGATGGAGAGTTACTCTTAACTCATATCCATATGTCCTTTTCCTTTCTAGATCTTCCTAAGCAAAAGTTTGTTTTATCAGTGTTCTTCTTAACGAAGTTTCACTGTACTTTGGACAGATATAGTAGAACTATGATAGGACATACCCCCATAGGGGGCAGGAAAGTCTACTTAGTATTCGACGTATCAAGTGCTTATCCCATCATACTCCAGTATGGATCAATGCACCCATGCTCCGGGCAGTGTTCATAACAAGCAATAGTGGGTACTATCAGAATACGTACGAAGTGAGTTTCACTGCACAATTTAACCATTGTCAGAGGTCATCACAAGCACACACACACACACACACACACACACACACACACACACACACACACACACACACACACACACACACACACACACACACACACACAAACACACACACACACACTAACACTAACACACACACACACGGATAACACAGTGCTGCAATGCATGCACCTGCTCAGGCCAACAGTGTACAGTGTACTATTCCCAAGAGACACCCACTGACTCACCATTGCATCAGGCACTTTCAACTTGATTGTCACAGTCTTGTCACACGGGCCCTGGGTCAAGAATGTCAGCACATAAATGTAGAGGCATGCAATTGTGAACAAGCACCTCACTATCTTCATGACGATCTTTACCCCAGCAAATATTGGAGGTGAATATTTCACGAGTATAGCCATATCATGCAATGCAAAGATCTTCCAATTGAAGTCTAAACTTAATTTGCGGTCAGTTGACCCGGTCAGAGACAAGTTCTCCTTGTGCTTGTAGTTGTAAAGTATTCATGTGCCACACAGCAGGGTCACCTATACTGTACTTCTCCGGACTCCGCTTGTAGGCCAGTTGTGGCCAGACTGCGATGCAATATTGACTTGAGAGCAACATTGCTAGACTAATATGTGCGCTGCACTGCCTCGTATAGAGTGCATGTCATTGTGTTGAGCCAGCTTGCTTACTTATGGGCGCTAAGCATACAGCATGAGTCGGCGGATTGAGGGCAGCATTGCTAGACTTATCTATGAACTTCATTGCCTAGAAAAGAGGTTATACAAACGAGGTCATAGGGTTGAGCCGGGGGACTCGCTTATCGGACCTAAGTCTACTGCACAGGTCGGCAGTTTCGCTTGGGCTAGTACATCGCTGTGCCCCACGCCTACCACTCCATATATGGCATCTCAACTGAGGATATAATTGCATGAGCTCTATAGTCTATACCCACAGTAACCATGGGTACGTGTACACTTACCTTCGCAGGATCCACTATAACCATGTTGCTCAAGGAACAGGGCTCAACAGCGCCGAATACAAACTCGCCGGTACTCTGAAATCAGACACACAGGCCATGATATTACATGCCGAACAGCAGCACTTGCCCAGATCAGAACATGTGCGTCGGAGATTCTAGTACGTAATTTAACTATAATTCATATACAGTATTAGTAGTATAGTATAGTATTTATTCACATTTCTCTAGGGCAGTCCCCACAGACCTATGGTCTCCTTACGGGGTACCCTAGCCAATCTAGGATTGCGATACGAAATTGACTTGGTGAAGCAGCAAGGCGGACCGATGCCGGAACTGAGTTCCAGCGGTCAGCGGCTTATACACAGATTCAGTACATCAGCAAACTACATCAAGGTGATGGAAATGTCACTGAATAAATCTTTTTCGACTGACAGTGGTACAACATAACAGAGCTAACAGGTCTGGAAGAGCATAGTAAAATTCATTAGCTTTGTTACCTTGAACCACTCGAGGTCGAAAAAGCAGTTTATTCAGTGTTACAGTGCAAGCGGCTAACCAATGGCTTGTCCGTCAGTCTTTTGCCAATGAACATGAACAGATGGATTGAACCCCGATGAAATCTAGATCATACCACAAACTAGTACGCATACAATTTGACACAGTTAAGACCAAAGTAAAACAAACGAAAAAGTTACTCCATCTCCTTTTGATGTGGTGATGCAAGACGTTTTAAAAGGTGCTTCCTCCAAACTAGAAACCAGAAAACGTCACAGTCGACTTTGATGGGAAAATGGGAGCGACTGCACATTATCACAGTGAGTGAGTCTAGAGTCTCACCTTCTTATTGTCTTTGCTGCTGCTACTAGTGCTCTGCTTTATGGACTGAACAGTCAGCTGGTGACTTGTACAGTAGTCTGAGAGATCACCACCACCGCCGTGTGTGTAGTCCAGCGACAGCGTCATTGGAAAGTTTGCTTTCAATGTACACTCACCTGCACGACAGGCACACAGGACAACAAAATGCAGAGTTCTGCCGCCGGGCATTTGCATTCGCATTCGAGGATTGTTGCAGAGCTAGAGTGTTCTGCTCTGTTTACAATCCTGTATTGTGTGTGTGATGGTGTGTTGTGCCTGCACATGTTGTACTCCAAGCATGAAGGTCTTCTTGAAGCAAGATTCCTGAACGGACCTACACCATTCTCCTTTCAGATCTGATGTTTCCAGCAAACTCTATTCATTCACTCCGAGAGAAGCCTCGACAGCACTGACCAGCGGGTACATTCTGAGATTGTCCAGCTGCGTCTGGGCTAGACGGATAGTGAAGGGACTAGTTTCCTGCACTAGATCACGTTTTGAGAAAACGCAAAAGAACAAAATTGATCGCCGGCAACAAATCGATTCTATCAGAGCAAACTGCAAAAGCGACTCACATCAATTAAACCTTCCGGCAGAATCGAACATGGAGAAGCAGGCGTATAGCCCGCAAGGGGGGAGGGGGGCACATGCACCCCCTAAAAATGTCGACCTAAGTTCAACATGCATATGTACATAATGACCATGAATGACATGCACCAGTCATCCTACACATATGCGGGGGCCATGTACCCACCTAAAAGAGGGATCACCTACGCCCGGGAGAAGATCAACAGCTGACCCAGTCACTTACTTGGTTCTGGCCTGGGTACTGGCATGTGTGCAATGGTGTCGGCGTGCGCATCCGTCCGCAGAGCACCCGTACTGCTCACCAGGCAAATCGGGTACTGCCACACGTTGGCACACACCTTGTAGCTGACAACCTGAGCAGCACAACAGCACAGCACGAGCACTAAAGCTCTAGAAATCCTGCTATAACGCGATGGGAGACGACTTTTCATGCAACAACAACACGCGAATGCACAAACACCACGTACATACACGACACACAATTTAACGTACTACAACAATAATGATATAGTATGCATTCTTTTCTGATATACACTCACACCTCGCTTAACCGCACACATCCGTTTTCCACAAAAATATCCGGATAGGCGAGGGAACCGGATAATCGAACACACATACTGTATGTATGCATGGCAGATGCTGTAAATCGGTAACTAACGATTTTCTTCCGGGTGGCGAGGGATCCGGATGAAAGAGGACCGGATAAGCGAGGTCTGACTGTAGCACATAAGCCAGCCAATGGCGGAAATCCGCTACAGGCCTCAGCTCTGCAACGGTGGTCACTACGGGAGCTTGCAACTTATCAAGAATGGAGAGGTTTCATGTCTTTGTCACGTGACTGCATATGTGCAGACACGGGAATCAACCGGCCGACGTCATGTGACCCATGAATTCAGGTGACTGGTGTCTGAACCAACATGGCTAACAGGCATGATGATGTCAACAAGAGTTGTTATGTCCCCTTGCGGACTAACATTCCATTACACTCATGCATTCTTACTGACACACACAAACACTAGCATTTATAAGACATTCCTCTTGGTCAGGTAAAGTAACAACAACAACCATATGCGAGCATGCGCAATACAGTAACAAACGGTGTAGTAGATATATAATGACTAACTTGCATACACAACAACTGCCCCCTTTCAAGAATGTTCCAGGGAATATTCTACCACAATTAAATACCTCAAAATCGTTGAAGCAACACATAAAATAAGTTCATCAATCCACCGTACGTGAATTCTTAAACTTTGACACAGCACTACAATAACATAATCTGACGCAGGAATCCGTCAGTCAATATTACTAGCAATACCAAGGATCTTGCACACTATTGTACATGGTAATAATTACTAGTTCGCTAAACAGTCCAGCAATGACATATCAGGGAACGGCTCAAAGCTGTTCAATCAGTCTATCCGGACGAACACTACGCCGAGACGAACGTCTAACAGTGGTTTCACAGGGAGTATTCTCGACCTGTGGTAAACCAACTTCAGGAGCAGACTGCTCACAAGGAGGATCCGCCTCAACTTGTACAGTAGCAGACTGTGGCGAGACGCTAGCCGGAAAATCACTGGACAGTGACGACTCTCCTACGTCTGACAGCACTGGTGACGGTGACGTCTGATCGATTGTATCCAACAGTGGTTCTGGCAGCGATGCACTCAAGCTTGCCGGAACTGACCGTAGACGCAACTGGTCTCGGTGACGCTTCCACAACACATCACCCACTTGTACTTCATAGTTGTAGTCACTGAGGACACGCACAATTCGTCCCGGGACCCAACGATTACCTTTGCCGAAATTCAGCGCAAACACAGAGTCACTCTCTGTGAACGCTGGCTTGACGCGATTGCCGTCCTCATAAGCCTTTGCTTGTTGACGTACCTGCGAGGGACGCAGAGCACTGAGCCGCGTGCGTGGCTGGCGTCCAAACATCATCTCCGCCGGTGTTCTGCCGGCATGGTTGGGTGTCGTGCGGTACGTTAGCAGAAACCTGTCGAGCCGAGCTTGCAGTGGTTCGCTCGTTGCACCCATTTCCTTCAACTTCTGCTTAAACACACCCACATAGCGCTCAGCAAGTCCATTCGTAGCCGGATGGCCTGGAACCGTCAGGGTGTGCACAATGTCGTTGGCACGGAGGAAAGCCTTGAATTCCTCGCTCGTGAATTGGGTTCCATTATCTGAAACAAGATGCTCCGGCAGACCAAACACAGAGAACACGTGCCGCAGAGCCGCAATAGTGGTTGCAGACGTGGCATTAGACATTGCAATTACATCCAGATACTTTGTGTATGCATCCACCACAACCAGGAACATCTTGCCCATGAATGGTCCTGCAAAGTCGATATGCACCCGTTTCCATGGACCGTTTGGCCATGACTAGGTTCCCGACTTGGCAGGTGGACATTTCGCACTTTCTTGGCATTGAGCACATGCCTTGACTAACATTTCAATCTCTTGATCCACATTTGGCCACCATAAGTACCGTCGTGCCATTTGCTTGGTTTTGACCATGCCAAAGTGCTCCGTGTGCAAATCACGTAGCAATACCATTCTTAGTGATTTGGGTATGACAACTCGTTGTCCCCACAATAGGATACCATCTTCCGCAGACAGCTCATCCCTCTTATTGTGGTAAGACCGAAACGATTGGGGTACTGAGCTAGGCCAACCATTCACCACATAGTAGAGCACCTTAGATAGCTCAGGGTCACGAGCTGTTTCCGATTTCACTACGTCTGCTTTGATTATCGTATCTTCCTCCACTAGCAAGACACGAACCGTAACCATTTCCTCTGCAGACGGACTGATATTCTCACATGGTTGCCTAGACAGGAAATCCGCGTAGACATTTTCCTTGCCTGGCAAATACTTGATCTCATAATCATAGCCAGCTAGCATTAGTGCCCATTTCTTGAGGCGAGCTGATGCAAGTGTAGGAACTGGTTCGTTGTTTCCCAGTAACTTCAATAGTGGTTGATGGTCGGTTTGAAGCGTGAAGTGGCGCCCTAGCAAGTATTTCTGGAACTTCGTAACACCGAAAACCACAGCTACGGCTTCCCGTTCGATTTGTGCATAACGCGATTCAGCCGGTGTCAATTTCCTTGACACGTAAGCAACCGGCAAAACATCACCATTCGTTTGCCTTTGCAATAGTACGGCACCTAGACCCATTGGAGAAGCGTCCACCTGGAGTGTGACTGGCTTCTTGACATCGTAGTGTGCTAATAGCGTATGCTCACACATTGCATCTTTCAAGGCCTGGAATGCATCTTCCTCTGCCTTGCTCCATTGCCATTTCATTTCTTTCCTGAGCAGGTTGTACAGTGGTGCAGCAATCTCTGCGAACCGAGGTACAAATTTCCGTTGAAAATTGGCCGCACCCAGAAAAGAGTACAATTCATTCACGTTGTTAGGCGGCTTTGCGACTTTCAAGGCATTCACTCGATCAGGCGAGGGTGCGATTCCCTGCGCGGTTACCTGATGACCAAGGTACGTTAGCTTATCCGCCATGTAGCTGAACTTCTTAGGATTGAGCTTGAATCCTTTCTCATTTAGGCAAGATAGCACTTGATCCACATTTTTCTCATGGATCTCCTCATCACGACCAGTACACAACACATCGTCGATGTAGCCCCCGCATCCTGGCAAATCGCTAAGGGTTTCTTCCATTACCCGTTGGAAAATAGATACGGCGCTGTGAAAACCAAAAGGGAGTCGTTTGTACTGATACAACCCCTGCATGGTATTGATCGTGGTGTACTTCCGACATTCAGGTGCAATCTCTAGCTGGTGGTAGGCTTGCGACAAATCCAGCTTCGTGAATTTAGACCCCGGGCCCAATTTGTGCAATAGCTCCTCAAGAGTGGGTAGCGGGTATTGCTCGCATTTAGAATGCAGATTGATAGTGCCACTGTAGTCACCACAGATTCTCAACCCACCTCCTGATTTCTCTACCGTGACAGTGGGGGAGGCCCATTCTGAATGCGTGACTTTCTCGATTATACCATCTGCTTCCAATTTATTCAGAGCCTCAACATAGCTCTCCCGAATTGACAGTGGTACCGGCCTTGCCTTTCGGTAAACAGGGCTCTCATCAGACACATGCAATTTCACCTGCACGCCTTTCACCTTTCCCACTTCTGAGGTGTCGAACAACCCTGGGTATTTCTCAATGAATTTAGCGCCAGACTTTTCGACCTGGTGCACTTCGAAAATTGATTTCCAGGGGAGTTTGAACAAAGCCATTGCATCTCTACCCAGAATAGATGGACGGTTTCCATTTGTAACCCTCACCAATAGTGTGTGCAATTGTGTGCCCATTCGGAACTCCATTTCCGCTTCCCCGAGACAATTAATCACATCTCCAGAGTAGGACACAAGGTTGATACTGGATTCCATCAGGTTACTCAGCACACCATTGCATTGCAAGAAATCTGCGCTGCTGAGAATCGTGACAGCACTTCCCGTATCAATCTCCATTTGGATAGTGGTACCCATTACATCTAATGACACAGTGTACGGTAGTCGCCCCCTTGCATTTACACTATACATGGTGACATCGGGTTTACTAGCACATGGAACGAACTCACCAATTTCTTCCGCGATGTGATGGACGGTTTGTCCAGACTTCTTCTTGCGGCAAGCTCTCTCGATGTGACCCACCGTACCACACGCGTGACACTTCACACTCTTGAAGCGGCACTCTTCCGGTTTGTGACCAGCCTTGTCACACCGAAAACATTTCTTGTCGTGCGACTTGAAAGTTGGAGTTGGCTTGCTCGTCGACTGGCGCGAACGAACGGCGTGGACGGACTGCGCCGTCAATTGTTCCGACTCTCTCGATGCAGTTTCATAGGCTGATGCCATCGTCACAATGTCCGCCAAACTTGAGGTCTCCTTTGCTTTCGACAATATCTCCTTCGTAACACTCATCGACTTCAACCCACTGACAAACTGGTCTCGGAGTGCCCTGTCCAAATACGCCTGAAACTTACAGTCCATGGCTGCTTGCTTTAGTCTAGCTGCATACTGTGTTGCTGACTCTCCATCCTTTTGACAAATCCTCTGGAATCTATGAGTCGCCGCCAACACACTGACATTAGGCTTGAAGTGCTCTGAAAGCAATTCTCCGAGTTCCTCAAACGTTTTCTGCGCTGGTTTGTCCGGCAGGCAAAGACTCTTCAGAATCGAGTAGTTCTCAGCAGAGAGTTGACTGATCAGGACAGCTGCCTTTTGCGTGTCCGCCGCTCTCTCCTGGTCCGCGGTTGCCCCAGCTGCGACTTGTCCAATACTGTTGGCGATAAAATAAAACGTGAGTCTCTCTACATACTCACGAAAATCACCTTTTTCAAATATTTCAAGCTTCGATCGCGACATCTTCGTCTTTTATCTTCGTCGCCAAATTGTTATGTCCCCTTGCGGACTAACATTCCATTACACTCATGCATTCTTACTGACACACACAAACACTAGCATTTATAAGACATTCCTCTTGGTCAGGTAAAGTAACAACAACAACCATATGCGAGCATGCGCAATACAGTAACAAACGGTGTAGTAGATATATAATGACTAACTTGCATACACAACAAGAGTACATAGCTTCAAGAGTGTGCAACTGCCTGCACAATCCCGATCCACTGCTGCGACAGCAGAACTTCACATCATGTGACATGGTTCAACAGGTTACGCTGGCAAAGAGTGCAAAGTGACCACAAGCGAGTTGAGCCCGAAGCAGGGTTGCATGCAACCCCGTATCTATCATACATCTGGTGAAAATAATGAGAGTGAGTTGGTGATGTGAAGTTCTGCCATCGCAGACCCTATAGCTGGAGTTGAACACTCTGGGGGGGGGGGGGGGGGGGGTATGTACACCCAATGTGATGGTTGGCATCTCACAAGCACTTGCAGGTATCAAGCACTACATCAACGACAACGAGAGCCCGCATTAAGCCAGGCCAAAGAAAAACCGAATGCTCCACAACACTGGAAACCACTGTGCACTCACAGAGCTAGACAGTCGTATGAGAAGTCTTGCGGTTGCGTTCAGGATAGGTCGGTCGCTCATCATCTCCACCACGACTGGGCACTTCTCGCCTGCACAATGATCAAAACCATACAGGAACTACAGGCTAACACCCGCTCTGTCCAAATTGGCCAGTGTTTCCAATGCACTTTGAGACTTTGCCAGAAATATAAATGAAATACGCACCACCAATCCTCCACCTGGAGCCCTGATTTAAAATTTATCACAATACACGACTGTGTTTACTGGCATGTCCATGCCACTTGGAAGGCTGAAAAGGCAAATAAAATTAAACTGCCTGTCTATGCCATACACTATACACACGGCTGGCACGACATTGACACCGACTGCAAGATTGGGTGTTCTATCTTTGATCGAGAGAGAGAGAGAGAGAGATCATTCCAAAAATACAAGTGCATTGCATTGTCCCTGCCAAATTGACATGTTCCACTATAGCTCTTATGACGTCACACAGCAGCACACGTGCAGCACATACCTGCCGATAACTTGCCAGCCATTGCTACACACCTGAAGATGGGCATGTTAGTGGTTGTTTTCGGCAATCCAATGGATTGGGACGCATCTGAAATAGAGCACAGACATAGGAACCGATGCAGCTCGTGTGCAGGGCTACGTGTGGTCCATGTGTTCGCTGCGTATGCTGCCTCATGGCAACTGCATGCTAAAAAATGTACATAGTATGCGGTATGCATATGCTGGATTATAGCTGGTGAAAACCCTGATGAAGTGCTAACTAAGTAAGGGCCCAGTCAGCAATCACTCCTCTACAAAATGATGAAAACATCGTGTCATGTGTTCTGTGGTGCATCAAACAGCATCAGCAGCAAAAGGAGCAGGACTGAGCAGAAAAATTCCGGAATTCTCTACATGTATATTGTACACACCATGCATTTGCAATGTACACAGTCATATAGCATGAAAAGACAGCACCAGAATGGACAAAGGATTATTTGAACTTATTTCTTCGAGAGAGAGAGGGAGAGGGGGGGGGGGGGAGAGAGAGAGAGAGAGAGAGAGAGAGAGAGAGAGAGAGAGAGAGAGAGAAAAAGAGAGAGCAACATTAAGGAAAAAACTGGAATTCTAATGGCATGGTCTAGGTGTTCCTTCTTCTGACTGTACTGATTCATTCAGTGTTAGCGTGCTCGGCGTTGACTTGGCATAACTACAGCACAGAACTAAGGCAGTTTTTACTAACCTGTTGGCTCTAGTCTTGCTTCGAAGTCCAGAAGTACTGATCCAGTGTTGTGTACCTGCGGGCAATGACAAACCAGTACAGTACCAGTGTAAAGCCATATCCTTGGAAACACGCAAGGGCGTCGGAACCGCACCGGCCGGGGCGGCCATGGCCACCCCACTTTTTCGGCCGTTTTTTTTTTTTTTTTGAGCACACTGCAACAAAGCGCGATGATCTCAGCGCAAACGTGGCAAATCCTTGTCCCCGATCCTGGTTTGTTGCAGAATCAAAAGTCCATGTACACTGAAATGGCACCAAATGCCTGGGAATGCTTGCAATTGGCTTCAATTTTTGAATTTTTTGCCGGGGGAGGGTAATGTTTGTCCCCGATCGTAGCATCTTCTTGGTTTTTTGCAGAATCAAAAAGTCTTTCATTGTAGTTACCGTACACTGAAATGGCACCAAATGCCCGGAAATGCTTGCAATTGGCTTCAATTTTTGAAATTTTTTCCCGGGGGAGGACCCCGCACCTCCCTTCCATGGCCGCCCCACCTCCAACGTCGGTGCGACGTGCCTGACACGGTCACCCGGGAAATCGTGACCTAGCACGATGCTAGCATGGATGCGTCTGATTGGATACTAGGTTGAAGGTTTGACCACTCTGTGGTGGATCTGACCTGCGTTCTGAAGGTGCCAAAAATCCTTCAAAGCCAGAAGTTATTGGAGACTACTAACTCGTTCAACAATTTCACACTCACACGGGTAGATAAGAAAACAACAGGAGGTACCCATGCCCCCTCTCCTCCTCCTCCCCCCCCCCCCCCACACCCACCCATCCATGCACCCCACCCCGCACACCCATCCATGTATCCCCCCCCCCCCCACACACACATGGACATCTCCACCCCCACACATTGATATGCACCCTCCCCTCCCTAGCACCCCCCCCATATACCCCCCACCCATGTACCCCACCTATGTACCCCACACCCAACCATGTACCCACCCATGTACCCCCACCCATGTACTCCCTGTACCCCCACCCACAAATTTACCCCCCCCCCCCTCCCCACCCACACTACTACTTACCATCAGCTGTCTCTTCTCCTTCACGCCAACCAGCCGTTCCTTGAAATTCAGCCCATCAGCGTCGGCAGTCTGAATGTGATACGCAGGCTCCACACATTCCCCGGTGATCCTCACACGATGCTTTCCAAGACTGTCCCTGAACTCCACCACTTCAGAGTACTGTATACCAGGGGATAGTAAAGGCATAGGAGACACGCACAGCCACCACTGCCTCCTCATAACTAGCTCATGGTCGTACAGTTTGTTTCGGATAAAGCGTACCCTTTTGCACCCCGTGAATTTTTCACTGTAGCCGATGCATCGCCACAAGCAATACCGCATGCACACGTATATGTACAAGTATGCGATGCGTGTTGTATGGTCGTGTACGTCATATGTGTGCATAGTACAGTTGTGGCGAAGGAAATCCGACCCACGAGCCGAAAGTAGCACCACATTTCCACTGCATTGACATCATGCAGGTTCGTATAACCCATCCGAGGGCCGTAGTGTGTCGAGGTCTCAGCACAACCGCTCACCATACCCATCTCGTTCTCTGAGATTTATGGCACTCTGCATTTAGCCTACAGACGCGACCTTTAATCAGCGAGGGGCATCTCTCCTGCACCGCAAGGTGTAACGTACCGTTCCTTTGCTGCGTGGAGAAAATCTTAGCCGCAGTTTGCCGCACTGCAGTGGCGCGATCTCCGCCCCTGCTTGCTCGACGGTATACGGTCCATTGGGATCCATTGAATATGAGCGTATCTGCGCATGGCACCACACCAGTACGGTGGGAGATTGTCAAGGAAAACTATCCACCTTGCGGCACAGTGTTTAGTGGTTGTTGGGTGCATTGTGCGACCACTGTGATAGCAGACTCGTATACTCAATCTGCGGACAGAACTGTTTCGTCCTTTGTGGACTCATCAGCGCAGCACAGAGAAAGTAAGGCCAAACCTGAAAGCAATGAAAAATAAAATTTCCGAAGCCAAATTTAAACCAGGCCCGAACGTACCAAGTTATCTATAATGTCTATTTTGTTTTGAGTACAAAATGCGTAAAGCGACCCGCTTGGTCTGCGTAGACCGTGGGACAGCTTCAATATACATCAAGCTGTATGTTGAAGCATGGGCAGGAGCCGAGATGACGAGTTTAGCACACTATTATAACATCAACACTTCTGAAGCTCCATCGGCACCAGATTCCAGATAACTCGGGAATTCTCACGAAATCAACGATATAATCAAGGTCAGGACATTTGGCAGTAGGGAGGAGGATACAGAGGTATTCTTGTTGGAGATGTTCTCTATTTCAATCTCTTGACTCGCAGTTGAACCTAGTGCAGAGAACAGATGGAGAAGACACGCAAAGAGACTCCTTGAACAGCTACAAACTGTAAGCAAATACCGTAATGCCAAAACTAACTGTACTCCTAAGGTTACGTATACATATCCGTGTGTACCTGAAGCCACTTGCTTGAAGTCTATGCGTTCACACGACAGCAGACTGGCGGGTGCACGGCTAGCGATGACCGCATGGATATACAGTGTATCAGCAGGGTTGACTCTAATAGGGCACAAACAAAAAGAAATAGGAACACGGCATGACAGCTACACCATAGCTCAGTAGTCAGAGCATCGCTGGCCTCGAGCGAAGATCCCTGGTTCGAGCCCAGGAGGCGACAGTCAGTTTGTTCTTCAGACTTTTCCCGTTTGCATCTTTCCGACAAACCAGTGAATAAGGAATGCAATTGTGCGGATAAATGTAGTTTGAATGCATTCAATGTACGGCGTCATGGAACTAGGCATCCTTTGTGACCTTGGCATGTCTTGAGGTATAGGGCGAGCCTAGCGTGAAAACAACAGGTGCAGTGATGAGCCTTAATCTGATGCATGTACTGCCCAGTTCTTTGCTTAATCTAGTTAGTTATCATAAATTCATAATAGAACTTCAAGTGACTGTCCTTTTTTCAAAGATACTCTCACACTGGATGCTGCAATGGCAATTATATCTTCCTCATGGATGCTTCTTCTGCAATGGCGTCGCAAGCACCAGTTTTCCACTCCATACCGTGAATGCATGCGCAGTGACGTCATTCACGTAATCCCACTCCATACAAAGCATACAATCATGATGATGTCATGGACAAGACCCCACTTCATACAACGCATACGCAGTGATGCAATAGGCATAACTCCACTCTGTACCAACAAAGTACAATGACATCATTCCCATGATCCCACTCCACACAAAACATGCATGATGATGTCACACACAGAACCCTGTAGGACTGTGAGCTGGCCTCTCTTACCGCAGGTCCTCCTCGCCACTGCCCGGCTTCTTTAGCTCTGACACATAGCAGCTGATCTCAGCGAGTTCCGGCGAAATCTTGATGTCGCCCAAGCACCTATTCTTCACTTGCATGATTAGTTCATGGCTGCAGGAAGCGAGCAGAAAAGCAGTGGAGAATGTCTGGAAATGAATGACATCTGCATTCTTCAAACTTGGAAGCTAGATAATTCCGGCCGCATGATGTGGGATCAATGTTATACATGCATGTTGTCCCTTTTTCACACAATGTGAAGGCTGAATTGGTGAGCTATATTTTGCTGAGCACTGTGTCAATGACTATGCTATGTAGAAGCACTGGACTAGCCCTAGCAATAGCCCTTAGCCCTAGCAACAGCCCTAGCAACAGCCATAGCAACAGCCCTAGCAACAGCCATAGCAACAGCCCTAGCAATAGCCCTTAGCCCTAGCAACAGCCATAGCAAGGGCCACGGCCACAGTCACAGCCATGGCTATGGCCAGCAGAAGTGCCTTGCACACACTGCACAAGGACCTACTCCACTAATAGTGCTTCAGCTTGTGATTGAGTTGGTAGGGACTATGATTGCGAGGAGGGAGATTGACGGTGTGGTGCCGTTGACGCCCACAAACCTTCTTTCTACTTCTTTCATGTGTTTATACTTCAATATTCAGTGTTTAGCAGGATGTCAGCCTAGCCATTCTGCGATATCCTGTTCTTCAGCACATGAGATCAGATCACTATCATGAAAGTAATACAATGGTCTAGGCTACCCTGGTACAAAAACAAAACACATATGGCGCCGGAGGTAAGGAAGATGCACACATACTCGGCCTCAATGTCCTCTCGCGTTGCGTACGGCATCGTCTTCGGCGTTGCTCTGGCGCTGCTGGCCGCATTGATCGTGCTAGTCTTGCTTGCTCGCACCTTCTATCGACCGGGCGTGAGGGCAGATAGCAAAGAACAACACAAGACATTTCAATTGGCCATGTGCGAATGCTGAGATGGCACATTACTAAATACAGTGTTGCAACAAAATTGGAAAAAGCACTGGATTCCAGACAAAGAAATGAACTAGCTGGCCTGCATCCCTGCATTACCAGACACCAGAATGAATGCAATTCGATATCAAGAATTATTTATCAATTTATGAAAACTATCCTCAGACCTCCCACCATGGCCGGGTATGCGAACCGGACATCCTTGCAAGCAGTGTGGCCATGTCCCCACCCATTTGGTGTATCCATTGAGCTATGAAGCCGAGACCTCTCGTCGGCTGATATTGATGGGCCCCGCCATCACAATTCTTTATTCATTTCAGTGCCTGGAGATACGTGGATTTTGTAGAGGGAAAAAAACTTACCGAACTAGCAGTGCTTGCAGTGAGGCGGTTCGCCGACACTTTCAGCGCCTCTTTGACCTTTTTGTTGTGCTCGTCCACCTCCTTATTCTTCTCTTCCAGCGCTAGACCCACAACGTCTTGGTCTAGACGAGGTGCATATATCAGCTTGACCTTCAGCTCCTGTACAGGGCAGAAACACAAAACTAGTACAAGTCTTGATTTCTCCTGAGCAAGCAACAACGACTATTTCGATAAACGTCATTCCTCCATGCACATGCACACACAGAACGGATGCATGCGAGCGCGCACACAAATGAGTGAACACATACACACATACACACACAATAACATACAAAGGTACACAAACAAATACAGTCAACTTCGCTTATAACGACACCCGGCGGGGCATCAGAAAAGTGTCCTTATTCGCGAAGTGTCGTTATATCCGAAGTCCCATTATATGTGTTACAGTTGGATGGGACTTTGCCCTGGGCATGGAAATGCTGTCGTTATTCGCGAATTGTCGTTATATCCGCAGTCGTTATTAGCCAAGTTGACTGTACTTGTAGTACCCCCTCCCCCCAAAAATGCCCACAGTCACGGTGAAAAAAACCCAGACAACACACCTCTCCTGGATGTATCACACCGGTCACTGGGTAAGCTTCAATGTCAACACCCTCCGGTATGGCAATGCTGAAGTGCCGTGGTCCCCTCTTCGGCGCTCGCCCAGACAACACATCAAAGCTGCTTGGCGGCAGAATGGGATTGCTGACGGTGATAGTCGCTGATGCTGAATTGCCTGGAGGTGTTGGGTCGAACTCCACCAAGCTGTGCGATAGTTTGAGTGGAGACAGAAATGTCACTGCCTTGCAGTCCACACTCGCAACCCTGAGTAGATGCCAGGCAGAAATTGAAAGGGAGTAAGAGGGTAATTGGCACTGAGGTCCAGAGCGTCATTGTGTGTCCCTTCTAGCATATTACTCAAATATGGTATCATTAGATTCTGTCCCCCTGCTTCAACGTGCTCTTATTCGCTTAGCTCTGTTCAACGTGCATGTCCAGCGCTCATGTCGAGACGTGGGTGGGTGGCTGCATTCGCTCTCCCTTCACTGCATCAGCTACAGCTAGCCACCCATTCACAATGTGCTCGTCCATTGCACTCTGCTGGAATCGGCACCCAGAAAGCTAGTGTCTGCCATGCACACGCTACGCACAATGCGGATGTGCAATACAGTCTACAACTTAGCTCTGCAGTACAGTACTGCAGGGCACCGAAGAACAACCAGCCTAGCATTTCACCAAGCACAGCACACCAGTGTATACACGGTGACTCAACCGTGCATGTACATGAACATAAGAACCGTCTAGGCTAGGAGGCTGACCCCCAGTTCTTGGGCGCAGTACTGTAGCATTGTAGTTTGGTAAGCATGCCACAATACTACAGTGATACTACTCCAGTTTCAACCCCTAAGGAGTCTGCAGAGATTGTGTTCAAATGAAGTTTATACTGAGATTCACACACCTAACTCGCAAGGGAGAAAAGACAGTGTATGAAACACAACTCACCTTCCTTGCAGCGTCTGACAATTCACTGTGAAGTTGAACTCCTGTAGGCACATTGGCATAATAATAACAACACAATTACTAGCACTTTCCTACAGCATTCATTGCTCATCTAGAATGTCCTTTCTGACCAGAAAACCCGATAACTGTAATGAATTTTCACTCGTTGTCTTCACCCGACTCACAACAGCTAGAAGTAGAGCATTAGGAATTTAGGATACACACAGCTTGAGTTCTGTAGCCATACTGTAACCAACGCTGTCGTAACCATCCACCATGCAATCAATACTGCTGTAACTACCTACCAAGTATCCAGAACGCAATCAGCCCAGTGTTCTGGCGTATTTATCTCCCTGCTTTTCGATCTAATTTACTCCATCATCATACTTTGTTGATGATCCGCTGCAAAATACCCATACCCATACCCATACCCATACCCATACCCATACCCATACACATACACATACCCATACGCTAGTGGAAACCTGTAACATGTAAAAGCAAGGAGCCGGGGTGCCGTGCAACAGCCAAGGTCAAGCAACGTCTTCAACTTACCCCTGGGTTCTCAGGAGCGAAGATAAGGTGGATAGTCCGACCTTCTCCGGGCGGCAACTCTCCAAAGCCATTGAGCGGCTCCACTTGCAAGTACTAAACCGAGGCAGGCAAACAGTGCACATGTGTATAAGACATGAACAAAACAAACAAGTGATATTGTACGTACATGGCACATTCATTAACAATAACGCTTTCTCGAGCAGACGCAGCATGCACCGCACTTCAATGAACATGAAGAAGCAGTCACCAAGTCATTTTGCCAAACGAAGTGCTGAGTCCTTGCCATACTAATGAGCTGACAACGAGAAAAATGAACTGAAGTCAACTCCAACCTGGGATAAGCCGTACCAATGTATGTATGTATGTACATGTATAACCCATAACCATTCTGGTCGTAGGGGTGTCATGTGTGTCATAAGGCAGCAGCAGCAGCAGCAGCAGCAGCAACAGCAGCAGCAGCAGCAGCAGCAGCAGCAACAGCAGCAACAGCAGCAGCAGCATCAAGTACCAAGAAACACATGTGAAGAGGAAACACCAAAAAAACCTCGTCTAGAAAAAAGTCAACACTCAACAAGCCACTGCACACACACATCAGCTATGCTCTTCTGCAAGAAACATCGTCGCACTAGCCCTGCACACGTACCTTCGGCAAGCCCACGAACCCATAGGGCTGCACGATGCTCGAGCCGTTGTTCAATCTGATGCTCACCACCTTCCTTGTCTGAATTGAACACCGGCCAAAGTCCACGCTGTTCACGCTGAACGTGAGGCCGGTGTCCGTGACCAATGCCTTCACATTCAGCAGCAGCTGTTGACTCTGTGGCAACAAGCACATGCAGCAGGTAGCAATATCAAGCCAGTATACAGAAGGAGCTGAGTTGAAGTGAAACATTTTTGTGATTTGGATTCTGAACTCGGACGGTGACCCAACGTTATCATGGGAGAGAGAAAGAACAAAATGTGACAAGTTATGACTAACTGACTAGCATGACCAACTTTACTATGATGTGAGTTGTGAACACACTTTCTGTATATGATCTGGTTAATTTTGAGGACAGTTTAGTCATAACTAATAACGTTTTGTCCTTCCTCTTTTCCATGGTATAAACCTTTGGGTTTTGTTCGTGCAAGTAACTAAAAAAAGTTGTGTGCATGGCAAATTGTACATGCGTGGTAGTGTCGGTGACCGTGGCGGTGATAGACTTGGCTATTCAATATTCAAGGACAATAATGAAGCATGCCAAAACGGGGAAACACCAACATACATGTACTTCTAGGGTTAAATCAAGGTTCATTCCATTCCGCAACTGCTTACCAAGTCATTGATCTTGAAGTTGACTGGGAAGGACAGGGGACACATGCCTTTTCCGTTCAACAAACTAAAGACCAAGAAATAGTTCAAAGACAAGTCAAGACACAAGGGATTCATTTCAACGATCATAGAGTGGCCCTACTTTCATCTGTTTACAGGACATCTCTAAAAAATACCAGCTGCCACACAGGTTCTAGCGGAAACTATTCCAGTGTTCGGATTTAGGTACAGGAGTGTCACGGGGCAGTAGGGACTGGTACGGCCGGAGGTTGGGGGGGGGGGGGGGTATGTCCCCGGGGGAAAATCGTTCGACCAACAGGGCACGTTTTTGCGCTCTACATGCGCTCTGGACGGACCACACTGGACGAAGAGTGGTACGACCATGGTCCTGCTGGTTGTACCGTGTGTGAGGCCCCTGATGTATGGGAAAGAGGTGTGTGCTTTCTGATCCTCCATGAGGACTGGCCTTAGGCTGACCAGCCATACGGGCTATGGTGTATACACAGTGCAACCGTGGAGCTCGGCTAGTTTGTTGTAACTCGTTGCCTGATGACTGAACTGAACATGAACTTAGAGTTACCTAAAACTGGCCTTGCTCTGCTGTGCACTACTCTGTACTATCTCTCTGCCCACATGGCATCCGAGTACTGTCAGAGGTGAATCTCTAACGGGGCACGTCTAGCGTTATAGCAAGGAAGAATCCATCGTCAACTCCAGAAGCGTAATACATGTTATTCCTTCACTCCTTTGTGCTAGAGAAATAGAAGACAGGTGTGTGACGACAGGGTCGTTATACTTTGTGCACGACGAGTGAGAATTTTTGGCAAGTTGTTACAAGACTCGCCACACTTTCAACTCTTACAGTACCCCCTAGGCACACTGGGTGAATCCCACTGTGAGCCATGGGGCATGCAACGGCACACGTCTCAAACTTAACTGCCCACATTGCCACCATGCGCCCAACACCTTACCTGCGCGTCGGTGAAAACTTGATCCAGACCGAAAACTTGGAGTTGGCCTGAACCACACCCTTCAGCGGCAGTATTACTAGGTGATGTTTCAACTCCTCTGGGAACGTGATTCTGAACTGGCACGATGCGCTTGTTCTGAGCAAGGAATAAGAGAATGGCAAAGGTTAGAGCGGTCCCAACGGATACTCTTTCCAAGATCTCTAATATAATAAGGTAAATGCTGTGAAAATAGTGCAACACACATGATGTGGAAAGGATGCCTGGTGTAGAAAGCTGTATAAAAAAATGATCAAACGAAGTCGAGAAACCTGTTCCGTGTAACTTTCGTATTACAATGTGCAAGCTCTGTAATCTGTATTATCACATTCATCAGTGTGCGGATATGACATCATCAATATAAGGCAGATGGGCCTGAGATGGCATCATCACTGGCTGACAGATGACATCATAATGCAACTGATGACATCATCATGCGAAGACGGTAAATGCTACTGGTAATGCAGTGTGCACGGTCCAATAGTAGTACTGCTATCATTGCTAGCAGTGCTATGTACACACCTGTTATAGATAATGACATCATCTTGGTAGAGGAAGTCAACACTGCAGATACGCAAGTCCAGTTCATCACGGTCCAGGTAGACTGGTAGCGATGACACCACCGCATGAGCTTCAACAAGTATCTAACAGTGACATGTGGTCATACAATAACAATACTCTTTCAGGAAAATTGGCTGCCTGGCAACCTGCAAAAAAACACAGGGGCATCCATATCTGTATCTCCAATGAAGTTTTTCTCTTCTTCAAAGCAAACTATTCGCATTCCGTGTATGCAGGAGTTTTCTTCATTTTTCAGAAATCGTTGCTATATTTTCATCATTATCATTCTATTCCTCAGAACCTGCTGGTTGGTTATAAGAAGCAAGTGTGCATGTAGCAAGCACATTCATCAATAGAACACTCGCCTGATCACATGTGTGTGTGTGTGTGTGTGTGTGTGTGTGTGTGTGTGTGTGTGTGTGTGTGTGTGTGTGTGTGTGTGTGTGTGTGTGTGTGTGTGTGTGTGTGTGTGTGTGTGTGTGTGTGTGTGTGTGTGTGTGTGTGTGTGTGTGTGTGTGTGTGTGTGTGTGTGTGTGTGTGTGTGTGTGTGTGTGTGTGTGTGTGTGTGTGTGTGTGTGTGTGTGTGTGTGTGTGTGTGTGTGTGTGTGTGTGTGTGTGTGTGTGTGTGTGTGTGTGTGTGTGTGTGTGTGTGTGTGTGTGTGTGTGTGTGTGTGTGTGTGTGTGTGTGTGTGTGTGTGTGTGTGTGTGTGTGTGTGTGTGTGTGTGTGTGTGTGTGTGTGTGTGTGTGTGTGTGTGTGTGTGTGTGTGTGTGTGTGTGTGTGTGTGTGTGTGTGTGTGTGTGTGTGTGTGTGTGTGTGTGTGTGTGTGTGTGTGTGTGTGTGTGTGTGTGTGTGTGTGTGTGTGTGTGTGTGTGTGTGTGTGTGTGTGTGTGTGTGTGTGTGTGTGTGTGTGTGTGTGTGTGTGTGTGTGTGTGTGTGTGTGTGTGTGTGTGTGTGTGTGTGTGTGTGTGTGTGTGTGTGTGTGTGTGTGTGTGTGTGTGTGTGTGTGTGTGTGTGTGTGTGTGTGTGTGTGTGTGTGTGTGTGTGTGTGTGTGTGTGTGTGTGTGTGTGTGTGTGTGTGTGTGTGTGTGTGTGTGTGTGTGTGTGTGTGTGTGTGTGTGTGTGTGTGTGTGTGTGTGTGTGTGTGTGTGTGTGTGTGTGTGTGTGTGTGTGTGTGTGTGTGTGTGTGTGTGTGTGTGTGTGTGTGTGTGTGTGTGTGTGTGTGTGTGTGTGTGTGTGTGTGTGTGTGTGTGTGTGTGTGTGTGTGTGTGTGTGTGTGTGTGTGTGTGTGTGTGTGTGTGTGTGTGTGTGTGTGTGTGTGTGTGTGTGTGTGTGTGTGTGTGTGTGTGTGTGTGTGTGTGTGTGTGTGTGTGTGTGTGTGTGTGTGTGTGTGTGTGTGTGTGTGTGTGTGTGTGTGTGTGTGTGTGTGTGTGTGTGTGTGTGTGTGTGTGTGTGTGTGTGTGTGTGTGTGTGTGTGTGTGTGTGTGTGTGTGTGTGTGTGTGTGTGTGTGTGTGTGTGTGTGTGTGTGTGTGTGTGTGTGTGTGTGTGTGTGTGTGTGTGTGTGTGTGTGTGTGTGTGTGTGTGTGTGTGTGTGTGTGTGTGTGTGTGTGTGTGTGTGTGTGTGTGTGTGTGTGTGTGTGTGTGTGTGTGTGTGTGTGTGTGTGTGTGTGTGTGTGTGTGTGGCTAAAAATAGTGGCGGTCAATTCATCAGCCTTGCAAGCTGTTGAATGGTGTAATCCCAGCACAAGTTGCTATGTCTAACATAGCTGTTCGCTATCATCGCTTCCGCGATGGGCAAGTCTGAGGTCTGAGGTTTGAGGTGTGTGTGTGTGTGTGTGTGTGTGTGTGTGTGTGTGTGTGTGTGTGTGTGTGTGTGTGTGTGTGTGTGTGTGTGTGTGTGTGTGTGTGTGTGTGTGTGTGTGTGTATGTGCCTGTAGTCAACGCCAGTTTCGGAGGCGACAGGACCTGGAGCGCCATTTGAAGCACTGCCTACCTCTCCCCTAACCTCTCTGACAGTACCTCCCTTTGGGGAGCGGCGTGGCCATTTCTGGCAGCTGTCAATAGTAGTAGTAGTAGTGTGTATGTGTGTGTGTGTGTGCATGCGTGCGTGCGTGTTTGTTAATCAAACGGATGTCATAATAGCAAAAGCATTAGGATCACGCTAATCAGAGAGTTAGCATGTCCAGGTGATGAACAACTCCTACCTCCGGTACATTGCTGTCCACCAGCTGCACCCGATATTGCTGTAGAATATCCTCGGCGACGACTGGACACATGCTGATGGAGATCTGCTTCTTACCGCGCGCTGGTATTGTGCCTTGCCAATCATTCTGAGTGAGAGAGAGAGACCCATGCACATTGCACTTGCAGTACTCGGAGCACACCATACTGTAAGAGTTGAAAGCGCGATGAGTATGAAGTTGAGCGATTTGCAGATTTTTCCCACAGAACGGGCAGAAAGTGTAAAGACCCTGTCATCACACCACCGACTTTAATTCTCTAGTGCAGAGGATAGAAAGAAAAGAGATTCAACTCTTCCAGTAACTAAATAGTCTTAGACCATAGGAGGAGAGACAAATTAACACGATTTACTGGGTTTGGGTGACTCACTGAGCTGTTCATGAACTAACGCAATCAGGCCTGTGTGAGTTCCGTGCCAAAATAATCCAGAATGGATGCTGCGTGGCCTTACCTCATCAAGCACGACTTGCGTGTCACCTTCCATTTCCTCAAGATCATCAACACCGTCACCGTCACCATTGTCCACCATCGGCATCTGCTGGTGATCGTCCAGTGCTGGTTGCGATACGGTGACCATTGCCTCGTCTGTGTCTGCCACCTCCTTCTCTTCCACTGTTGCTGCCTTAGAACCAGCTAACGAAACTTTGGATCGGGTCTGTTCTTGTTGCGCCGCGGAAGCCATAGACGACTTCAAAGATTTAGAAGACTTTGATTTTTTTGAAGCCTTGGACGAGTTTGAAGCTACAGTGCTAGCGGACGATGTTGGTGCACTGGTTTTATGAGACACATTGTCATCCATGGTTTCATCTTCTGGCACTGCGGTGTGGTCAACCGCCCCGCTGGGAGCACAGCTAGGCAGATCAGGCGCGGCAGGTGATTCCCTCGGTCTGTTCTGAGTCTCTTCCCGTGCGGACGTCGTGTCACGCGCGCCGATCGCCCGGATACGGTAGGAGGCGTTCAGTGCGCCGGTGTTGTGCAGCGTCAGCACCCGGGTTCTCTTCTCCGACACCACCAACTTGCCAAAGTCTAGCACCGGGGCATCACACGTCACCTGGATAAACAGAGTTCATGAGTAGCACAGAAATGGCGTTAAACACACACACTTGGCAAAAGGGTGTATACACGCCTGCCCACACAGTGCTCTCGCCAAGCTTCAAAATTCTGGCTAAGAGCGCTCCTTCTTCCACCACTCTCATCAAATTTGGCATGATGCAATTCTTATGAAAATCGTAAAATCAGGGCAGAAACAAGTTGAAAAAGACAGCAGAATTCACCAAGAGGATCTACGTCACACTCAGATACCATCCTCAGTAGCAAGTCGAATCATCAAACAAATAGACAATGCCACAGCCAGTAGGTTATGTCTTCGTTGCGTTGTGTTTTGATCAAGTTTTGATCGTGTTTGATTGTGTTTGATTGTGTTTGATTGTGTTTGATCGTGCATGTCGCAACTGTAGAGCACCATTGATTTAGATACTGAAGCACATTGTGTGATCTATAGGCCCAGAACATCAAATCAGCGCACAGTCGGCTGCCGGGGAGATCGCAGGATAGGCATCATGATTCGAGACATGCACACCCTTGGCTTTTACGTGCCACATTCCACATGACGGCAGCAGGTATTTGCAGTACAATGTTAGCCGCAGTAACTGGCGTACACTCCTTACCACTCTACGCTTGATCCGGCACAGGACTGGAATGGCGAAGGGTCCCGTCTCGGAGTGAAAGAGGATCTCGCCCGTCAGGTCTTTGCTCATCTAGCCAGAACATTCACACAGACAACATACACAAGATCAAGACAACTTATAGCTTTCTAATTCCCTGTACCCATGTCATACGTGGGTACTGCTGCTGTAGAATAATTGGCGCTTGCCTTTCACAGACTGGCAAGCCTCACTAACACTAGTCTGACTTGGAAGGGAAGATTGAATAATATACAAACACATTCCATAACCAAGGGGGGCTCCTGTATGAAGGGCACCAAGAGTACATAGCCTCCGAGAGTGCCCACATAACCACTATCCAGTGTTGCGAGAGCAGTGTTGTTTCACCTCATGTGACATGGTGTGATAGTAAGGTGCGGCCATGGCCTGACCGGCCGGAGCAGGTAATACGGACGCGGAAGTTGCTCTAGAAAGTCCCGTAGCACCATGAGACCACACCGGTCGTCTTTACCTTCCATTGCACGATACGTGCCCTACACAAGTCCCAAAACACAACAAGACACTGACACTGACTAGTAGACAGGCATAAACACTGCAGGGGTATCGGAAGCTAATTTAGGGTGGTACTGTCAGCCATCTGTGGCACACTTTACTTGTTGGGAGGAAGTGGCTCCGCAGATAGTTTTTTGCAGTTTGGAGCCCAAATCAGTGCTTGGGTGCTTGGGGCAAAGAGTGGTATGGCCAATACCGTAGCGACCGTAGCGTGTCCGACGCTCCTGCACTGCTAAAGTTGCTAGACAACTTCCACTGACCTTGGGCTGGAACGTGACCATCCCCGCACACGTTGTGCCAGCTGATATCATACCCGACGGAGAGAACCTTTACACCGATAACCAACAAACAGATTTACTATTAATGATTTGTGTGAAGCCAAAAATTACACCGACACAGCTACCAATCTCTTGTTCGTGTGTAGGGAAATATTGTACACAATACTATCGCTTAGAGTACCCTGCAGTCTGGTGAGAACAGCCTCTTTCCAGCCATGTCCGCGAAGTTATGGAGAGCTGTTGCCTCTTATCACCACTGGAAAGGTTTGGAGAATGAAAAAGTTTCAACTTTTTTTGTGAAATCCAGCTTCTCATCAAGACAAACACTTACGTAGGGCATGGCTGCTTTGCAGAGAGTTTAACATTGCTTCTCATTGTACTTCAATATTGCTAAAACAAACCCTCTGCGAGCCATAATGAAAGTGCCTGGACTGAGAATGACAATGTAAGACATGCCGTGAGAAAGGGTTTTTCCTTACTCCACGGTGACAAAGTGAAATATCTCCGGTGTGACGCTGATCAGCTTGCAGGCATTCCGTGATAGCGATATGTTAGTCAGGACGATTCTCTGTGAATACTCCTTCCCAACATTGAAATCCTGTATACAGATATAAGATCAGGAAACAGTGAAGCTCTGACAAGGATATTTTGACCTTGCCCCACTCGTCACAGAGTAGGCCTAGGTGCTTGACTTCAGTCAATGATACGCAGGGAGAGGTGAGTCCACTTCATATCATGCAAAGTGACCCAGGAGCAAATGTCTCGCCCTGCTCCGTTATTTGGACTACAAACTATCCAGAGCTGTCCAATGATTGTGAAAGGGAGGAAACACTCGGCGTCCATAAGCGTTCACAAATCGCTTGCGCAAGCCAAGAGGAAATCTACGCAGGAATACACTGTCCCCTAGCGTAAAACCACCATCTGAAGGCCAACACAGCATAACTGGTTGTTTCCGACCGCTATTCTATCGCGGCGGTGTATACACATCAATATGGCATGCACTTGAATGCTGAATAGAACAAACCCCAGTACTAGGACTCTGAACCAATTTCCCTGTTCTGCTTGCTCAAACTCAAGAGAACACAACACATTCTGAAGCTCAGCATCTCAAAACAAAAACAAAAAACATGCAGCTGTGAAGAATAGGTGATAACATGTACAGGTTCTATCAAGGGATATACTAATTCTGATCAGCCGGCAGTGATGGTTGTCATATTATACTGAGACTGACCTGGAAAACAAGTCGTTCTGGCTTCCACGCGAATCCAGGGCCCTAATGTAAAAACACGTTGAAGCGCCACGGGAGAACAACATCGAGGGGATTAGACAGAGCTGGGGAGAATGGTCCAGATATGCTGTCCAGAGTCAGGGAAGCACGAAATAATCAAGTGAACTGGCAATGCTCTTGGCACATGTGTCACGTCCCAGAATAAGACAACTGCTGCCTGATAGTCCTGTGATAGCAGGATCTACATAGTGAGCAGCTCTGTGCTGAGCTGTCACGCCCTTTTAGTACAACATGGTTTGGCCAGTGTCTTGTCCCACGTGCTTAGCATGTAGGTTGAGCGACACGCGCTTTCCCACGTAGGTGACATGCCTTCTTGGCATGACACGTTATGGGATCCAAGGCCGGAACCTGGTCAGGTAGGTTCTCGCCTTGTACGTTTCCTAGAAGTTCTTCACTTCCTGGAAATGTGACTCCAGGCTTTGTGCAAAACCACGTCACTACGACGTTCTACAGGTTTCCACGATGCCTCGGTGCTTCGTGCAAAGAGCCAAGACTGATATGACATTGTATAACAAGAGCTAAGTGCAAGACAGGAGACGTGTGCAAGAACCAAAACCGTCACCGCGCAAGAGGTCAGAGTATCACGCAAGCAAGACCAAGAATGCAGCAGAACTTACCATAAGAAGCCGCTGAACTATGGCACGTTGGGTGAGCGGGCTCCCCAACGTGACCCTCATATACTCACATTGTACTCTGACGTGGGTGAGCGGGCTCCCCACGTCCCAATTTGGTCTTTCTTCTCTCGATGTCTTTCTTTCCGTAAGTTCTTCTCGAATGATCACCGTACGTATATTCTGCATTTCTGCTGACTGGCTGCGCACATTCCGGTTTGACTTGTTCTGCTATTTCCTGGAATTACCTCGCCATGATCACGCCATTATATCTCTGAAGCACCCTATAAAAGAAGCTCTCATTCTCTCTTTTACTTCAGTTCTAGTCTAGTCTAGTCTAGTCTAGCAGTCGAGACTCGGTCTCAGCTCTCTGTCTTCGTTTACTTTGAGCTCGGATTTGATACTACTCACAACGTAAAACTAACAGTCTCTGTCTGTTGATCGTGTGGGGTTGAACTTGGACCAAGCCAGCTATATTGGTTGGCCCCTGGGTTGTGTTGGGCTTGTCGTGAGGCCACACGTCTATATTCAGTCGCCGCTCGTAGTGATTTCGGGGTCCGGTCACTCTGAGCCAGGGACGCGACACATGCACAGTCTCAGGCAATGGAACTCCACGCATACTCACAAAGATATTTCCCAGCAATACGTCCCATTCAGATCGTAAAGCGTTGGCGAGAAAATCTTATTTTACTGTGTCAGTATCACACAGTAACACTGCCTGCTGAGCTGGTGCATGCAGCAATTTCAACTCCCTCGATCCACTATGCACCGTTGTCAGGAGCTTACCCGATATATTCTGCCGGCCGCGTGCTGCTCTGTAGGGGTGTACTGCTTCATCTGGTTGAACGCCCTCTGCATCCTGGCGGCGTTGCTTGCTTCGAACTTCTCCATCGTCCTGGTGTGGCCAGTGCCGCTCACACTCTGCCATGGATCCAGTGCAGTAGCACACGAAAAATACAGACTAGACAATTATGACTTGTCAGCGCCTTCTACGTTTGGCCTGGTCACATGGCTCAGTTGGTTAGAGGATTGCTCATGACAAGTAAGGTCCCGGGTTCGAGTCCTAGTGGGTCTGGCATATTTTTTTCTCTTTGCAGCCAGTTCACTTCCCTGACTGATCCTTAGGCATTTACGACTCAGAATTGTATTCCACAAGACTGGGAAATCACTGGCCACATTCTAAAAGCACGTGAGACAGAGCAGCTGCAAACAAGGAAACAAGGAGAATTGATCGTAAGCAGGATTGCCTGTACAGGACACGTTTACATCCACCCGGTATGGGATTGTAGATATGGTCAGCACCTCCTGAGGTTGACAGAAAGACTTTTCTGTTACCAGGCGCGTGCCCCGTATGGGTTCCTGGGTGCCTGGAACCCCCCTTTTTCGCTCAAAATGCAGGATTTTGCTTCATTTTTTGAAAATTTTCCCGGGGGAGGTCCCCCCAAAACCCCTCTTGAAGGGCACCGGCGCACGCGCCTGGTTACCCCCCCCCCCCCCCCAACTTAGCAAGAGTAGTCACTCTGTGTACCGATTTCAGGCAGTATGATTTGGAAAGCAAGAACTCCGCATGATAGGACTGCATGTTGCCAACAGGATACGTATTCCTTGGCTCAAATTACCTCTTCATCAATGTCCACATAGTCACCAACATCTCCTGTCAACTGCCCAGTTGGACTCCCGTCCGTTTCTTGTGTAGATGCCTTTCCAGCACGTTTCCCCGAGCCTTGCTGGCCAGGTTTTCCTCTACCGGTCTGCTTAGCATCCTCGTTGGCAGAGTCACTAGAGCTGGCAAACACACGCATTGTAGACCAACTTGTTTATTTTACCATAATACATAAACCAAGTCATCATCATCACCCCAATCACCACCTGACTATTCATCATTTCTGTCTGATGGTCTCACTCTCAGTAATGGGATGCTCATACCAGACTATGCATTGTTTTCTTTTCTAACAGAAATGTGCGCAGAAACTTGTCCAGCACATGGTATGTTTCCAGTCTGACTTTTCTTCCGTACTGTTGCCCTGTTGACCTCTACGAGGTCTCTTTTGGCAATGCGCTGCACTCGGGGTTTGCCGCTGCGTGCAGATTGTGGGTAGACTGTGTGGGTTGCACTACTGCGTGTCCATACATGCATTATAATCATTTCTCTTCTGAACCTTCTTGGCTTTTCCTGAATTCAGACCACAGTGCTATACTACAAGTAACAATTGGCAACAGAGCAGTGAGAAAGATTCTCTCTATGACCATCTCAAAGCAACAGAGCAGTGAGAAAGCTTCTCTCTATGACCATCTCAAAGCAACAGAGCAGTGAGAAAGATTCTCTCTATGACCATCTCAAAGCAACAGAGCAGTGAGAAAGATTCTCTCTATGACCATCTCAAAGCAACAGAGCAGTGAGAAAGCTTCTCTCTATGACCATCTCAAAGCAACAGAGCAGTGAGAAAGCTTCTCTCTATGACCATCTCAAAGCAACAGAGCAGTGAGAAAGCTTCTCTCTATGACCATCTCAAAGCAACAGAGCAGTGAGAAAGCTTCTCTCTATGACCATCTCAAAGCAACAGAGCAGTGAGAAAGCTTCTTTCTATGACCATCTCAAAGCAACAGAGCAGTGAGAAAGCTTCTCTCTATGACCATCTCAAAGCAACAGAGCAGTGAGAAAGCTTCTCTCTATGACCATCTCAAAGCAACAGAGCAGTGAGAAAGCTTCTCTCTATGGCCATCTCAAAGCAACAGAGCAGTGAGAAAGCTTCTCTCTATGACCATCTCAAAGCAACAGAGCAGTGAGAAAGCTTCTCTCTATGACCATCTCAAAGCAACAGAGCAGTGAGAAAGCTTCTCTCTATGACCATCTCAAAGCAACAGAGCAGTGAGAAAGCTTCTCTCTATGACCATCTCAAAGCAACAGAGCAGTGAGAAAGCTTCTCTCTATGACCATCTCAAAGCAACAGAGCAGTGAGAAAGCTTCTCTCTATGACCATCTCAAAGCAACAGAGCAGTGAGAAAGCTTCTCTCTATGACCATCTCAAAGCAACAGAGCAGTGAGAAAGCTTCTCTCTATGACCATCTCAAAGCAACAGAGCAGTGAGAAAGCTTCTCTCTATGACCATCTCAAAGCAACAGAGCAGTGAGAAAGCTTCTTTCTATGACCATCTCAAAGCAACAGAGCAGTGAGAAAGCTTCTCTCTATGACCATCTCAAAGCAACAGAGCAGTGAGAAAGCTTCTCTCTATGACCATCTCAAAGCAACAGAGCAGTGAGAAAGCTTCTCTCTATGGCCATCTCAAAGCAACAGAGCAGTGAGAAAGCTTCTCTCTATGACCATCTCAAAGCAACAGAGCAGTGAGAAAGATTCTCTCTATGACCATCTCAAAGCAACAGAGCAGTGAGAAAGATTCTCTCTATGACCATCTCGAAGTGAACCTCATCAATGACTGTGTCCTTGCAGTGTGTTCTAATATAGCCACGTAGTGGTACACTACAGCAACTGGCAGTGCTAGCTTACTTGTCTTTGGCGTCATCCACCGAGGTAGCGGTGAGCTTGTCGCTGGAAAAGTAACCAAGCCTTTCACTGGGCAGGAATGTGG
>NC_088647.1:34163022-34188022 GCF_964019385.1 Sycon ciliatum
AAGCCTGCATGAAACAACACAACACCCATGCGGCTTCGGTAAGTACATTTGTGAGTGTACTCAATACAGAATGCACAGGCAATAAGCACTCTAGTACTAGCAGGTTAAGGTGCACTGGCTCTGTGAATTCATTACGACAATTGGACACTGCAGAGAAAAAAATTAGAAAAAAAACTGGTTTTCGCTCATTGCCGTGCGTTCTCACCTTGATGTCTGCCCTGTCGTGCCACTGGGGTTTGCTTGCCGTTGCGCTTCGCTGCTGCAACACTGCTCTCTGCTGCTCCAATGTTCTGGACAGCTCCATCTGCAAGCACACCATCCTACAAGTTAGCTATTGCCCAGGGAAGAGCTACAGACAGTTTCAAATCAAGCAATTTGTAGTGGATAAAGACCATGACTGGTGGCCTTGGTCAGCCCGTTACCAGCTGTCCAAGACCAGAAGCAGTCTGACTTCCAATGCCAACTCACAACCAGAATTGAAGGAGAGCAGACTCTCACAGTTAAATATACCCCTAGGACTGGTTACGATGGCCTTGGCCACGTACCGTATTTCCCCGATTATAAGTCGCACCCCCATTTTCAGGTTGTAGCCATATTGATTTGATGTATTGACTTCAGTAGTAAGCCATGCTCGATTGTAAGTCGCACCCCCTTTTTTACCCTAGAATTTTAGTGTAAAAAGGTGCGACTTATATTCGGGGAAATACGGTATGTGGATGTTTACTAATGGAAAAAGGCTGTTGCCAGCGGGGAAGAAATCAACACCAGACTAAGAAATAATCGTCTTGCGTTGGGTTGTACTACTGCTAGTCAAGACCATCGAACTACAAAGCTACCTGGGTAGAAGCACATTGCACTCCGCTTCTGATTCATGACTGACTCGGTCGAAAATCTGGTTAATGCTCATACTGAACTGTGATATCCATGTACACGTCTTATGTGTTGACGTCACTAAGACATCACTAGGACTCTGCATGCACGCAGGCCAACCTGTGCTGCCTTGCCCTTTTGTTGTTGTTCTGTCTTCCGAGTCCTTGAAGTGACTTCCTCCCTGTTGGCTTATGAAATAGAATTATACATACCGGTAACATCCTTGTCTCAGTCTAAGTTGTAGTATATGTGAACGCACAGCTGTTTAAACACCACTGGATCTGGGTCAATGGCTAGCAATTGTGCAGCGATAACTTATGATAAGAGTTGTACCTTTTTGTGCTCCTGCTCCAACGCAAATTTCCTACAGCAACGAACGACAGAGCAAACGTCATACAGACCGGAGTTCTTGACCTGAACTATCTGACAAAAAGAGGCAGGCATCATCATTATCACCGTCATATTCTTAATTAATTTCACCCGTTCGCGTGAGACTCGGCTGGAAACCGAGTTTTCCGCATCCGTAGGAACGCCACCACCCTTCAAGGATCAAGGCGCAGATGCAGCTCCTAAATCGGTGGGAGGTGAGTAGATCAGCTCACCAGCAAGAGGTCAAAGACCAAAAATCCCATTCACTGCATCCATGTTCTCCTCGTATATGCTTAGCACCACCAGAAAGGTGAAGACCCCAGCCCAGTGAGCCGTGTGTACTCGTATATAGCCGGGGCTCTGTACACACAGTTCTCAACACCAAAATGTGTAGTGCTTCCTTACAAAGACTCGCATAGTGGCGAACTGAAGTAGCATTGAGGCCAAACATCGCTCTGACTTCTTTGTCAATTTGATTATACAGAAATGCATGCATTTGACGAACATGCAAGGCGTTTACTTCATAGATGCTGTAAGTGAAAGATTTCTGTTGTACCCCGAGTGCTCGCTCATGGCAGACTCGACGGCAGCAACGACAATTTTCCTGGTCCCCTAGCATTAACGCTTGTTGGACTGTAAAGTACCACAATAGGTGACAGCGCTGCACCAAGATCATATTTAACTGTTTATGTATTTTTAGCATCTCGTAGCATGTCAAGAGGGCCAATTGAATTGAGGAGAGGGTGAGACCAACCACGGAAGAAGCGAAAAAGGAAAAGGAAAAGCATGTACAGGAACGGGGACGGGATTAGCAACATGTCTTACTTCTCGTTCGCCTCTCGCTCGAGTTTGTTCTTTGCGCGGCAGGTTTCAGACAGCACGTTGATCCCTTGCTTTGCCAGCTCCGTACGCTCCAGATCCTCATGCTGCTCTTCTCTCTTTCTGCGCTGAGCTCGGAGACGCGTCTGCTCGGCCAGAATTTTCTGAAACGACACCCACAGGAACGGCGTGGACAGCTTGCTATCCATGCAAGAACGGGCAGCAATGTCTGTTCATTTCAGAGAAGTAGAATCCGGCCAACCAAGAACGGATACACACCCAGGAGAATGGCTTGAAAAGTTCACTATCCACGCAATAATGGGCAGCAATGCCTGTTCATTCTGGAGAAGCAAAAGAAACTACACCAACCAACCAAGAACGGATAGTCGGATACCATTCAGGTGTGTCACTGATGACAATATCGACATAGGAACTATTCGGGGCAATCGCTGGCTAAGACGGTCATGAAGCCATTGCTTGGCCTGTAGCTTACTATGCTATGCTAGTGCCGACCTCCAGCCGTGTCTGACCTGTTAAGATGCTCAGAGTATGCTCAACTGGTCCAAACTACGACTACGGGGGATGCGCATGCCCGTGTTGGATCGGCATCTTCTCACCGTATCTGGTTTATTTATGTCTCAGACTGTGAGTAGGAATAGGTTGCGGAGGCCATTTAGCTAATGTTCAGGTCTGTCTAAACGTCCCACGCTGAAGTCTTTCAAGTATTTTATTGTCAGGTTTTGATTCACAGAGGTGTGCATGTGTGTGTGGGGGGGGGGGGTGGCTAATAGAATAGTGCCCAAGCAGACTACTCAGAGATCCACAAAACACCAGAATACAGAACAGGTAGGTGTGTGTGCGTCTGAAACGGTTTGTACTTTACAACGCTCATTAAGTACAGGGTAGCAAATACTAGCTAAGCCCGGCAAACAGGGGATTCATTTTAATTTCATTGCCGGGTTCATCGCTTGTATATTTAGTGTTCTTCCTTTCTTGCATGTCATGTTGAATAAAACCGCGCTTCCCAGGCAAGCGGGAGAAATTAGACACGTGGCATATACCTTTTGCTCGTCCATGTTGCTCTGAAAGTCCAGAACGTCGCGCACCTTCTTGTCCTCGGCGGCCTGCATTTCCTCAGCCTCTCTGGCCAGGCCTGCTTGCCGTCTGTAGAAATAGAGCATGGGTGAAAAAGTATGTCGACAGCGCACCAAAAAGTTCTGGTGCAAATGTTCGGCTGTTGGCTACAGTCTTAATTCAGTGTAATCCCCCATCCCATCCCATCCCATCCCCCATCCCATCCCCCATCCCATCCCCCATCCCATCCCCCATCCCATCCCCCATCCCATCCCCCATCCCATCCCCCATCCCATCCCATCCCATCCCCCGCCAGCTACTGAGTGTGTTCTCTACAGAATATTTTCTCTCTGTTTGGCTAATTTGCTAGCCTAACCTAAAATCTGTAGGAGTCCAGTTGTTTTGATCAAGGTTTGTCACAAAATGAGAACGTGTCCACGTATGCAATGGTCCAGAACCTACACCACCATACGTGTGGAGGATGTAAGTGAACCTGTGACGAAGACATGACTGCTGCTCTGAACCGGGCGGAGGGAGAAATTCAAGAGATTAGGGCTTGAACTTTGAAAGCTGTATTGATTCCTGGAGCTTCCCGCCATGCACTCACTTCTCCTTGGTGGCTTGAGCAATGAGATCAGCTGGCTTTGTTCCTGGAGCAGAGACCGCCAGGTGTTCGACCCCACTACCCACAGTCTCCAAGGACCTGCAGAGTATAACGTAGTGGATTTCCACGGGAAGAAGATGCAGCCAAGATAAGCAGCAGCACCAGTAGCAGTAACAGCAGAAGCAGCAGCAACAGCAGCAGGAACAGCAGCAGCAGGAATAGCAACAGCAACAGCAACAGCAGCAGCACCAGCAGCAGCAACAGCAATGACAACAATATAGCATTCAAACTGAAGAAAGAACGAATTTTTGATTGCATGTTTGTGTTCTAGAAAGCAATACAGCATCATCACAGTTCCAATACAACCAACAGAATGATGTCATGTACAGAATGATGTCATGTGCATGTACATCAACCATTTCACGATACTATGTATTGTAAGATGTACCATACAGAACAACAAGGACAATCAAGGCTTGTTTGCTGCTACTTCAAGTTCCATGTTCTCGCAATCATCAGGCAACATGAGGATGGGGCATATATACCGGCATGCGGGTTGGCACCCCATCCTCATGTTGCCTGATGATTGCGAGAGCATGAAACTTGAAGTAGCAGCAAACAAGCCTTGATTGTCCTTGTTGTTCTGTATTACGCTCTACCTCCGCCGTGTTGAGCACTGTCAGCACACTGGGTACATCCTCCGATGTACCATGCATAACTCCACCGGAAACAACTCAGCTCGCCTATTATCGTACATTTCCGTCACTGATTGGAGCTCACGCACCAACTTACCTCGTGGCCAAGGCCCTAGTGGCAGTCTCCTGTATTCCCGTTTCTCTCGCTCGTCTCTCCTCTGCCTTGGTTGCCAGCGTGGACTTTCTCTGTGTGATTGCATCACTCAAGCCAGCCTTGCTTACCTCGAGTTCCAGTCCGGCATGGTCATCCATGGCTTTAACCAGTTTCTGGCTGCAAAGGTTCATACAGGAACATAATTATCAAGAGCTGGAATGCAAAACCCGCCAAATCCATTTCATCACTTTTCAGATAATTTCCAAAAAAAGGATTCATTTTTATGTGTGGTTTGCATCTGAATCTCCAGTTTAGAAACGGTTCCAATCAGATTCTGGATGTAAATTTTGCCGTGCTCCTAGAGCTTTTGAGTGCACTGAGCCGAAAATCGGACTTTTCTCAAATTTGGCGCTTATCAAGTTTTGCGTCTCAGCTCTTTGTTTGGTTTATCTGGTAGAGGGTGTTCGCTTCACCTCACACGTCCAGCTGCATGTACATGTGCCACTCAAACATACCAAAAAGTGCGGCGCCTGCTTGCCAAGTTTCCGCAGCATATCGATGCTCTCATCCCGTGCCATATTGCCATGATAATCCTTACAAACTCGCCAACTGGCAAGCAATGTGACCAAGGGGATTCATTGTCCAATGGCGATTTTCTAACTGTGTGTCACTGCCGGTGTAAATTTACACACAAAAAACTGGGGTGTCAGCCTCCTAGCCTAGGCCAGTCTTGTTTTCCTGTACAACAGCGTATGCACAGCTGAGTCACCGTGTGCACACTGGTACAGTCAGACCTTGCTTAACCGCACACATTCGTTTTCCACAACAAAAAACATCCGGTTAGGCGAGGAAACCGGATAACCGAACACCGGTTATGTTGGATGCACCACGTATGCTGTACATCTGTCACCAGCTATTTTCTTCCGGATGCAAAGGGATACGGATAAAAGATGACCGGATAAACGAGGTCTAACTGTATGCTGTGCTTGGGGTTCATCGGCCCCTAACCCCTAACCCCCTAACCCCCATAACCCCTAACCTCTAACCCCCTTACCCTAACCCTAACCCGACAGTAATGTACTGGCAGTCATTAAATAATTTTGAAAAACATCTTAATTAACTGCATCCATCCTGACCGAAATAGCTCAGGACACCTTTACGTGAGTGACATTGAGTGATTCCCCTTCATAGCCTATTGCCAATGGTGCACTCACTTGATATCGGTAAGGTCACGCCGAGCATCCTCGAGTGTGTTCTTCTCCAGAGCAATACTGCTCGCCAGGGCGTTCAGCTCACTCGTGTGAAGATCCTGCCGGGGACTGCAGAGGGCGACGCACACGTGCAGATACACACACAGGAGTGTATAATGCAAGCTGTTATGTCTTGCATAACGGCATGTACAATCATGAAACCTATTTAAGGCGACCGCTGAGGGGACCTTGCAAATGTGGTCTCTCGGTACAGGTGGTCTCCCCACCCAGGGTCATTTGACTGGAAATAGCATCCATTGGTCCTAGTTGGAGTGGTCTCTGGGTACAGGTGGTCGCCTAATCCAAGTGGTCGCCCTGATAGGTTTCACTATACCGTCAAAGTCCGTAAATAAGTGCCTGCCCACAAAAAATACCCTCCATTCTTTTGAGGCTCTTTCTGTTGAAGGCACGATAAACATACAGGCCGAAATACGTACCGGTACGGTTCACACATGCAGTGCGTAGCATATACACCTGTATGAAATGTGGCTTCTCCACTACACACAAGTCAGGTCCGAAAGTTAGTTTGTGCCCGAAAGTCAGTACCCGCCCGAAAGTTAGTATCCGCCCGAAAGTTAGTACCCGCCCGAAAGTTAGTACCCCCCCCCCCCGAAAGTCAGCACCCCCCCCGAAAGTTAGTACGGATGTGAGCACTAAATTTGAAAGTAAGTACATACTTATTTACGGACTTTTACGATAGTAGTGTTTCGGACATTGAAATCCATTCAGAAGTCAAGCGGCCACGGGGCGCTGGCCTTGCAGCCGTGAGCACTGCTTGTCCATTTCTGCAGTGTATACGTGAAGTACAGTGCATGTACGCGCTCAAAGCAGTAAGGCCACCGGCCCCGGTCATCCACTTGGATTTCAATGTCCCTGACAGTACTTGTAATATTTCGACTTCATTATTGGTAGTCTTTTCCCTCGGTATGCTTTCGCTCATATGCGCCTGCTTGTCAAATCAGCAGGGTCTTTTTCTTGAGCAAAGGCTGAGCACAGTAAACTGTTGGTGAATTATGTCTGTCTGAAGAACGCGAGTACAGAACACAGACCACAAACATCAACATGCCACTAGAACGCACACACAAACACACAACAATGAAAACAGAGGGATAAAGTAATCGGCGAGGAGGCAACAATTTTAGTAGCGCAACAAAAAGAGGACGAGCGGAATTGACATTGAGTTACTCTATTGAACAACGTCAAGTGATGGAGACAATGTCAAGTGATGGAGACGATGTCAAGTGATGGAGACGATACGAAAACAATCTAAGTGGAAAAAGAAAAACATGTTAAAACGTCGGTGCGGAGCCAAGAAACCTAATTATTATTATTATTATACGCACGTCCGCGTTTACGTCAACAGTAAGTCCACATATTCGCATGTGCCAGAAGACAGGCAGAGTGGGCAGGGAGGAAAACAAAAATAAACAAGAGTAAAAAATAAATGTAAGACAGCAGGCGACAGGCACATAACTCATGTTCGATGATAGGTGCTCAATGCACGGGTTCTATTCGAAAGATCAAAAAATAGAACAAGAATAACAGACAACGACGATAGGTTTGTAACTCATGGTCGATGGTAAGTGCTAAATTCACGGGGTCTTTACAATGCCTTTGTCCCATCCATTAGTTACTGCGTACATCCTGGCACAGCTCGCGCCACGCTGGCCTGTCCACGGCGATGGCCCGCAAGTGCTCCAGGTCTGCCAAGTTCCTCAGACTCCTCAGCCCTGCTGATTCTAGGTCCGCGGATAGTGTGGACACGATGGTTGTCCGTGGCTGCCCTCGCCATACCTCGTCCCCACAGGTGAAGTAACTCCGCATAGCGAGGGCGGCAGGTGTGTCTTGAGGGAGTCTGAGGATATGCCCAAACAGGCCCCATCTGGATCGCCGCATGAGCACTGATGGGCTCTGCGTGGCATCTGCCGTACAGGGCTCTGTTTGGAATCAACTGCGGCCAGCGGATACCCAGGAGACTCCGAAGTGGTCTGCGATGGAATGTGTCCAGACGCTCCCATGCTGAAGCCGTCAGTCCCCAGGTGCCTCCATTGTACGTTAGCACGGGGATGATAACGCGTTGTAAAGCCTTAGCCGTAGACTTTCGCTGATGATCGATCGACGACACCATACCGTGAATAGCGCTCTGAAAGCTGCCGTTGCTAATTGTTTCCTTCGTGCAACATCTTCCTCGTCGCCGAGGAGTGATCCGAGTTTTTTTTTGTTTTCCGCCATACTTCACCCAGGCGGTCTCCTTCCCGGCGCAATGTTGTTTTTTCTGTTTTATCTTCGTTGACCTTTAGGTGCCAGTCTCCAAGGATAGCGATGATATCCGGTTCGATGCTCTCCAGCCAGGGTCTGGATTGGCTGATGAAATCAGTGTCATCGGCATAAATCACTTCTGGTGGTAGAGCCATGTCGCGCATTGGCCTGTGCGGGATCGATGCTCTGATCTCCCTCAAGGCTGATTCCAGGTAGATCACAAATACTACAGGAGAGAGAGAGTCACCTTGGGGGGTTCCGATGGAACAGAAATCTAATATCGAAAGAAATAGACATGTAGTGAGCGCGCTCATACCACAACAACAATGGAACAGTATTGAAATACATGAACAAAATGCATGTAGGAAGAAAGAACGACGGAAAGAATTATTTGAACAGGTTTTTTCGTACGTGTGTCCAACATTCTTCAGGAATCACCATTGTACTAAACAAACAAATCAGAATAAATGAAATAATAGCAAGCAAGGTAGGGTAAGGAGGACACAATGACAGCACTAAAATATCAAGGTGTGATTTCTCACGAAAGCGTGCACAAAACGGATAAAACTGATAACAGGTTGCTCCCCTGCAAAACTGATAACATGTTGTATTGATGTCCATGTTGGACATATCCTGATGTCCATGTTGGACATATCCTGTTCTGACAATGAATTACGGAGCAAGATTGAGGCGCTGTGCTTGCACTTCCTTCCAATGATGTTATCAATTTTGTCATCATCATGCCTGACAAGAGACTATGGGAAAATCCCCCCCCCCCCCCCCCTGGTGACATGAATCCTATATCAAGATTCCAGAACGCTCACTGACTTATGATTAGAAAATGACGCATGTCAACGAGTAATCACGCCAACGTGACAACCAAGTGTCAGCATCAGCAGTTCTCTGGAAGTTCATTCAGGGAAGCAACACGGGGATAAGTAGGTAATCCATCCTGATGTCAGCAGCATTCCTGGGTGAGTGGTTGGCAAATGACACGAGATACTGCTGATTCAAACATATTGTTCAGGGTATGCAGTCTGATCAATGTTCTGGCTTTGGTGCCAAGAATCCACACAGAAGCAGAGGCATCTGTTATCAAACGTCGACCTGCCAAGCGCTTCCGACTATTCATTATTCGACTGGTTCAGCGCTTTTTCACCTGTTGTAAGCAAAATGACAACATCAGCCAGTGCTGTGTGCAGTCACATGTACATCAGCCTTGGATTCCGCTTACGGAGGCAACTTGTCTCACTTTATAAGCAATGAACCAAGACAACTGGAACCATTCTGAAGAGTCACCATCCAGGAAGAAGATAACATTTTGGAGTCTCTCCTCGGGTAGAGATCATGTTTCCAACCAGTTATGTTTGCTGTATTGCTTTCCTGCTAGGGACCATATGGTCATCCTGCACAGGACAGATACAAAATGGATCATGTGTTGCCACGTATCTCCGTCAGGCAGGTATTTCCAGGACGAGCGCTGCCACATACGAGTCAAACTTTGCACAGAGAAGCATTCCTCCCCACGACATAAATTCCACCCAGACGTCGTTTTTGCCGTGGTTCGGAGTCAGCGATGTAGCGGATGTTGTCAAGCTGGCTGCCTGCTTTGCTGGGCAAGCTTCGTCCTGTGTATCCTTCCAGTATTGTAGTGGGGAAGGCCGGTGTGTGCTGCAGACCTCTGGAGGAAATCCACAGACCTACGCATGTCGTTGCCATGCTGGTTACGGCGGCAAGGAGTGTGAAACGGACGCATGTAGCAATGCCGACGGTAGCAACACCTGTCAGAACGGAGGTATGTGTGTCCGACAGTCCACTGTACCCTATTTCAGGTGCAATTGCCGAAGGAACTTTGCAGGAGCAGAGTGTTCGCAGGCAGTTGACCACTGTAGTCCACAAAACCCGTGTGCACATGGTGGCAGGTGCACTAGCCTGCGAAACGGATTTAAGTGTGATTGTCCAAGAGGATACGTGGGCAAAACCTGTCAAGAGCATCTACTGACAAGCAGGGAACTGGACTCACGCTTGGCCAAGCTGGATAGAACCATTCTCAGCCACATAGAAAGCCTGAAAACTCACCTTCTCGCCAATGTTCGCCAACGCACTTACGCGCCGGGCCTCAAACTTATCAGAGGTAATTACACTTGGTTTGAAGCAAGGTACAGATGCATGGTACTCGGTGGCATTCTAGCCGTACCCAGAAGCAATCATGAAATGCAGATTGTTGGCCAGTTACGCCGTCGACAACGTTACACTGGGAGCATATGGATTGGTGCGTCCGACCTGGAGACTGAAGGCCAGTGGAAAGATACAGAAGGCAGGGTCGTTGCATATAGAAGGTGGGCTTATCAACAACCAAATGGTGGCAGTCGTGAGAATTGTTGGATTACACGCAGTGAGGCACGCGAAGTTTTGTATGATACAACGTGCCGATGGCTTGGTGTTAAAGCCTTTCTTTGTCGCATCAAATGAAGCGAGGTTCCCTCAAAGCTTCAAGGAGTTTCACAGAGATCCTGCAGTATTCCTTGCTCGTAACATGGATTTGCTCCATGCAGGTCATTTGTCGGAGAGTTATGAACGGCTGAGTTGCCATGTTTTCCTAGTGTAGATATGTTTTGTTCGTATCCACTTCCACTTCCATATGCTCATCACTGAAGCAATCACAACGGAAAAACATTGTGATGGGATTACACCATTCGTATCCGGGAGCTGTTTCAATTTCACTCCTCACACTGGTCAGGGTGGCACCGTAACTGCCAGATTAACTTGTGCGTGCAATGACGAATCTTGATGTTTCTTTTACGGTTGTGAATTTTCCTATCGTGTTTTTTAAAGTCAGTCAAGTGGTAGTGGTGGCTCGCCGGCACTATACGTACTATGAAAGTACTTGTAATATTATGACTCCGTTATTTGTAGTCTTTTCTCTCGCTATGCTTTCTCTCATAATGTGCTTGTTTGTCAAATCAGCAGGGTCTTTTCCTTGAGCAAAGGCCGAGTGTAGTCTGTGAGGTATATCTGTTTGAAGAACGCGAGTACAGACCACAGATCACAAACATCAACATGCCACTAGAACGCACACACAAACACACAACAATGAAAAACAGAAGGATAACGTTGATAACATGTTGGTGTCCATGTTCGTATGCTGTTCTGAAAATGGATTACACAGCAAGATTGATGCGCTGTGCTTGCACTTCCTTCCATTGATGTCATCAATTTTGTCATCATCATGCCTAACAAGAGACTATGGGAAAATCCCCCCGATGACATGAATCCTACATCTAGGATCCAGAATGCTTACTGACTTATGATTACAAAATGACGCATGTCAACGAGTAATCGCACCAACGTGACAAGCAAGTGTCAGCATCAGCAGTTCTCTGGAAGTTCATTCAGCGAAGCATCACGTGGACAAGTAGGTAATCCAACCTGATGTCAGCAACGTTCCTGGGTGATTGGTTGGCAAATGACACGAGATACTGCTGATTCAAACATGTTGTTCAGGGTAAGCAATCAGATCAGTGTCCAGGCTTTTTGGTGCCAAGAATCCGCACAGAAGCAGAGGCATCTGTTAGCAAACTTCGACCTGCCAAGCTCTTCCGAATTTTCCTTATCTGACTGGATCAGCGCTTTTTTCACCTGTGTAAGCAAAATGACAACATCAGCCAGTGCTGTGTGCAGTCACATGTACATCAGCCTTGAATTCCGCTTACGTAAGCAAATTGTCTCACTTTATAAGCAATGAACCAAAACAACTGGAACCATTCTGAAGAGTCGCCATCCAGGAAGAAGATAACATTTTGGAGTCTCTCCTCGGGTAGAGATCATGTTTCTAGCCAGTTATGTTTGCTGTATTGCTTTCCTGCTAGGGACCATATGGTCATCCTGCACAGGACAGATACAAAATGGATCATGTGTTGCCACGTATCTCCGTCAGGCAGGTATTTCCAGGACGAGCGCTGCCACATACGAGTCAAACTTTGCACAGCGAAGCATTCCTCCCCACGACATAAATTCCACCCAGACGTCGTTTTTGCCGTTGTTCGGAGTCAGCGATGTAGCGGATGTTGTCAAGCTGGCTGCCTGCTTTGCTGGGCAAGCTCCGTCCTGTGCGTCCTTCCAGTATTGTAGTGGAGAAGGCCAGTGTGTGCTGCTGACCTCTGGTGGCAATCCACAGACCTACGAATGTCGTTGCCATGCTGGTTACAGCGGAAGGGAGTGCGAAACGGACGCATGCAGCAACGTCGACGGTAGCAGCACCTGTCAGAATGGAGGTGTGTGTGTCCGACAGTCCACTGCACCCTATTTCAGGTGCCAGTGTTCCGAGAACTTTGAAGGAGCACAGTGCTTGCAGGCAGTTGACCGCTGTGGTCCACAAAACCCGTGTGCACATGGTGGCAGGTGCACTAGCCTGCGCAATGGATTTAAGTGCGATTGTCCAAGAGGGTACGTGGGAAAAACCTGTCAAGAGCATTTACTCACAAGCAAGGAACTGGATTTACGCTTGGCAAAGCTGGACTCGCGCTTGGCCCTGCAGGATAGAACCTTTCTCAGCCACATAGAAAGCCTGAAGACTCAACTTCTTGCCAATGTTCGCCAACGCACTTTCGCGCCGGGCCTCAGACTCTTCAGAGGTGGTTACACTTGGTATGAAGCAAGGTACAGATGCAGGGTACTCGGTGGCATTCTAGCCGTGCCCAGAAGCAATCATGAAATGCAGATTGTTATCCAGCTACGCCGTAGAAAAAGGTGCTGGGGTAGGATATGGATTGGTGTGACCGACGTGGAGACTGAAGGCCGGTGGAAAGATGTTGAAGGCAGGGCTATTAGATACACAAGGTGGTATCCTGGTGAACCAAGGAATGATTCCGGTGCAGAAGATTGTGTGACTATAATTAATGCGAATGGACAGTGGGATGATATACCTTGCACACGGTCTAATTCCGGAGGCTTTCTTTGTCGCTTCATGTGATGCGAGGTTCCCTCAAAGCTTCAAGGAGCTTCACAGAAAGTCTTCAGTATGCTTGGCTCGTAGCACGTATTTGCACCATGCAGGCCATTTGTTGGAGAGTTATGCACGGCTGAGTTTCCATGATTTCCATAAGTAGGTGTGTTTTGTTCGTATCCACTTCCACTTCCACATGCCCATCGCATGTTAGCAAACAAACTTGTGCTGGGATTACGCCATTCGTATCCAGTAGTTGTTTCAATTTCACTCTACGCACTGATCAGGGAGGCACCGTAATTGCCGGGTTAACCTGTGCGTGCAATAATGAATTTTGATGTTCCTTTTGTTGTGAATTATTCTGTTATGTTAAAGTCATCAAGGTGGTAGCAGTGGCTTGCCGGCACTATACGTGCTATAAAAGTACATGTAATAATATAACTCCATTATTTGATGCATTTGTGCTATCTATTTTGACCTACAACTGTGGCGTGTGGGTGCTTTCATCCCGGGATGCTACAGCAATGGATGCGTTCCACAGAAAGCAGCTCCGCCGTCTATTAGGGATATCTTACCCGGAAATTATCTCCAACACAGACCTATATACCCGCTGCAATGCCGAGCCAATATCCGTACTAAGCAGAAGAGCACGGTGGAAACTGTTTGGTCATATTTTACGCCTCCCTGAAGCAACTCCAGCGCAGGTGAGCATGACAGCGTATTTCCAGCGACAGAATCGGGGCTGGCTCGGACGCCCGCGCATCACCCTACCAGTGGTGATAGACAACGAATTAGCCAAGGCAACGTCCATGCGTCTCCGGAGTCTGAAGGACCTGGAGACACTGCGTTTGGTGGCTCGGAACAGGCAATCATTCAACGATATAATCGCACAGGTCACATTGTAGAGTGCAGATCACCTAGTGCTTTCAACAATAATAACGTACTTCCACATTATGGGAATTTGGTATAACCCCACACCCGTCATTGTTGAATATTCGATAATAGCGTGGATTTCCCCAACAATATATTTTCATTTTTTGTTTTCCTCTCCCATGCCGTTGTACATAAGCGGCTTTCCGCGGATATGTCAATACTACTACTACTACTATTATTTGTAGTCTTTCCCTCGGTATGCTTTCTCTCATATGCGCTTGCTCGTCAAATCAGCAGGGTCTTTTTCTCGAGCAAAGGCAGAGTGGAGTCTGTGAAGTATGTCTGTCTGAAGAACGCGAGTACAGAACACAGACCACAACATCAACATGCCACTAGAACGCACACACAAACACAACAACAATGAAAAACAGAAGGACAACGTTGGCAACATGTTGGTGTCCTGTTCTGAAAATGAACTATGCAGCAAGATTAAGGCGCTGTGCTTGCACTTCCTTCCATTGATGTCATCAATTTTGTCATCATCATGCTTGACAAAAGACTATGGGAAAATCCCCCCGATGACATGAATCCTGCATCAAGAATCCAGAATGCTTACCGACTTATGAGTAGTACAAAAATGACGCATGTCAACGAGTAATCACGCCAACGTGACAACCAAGTGTCAGCATCAGCAGTTATCTGGAAGTTCATTCAGGAAAGCGTCACGGGGATAGTAGGTAATCCATCCCGATGTCAGCAGCACTCCTGGGTGACTGGTTGGCAAATGACACGAGATACTGCTGATTCAAACATGTTGTTCAGGGTATGCAATTTGATCAGTGTCCAGGCTTTGGTGCCAAGAATCCACACAGAAGCAGAGGCATCTGTTAGCAAACGTCAACCTGCCAAGCGCTTCCGACTATTCATTATTCGACTGGTTCAGCGCCTTTTTCACCTGTTGTAAGCAAAATGACAACATCAGCCAGTGCTGTGTGCAGTCACATGTACATCAGCCTTGGATTCCGCTTACGTAAGCAAATTGTCTCACTTTTTAAGCAATGAACCAAGACAACTGGAACCATTCTGAAGAGTCACCATCCAGGAAGAAGATAACATTTTGGAGTCTCTCCTCGGGTAGAGATCATGTTTGCAACCAGTTATGTTTGCTGTATTGCTTTCCTGCTAGGGACCATATGTTCATCCTGCACAGGACAGACACAAGATGGATCATGTGTTGCCACGTATCTGCGCCAGGCAGGCATTTCCAGGACAAGCGCTGCCACGTACGAGGCGAACTTTGCACAGAGAAGCATTCCTCCCCACGACATAAATTCCATCCAGACATCGTTTTTGCCGTCGTTTGGAGTCAGCGATGTAGCGGATGCTGTCAAGCTGGCTGCCTGCTTTGCTGGCCAAGCTCTGTCCTGTGCGTCCTTCCAGTATTGTAGTGGAGAGGGTCGGTGTGTGCTGCAGACCTCTGGAGGAAATCCGCAGACCTACGCATGTCGTTGCCATGCTGGTTACAGCGGCAAGGAGTGCGAAACGGACGCATGCAGCAACGCCGACGGTAGCAGCACCTGTCAGAATGGAGGTGTGTGTGTCCGACAGTCCACTGCACCCTATTTCAGGTGCCAGTGTCCTGAAAACTTTGAAGGAGCAGAGTGCTCACAGGCACTAGACCACTGCGGTCAACAAAACCCGTGTGCACACGGTGGCAGGTGCACTAGCCTGCGCAACGGATTCAAGTGTGATTGTCCAAGAGGGTACGTGGGCAAAATCTGTCAAGAGCATCTTCTGACAAGCAGGGAACTGGATTCACGCTTCGCTAAGCTGGACTCACGCTTGGCCAGGCTCAGCTCACGCTTGGGTCTACAGGATAGAACCATTCTCAGCCGCATAGAAAGCCTGAAGACTCAACTTCTCACCAATGTTCGCCAACGCACTTACACGCCGGGCCTCAGACTCTTCAGAGGTAGTTACACTTGGTTCGAAGCAAGGTACAGATGCAGGGTACTTGGTGGCATTCTAGCCGTGCCCAGAAATTATCAAGAAATGCAGATTGTTAGCCAGTTACGCCGTCAACAAAACTGCGGGGGTGGAATATGGATTGGTGCGTCCGACCTGGAGAATGAAGGCCAGTGGAAAGACGTAGAAGGCAACGCGGTTACATACTCAAGGTGGATATCTGGTCAACCAGACAATTATGAGGGCGCAGAGGATTGTGCGACTATACATGATAATAGAGGGTATTGGAATGATGGACCTTGCAAATGGTCTCATTACGAAGCCTTTCTTTGTCGCTTCATGTGATGCGTGGTTCCCTCAAAGCTTCAAGGAGCTTCACAGAAATTCTTCAGTATGCTTGGGTTGTAGCACGTATTCGTACCATGCAGGCCATTTGTTGGGGAGTTATGCACGGCTGAGTTTCCATGATTTCCATAAGTAGGTGTGTTTTGTTGGAATCCACTTCCACTTCAACATGCCCATCGCATGTTAGCAAACAAACTTGTGCTGGGATTACGCCATTCGTATCCAGTAGTTGTGTCAATTTCACTCTACGCACTGATCAGGGTGGCACCGTAATTGCCGGATTACCCTGTGCTGCACGCAATCAATGATGAAACCTGATGTTCCTTTTACGGTTGTGAAATTTCCTATCGTGTTTTTAAAAGGCAGTCACGTGGTTGTAGTGGCTTGCCGGCACTTTACGTACTATGAAAACTAGATGTCGAATCACCAATTTAACAATGGCTCACAACTGCTGTGTGTGTGTGTGTGCACGCACGCGTGTGTAGTGTGTGTGTATGTGTGTGTGTGTGTGTGTGTGTGTGCACGCACACGTGTGTAGTGCATGTGTGTGTGTGTGTATGTGTGTGTGTGTGTATGTGTGTGTGTGTGTATGTGTGTGTGTGCATGTGTGTGTGTGTGTGTGTGTGTGTGTGTGTGTGTGTGTGTGTGTGTGTGTGTGTGTGTGTGTGTGTGTGTGTGTGTGTGTGTGTGTGTGTGTGTGTGTGTGTGTGTGTGTGTGTGTGTGTGTGTGTGTGTGTGTGTGTGTGTGTGTGTGTGTGTGTGTGTGTGTGTGTGTGTGTGTGTGTGTGTGTGTGTGTGTGTGTGTGTGTGTGTGTGTGTGTGTGTGTGTGTGTGTGTGTGTGTGTAAGGATGGACGACACCAGGTTGCCAAAGCAGATCCTGTTTGCGGAGGGCACTAACACGCGGCCCCGCCATGGACCCAAGCGTCGTTGGAGAGATGTGGCAGCTTCAGACCTGCGTGCGACCGGTATCCCGGAGGCGCAATGGTACCACCTTGCTCAGGACCGGAGGGACTGGCGCGAACGTAGCCGTCGGAAGCCACCAAGCCAGCCCCAACCAAGAGTGTTCGTCTGTGTCTGCGGCCGCGACTTTCGCCGTCCGAATGATTTATCCCGACACAAGAACTACTGCCTCGCCTAATAGCTATCATCGCCTTCGGCGATGGGCTTTCCAAAGGTCCAAAGGTGTGTGTGTGTGTGTGTGTGTGATGTGGTGTGTGTAGGGATTCACTGGCCAGAAAAAAGCCACTTCGTAGCTGTGTGGTGTAGACCAGGCTGAATAGTGGCGGTCAATTCTTCAGCCTTGCAAGCTGTTGAATGGTGCAATCCCAGCACAAGTTGCTATGGCTTCTGCTGTAGCATCGCTATCATCGCCTCCGGCGATGGGCGTCCAATGGTCCAATGGTCCAATGGTGTGTGTGTGTGTGTGTGTGTGTGTGTGTGTGTGTGTGTGTGTGTGTGTGTGTGTGTGTGTGTGTGTGTGTGTGTGTGTGTGTGTGTGTGTGTGTGTGTGTGTGTGTGTGTGTGTGTGTGTGTGTGTGTGTGTGTGTGTGTGTGTGATGTGGTGTGTGTATGCGTGTGTATGCGTGTGTGTAACCTCTATTGCTACGGGAAAAGACCAGCTCCGCTAGGACGTTGCGTCTGCTTCGAATATTCTTTTTTTTTCACAGAAACAATCACAGGGCGACACATGCATGGAAAGCTTGTTGTGCCGTGGCAGACTGTACCGGTTGGCTGCCTGTTTGCTCCTTTCCAGGGCCTGGCGCGCCTTGTCCCTGTTCTGCAGCAGAGCATCGTGACGGTTCTCAGTGTCGCGGACGTGCATCCTGGGCAAAACACGCACAAGCGAACACGAAAACCAGACGGATTCGTATCACTGTGCTAGTGAAAGATATTTTAAAGGTAGGAGAGGAGCTTCAAAAGTTTTCAAGATCCAAGCCTAAAGAAACAGTTACCGTAAAGTCTTGTATAAAAGCCGCGGCTTCTATGACTTTCTTGGTGAAATTTTGCAGGCTTCTATTATGAGACAGGTATTTCTATGTATGTCAACACTAAAACCAAGCTTATGTGTGATTTAATGGGCCCAAAATTGCGGCTTCTATTCGAGGGCGGCTTTTATACAAGACTTTACGGTATTCGTATTGTGTTATAGAGTTGGACAGTTGGAGGCAGTACATTCAATGCTGTAGTGCACTCACACAGGAATTGCAACCAGTCGGGATTAGACGTAGTACAGGTGGATTGAAGATCTCAATGGACATGAAACTGGGAGCAGCAACCTAGTGAAAGCAGGTCTGTGCTCTTTCCTAGTGTTCCAGCAACTAAATTCGGAGTAGGGTTGTGTGTATGATGTATGCAAAGGCTCTGTACACAGCGCATCGGGCACTATTCCACAGCTGTTGCTACTTCCTTATTTTCGCAGCTATTTCGACTTTTGTTCGTACAGTGAAACCTGTTGAAGACGATCGCTCACGGAACCTTCAAAAAGTGGTCTTTGTAATCAGGTGGTCTCCTTATCCTGGGTCATTGGACTGGAAATAGCCTGCCTTGGTCCTGGTGTCCGTGGTCTTCTAGGTCAGGTGGGCCACCTTATCCGAGTGGTCGCCTTGATAGGTTTTACCACCGGATTTCCCCGAACATAAATCGCACCTTTTTACACAAATATTCAAGGGTGAGAAAGGGGGTGCGACTTACAATCGAGCATGACTTACTACTGAAGTGATCCTGTCGAAACAATATTGCTGAAACCTGAAAATGGGGGAGCAACTTATAATCGAGTATGACTTATGATCCGGAAAATACGGTATACTCTGCTGGAAAAGTTCGATGACACGAACAAACACGGAATGTGCAGAAGACGCAGCACACGGCAAAGCATTGTGACTCACCGCAGTTGATCGCGCTGCTCGTGGAGCTGCTGTATACTCAGCTTGGACCGCGTCAGCTTGCGCGACAGGAGCGCGTGCGTGTGCGTTGACCACTGCAGAGTGTGCCGGGACAGGGAACAGAAGCAGGGAATGAGTACAGTATGTATCGTTACTGTCGGGTACTGAAGAACTGGGGATGGTGGGATTGGGGGGAGAGGGGGGGGGGGGTCAGCCTCGTAGCCTAGGTCGTTCTCATGTTACGTGCTAGAGTCTATGCACAGTTGAGTAACCGTGTATACATTGGTGTGCTGTGCTTGGTGAAATTCTAGCCTGTTCGTTCTTCAGCAGCCGACGGTACTGCAGGTAGAGAGAAGACTGACGTAGAGTACGGGCGCCGGCCCCGGTCATCCCATCGGAGTTCAATGTCCACGACAGTATTTGTATTTGTACCACAGGCTGTCTACTGTAAGGCAACAAATATTCCGAGCATATTGATTTATTTTCGGCTATTTTCGGCCTGGTCATGTTGGCCGAAAATTTGCGGCGGCCGAAATTTTGTTTCACAAGGTTCAGTGTGACAGCAAATACAGGCGGCAGCAGTACAGGCCGAAAATTTGATGCGGACGAAATGGGTTTTAGCCCTGGGAGGCCGAAATCTGAATGGGCCGAAAATTGTGTAGACTTACAGAATAACAGAGAGGTTCAAGGCTGTCCAAGAGAGGTTCAAGGCTGTCCAAGAGAGGTTCAAGGCTGTCCAAGAGAGGTTCAAGGCTGTCCAAGAGAGGTTCAAGGCTGTCCAAGAGAGGTTCAAGGCTGTCCAAGAGAGGTTCAAGGCTGTCCAAGAGAGGTTCAAAGCTGTCCAAGAGAGGTTCAAGGCTGTCCAAGAGAGGTTCAAGGCTGTCCAAGAGAGGTTCAAGGCTGTCCAAGAGAGGTTCAAGGCTGTCCAAGAGAGGTTCAAGGCTGTCCAAGAGAGGTTCAAGGCTGTCCAAGAGAGGTTCAAGGCTGTCCAAGAGAGGTTCAAGGCTGTCCAAGAGAGGTTCAAGGCTGTCCAAGAGAGGTTCAAGGCTGTCCAAGAGAGGTTCAAGGCTGTCCAAGAGAGGTTCAAGGCTGTCCAAGAGAGGTTCAAGGCTGTCCAAGAGAGGTTCAAGGCTGTCCAAGAGAGTGCTCAATACTGAGAGGCAGAGCTAGTTTTCTGATGATCGCTTAGTGCGTGAAACTCGGAGTATAAACACTTGTTTCGTCCTCTTATTATTGTTTAGACTTACAGCATTATGCAGTTGAGTCACCACCGCATACACACAGTGCACGCATCACCAGTATGCTGTGTTTGGTGAAATCCTACCCGTAGTGCCTCTTCGCATCCCTGCGTCTCTACATCTCCGCCCCAAATACCTGACCAGGGGGGGGGGGGGGGGGGGGGGTGACAATAATTATTGCTCTCATCACATGCCAGAACGGAAAAGAGGGAGACGGAGGAGATGTAGGAGATGATGGACAGCGAAGGGAAAGGGATACGGGAATCAGGACCGCCGGAAGAAGGTTTTGATTGGTGCGGCCATACCTTAGCCTTTCATACAGTTTGTGTATGATATGGAGGGTATACACATGACTTTCATACAGTTTGTGTATGATATGGAGGGTAGTCACATGACTTTCATACAGTTTGTGTATGATGTGGAGGGTATACACATGACTTTCATACAGTTTGTGTATGATATGGAGGGTAGTCACATGACTTTCATACAGTTTGTGTATGATATGGAGGGTAGTCACATGACTTTCCAGTTTGTGTATGATATGGAGGGTATACACATGACTTTCATACAGTTTGTGTATGATATGGAGGGTAGTCACATGACTTTCATACAGTTTGTGTATGATATGGAGGGTATACACATGACTTTCATACAGTTTGTGTATGATATGGAGGGTAGTCACATGACTTTCATACAGTTTGTGTATGATATGGAGGGTATACACATGACTTTCATACAGTTTGTGTATGATATGGAGGGTAGTCACATGACTTTCATACAGTTTGTGTATGATATGGAGGGTAGTCACATGACTTTCATACAGTTTGTGTATGATATGGAGGGTATACACATGACTTTCATACAGTTTGTGTATGATATGGAGGGTAGTCACATGACTTTCATACAGTTTGTGTATGATATGGAGGGTAGTCACATGACTTTCATACAGTTTGTGTATGATCCGATAGTGGTTACATACAACCCCTTCACCAGGAAACATCACATGCGTGAGTTGCCTACATGTTGGTCTGGTGATGATTTGACCAACCGGACCGGTTCCGGCGGACACTGGGGATAGTGCGGAGTGAAAGGTACACGCAGTTCACCACAGGGACTCGAGAAATCTTGGACGCCGAGGAAAACGGGTCGTGACCGCAATCCTGACCTGCTGACCCCAAGCGCCGCCTAGACAAGCGATGTCGCATGCCAGCGTGCATGAATCGGCCCTGGCTCAAGGCTGAATGTAACGGGCAGTGCGGGGTCGAAACACACATGATGTAGCGATACACACAGAAACCCCTTGTCGTCTTCCCACGCAGACGCTACAACTCCCTGTAGCGATGTGGAGAGGTTATGCGAATGATTTCATAGCGGGTTTTCTAATGGGCGCCAAGTAGACGGGTGAGTCGGCGGATTTTCTAATCTTCACTATGTATGCAGCGTGAGTCGCTGGTGCAAGTGCAGCGCCATGCCGCGAATCCGCGACTACGCGAAAGCATCTCAACTAGGGCTCAAACGGTTACTGTAAAGTGAGAAACTTTCGCTAGAGATTAAATTTCGCTATTTTCGCGACCATCACACATTCGCGAATATAAAACGCCGCAAACCCCTCCGTACATTGATTGTAGACAGTACAAGATCTGACTGAAAAGATAGAATCGCAAAAGTTTCTCATCGTAAACCAGCCGAATTTATGAAAACGCTAAATTTGCGCGCCGCGAAAGTTTGTCGCTTTACAGTATTCTTCGTAACCGGTTGCAGACCGGTTACGAAGAATTAACGGTTAACCGATAAAGATAGCGGTTACGCAGTAACTTTTCAGTCAATTTTTCAAGTATCAGGTCGTTGCAAAGTATGCACTTTCGCAGGCTGTCGCACGCGTGCGCAATTTCTGGGCTGTCAACTCGGTCATATCTGGTCTCTTGGTGTGAGAGTATGTATGAATGAGCACGCAAGAGAATGTACATGTGTGCGTTGTACTGAATAGGGTACATTTTTTGAATGAGTATAGTCAAATATACGGGTAAAAAAGAGTCCGCAGGATTGCCGTGGCTTATAGGTTATAACCGGTAAACCGACCGTTAGCTTAGCAGTTAACCGTTAGGGGTAAAACCGTGACCGTTTGAGCCCTAATCTCAACTGATGGTGTAATCGCATAGCCTCTATACGAGGTTACGACATGTAACTTTGTCTTTGGATCGTTTGGTAACCACAGTAACGGCTTGAGCATACAGTCAACTTTGCGTATAACGACACTCAGCGGGGCATCGATGAGAAGTGTCGTTATACCCGAAGTCCCATTATACATGTATGTATGTATGTATGTACATGTATGTGTTACAGTTAGATGGGACTTTGCTCTGGGCATGAAAATTCTGTCGTTGTTTGCGAATTGTCGCTACATCCGCAGTCGTTCTTAGCAAAGTTGACTGTACATAATGAAGACTGAAGAGACCTACCAGTACTAAACCATGTTTTAATATTTCCATAGTTACATGTATGCTAATCAGTTACAGGTACAGTGCAGCTGGTTGCTAATCAGTTACCATGGTTACCATGGTTACTGGTGATCGTTCTGGTACGCCTACTGTAAATATACAAAATTTCGGCGCTGCAAAATTTCGGCACTTCACGATTTTTGACATTTCGGCGGCGATTTATTTTCGGCGTGGGGTAGAGGGCATGGTATTGCGACAGATGCTGTGAAAAATTTCATCGGCGTTTTAATTTAGGCGTTTTGGGTCGGTGCCGAATATAGCCGAAATTAAATAGCTGCCGAAAATGTGTATATTTACAGTATTTGCGAGCCCTCGCCCACACGGGGGGGGGGGGGCACAACCTACCTCCATCTCGTGTCGCCGCTCAGCCTCAACTGACAAGAGGAAGCGTCGTGGCTCAACCACCTTGGTATGCACACCGCACTCCCGCTACATGCGCGACGGGTGAGATCCGCGGTGATTCTTCACACACACACATACACACACACACACACACACACACACACACACGCACTCGGTGACTGGATACTCGTGTCGGCTGAGTGCTCTGCTTGATCCGTTGACCGAGGATCACAGCTACCACATGCACCAGGCGCTGCTATCGGGTGTCCACCTACCGCACCAATATTGGCAATAACACTAACACTCACATCTCAGTTTGTGTCCTTCACCAGCTAGCTGTGTGTACTCGTACCGTTTCGCCGCAAAATTACTGTTCCTTCGATTTCGGAAGCAGCGTTGCCGCTAAGTCATCCCCTGGTACTATGATAGAGCGCTAGCGCGGAGTACGAGTTACAAATCATCGTACAACGAGCTTCAGAAACTCTGAACGAAATAAAGAACGACTCAAAATAGTTTTCAATGAAAGACTGTTATGTACCAGGCGGGTGACAGACGCAGCATGCACTGGCACCAGGCAGATTAGAGTTCATTTGAAAACGACAATCCGCACGTGCATTTGCATTATATTTTCAACACTGGAGTAGATCTACGAGAGTCTCGTAGACGAGAGATAAGAGCGCACTAACTTCTTGATCATGTTGGATCAGACAGCGCTATAGCGCTAGCGATAGAGATGTCAAACACATAGTCATTGAAACAGGACGACTCCGAGTGCAGCTCCTGCAGGAGACGTGCGTCAAGCCTTCACGACACGAGCTCCATGACAACCAGCCATAACCAAGTGACACTAGTAGTACTAACTACTTCAGTCAGAAGCGATCATTAATATTAATTTTTATAAATTATTAGATCTACCATTCTCAAGTAACAGTTACTGTTACGCTTACTTATTTATTTATTTATTTATTTATTTATTCAACATCTCCTGGCCCGTCCGAAGACTGCCAATAAACATGAGAGGTCAGGTGATAGCCAACCACGGCAAGCTAAAACTTAAAAGGGAAAAAAAGAAAGATGCTGTCAGAGAGGGAAAGGAGATAGGGAGAGAAAAAGAAAGGGAGGCACATTAATAATACATGGGATCACTTCGGATGAGACAGTGTGGAAAGCTGGACTGTGAATTTCCTGATATCCTGGCATGTCTTAATGCTAGTAGGCAGGTTAGACCAAAGGGAGTATGCTGAGAAGAAAGGGGATTTCAAAAACAGAGAGGAACTAGCTCGGGGCAGTGATAAGGCATTGCGTGTTGGTCTAGTGGTAACAAACCAGTTGTACTTGGCAATATGTTTCGGGACTTGGGCTAGGAAGATTTTTTGCACAAGGATACAAAGATGCTGCTGATGTCGGGCAAGAAGAGGGTGCGTGGAAGCAAGTTTATAAAGACAAAGGGAGGCAAATGTTTGGTCTTTTCGAAACAGAATTTTCAGAAGCAAGCGTTGATGTACCTCCAGTCTGTGGAGTAAAGTCTGAGACAACCCGCACCAAGCTATATCGCAATAGTCAAATATAGGCAAAATGTACGACTTAAAGAACAATTTACTGCAGTTATCATTCAAGTGTTGGCAGTGGGGTTGCTTACTTAGGCTGTGTTTACATGAAGCGTTTCAACCCGGGTTGAGTTCGACCCGGGTCAGATTTCAACCCGCCATGTGCACAAAGTCAGGGCTGGTATTTGGGATCACAAAACGGGAAACACGTCGGAGGCCATCTTGAATCACTCTACGTCATCAGATACCCGCACGTGATGCGGGGCCGCGAGATCGCGACTGCGCAAAAGTGTACTTGCCAGTGCAGTCTTTGACCTAGCTGCAAGAGC